>NC_091984.1:36145705-36793814 GCF_044704955.1 Pristiophorus japonicus
TTCCATTAGTTGCTGTCTGAAGTCAAAATCCTACAGATGCCAAAATGAGTTTTTCTGACTGACAAGGAGCCACCATGAAATGCTTGTACTTGTCAGAAGATATAAATTCAACTGACCCTCGTCAGAACTGCTTACTCACATTCAGAAACATTGCCAACTGTTGACAAGTGGTCACAAAACCAGGGGTCACTG
The DNA here is from genome assembly GCF_044704955.1 of Pristiophorus japonicus. Taxonomy (NCBI): domain Eukaryota; kingdom Metazoa; phylum Chordata; class Chondrichthyes; family Pristiophoridae; genus Pristiophorus; species Pristiophorus japonicus. The sequence continues at coordinate 36,145,898 of NC_091984.1, forward strand.
TCTAAGGATAAGGGGTAAGCCATTTAGGACCGAGGTGAGGAGAAACTTCTTCACTCAGAGAGCTGTGGGCATGTGGAATTCTCTACCACAGAAAGTTGTTGAGGCCAGTTTGTTAGATATATTCAAAAGGGAGTTAGATGTGGCCCTCACGGCTAAAGGGATCAAGGAGTATGGAGGGAAAGCAGGAATGGGGTACCGAAATGCATGATCAGCCATGATCATATTGAATGGTGGTGCAGGCTCGAAGGGCCGAATAGCCTACTCCTGCACCTATTTTCTATGTTTCTATCTGTACACTAATCAGGAGATGAATAAATGTCACTGCTGTGGAATGAGCACTGGATCTTCTTTTAGTGCTCTGTGTCAGCATCAAGCATCCTCTGGTCAGGGATGGCATGAGTTAGTTCCAGGGCAAATATCCCTCGACACCGCACCAAAATCACTCAGCCCCAACCTCAGAAGAGGATCCCTGACTGCAAGTAACAACAACAGCAACAACTTGTATTTATATAGCGCCTTTAATGTAGTAAAATGTCTCAAGGCGCTTCACAGGAGTGTTTTAAAACAAACTTTGACACCGAGAACATAAGGAGATATTTGGGTAGATGACCAAAAGCTTGGTCAAAGAGGTATATTTTAAGGAGGATCTTAAAGGAGGAAAGAGAGATAGAGAGGCGGAGAGGTTTAGGGAGGGAATTACAGAGCTTTGGATCTTGGCAGCTGAAGGCACGGCCACCAATGCTGGAGCGATTAAAATTGGGGATGCTCAATGAGCACTGTGGTAATGGGTGAACAAGACTTAGTGCGAGTTAGGACATGGGCAGCCAAGTTTTGGATGACCTCAAGTTTACATTGTGCAGAACATGGGAGGCCAGCCAGGATGCATGGTGTGACATTTCCATTTCCCACACTAGCTATCCTGGGACATCGCTGAATGAGACGGAAAATGTAGTCCTAATTGATGCTGATCTATAGGGAGTTGTGGGCTGTGAACTTATACCCACTTGGAATTGGATGAAGGCTGCTCCAAATCACTTCATTTAGAACTCTGGAAGTATCAGAGAGGGAGGGAGGGGAAGTGAGAGCATGGGGGAGCACACGAGAAGCATCATTCAATCAGTCTCGGTATTTTCAAGCTTGAGTTACAGTGATCAGGTCACAGTTCAATGTTCAAGTCCACAGCACCACCCAATCGCCATCGATATTTTTACCTTATCTTTTAGACAGAGCTAGGATTAAAATGAATGGCAAGGGTGGCGCTGTTGATGTTTGGCGAACCGACCTCTACCTTGCGGAGGCTGAACGCCAACTCTCCGACATCTTGTCCTACCTCCCCCTGGACCCCACTACCGAACATCAAGCCATCGTTTCCCAGTCCATCACTGATCTCATCTCCTCTGGAGATCTTCCCTCCACAGCCGCCAACCTTATAGTTCCCCAACCCCGCACAGCCCGCTTTTACCTCTTTCCCAAGACCCACAAACAGGACTGTCCCGGTAGACCCATCGTTTCAGCCTGTTCTTGTTCCACAGAACTTATTTCTTCCTATCTCGACTCTATTTTTTCTCCCCTTGTCCAGTCTCTTCCCACCTACATCCGCGACTCCTCCGACGCCTTCTGCCACTTTAACAGCTTCCAGTTTCCTGGCCCCAACCGTCTCCTTTTCACCATGGACGTCCAATCCCTCTACACCTCCATCCCCCACCAGGACAGCCTGAGGGTGCTCCGCTCCTTCCTTGAGCAGAGGCCCGACCAGTCTCCATCCACCAGCACCCTCCTCCACCTGGCTGAACAACTCACATTGAACAACTTCTCCTTTGACTCCACTCACTTTCTTCAAATTAAAGGTGTTGCTATGGGAACCCGTATGGGTCCTAGCTATGCCTGTCTTTTTGATGACTGTATTGGTGCCATGTCCTGCTCTCGCCCTGAACTAGGAAATTTCATTCACTTTGCTTCCAATTTCCACCCTTCCCTCACCTTCACATGGTCCATCTCCGACTCTTCCCTTCCCTTCCTCGACTTCTCTGTCTCCATTTCTGAGGATAGGCTATTGACATACATCCACTATAAGCCCACTGACTCCCACAGTTACCGGAACTACACTTCCTCCCACCTCACTTCCTGCAAGGACTCTATTCCATTCTCCCAGTTTCTCTGCCTCCGTCACATCTGCTCTGATGATGCCACCTTCCATATAAGTGCTTCCGATATGTCTTCCTTTTTCCTCAACTGAGGATTCCTCTCTACCATGGTTGACATGGCCCTCGACCATGTCCATTTCATTTCCCACACTTCTGCTTTCACTCCATCCCCTCCCTCTCAGGACCACGATAGGGTTCCCCTTGTCCTCACCTTCCACCCCACCAGCTTCACGTTCAAAGTATCATCCTCTGCTATTTCGCTACTTCCAACATGAACCCACCATCAAACATACCTTCCCCTTCCCTCCCCTTTCAGCATTCCGAAGGGACCGCTCCCCCTGCGCCACCCTGGTCCACTCCTCAATCACCCCTTCCCCTTCTCACGGCACCTTTCCATGCAAGCACAGGAGATGCAACACCTGCCCTTTTACCTACTCCCTTCCTACTATCCAGGGCCTCAAATACTCCTTCCACATGAAACAGCGATTTATAGAAACATAGAAACATAGAAAATAGGTGCAGGAGTAGGCCATTCGGCCCTTCGAGTCTGCACCGCCATTCAATGAGTTCATGGCTGAACATGCAACTTCAGTACCCCATTCCTGCTTTCTCGCCATACCCCTTGATCCCCCTAGTAGTAAGAAACATAGAAACATAGAAACATAGAAAATAGGTGCAGGAGCAGGCCATTCAGCCCTTCTAGCCTGCACCGCCATTCAATGAGTTCATGGCTGAACATGAAACTTCAGTACCCCCTTCCTGCTTTCTCGCCATAACCCTTGATCCCCCGAGTAGTAAGGACTTCATCTAACTCCCTTTTGAATATATTTAGTGAATTGGCCTCAACTACTTTCTGTGGTAGAGAATTCCACAGGTTCACCACTCTCTGGGTGAAGAAGTTTCTCCTCATCTCGGTCCTAAATGGCTTACCCCTTATCCTCAGACTGTGACCCCTGGTTCTGGACTTCCCCAACATTGGGAACATTCTTTCTGCATCTAACCTGTCTAAACCCGTCAGAATTTTAAACGTTTCTATGAGGTCCCCTCTCATTCTTCTGAACTCCAGTGAATACAATCCCAATTGATCCAATCTTTCTTGATAGGTCAGTCCCGCCATCCCGGGAATCAGTCTGGTGAACCTTCGCTGCACTCCCTCAATAGCAAGAATGTCCTTCCTCAAGTTAGGAGACCAGAACTGTACACAATACTCCAGGTGTGGCCTCACCAAGGCCCTGTACAACTGTAGCAACACCTCCCTGCCCCTGTATTCAAATCCCCTCGCTATGAAGGCCAACATGCCATTTACTTGTACTTCTTTCAATTTAGTATACTGTATTCGCTGCTCACGATGCGATCTTCTCTACATTGGGGAGACCAAATGCAGATTGGGTAACCACTTTGCAGAACTCCTCCATTCAGTCCGGTAAGCATGACACTGAGCTTCCAGTCGACTGTCACTTTAATTCTCCGTTCCACCCCCACTCTGACCTCTCTGTCCTTGATCTCCTACACTGTTCCAACGAAGCTCAATGTAAGCTCGATAAACAACACCTCATCTCAGATCAGCCATGATCTTATTAAATGGCGGAACAAGCTCGAGGGGCCAAGTGGCTGGCTCCTGCTCCTATTTCTTACGTTCTTATATCTTTCGATTAGGTACTTTACAGCCTTCTGGAATCAACATTGAGTTCAACAATTTCAGACCATAACCCCTGCCCATATTTTTTTTCTCTCACATGGCAGCTGTTGATGATTCTGATATTCCCATTTGCACCTCATTTAGGGTCATTTTTGTTTCTTAACTTGTCCCAATACCATCTCCTTTTGCCATGTACCATCATCCTTTTTATCTTTTACAACAGTGACTAAACTTCAAAAGTACTTCATTGGCTGTAAAGCGCTTTGAGACGTCCGTTGGTCGTGAAAGGCTCGATATTAATGCAAGTCTTTCTTTCTTTTAATCTCTCCTGCCCTCCATTCTATCTCAGACCTTCCCTTTTGTTCATTCCTCCCCTCCCCCTCATTGCTAGAGGATTTGAGTATAGGAGCAGGGAGGTCTTACTGCAGTTGTACAGGGCCTTGGTGAGGCCTCACCTGGAATATTGTGTTCAGTTTTGCTATTGAGGGAGTGCAGTGAAGGTTCACCAGACTGATTCCCCGGATGGCTAGACTGACATGTGAGGAGAGACTGGATCGACTGGGCCTTTATACACTGGAGTTTAGAAGAATGAGAGGGGATCTCATAGAAACATATAAAATTCTGACGGGACTGGACAGGTTAGATGCAGGAAGAATGTTCCCGATGTTGGGGAAGTCCAGAACCAGAGGACACAGTCTAAGGATAAGGGGTAAGCCATTTAGGACTGAGATGAGGAGAAACTTCTTCACTCAGAGAGTTGTTAACCTGTGGAATTCCCTGCCGCAGAGAGTTGTTGATGCCAGTTCATTGGATATATTCAAGAGGGAGTTAGATATGGCTAAAGGGATCAAGGAGTATGGAGAGAAAGCAGGAAAGGGGTACTGAGGTGAATGATCAGCCATGATCTTACTGAATGGCGGTGAAGGCTCAAAGGGCCGAATGGCCTACTCCTGCACCTATTTTCTATGTTTCTATGTTTCCCCCCTTTCCCTGCCCCTACACTTGCTTAAAATTCTGTTACATTTCCAACTTTTTCTAGTTGTGACGAAGCGTCATCGACCTGAAACGTTAACTCTGTTTCTCTCTCCGCAGATGCTGCCTGACCTGCTGAGGATTTCCAGCATTTTCTGTTTTTATTTCAGATTTCCAGCACACGCACTATTTTGCTTTGTTAAAATGAATGCGTTCACTATTGATTGTTCCACATTTACTTACTTCCAGAGATCTCGAACAGAACCTTATCATTAAGTCCGAGTCGCAGTTCTGGCATTCCTGATAGGACGACCTTCAGCTTTACGTTTCCAATAATCTCACTTTTCAGGACGCTGCCATTTGCACTCACCTGGTGAAACAGGATATGATGAGGCAGGCCACCATACAATACGCAGAAAGTCAGGATCACCGAGCACGCCGACACTCACACATTTAATCCCACCCTACCCGACGGGAAGTGTGCAGCTTCGCAATTAAAATGCCCTCAAAGAAAACTTAGCGGAATGTTCCCACTTCAAAGGACCAACTTACTTCATATTTGTGTTTGCTCATACCAGGCAGCATCCTAGTGAATCTGTGCTGTATCTTCTCTATTTCCTCAACATACTTCCTGTAGCATGGAGCCCAAAACTGCACACAGTGTGACCTACGCAAGGTTTTATATAGATTCACCATTATTAGCTCGACTTTTATATTCTACACTTCTTGCCATCAAATCCAGTGATCTATTAGATTTATATGGCCTCACCCACTCATGGGTGAAAGACATGAGAACCTGATCCAAATCACAAGGTTCAACCTGGGTTTTACTACCATACAATAGATATAGGACAATTTGAGTCAACTCTTAAAGAAGTTAACTCACACTGACACACTGGGAATGGTAGCATAGTGGTTATATTACTGGACTAGTAATCCAAAGGCCTGGACTAATGATCCAGACTAATGAGTTTATATCCCACCACGGTAGCTGGGGAATTTAAATTCAAATTAATTAAATTAATCTGCAATAAAAAGCTAGGATCAGTAATGGTGACCATGAAACTATTAGATTGTCGTAAAAACCCATCTGGTTCACTAATGTCCTTTAGAGAAGGAAATCTGCCGCCCTTACCTGGTCTGGCCTATATGTGACTCCTGACCCCACAGCGATGTGGTTAACTCTTAACTGCCCTCTGAAATGGCCTAGCAAGCCACTCAGTTGTACCAAACGGCTGCAAAGGACAGCGGTTCAAGAAGGCGGCTCACCACCACCTTTTCAAGGGCAATTAGGGATGGACAATAAATGCTGGCCTTACTGGCAACACCCACAACCCATGAACTAATAAAAGAAAAGAAGAGAGAAACAGTTTTCACTGGCAGGAGAATTTCTTTTACCCAGCAGGTTGTTATGATCTGGAATGCACTGCTTGAAAGGGTGGTGGAAACAGATTCGATAGTAAATTTTAAAAGGGAATTGGATAAATACTTGAAAGGGAAAAAAATGCAGGGCTATAGGGAAAGAACTTGGGAATGGGATTAATTGGAGAGCTCTGACAAAGAGCTGTCCAAGCACGATGGACCAAATGGCCTCCTTCTGTGCTGTATCTTTCTGTAATTCTAAGTAATCACTTAAGGGAGTGAATCCAAGAAGGTATTCATAACAAACCCGAGTTTGTAACATTCCTCAAACAAATTTTTCTCTGGTACTTTTTGCAATTGTTAATTTTGATGCTTGGATGGAAGGAGGAATCCTTTAACTCTCTGATATTCCATTTCTATTTACGCATGTACATCAGCTTATATAACACCCCTTTCACTAACATATTCACCTATATTCAGAGCCTGATATTAACTACAAAGAATTTATAGTCCAATTCATACAGAGTCAACGTCATTTGAGACCTTTTCACAAAACAACGAAACGTACATTACAATCCTGTCAGGCTGTAAAGAAAACTTCCCTCCCTGTGCAATGCTCGCTAGAAGATTGAGGTGGCTTGCAAGGTGCCACTGTTACAGTCACTGGTGCTTACCAGTAAATTGACTGATTCGATCAGATCGATGAACACTTCATTCTTTCTGTATTTTATACCCTCTGATCTCCAGGACACTGCGTTTGTGAGGGTAGCAGGGGGGCGTGGTGCTCCAACTTCCAGCTTGTGCCCCTGCTGGATGATGTACCTGAAAATCAAGGGTTAAAAATAAAAAATGTCCATTAATGATCAGTGGAATTCTCCAAAAGTAGAATTAAGATGCATTTCGTCACTGCATCTTGATATGTTTTAGTAACACAGCACCACACTTAAACTTAGATCACCTGACATTGGTGTCATATAGGGCATAGTGTGTAGTAGTTATGTTACTGAACTAGTAATCCAGAGGCCTGTACTCAGAATTCAGAGAACGGGAGTTCAAATCATGCACCCTGGCATTTTGAGAATTTTAATTCAGTTTTAAAAATCTAGAAATAAAAAGCTGGGACCAGTAAAATTGGCCATGAAGCTGTTGGATTGTCATAAAAAGCCAACTGGTTCACTAGTGTCCTTTAGGGAAGGAAAGTCCAGTTCCACACCAATGTGGTTGATTGTTAACTGCCTCTGAAGTCACCCAGCAAGCCACTCAGTTTGTTCAAATCGCCACAATTGCAGCAGTTCAAGTAGAAAGCACACAGCCATCTTCTCAGGGCAACTAAGGATCGGCAATAAATGCCAGTGACACTCACATGAGGAGAATGAATTTTTAAAAAACATGGCGAAGTAAATTCCAACAACACTCACTGCACCATCGTTGAAACCTAATCAATAAATTCTTTTAAAAGATTATGGATAATTTAAAAGGACCACTTCAGGTCATTAAAAAAAAGACCGAAGAAATGTTCAGTTTTTATCTTTTGGACCCATGAGAAGTGCTTGGACCTGAGCCCACAAAAAAACTCTGGCTCTGCGCTCGGACTTTAGGCCATCACAACTGACGCGCGGAGCATTTGTTCCATCAACTTTGCGGCAATTTGGGCATAAGTCGAATGATATAGAGAGAGATAGAGAGAGGGAGATCGAGAGAGAGAGATGTAGAGAGAGCGATGTAGAGATCGAGAGAGAGATAGGGTAGGTAGGAAGGATAGATAAGTAGGCAACGCACTTTCAGATGTCCGGTGGTCATGAAAGGCGCTATATAAATCCAAGTCTTTCTTTCTTTCTTTTCAAAAAGTCAGCAGTGAACAGCAGAGCTTTGATTAATGGTTCACAACATTTATTCTCTGTGTTTGTCTAATAAGTGCACCGTAAAGGTTGGAAACATCTAAACAACTTAATTCTTTGTCAAATGAAATGTACTACTTGTTTATGAATATTTTACAGGTAGGTTTGTGAATGTTTACATAACATATCACTTTGTGGAACGTGCACCTGATTGTCTTGAACAGAGAGTTAAGTTGGTGTAGAAATGTGTCTGAAATCCTATTTCCTCCCATACTGTAGTACAACAGATTGGAGCTTCAACATCCGCACCCTCTCCTGGCACATTTCTGATTTGAGATACCCCCTCAGTTTGAACCACATATTACTTACTATACAATTTAATCAGGAAAATACATCAACGATTTATAAAATTCTTCACATCATTCCTAGCAGTGGTTTGTGCCAATAATTTAAAAACACAAGTGTGTTTGCAAGGAGCTTCATGATACAGCCAAAATAATATTGTTTACAGTTTACAGTGGAACACTGAATTCTCCAAAGGGGGCAGTCACACACTGAGAAACTCTAATGAGCAGCAGCTGTTTACTGTAATGAGGATCCCCCCTCTCACGAGTTAAATACGTTCACAGCAAGTCTCAACAAATTCCGACTCGGATGTTTCTACCAGTTAAATTATTGTGGGAATGGAATACACTGATCTCCACATTCTGGGAATGGAAGACACTGATTCATAGAATCATAGAAATTTACGGCACAGAAGGAGGCCAATCAGCTCATCGTGTCTGTGCTGGCTGAAAAAGAGCTATACAGCCTTATCCCACTTTCCAGCTCATGTTCCGTAGCCCTGTAGGTGAAAATAGTTCTCCTCAGCTCCTCTCTAATCCTTCTACCAATTACTTTAAATCTATGTCCCCTGGTTATTGACCTCTCTGCTAAAGGAAACAGGTTCTTCCTATCCACTCTATCTAGGCCCCTCTTAATGCAGAAACCCTCACCACTTTTAAGAGATGGTTGGATGGGCATTTAAAGTGCCGTAACCTGCAGGATTACGGACCTAGAGCTGGTAATCGGGATTAGACTGGTTGGACGGCGCAGATATAATGGTAAGTACTACAGGGAATCGAATATGGCCAGGGTGATCTGGACTAGTTTCGATTGCCCGGATGGGTCGGAGAGGAATTTTCCCAGATTTTTTTCTCCCTAAATTGGTCTGGGTTTTTATCTGGTTTTTGCCTCTCCCAGGAGATCACATGGCTCCGGTTGGGATGGAGTGTAGAATGTTTCAGTATAAGGGGTGTCGCAGTTGTGTGAGGCGAACTGGTTGGGCTGGGTGGTCTTTGCCTTTCCATCATTGTTTATAGGTTTATATTGGCCTTCATAGCGAGGGGATTTAAATACAGGGGCAGGGAGGTGTTACTACAGTTGTACAGGGCCTTGGTGAGGCCACACCAGGAGTATTGTGTACAGTTTTGGTCTCCTAACTTGAGGAAGGACATTCTTGCTATTGAGGGAGTGCAGCGAAGGTTCACCAGACTGATTCTCGGGATGGCGGGACTGACATATCAAGAAAGACTGGATCAACTGGGCTTGTATTCACTGGAGTTCAGAAGAATGAGAGGGGATCTCATAGAAACGTTTAAAATTCTGACGGGTTTAGACAGGATAGATGCAGGAAGAATGTTCCCAATGTTGGGGAAGTCCAGAGCCAGGGGTCACAGTCTAAGGATAAGTGGTAAGCCATTTAGGACCAAGATGAGGAGAAATTTCTTCACCCAGAGAGTGGAATTCTCTACCACAGAAAGTTGTTTAGGCCAATTCACTAAATATATTCAAAAAGGAGTTAGATGTAGTCCTTACTACTCGGGGGATCAAGGGGTATGGCGAGAAAGCAGGAATGGGGTACTGAAGTTGCATGTTCAGCCATGAACTCATTGAATGGCGGTGCAGGCTCGAAGGGCCGAATGGCCTACTCCTGCACCTATTTTCTATGTTTCTATGTTTCTATGTAACCTTCAGGGCTGCTGACCAAGGACCATGCGGCTCTTTGTTGGCCGGCGTGGACACGATGGGCCAAAATGGCCCCCTTCTATGTAAATTTCTATGTTTCTAATTTTATACACCTCAATTAAGTCTCCCCTCAGCCTCCTTTGTTCCAAAGAAAACAAACAGCTTATCCAATCTTTCCTCATAGCTAAAAATCTCCAATCCAGGCAACATCCTCGTAAATCACTGTACCCTCTCCAGTGCAATCACATCTTTTCTGTAATGTGGTGACCAGAACTGGACCAGAACTGTATGCAATATTCTAGCTGTGGCCTAACTAGTATTTTATACAATTCAAGCATAACCTCCCTGCACTTAAAATCTATGTATTGGCTCATAAAGGAAAGTATCCCATATGCCCTGTCCTGCTACCATCCGGGATCTGTGGACATGCATTCTAAGGTCCCTCTGTTCCTCTACACTTCTCAGTATCCTACCATTTATTGTGTATTCCCTTGCCTTATTAGCCCTCCCCAAATGCATTACCTCACACTTCTCCAGATTGAATTCCATTTGCCACTGTTTTGTCCACCTGACCAATCCATTGATATCTTCCTGCAGTCTACAGCTTTCTTCTTCACGATCAACCACACGGCCAATTTTTGTATCATCTGCAAACTTCGTAATCATGTCCCCTATATTGAAGTCTAAATCATAGATATATACCACAAAAAGAAAGGGACCTAGTACTGAGCCCTGCGGAACCCCACTGGGAACAACCTTCCAGTCACAAAAACATCTATCGACCATTCCCCTCTGCTTCCTGCCACTGAGCCAATTTTGGACTCAATTTGCCTATTGCGCTTGGATCTCATGGGCTTTTACTTTTCTGACCAGTCTGCCATGTGGAACCTTGTCAAAAGCCTTGTTAAAATCCATGTAGACTACATCAAATATGCTACCCTCATCGACCCTCCTTGTTACCTCCTCAAAAAATTCAATCAAGTTCGTCAGACACGACCTTCCCTTAACAAATCTGTGCTGGCTGTCCTTGATTAATCTGTGCCTTTCTAAATGACGATTGATACTGTCCACATGAAGCCACATTTTCTGGGAATGGAATACATGGATCTTCTCATGTGTTTATCGAGCTTTCCCATAAATGCATCTATGTTAGGCGCTTCAACTATTCTGTGTGGTAGCGAGTTCCACATTCTAATCACTCTCTGGGTAAAGATGTTTCTCCTGAATATTGGGACGACTGAAGCCTTTGTTTTCGGTCCCTGCCACAAACTCCTTTCCCTAGCCACTGACTCCATCCCTCTTCCCACCTTTTGTTTGAGGCTGAACCAGACTGTTTGCAACCGTGCTGTCATATTTGACCTGAAATGAGCTTTCGACCTCATATCTGCAGCATAACTATGACCGCCTATTTCCAACTTCGTAACATCGCCCGTCTCCGCCCTTGTCTCAGCTCATCGGCTGCTGAAACACTCATCCATGCCTTTGTTACCTCTAGACTTGACTATTGCAATGCACTCCTGGATGGCCTCCCACATTCTATCCTACGTAAACTTGAGGTCACCCAAAATTCAGCGGCCCATCATCTAACTCGCAGCAAGTCCCGGTTAAGCAATGCCTCTGATATGTCCTTACTATACAGTATAAATGCACACAAGACCCATACTTGAGAGAAGGTCACTCTGTGACCAGTTACCTTTATTACCCAGACCTCAAGAGATGAAGGTGGGTGGAGCTTCCCCTTTTATACCTGAAAGTCCAGGTTAGGAGTGTCTCCCATAAGGTCACCCCTTGGGGTCAATGTTCTCAGGGTGTACAACTTAGGTCAGCTTACACATGGGTTACAATGATAGTTGAATACATGACATCACCTCCCCCCCAAAGTCTTATTGGGATCACAGGTTAAGTCTCTCTGGTGGTTTACGCTCCCTTGCAGAGCGCCAGAGTTGGGGCTCCGGTTGTTGGGCGCTGGCCTGAGAACTGTTTGCGGTGCCTCAGGCCTGTCCGGTCTGCCCACAGTGACTGGGCTCTCCTCCACTTGGTTCCGGTGTTCGGTCACCTGTGGTGGAGTGAACGCTACATCGTGTTCTTCCTCTGCTTCTTCTATGGGGTTGCTGAACCTCCTTTTAGTTTGATCCACATATTTGCGGCAGATTTGTCCATTGATAAGTTTAACTACCAAAACCCTATTCCCCTCTTTGGCAATCATAGTGCCTGCAAGCCATTTGGGCCCTGCAGCGTAATTAAGGACAAAAACAGGGTCATTCCTGTCATGGTAGTCACATTGTGACTGATGCCTGCTCTCAACAATTTCTTTCATAGTAGGGTGTATAAGGGATAACCTGGTTTTGAGCATCCTTTTCATTAGCAGCTCTGCGGGTGGAACCCCTGTGAGCGAGTGTGGTCGGGATCTATTGGCCAACAGGAGGCATGATAAGCGGCTTTGTAGGGAACCCCCTTGGATTCTGAGCATCCCCTGTTTGATTATCTGCACTGCTCGTTCCGCCTGGCCGTTTGAGGCTGGCTTGAATGGTGCCGTTCTGACATGGTGGTTTCCATTGCCTGCCATGAAGTCCTGGAATTCAGTGCTTGTGAAGTACGGGCCATTGTCGCTGACCAAGACGTCCGGTAGTCCATGGGCGGCGAACATTGCCCATAGACTTTCTACCGTGGCAGAAGATGTGCTTGAATTTAAAATGGCACACTCAATCCATTTGGTGTAGGCGTCTACTACAACCAAAAACATTTTTCCCATGAAAGGATCTGCGTAGTCCACATGGATACGTGACCATGGCTTGGCAGGCCAGGACCGGGGGCTAAGGGGGGCTTCCTGGGTGCGTTGCCCAGCTGAGCACACATGTTGCACCTGCGAACACAAAGTTCCAGGTCTGCATCTATCCCTGGCCACCAAACGTGTGACCTGGCAATTGCCTTCATCATGACAATGCCCGGATGCTCATTGTGAAGTTCTCTGATAAACCCCTCTCTGCCCTTCTGGGGCATGACTACGCGGTTTCCCCACAGTAGCAATCGGCCTGAATCGAGAGTTCATCCTTGCACCTATGGAACGGTTTAAATTCCTCAGGGCATGCCCCATACGTGGCTGCCCAGTCCCCATTCAGGACACATTTCTTAACTAAAGACAGTAGCAGGTCTTTATTTGTCCAGGCTTTAATCTGACGGGCTGTTGCAGGTGAGCCTTCGCTTTCGAAAGCTTCAACAGCCATGACCATCTCAGCATCATGCTCAGTTGCCCCCTCAGTGGTGGCTAGTGGGAGCCTGCTGAGTGCATCGGCGCAGTTTACAGTGCCCAGACTGTGCCAAATTATGTAGTCATAGGCGGCTAACGTAAGTGCCCACCTCTGTATGTGGGCCGATGCTTTCGCATTTATGGCCTTGTTGTCAGCCAAAAGGGACGTTAGGGGTTTGTGATCTGTCTCCAGCTCAAATTTCCTGCCAAACAGGTACTGGTGCATTTTATTTACTGCATATATACATGCTAGTGCGTCCTTTTCTACCATCCTGTAGCCCCTTTCTGCCTGGGACAGACTTCTGGAGGCATGAGCTACCGGCTGTAACTGACCATTGGCATTCACATGCTGGAACACACACCCGACCCCATAGGACAACGCATCGCACGTTAAAACAAGTTTCTTACACGGGTCACATAATGTTAACTGTTTGTTGGAGCATAACAAATTGCGTGCTGTAACAAAAGCCCTTTCCTGGCTGACCCCCAGACCCAATCGTGACCTTTGCATACTCATTTTGGGAAGAAAGTTACCAAAATAGTTCAGGAACCCCAGGAACGAACGCAGCTCCATCGTGTTATAGGGTCTGGGTGCTCTTTGGATCGCTTCCGTTTTGGACGCAGTGGGTCTGATCCTGTCTGCTGCTACCCGCCTCCCCAGGAATTCTACCTCTGGAGCTAGGAAGACGCACTTCGCCTTTTTCAGTCGCAGCCCTACCCGGTCCAGTCTGCGTAGCACCTCCACCAGGTTATGGAGGTGTTCTTCAGTATCATGACCCATGATGAGGATGTCATCTTAAAAAACCACCGTCCTTGGAATCGACTTGAGGAGGCTTTCCATATTTCACTGAAAAATCGCGGCGGCCGAACGAATCCCGAACGGACATCTGCTATACTCAAACAACCCCTTGTGTGTCGTGATGGTGGCCAGCTTCTTCGACTCACTCGCCAGCTCCTGGTCATGTAAACTGAGGTCAGGTCCAATTTTGAAAAAAGTTTGCCACCGGATAGCATCGCAAAGAGGTCCTCCGCTCTCGGTAACGGGTACTGGTCTTGGAGTGACACCCGATTGATGGTGGCCTTGTAATCGCCACCCATCCTGACCGACCCATCCGCCTTGAGCATTGGCATGATTGGGCTCGCCCAGTCACTGAATTCTACTGGCGAGATGATGCCTTCCCTCAGCAGGCGGTCCAATTCGCCTTCTATCTTTTCCCGCATCACGTACGGCACCGCTCTGGCCTTGTGGTGTACTGCCTGGCGTCTGGGTTTATGTGAATCACTACCTTGGCCCCCATGAAAGTGCCGATGCCGGGTTGAAATAATGAGTCAAATTTGTCCAGGACCTGTGAGCATGATACTCGCTCCACAGAAGAAATTGCATTGACATCGGCCCATTTCCAGTTCATGACAGCAAGCCAACTCCTCCCCAGTAGTGCAGGACCGTCCCCCGGGACAATCCAGAGTGGCAATCTGTTCTTCGAATCTTTGTGGGCCACGACTACCATGGCGCTGCCTAGCACCGGAATGATCTCCTTTGTATATCTCCGTAGCTGTGCATCAATCGGCAATAATTTTGGCCTCCTGGCCTTGGACACCCACAACCTTTCGAACTATTTGATACTCATCCGGGACTGGCTGGCCCCCGTGTCTAGCTCCATTAATACCGGGATGCCATTGAGGAGCACTTTTGTCATTATCGGTGGCGTCTTCATATATGAACTGTACATGTGCTCCACATGAACTCGCTGAACTTCAGCTTCCAGCGATTTCCCCCAGTATTCATTTGGCCTCGTAGGGCTTACATCGGGCCCGTCCTCCTCGTACATCAACCTGGCTGCAGGCTTCCTGCACATACGTGGCAAGTGACCGCTGACATTGCAGTTTCTGCAGGTATATTGCTGATACCTGCAAGCTCTGGCTGGGTGTTTGCCTCCACACCTCCAGCATGAGCTGAAGGCCCCATTGTTGGAAACAAAAGGTCCATTACCAGTCGATCGTCGCTAACTGCCTCTGTAACTGCCCTTAAGAGCACCATTAACAGGTGTTGATGACCCCATTACTGGCTGCATTGTCCATTGCGATGGCATGAATCGCCGTTCAGCTAGCCATTGTCTCTGCTGAATTCCCCCTTTGGGTTCGACTACATGCTGGAGCATGTCCGATTGCCCTTGTCTGCCTAGAGAATTGTGTGCCGCGTTAACAATGTTGACACCCTGGTCGTTTGCCGCAATTGAGCCAAGATTTTTGTCATACATCATTCTGGTCTCTTCCTCCCCTGAGATAAATGTCTGGGCTATCAGAGCCGCCGCTTCCAAGGTCAAGTCTTTGGTCTCAATCAGTTTCCTGAAAACCCCAGCGTGCTCGATGGCCCTCAATAAAAGAGTCTCGCAGCATCTCCGCTGTGCATGCATTTGGGAACTTACATAGGCTCGCCAGTCGCCGGAGATCTGCCACGAAGTCAGGAACGCTTTGCCCTTCTCGCCGCCGGTGCATGTAAAACCGAAGTCTCACCATGTGCAGGCTGCTCGCCGGTTTAATGTGTTCCCCGATCAACTTACTGAGCTCTTCGAATGTCTTGTCCGCTGGCTTCTCTGGCGCTAGAAGATCCTTCATCAGGGAGTACATTCTGGATCCACAAACCGTCAGGAAATGAGCCCTGCGTTTGTCGGCCGAATCCTGTCCCAACCATTCTTTAGTGACAAAACTTTGCTGTAGTCTCTCAATAAAGTCGTCCCAAATATCACCAACACAGCACCTCTCTTCTGTGCTGCTAGTGGCCATGCTCGCGTGGTTTAAATCCCAGTTTCTCGTCGCCAATGATATGTCCTTACTATACAGTAAAAATGCACACGAGGCCCATACTTGAGAGAAGGTCACTCTGTGACCAGTTACCTTTATTACCCAGAGCTCAAGAGATTAAGGTGGGTGGAGCTTCCCCTTTTATACCTGAAAGTCCAGGTTAGGAGTGTCTGCCACAAGTTCACCCCTTGTGGTCAATGTTCTCAAGGTGTACAACTTAGGTCAGCTTATACATGGGTTACACTGATAGTTGAATACATGACAGCCTCGACTTCAAAATTCTCATTCTTGTTATCAAATTCCTCTATGGCCTCACCCTCCCCATCTCTGTAATCTCCTTCAGCCCCACATCGCACCCCCCCATCCCCCCGAGATGTCTGCACTCCTCTAAATCTACTTTTCAGAATGGCAGGCAGTGACTAGTGGGGTACCGCAAGGTTCTGTGCTGGGGCCCCAGCTGTTTACATTGTACATTAATGATTTAGACGAGGGGATTAAATGTAGTATCTCCAAATTTGCGGATGACACTAAGTTGGGTGGCAGTGTGAGCTGCGAGGAGGATGCTATGAGGCTGCAGAGCGACTTGGATAGGTTAGGTGAGTGGGCAAATGCATGGCAGATGAAGTATAATGTGGATAAATGTGAGGTTATCCACTTTGGTGGTAAAAACAGAGAGACAGACTATTATCTGAATGGTGACAGATTAGGAAAAGGGGAGGTGCAACGAGATCTGGGTGTCATGGTACATCAGTCATTGAAGGTTGGCATGCAGGTACAGCAGGCCGTTAAGAAAGCAAATGGCATGTTGGCCTTCATAGCGAGGGGATTTGAGTACAGGGGCAGGGAGGTGTTGCTACAGTTGTACAGGGCCTTGGTGAGGCCACACCTGGAATATTGTGTACAGTTTTGGTCTCCTAACTTGAGGAAGGACATTCTTGCTATTGAGGGAGTGCAGCGAAGATTCACCAGACTGATTCCTGGGATGGTGGAACTGACCTATCAAGAAAGACTGGATCAACTGGGCTTGTATTCACTGGAGTTCAGAAGAATGAGAGGGGACCTCATAGAAACGTTTAAAATTCTGACGGGTTTAGACAGGTTAGATGCAGGAAGAATGTTCCCAATGTTGGGGAAGTCCAGAACCAGGGGTCACAGTCTAAGGATAAGGGGTAAGCCATTTACGACCGAGATGAGGAGAAACTTCTTCACCCAGAGAGTGGTGAACCTGTGGAATTCTCTATCACAGAAAGTAGTTGAGGCCAATTCACTAAATATATTCAAAAGGGAGTTAGGTGAAGTCCTTACTACTCGGGGGATCAAGGGGTATGGCGAGAAAGCAGGAAGGGGGTACTGAAGTTTCATGTTCAGCCATGAACTCATTGAATGGCGGTGCAGGCTAGAAGGGCTGAATGGCCTACTCCTGCACCTATTTTCTATGTTTCTATGTTTCTATGCCCTCTTGAGCATCCCTGACTATCATTGCTCAACCATTGGTGGCCACGCCTTCTGTTGCCTAGGCCCTAAACTCTGAAACTCACTGCCTCAACCTCTCCGTCTTTCTACCTCTCTTTCCTCCTTCAAGACGCTCCTTAAAAGCTATCTCTTTGAACAAGCATTTGGTCACCTGCCCTAATTTCTCTATATGTGGTTCGGTGTCAAATTCTTTGTCTGATAACACTCCTGTGAAGTGCCTTGGGACGCTTCACTACATTATAGGCGCTATATAAATACAAGTTGTTGTTGTTGAAATCCCTATTGGATTTATTTATCTTATTTTTATGGCCCTTAGTTCTTGTCTTCCCCGCAAGTGGAAACATCTTCTCAACATCTACTGTATCAAATTATTTCATTATCTTAAAGACCTCTGTCTGGTCAACCCTCAAACTTTCTTTTCTAGAGAATAGAGCCCCAGTCTGTTCAATCTTTCTTGATAGGTATAATCTTTCAGTTCTGGTAGCATGTTAGTAAACCTTTTCTCCAGTGCCTTTATATATTTTTAATAATATGGAGACCAGAAAAAGGGAATAGCAATAATCATGGGTGATTTTAACCTCCATATTGATTGGACAAATCAAATTGGTCAGGGTAGCCTTGACGAAGAATTCATAGAGTGCATAAGGGATGGGTACCTTGAGCAGTATGTAACGTAACCAACTAGGGGGCAGGCTATCTTATATCTGGTCCTGTGTAATGAGACAGGATTAATAAACAATCTTTGAGTAAAGGATCCCCTTGGAATGAGTGATCATAGCATGATTGAATTTCAAATTCAGATGGCGGGCGAGAAAGTTGGATCTCAAATCAGCGTACTAAGCTTAAATAAAGGAGACTACAAAGGTATGAGGGCAGAGTTGGGTAAAGTGGAGTGGGAAAATAGATTAAAGTGTTTGACAGTTGATGAACAGTGGTGTACATTTAAGGAGATATTTCATAACTCTCAAGAAAAATGCATTCCAGTGAGGAAGAAAGGGTGTAAGAGAAAAGATAGCCATCTGTGGCTAACTAAAGAAATAAAGGATGGCATCCAATTAAAAACAAGGGCATACAAAGTGGCCAAAATTACTGGGAGGACAGAAGATTGGGAAGCTTTTAAAAGCCAGCAAAGAATGACTAAAAAAACGATTAAGAAAGGGAAGATCGACTATGAAAGAAAACTAGCACGAAATATAAAAACAGATAGCAAGAGTTTCTACAGGTATAAAAGAGTGGCTAAAGTAAATGTTGGTCCCTTAGAGGACGAAACCAGGGAATTAGTAATGGGAACCATGGAGCTGGCAGAAAATCTGAACAAATATTTTGTAACAGTCTTTATGGTAGAGGACACTAAAAATATCCCAACAGTGGATAGTCAAGGGGCTATGGCGGGGAGGAACTTGTGTTCAGTATTGTGTTCAGTTTTCGTCTCCTAATCTGAGGAAGGACGTTCTTGCTATTGAGGGAGTACAGCGGAGGTTCACCAGACTGATTCCCGGGATGGCTGGACTGACATATGAGGAGAGACTGGATCGACTGGGCCTTTATTCACTGGAGTTTAGAAGGATGTTCTCATAGAAACATATAAAATTCTGATGGGACTGGACAGGTTAGATGCAGGAAGAATGTTCCCGATGCTGAGGAAGTCCAGAACCAGGGGACACAGTCGAAGGATAAGGGGTAAGCCATTTAGGATGGAGATGAGGAGAAACTTCTTCACTCAGAGAGTTGTTAGCCTGTAGAATTCTCTACCACAGAGAGTTGTTGATGCCAGTTCATTAGATATATTCAAGAGGGAGTTAGATGTGGCCCTTATGGCTAAAGGGATCAAGGTGTATGGAGAGAAAGCAGGAAAGGGGTAGTGAGGTGAATGATCAGCCAAGATCTTATTGAATGGTGGTGCAGGCTCGAAGGGCCGAATGGCCTACTCCTGCACCTATTTTCTATGTTTCTATGTTAATACAATCACAATCACTAAGGAGGTGGTATTCAGTAAGATAATGGGACTAAATGTGGACAAATCCCCTGGATCTGATGGCTTGCATCCTCGGGTCTTAAGAGAAGTAGTGTCAGGGATAGTGGATGCATTGGTTGTAATATACCAAAATTCCCTGGATTCTGGGGCGATCCCAGCAGATTGGAAAGCTGCAAATGTAATGCCCCTATTTAAAAAAGGTGGCAGAAAAAAGCAGGAAACTATAGACCAGTTAGCCTAACATCTGTGGTTGGAAAAATGTTGGGAATCCATTATTAAAGAAGCAGTAGCAGGACATTTGGAAAAGCATATCCAGTCAGGCAGAGTCAGCATGGATTTATGAAGGGGAAGTCATGTTTGACAAATTTGCTGGAATTCTTTGAGGATGTAACGAACAGGGTGGATAAAGGGGAACCAGTGGATGTGGTGTATTTGGACTTCCAGAAGTCATTCAATAAGGTGCCACATAAAAGGTTATTGCACAAGATAAAAGTTCACGGGGTTGGGGGTAATATATTAGCATGGATAGAGGATTGGTTAACTAACAGAAAACAGAGAGTTGGGATAAATGGTTCATTCTTGGGTTGGCAATCAGTAACTAGTGGGGTGTCGCAGGGATCAGTGCTGGGACCCCAACTAATTACAATCTATATTAACGACTTGGAAGAAGGGACAGAGTGTAACATAGCCATGTTTGCTGATGATACAAAGATGGGAGGAAAAGCAATGTGTGAGATGGACACAAAAAAAACCTGCAAAAGGACATAGACAGGCTAAGTGAGTGGGCAAAAATTTGGCAGATGGAGTATAATGTTGGAAAGTGTGAGGTCATGCACTTTGGCAGAAAAAAATCGAAGAGCAAGTTATTATGTAAATGGAGAAGATTGCAAAGTGCTGCAGTACAGCGGGACCTGGGGGTCCTGGTGCATGAAACACAAAAGTTTAGTATGCAGGTACAGTAAGTGATCAGGAAGGTCAATGGAATCTTAGCCTTTATTGCAAAATTGATGGAATATAAAAGCAGTTATACAGGGTATTGGTGAGGCCACACCTGGAATACTGTGTGCAGTTTTGGTTTCCATATTTACGAAAGGATATACTTGCTTTGGAGGCAGTTCAGAGAAGGTTCACTCGGTTGATTCTGGAGATGAGGGGGTTGACATGAGGAAAGGTTGAGTAGATTGGGCCTCTACTCATTGGAATCCAGAAGAATGAGAGGTGATCTTATAGAAACGTATAAGATTATGAGGGGGCTTGACAAGGTGGATGTTTCCACTGATAGGGGAGACTAGAACTAGGAGGCATAATCTTAGAATAAGGGGCCGCCCATTTAAAACTGAGTTGATGAGAAATTTTTTCTCTCAGAGGGCTGTGAATCTGTGGAATTCGTTGCCTCAGAGAGCTGGGTCATTGAATAAATTTAAGATCGAGATAGATAACCGATAAGGGAATGAGGGGTTATGGGGAACAGGCAGGAAAGTGGACCCGAGTCCATGATCGGATCAGCCATGGTCGTATTAAATGGCGGAGTAGGCTCGAGGAACCATATGGCCTACTCCTGCTCCTATTTCTTATGTTCTTTTGTAGAACTGTTCACAGCATTCCAAGGGCCCAAATTTGCCCAGGAATTGCTCCGTTTTTTTTGGAGCAACTTGATTTTTCTGGAGTATTTTAAACATCCTCAGTCTGCACATTTAATTTGCGCCAGTGTAAGTGAGTTAGTTAGGATTTTTTTTAAGTTTAGTTTTTTTTGCAAAAGGGGGCGTTACCAGCCATTTTGGCTATTTAGGCCAGTTTGAACAGCTAATAATTGCTCCAAACTAACTTAGGCCAGCGGTTGTGGCCACACAGAAAACCCTTGCGGAAAGTTAAGAAATCAACGCAGGTTAGTACATTTAAAGCACCAAGACTTACAAAGCACTAAACACAGCACAAAAAGTAATAAGCATTCAATAAAAAATAAAGAACTGAAGTAAATAATTCAATTAACAAATAAAGAACTGAAGTAAATCCTACCTTCAACTAAACTTGACAGTGGTCAGCCTGTGGGGGAGGCCATTCGGCCTGGGATAGGGGCAGCAAGGCACACACCAGGAGGCTAGGCTCAATGCGGCATCTGTGAACGGGGGAGGGCGGCGGGGAAGAGAGATCCACAGCGGGCCCGCCCCAGCCGGTGCGGGAGACCATTCGGCCAGGGATCGGGGTGGCGAGCAGCGGGTCCTGCTCACAGCCTGCAGAACTGGAAGGGCGAGGAGCATGTGTGCAGACTCCACTGCTCGTGCGGACAGCTGCTGGCACTGTTTTCAGCGCAGGGCTGTAGCTCCGCCCCCACCCCCCACTCCACGAGAAACGCCGCGCCAGGACCCGGGACACACAGCAGAGCGGCCAGAATTGTCAGTAAGTTTTTTGGCGCCGTTTTGAGCGCACAAAGTTGGCGCATCTCGGGAGAGTGCGCCGGAAAAAGGGGTTGGGGAAATTTGGGCCCCAAGTGTGTCCTAACCAAAGTCCTATACTAGTTCAACATAACTTCTCTGCATTTCAAATCTATCCCTCTTGAAATGAACCCCAGTGCTTTTTTGCTTTTTTATGGTCTTGTTAACCTGCTTTGCTACTTTTAGTAATCTGTGTATCTTGAACCCCAGATCCTTCTGTTCGTGTACCTTATTTAAACACTTATTTCCAAGGAGTAGGTGATTTCTTTATTCTTCCTACCAAAATGTATCACTTCACACTTATCTTTACTGAAGTTCATTTGCCAATTACTTGTCCATTCTGCATGTTTATTCACGTCTTCCTGTACTTTGTCGCAGTCCTGCTCTGTATTAACTACGCAATTTTGTATCGTCCGCAAATTTTGAAATTTTACTTCCGACTCCCAGTCAAACTAATTTATGTAAATTGTAATTTCGATCCCTGTGGGACACCACTTCCCACCTTTTGCAGTCTGAGTAACTACCTTTAACACTTACTCTTTGTTTTCTGTTTTGCAGCCAGCATGTTATCCATTCTGCTACTTGTCCCAACTCCACATATTCTGACCTTGGAAGGCAGAATAAGGAAATCACATACTCCTTGGAAAGGTTTTTTGTAAATAGTTATAGGGAATGAGATACACTGCACGACTGGGAAACATGGAACTGTGGGTAACATGGAGATCCTGCCGAATTTAACAGCGGGACAAACTATTTGTACTGCACTTTTCTTTGACAGACAGCTGTCCGTCATGGTCCGTCCCCCACTGCCCGTACTGCACTTTTTTGACTGACAGGCAACAAGCTCCACCCCCCCTCCCGGCCTCATTCCCGCTACATGGTGCTGAGCAGCAGGACCTGAGGCTCCAAGTATGGTCGGTGTGAGGGGTCGGTGTGAGGGGTCGGGGGGCGGTGTGAGGGGTCAGTGTGAGGGCCTAGTGTGAGGGGTCGGTGTGGGGGGTCGGTTGAGGGGTCGGTGTGAGGGGTCGATTGAGGGGTCGCTGTGAGGGGTCGCTGTGAGGGGTCGGTGTGAGGGCCCGGTGTGAGGGATTGGTGTGGGGGGGTCGGTGTGAGGGGTCGGTTGAGGGGTCGCTGTGAGGGGTCGCTGTGAGGGGTCGCTGTGAGGGTTCAGTGAGGGGTCGGTGTGAGGGGTCGGTGTGAGGGATCAGTGCGGGGTCGGTATGAGGGGTCGGTGTGAGGGGTCAGTGCGGGGTCGGTGTGAGGGGTCGGTGTGAGGGGTCGGTTGAGGGGTCGGTGTGAGGGGTCGCTGTGAGGGGTCGCTGTGAGGGATCGGTGTGAGGGGTCAGTTGAGGGGTCGGTGTGAGGGGGTCGGTGTGAGGGGTCGGTTGAGGGGTCGGTGTGAGGGGTCGGTTGAGGGGTCGGTGTGAGGGGTCGGTGTGAGGGGTCGGTGTGAGGGGTCGGTGTGAGGGGTCGGTGTGAAGGGTCGGTGTGAGGGGTCGGTGTGAGGGGTCGCTGTGAAGGATCAGTGAGGGGTCGGTGTGAGGGGTCGGTGTGAGGGTTCGCTGTGAGGGGTCGCTGTGAGGGGTCGCTGTGAGGGGTCGCTGTGAGGGGTCGGTGTGAGAGGTCGCTGTGAGGGTTTAATGAGGGGTCGGTGTGAGGGGTCGGTGTGAGGGGTCGCTGTGAGGGGTCGCTGTGAGGGGTCGCTGTGAGGGGTCGCTGTGAGGGATCAGTGAGGGGTCGGTGTGAGGGGTTGCTGTGAGGGGTTGCTGTGAGGGGTTGCTGTGAGGGGTCGGTGTAAGGGGTCGGTGTGCGGAGGCCAAAAGCGGCTGACGGGGACCCAAGAGCGGCGGTCCTGGGCCCGATAGCAAGAGAGAGAGGCCGGAGATCGAGAGACTGGGGGAGAGAGTGAGAGGCTGGGGAAAGATAGAGACCGGGGAGCGGGGGTGGGAGTTCGGAGGGGAGAGAGGGAACTCAGGGAAGATGGATCACGTTCTTCCAACCCCCTACAAAAGACATCGTTGGAATGGATGATATCCAGAAGTCACGACACTCACTATTCACTTCATATCCAATAAACCTGTTAACAATCCGTACACAATGCCCCATCTATGGTGGGGTGGGGAAAGAATGTGGGGGAGGCACTGGGGTAAGGCACTTTGGCTGGGGGAGGCATGCACTTGGACTGGGGTATGGGACTATTGCTGGCCCTTACTGTCTTCTGGGGAGCTCTGTCCTCTGTCGCTTCAGGAAGTCAAAGTGGATCGAATTACAATTTGCAAAGTTAGGAAGACCTTGGGATGGGCGGTTCCAGTGACACATTCCTGTGAAACTTTAGATTGTGGCTTATCCTCCAAGGGGACCAATCAGAAAAAAAGGGTGGAGCATATGGGCCATTTTGGCAGCACAAATAAATGCATCCTTTAACGGCAGCACCTCATTTGAATTTTTTTTTCTCTGGCTGGCAGCTAGCCAGATTGAAAGGCTGACTGGCTGCTGGAAGAGAGGGCCTGCACTGGTAGACTGCAGCTGGAGATCAGGAGGGAGGAAGGGAATGATCAATGGGAATGGTGGCAGGGGGGCGGGGGAGATTATGTGTCAGGGGGGAACGATTGTGTGTCTGGAGGGAGAGATCGTGGGTCGGGGCCGGGGGGGGGGGGGGGCGGGGAGAGATCGTGAGTCGGGGGCAGAGAGATCGTGGGTCGGGGGGGGGGGAAGAGATCATGGGTCAGGGGGGGGAAGAAGAGATCGTGGATCAGGGGAGAAGAGATCGTGGGTCGGGGGGCGGGGGGGGGGAAGAGATCGTGGATCAGGGGAGAAGAGATCGTGGGTCGGGGGTGATATGTCCTTACTATACAGTATAAATGCACACACGGTCCATACTTGAGAGAAAGTCACTCTGTGACCAGTTACCTTTATTACCAAGACCTCAAGTGATGAAGGTGAGTGGAGCTTCCCCTTTTATACCGGAAAGTCCAGGTTAGGAGTGTCTCCCACAAGTTCACCCCTTGTGGTCAATGTTCTCAAGGTGTACAACTTAGGTCAGCTTACTCATGGGTTACAATGATGATTGAATACATGAGATCACCTCCCCCCCCAAAATCTAATTGGGATCACAGGTTAAGTCTTTCTGGTGGTTTACGCTCCCTTATAGAACGCCTGAGTTGGGGCTCTGGTTGTTGGGCGCTGGCTTGAGTGTCTGCTGTTTGCGGTGCCTCAGGCCTGTCCGGACTGCCCACAGTGACTGGGCTCTCCTCCACTTAGTTCCGGTGTTCGATCACCTGTGGAGGAGTGAACTCTACATCGTGTTCTTCCTCTGCTTCTTCTATGGGGTTGCTGAACCTCCTTTTAATTTGATCCACTTGTTTGCAGCAGATTTGTCCATTGGTAAGTTTAACTACCAAAACACTATTCCCCTCTTTTGCAATCACAGTGCCTGCAAGCCATTTGGGCCCTGCAGCGTAATTAAGGACAAAAAAAAAGGGTTATTGACACCAATACATCACGCCCTCGTATTCCTGTCATGGTAGTCATATTGTGACTGATGCCTGCTCTCAACAATTTCTTTCATGGTGGGATGTATAAGGGATAACCTGGTTTTGAGCATCCTTTTCATTAGCAGCTCTGCAGGTGGAACCCCTGTGAGCAATTGTGGTCAGGATCTATTGGCCAACAGGAGGCATGATAAGCGGCTTTGTAGGGAACCCCCATGGATTCTGAGCATCCCCTGTTTGATTATCTGCACTGCTCGTTCTGCCTGGCCGTTTGAGGCCGACTTGAATGGTGATGTTCTGACATGTGGTTTCCATTGCCTGCCATGAAGTCCTGGAATTTAGTGCTTGTGAAGCACGGGCCATTGTCACTGACCAAGACGTCCGGTAGACCATGGGCAGCGAACATTGCCCGTAGACTTTCTACCGTGGCAGAAGATGTGCTTGAATTTAAAATGGCACACTCAATCCATTTGGTGTAGGCGTCTACTACAACCAAAAATATTGTTCCCATGAAAGGATCTGCGTCGTCCACATGGATGCGTGACCATGGCTTGGCAGGCCAGGACCGGGGGCTAAGGGGGGCTTCCCTGGGTGCATTGCCCAGCTGAGCACACGTGTTGCACCTGCGAACACAAAGTTCCAGGTCTGCATCTATCCCTGGCCACCAAACGTGTGACCTGGCAATTGCCTTCATCATGACAATGCCCGGGTGCTCATTGTGAAGTTCTCTGATAAACACCTCTCTGCCCTTCTGGGGCATGACTACGCGGTTTCCCCACAGTAGGCAATCGGCCTGAATCGAGAGTTCATCCCTGTGCCTATGAAACGGTTTGAACTCCTCAGGGCATGCCCCGTATGTGGCTGCCCAGTCCCCATCCAGGACACATTTCTTAACTAAAGACAGTAGCGGGTCTTTATTTGTCCAGACTTTAATCTGATTGGCTGTCACAGGTGAGCCTTCGCTTTCGAAAGCTTCAACAGCCATGACCGTCTCAGCATCATGCTCAGCTGCCCCCTCAGTGGTGACTAGTGGTAGCCTGCTGAGTGCATCGGCACAGTTTACAGTGCCCGGTCTGTGCCGAATTGTGTAGTCATAGGCGGCTAACGTAAGTGCCCACCTCTGTATGCGGGCCGATGCATTCGCATTTATGGCCTTGTTGTCGGCCAAAAGGGACGTTAGGGGTTTGTGATCCATCTCCAGCTCAAATTTCCTGCCAAACAGGTACAGGTGCATTTTTTTTTACTGCATATACACATGCTAGTGCTTCCTTTTCTACCATCCCGTAGCCCCTTTCTGCCTGGGACAGACTTCTGGAGGCATAAGCTACCGGCTGTAACTGACCATTGGCATTCACATGTTGCAACACACACCTGACCCCATAGGACGATGCATCACATGTTAAAACTAGTTTCTTACACGGGTCATATAACACTAAGTTTGTTGGAGCAGAACAAATTGCGTGCGCTATCAAAAGCCCTTTCCTGGCTGTCCCCCCAGACCCAATCGCGACCTTTGCGTAGGGGCACATGTAGCGGCTCTAACAGCGTGTTCAATTTTGGAAGAAAGTTGCCAAAATAGTTCAGGAGCCCCAGGAATGAACGCAGCTTCGTCCTGTTACGGGGTCTGGGAGCTCTCTGGATCACTTCCGTTTTGGACGCAGTAGGTCTGATCCAGTCTGCTGCTACCCTCCTCCCAGGAATTCCACCTCTGGAGCTAAGAAGAAGCACTTCGCCTTTTTCAGTCACAGCCCTACCCGGTCCAGTCTGCGTCGCACCTCCTCCAGGTTGCGGAGGTGTTCTTCAGTATCGCGACCTGTGATGAGGATGTCGTCTTGAAAAACCACCGTCCTTGGAATCGACTTGAGGAGGCTTTCCATATTTCGCTGAAAGATCGCGGCGGCCGAACGAATCCCGAATGGACATCTATTATACTCAAACAACCCCTTGTGTGTCGTAATGGTGGTTAGCTTCTTTGACTCACTAACCATCTCCTGGGTCATGTAAGCTGAGGTCAGGTCCAATTTTGAAAAAAGTTTGCCACCGGATAGCGTCGCAAAGAGGTCTTCCACTCTCGGTAGCGGGTATTGGTCTTGGAGTGACACCCGATTGATGGTGGCCTTGTAATCGCCACATATCCTGACCGACCCATCCGCCTTGAGCACTGGCACGATTGGGCTCACCCAGTGACTGAATTCGACTGGCGAGATGATGCCTTTCCTCAGCAGGCGTTCCAATTCGCTTTCTATCTTTTCCCGCATCACGTACGGCACCGCTCTGGCCTTGTGGTGTACTGGCTTGACATCTGGGTTTATGTGAATCACTACCTTGGTCTCATTGAAAGTGCCGATACCGGGTTGAAATAATGAGTCAAATTTGTCCAGGACCTGTGAGCATGATACTTGCTCCTTAGAAGAAATTGCATTGACATCGCCCCATTTCCAGTTTATGACAGCAAGCCAACTGCTCCCCAGTAGTGCAGGACCATCTCCTGGGACAATCCAGAGTGGCACCCTGTTCTCCGAATCTTTGTGGGTCATGACTACCGTGGTGCTGCCTGGCACCGGAATGATCTCCTTTGTATATGTCCGTAGCAGTGCGTCAATCGGCAATAATTTTGCCTCCTGGCCTTAGACACCCACAACCTTTCAAACTGTTTGATACTCATCCGGGACTGGCTGGCCCCCGTGTCTAGTTCCAGTAGTACTGGGATGCCATTGAGGAGCACTTTCATCATTATCGATGGCGTCCTGGTATATGAACTGTATATGTGCTCCACATGAACTCACTGAACTTCAGCTTCCAGCAATTTCCCCCAGTATTCATTTGGCCTCGTAGGGCTTACATCGGGCCCGTCCTCCTCATACATCAACCTGGCTGCAGGCTTCCTGCACATACGCGCCAAGTGACCGCTGACGTTGCAGTTTCTGCAGGTATATTGCTGATACCTGCAAGCTCTGGCTGGGTGTTTGCCTCCACACCTCCAGCATGAGCTGAAGGCCCCATTGCTGGAAACAAAAGGTCCATTACCAGTCGATTGTCTCTGACTGTCTCTGTAACTGTCCTTAAGCGCACCATTAACACGTGTTGATGGCCCCATTACTGGCCGAATTGTCCATTGCGAAGGCATGAATCGCTGTTCAGCTAGCCATTGTCTCTGTTGATTTCCCTCTTTGGGTTCGACTACATGCTGGAGCATGCCCAATTGCCCTTGTCTTCCTAGTGAACTGTGTGCCGCGTTAACAATGTTGACTCCCTAGTCGTTTGCCGCATTTGAGC
Organism: Pristiophorus japonicus; assembly: GCF_044704955.1. Lineage (NCBI taxonomy): Eukaryota > Metazoa > Chordata > Chondrichthyes > Pristiophoridae > Pristiophorus > Pristiophorus japonicus. The sequence continues at coordinate 36,174,556 of NC_091984.1, forward strand.
CAAGATTTTTGCCATAAATCATTCTGGTCTCTTCCTCCCCTGAGATAATTGTCTGGGCTATAGGAGCCGCCGCTTCCAAGGTCAAGTCTTTGGTCTCAATCAGTTTCCTGAAAACCCCAGCGTGCCCGATGCCCTCAATAAAAAAGTCTTGCAGCATCTCCGCTGTGCATGCATCTGGGAACTTACATAGGCTCGCCAGTCGCCGGAGATCTGCCATGAAGTCTGGAACGCTTTGCCCTTCTCACTGCCGGTGCATGTAAAACCGGTGTCTTGCCATGTGCATGCTGCTCGCCGGTTTAAGGTCTTCCCTGATCAACTTACTGAGCTCTTCAAATTTCTTGTCCGCCGGCTTCTCTGGCGCTAGAAGGTCCTTCATCAGGGAGTACATTCTGGATCCACAAAACATCAGGAAATGAGCCCTGCGTTTGTCAGCTGAATCCTGTCCCAACCATTCCTTAGTGACAAAACTTTGCTGTAGTCTCTCAATAAAGTCGTCCTTATTATTACCAACACAGTACCTCTCTTCTATGTTGCTAGTGGCCATTCTCGCGTGGTTTAAATCCCAGTTTCTCGTCGCCAATGATATGTCCTTACTATACAGTATAAATGCACACGAGGCCCATACTTGAGAGAAAGTCACTCTGTGACCAGTTACCTTTATTATCAAGAACTCAAGAGGCAAACGGTGGGTGGAGCTTCCCCTTTTATACCAGAAAGTTCAGGTTAGGAGTGTCTCCCACAAGTTCGCCACTTGTGGTCAGTGTTCTCAAGGTGTACAACTTAGGTCAGTTTATACATGGGTTACAATGATGTTTGAATACATGACAGGGGGCATGGGGAAAGATCGTGGATCTGCGGGGGGGAAGAGATCGTGGGTCAGGGGCGGGGAGATCTTAGGTCGGGGGGGAGATTGGGGGGAGAGATCAGGGATCGGGGGCGCAGAGAGATCGTGGGTCGGGGGCAGAGAGATCGTGGGTCGGGGGGAGAAGTGATCGTGGGTCGGGGGGAGAAGTGATCGTGGGTCGGGGGGAGAAGTGATCGTGGGTCGGGGGGAGAAGTGATCGTGGGTCGGGGGGAGAAGTGATCGTGGGTCGGGGGGGAGAAGTGATCGTGGGTCGGGGGGGAGAAGTGATCGTGGGTCGGGGGGGGAGAAGTGATCGTGGGTCGGGGGGGAGAAGTGATCGTGGGTCGGGGGGGAGAAGTGATCGTGGGTCGGGGGGAGAAGTGATCGTGGGTCGGGGGGAGAAGTGATCGTGGGTCGGGGGGGAAAAGTGATCGTGGGTCGGGGGGGAGAAGTGATCGTGGGTCGGGGGGAGAAGTGATCGTGGGTCGGGGGGGAGAAGTGATCGTGGGTCGGGGGGGGAGAAGTGATCGTGGGTCGGGGGGAGAAGTGATCGTGGGTCGGGGGGGGAGAAGTGATCGTGGGTCGGGGAGAGAAGTGATCGTGGGTCGGGGGGGAGAAGTGATCGTGGGTCGGGGGGAGAAGTGATCGTGGGTCGGGGGGAGATATGATCGTGGGTCGGGGGGGGAGAAGTGATCGTGGGTCGGGGGGGGAGAAGTGATCGTGGGTCGGGAGGAGAAGTGATCGTGGGTCGGGGGGGGAGAAGTGATCGTGGGTCGGGAGGAGAAGTGATCATGGGTCGGGGGGGAGAAGTGATCGTGGGTCGGGGGGGGAGAAGTGATCGTGGGTCGGGGGGGGAGAAGTGATCGTGGGTCGGGGGGGGAGAAGTGATCGTGGGTCGGGGGGGAGAAGTGATCGTGGGTCGGGGGGAGAAGTGATCGTGGGTCGGGGGGGGAGAAGTGATCGTGGGTCGGGGGGAAAAATGATCGTGGGTCGGGGGGAGAAGTGATCGTGGGTCGGGGGGGAGAAGTGATCGTGGGTCGGGGGGGGAGAAGTGATCGTGGGTCGGGGGGGGAGAGGTGATCGTGGGTCGGGGGGAGAAGTGATCGTGGGTCGGGGTGGGGGTAGGGGGGGACGGGGAGATCATGGAAGGATGGAGGGGAGAAGAGATCATGGGGAAGAGGGGGGTGGGGGGGAAAAGAGATCGTGGGTCGGAGGAGGGATTGTCCTATGAGGAGAGATTGAGTAGACTAGGCCTATATTCTCTAGAGTTTAGAAGAATGAGAGGTGATCTCATTGAAACAAACAAAATTCTTACAGGGCTTGACAGGGTAGATGCAGAGAGGATGTTTCTCCTGGCTGGGGGTTCTAGAACCAGGGGTCACTGTCTCAGAATCAGGGGTTGGCCATTTAGGACTGAGATGAGGAGAAATCTCGTCACTCAGAGGGTGGTGAATCTTTGGAATTCTCTACCCCAGAGGGTTGTGTGTGCTCAGTTGTTGAGTATATTCAAGACAGAGATCGAGAGATTTTTGGATATTAAGGGAATCAAGGGATATGGGAATACTGTCGGAAAGTGAAGTTGAGGTAGAAGATCAGCCATGATCTTATTGAATGGCGGAGCAGGCTCAAGGAGCCAAATGGCCTACTCCTGCTCCTAATTCTTATGTTCTTATCATGTAAAGCTATAAAGACAGGCCACAATAGAATTGTTTATTACTTTATGTAAAGATTAAATGGTACATTTGGCCACCTCATGACCAGATTCTTCAGGGAATATAGGGCCCGACAAAACTGACAAAGTTGAATGGCATTGCTCAGGACTCACAACATTGATTTAGGTCTTATTTGCTTTTACTTGCTTTTAAGTCAATGAAATTTAAGCAAGAAAAGCATTAGTTACAGGAAAAAATACTATTGAATTGATGAAATGTTCATCTCTCACTACAGATTTGTCGGGACAAAAGTACTTTATTGGCATAACTTGTATTGAACCAAGACTGAACTCTTCTGAATCATAATGATTATTGTCAGCCGTGGCTCAGTTGGTAGCACTCTCTCTGAGTCAAAAGGTTGTGAGTTCAGCTCACACTCCAGAGACTTGAGCACAAAAATCTAATGCAGAGCTGAGGAGTTCTGCACTCTCGGAGGTGCTCTCTTCCCAACTTAACTTCTCTCAGGTGGACTTAAATGATTCCATTATTGAAGGAAAGGCAGGTGAGTTATCCGCAGTATCCTTGCCAATATATATCCCTCAACCAACATCACAAAACAGATCGCCTGGTCATTATCACATTACTGTTTGTGGGAGCTTGCTGTGCACAAATTGGCTGCCACGTTTCCTACATTACAACAGTGACTACACTTCAAAAGTACTTCACTGTTGTTCAAGGGCAATGATGAATTGCATCTCAACTTCCCCAACTGCATTACATTTGCAGGAGTTCAGAAATCAAATTACCATTGTAGTGGTTAATGCTCTATTATCCAATTATTTATTTACCCAGCAGAGGTTGGTGAAGGGAATGCTGCCACTCATTTGGTAAAGTGCTTTGGGACATCCTGAAGGTCATGGAAGGCACTATATAAATGCAAGGTAACTGAAGTGACAACATTCAATACAGTTTGATGTGATCTGTATAATTGGGTCTGTTCCTACATTAAATACCATTATAAAGTAGAGTCAGGGGTTAGTGTGAGAGACACAGTGAATACACAATTGTGAGTGTGGAACCAGGTTTGAATAATACTGAAGAGTAATCACTCATTTTTTAAAGGTCGCTGTGTGTGTCTAACTTGTCAAGCTTCTGCAATCAATCAGGACCTTACCAAATGAGTGGCAGCATTCCATTCACCAACCTCTGCTGTGTAAATAAATAATGGGACAATAGAGCATTAACCACTTCAATGGTAGTTTGATTTCTGAACTCCCGCAAATGTAATGCAGTTGGGGAAGTTGAGATGCAATTCATCATTGCCCTTGGACAGCAGTGAAGTAATTATTGGAGCCTGAATGTAAACATGGGCGGCTGGGACTCAGTACACAGTGAAGAATGGTTGAGTCATGCGCCTGTACCCGACTGTGGTTCACGGAGCAGGCCAGGGATTAGCGAACCGCAGTGAGTTACCACGTTCCTGGCCTGAGAAATCACTAATATCCATTAACTTGACATTTCTAACTCAACAGAAATAAGATGCAGGTGGATATGCCACAAGGTGGACATGTGACATTTTTTTTCTTAGTAAAGATGTTCCACTGTATAATAAAAATATGAATTGGAATACATTTACTGTATTGATCAGAGCAAGGAAGTCTTGCAAGAAAGAATGCACTAGTGACCTCTGCTGGTAGAACAACATCCGACCTCTAACTTACTGACTTAAAAGGGTTTTTCTTGTAAAACTTCCCAGAAAATAATCTGTAAGGACAGAAAACATCGACTGAAATCTGCTACAGCCTGGAATATTTGTCTCTTGTGATCACATCTGCCATTTATAGAACAGGTCAAACTTTAGTGAACAGTAGCTGGCCAGAGGAAACATTACTGACACACATGCGATCATCATCATAGTCAGTTCCTTGAATCGAGGATGACTTGCTTCCACGCCAAAAAGTTCACAGGTGTTCAATGAAGGATCTGATATTCCAAGTCCCGAACTACATGTTGAAGGGTGGAAGATGCCTGTGCATGGATTTTTTTTACATGTGGTGGCCGTTGCACACCAGCCACCACACGGGCTTGACAGAGCTAGGTCTTGGTCCAGTGGCAAGGATTAACCAAGACAAATGGAGACCTGCTCTGCTACACGGACCTAGCGCGCACACATATCGCAGTGTGGACTGGCCCATGCTGTCCCTGGGCCCTCGCCTCTTCTAAGCCCTGAACTCACGTCTCTCCAGCAGTCTGCGTGGCCTCCGGCCTGCGAGCACCATCGGAGCAGGTTGGGAGCGGAAGGAGCAACGTGACGGCATACCACTCCTGGGAGCAGCACATGCTGGAGCAGGAGAAGAGGGCAACTGGAGTGGACGACACCAAGGCCCAGGTCCCTGATTGGAGCATGGGCAGGTACATCAGGAGTGGCGAAGTTGGGGTGCAGGAGCAGCAAGTGATCGGGGCACATGCGATGGAACACTACATGGTCTCCCAAAGGACGCTCTGAGGATGCCGCGGAGGGGAAGGGATGGGAAGAAAATTGTCATAAAGCAAAAAAAAAAGGAGGACTGAAAATGTATTAAAGACTGTGCTGGACTCTTAATCCATTTAGGACATTGAACAGTGATTCCCATTGCAGTGAGCACTTTGGGCTGTTCCTGAATTAAATGGTAAGGCATAAGTTTGACGCCACTATGATTAACTGTAGTGTTGACTGAAAAGGTAGGTTGATTTGCATTCTCCCATTTCTCAGTGTCTGCATGATTTGACAATCCACTTAATTTTTCCAGGGGGATTGTGAGGAATCTGTTTTTACACACTGGTAGAATACTGTAGCCCAGGATGTCCAGCGTAAGCAAACCATAACTGCAGCATTGCAATAACCCATCGATCAGTCTGCTATGACTACCTTCAGCAGCAGGGACATACGAGTATGACCTAGGTTCCAGCCATTGCTGGCTGCTGTAGACTATGACAGAAAAAATACTATTAAGCATAAAGAATCATTTTACACATTTAATTAATCAGAGCTTGTGAGGTGGTGTCATCGTACAGTTATTTCTAGCACTGAAAAGGAAATTAGTAAAGGTTTGGCTCTGAGAAAGAAACCGAGAAAAGGGATAATTGCAGATGGTTAAGTTAATCCGTTTGGGTAAATAGATTGAAACAAACACATTGCTCTGTTTTGCACTTACTCTTGGAGAATTTTACTATCCGTCGTCTGTGGAAATCCAAAATCCATCACCTCATCCAAAAGTTCATAAACGATAACAAAGTTATCTCGAATACTTTCCTCTTCGACCTCTTTAAAATATTCTGTGAAAACCTAAGGGTGATACAAAAGATGATCATCAGAATGAGAATCAAATGGTGTCAGAGTTACAATGACTGGACAGATATGGTTGAGTCAGGAGATAATCCTTAATTCTGGGTGGTGGGGCAGGGGGATGGGGTAGGCCGGGATGGGAGATGGACTGGGGAATAGGGGGCAGGACAGGGGGATGGAGGGTAGGAAGACAGGCAGCAGTGGACAGGGGAATGTCTATGGATGTTATTTATATGGACTTCCAAAAGGCATTTGATAAAGTTCCACATAAGTGACTGTTATCTAAGGTAGAAGCCCATGGAATTAAGGGCATGTTAGAAAATTGGCTGAGCAGCAGAGTAGGAATAATGGGTAGGTACTCAAATTGGCAGGATATGACTAGTGGTATTCCGCAGGGATCTGTGTTGGGGCCTCAACTATTCACAATATTTATTAACAAGTTAGATGATGCCATAGAAAGTCATATATCCAGATTTGCCGATAACACAAAGATAGACGGCATTGGAGGCAGTATAGATGAAAGCATAAAATTTACAAAGGAATATTGATAGATTAAGTGAATAGGCAAAATTGTGGAAAATGGATTTCAATGTAAGCAATTGTGAGGTCATCCACTTTGGACCTAAAAAGAATAGAACAGGGTACTTTCTAAATGGTGACAAGCTAAAAACAATGGATGTCCAAAAAGACTAGGGGGTTCAGGTACATGGATCATTAAAACATCATGAACAGGTACCAAAAATAATCAAAAAGGCCAATATAACTACAGGACTAGAGTATAAGGGGGTAGAAGTTATGCTGCAGCTATACAGACCCCTGGTTAGACCACACCTGGAGTGCTGTGAGCAGTTCTGGGCACCACACCTGGAAGGATATATTGGTCTTGGGGTGGGGGGGGAGGCGAGTGCAGCGAAGGTTTACCAAAATGATACCCGGACTTCAAGGGTTAAATTACGAGAAGATATTACACAAAGTTTTCAGGATATTAAGGGGAACAGATAGGGTAGATAGAGAGAAACTATTTCCGCTGGTTGAGGATTCTGGGACTAGGGGGCATAGTCTAAAAATTAGAGCCAGACCTTTCAGGAGTGACATTAGGAAATACTTCTACACACAAAGGATGATAGAAGTTTGGAACTCTCTTCCACAATGGCAATTGATGCTAGATCAATTTTAAATCGGAGATTGATAGCTTTTTATTAACAAAAGGTGTATTAAGGCATATGGGACAAAGACGTGTATGTGGAGTTAGACCGCAGATCAGCCATGATCTCACTGAATGGCGGAGCAGGCTCAAGGGGCTGAATGGCCTACTGTTCCCAGGCAGGGGGATGAGCCGGTCAGCACCCAGTCTTGATAATGTACCTCTCATGGTCAAAGTGAAATTCAGAGAGGGGGTAAATTCAACTTCGGCAGGGGCGCAAAATGGGTGGTAGCAGATCAACCGCCTGCTTTATACCCCACTTAAACTTCCTTTCCAGATGGTACAGTCAAGAACTGGTTCCAGAGATCTTGAACAAATGTTAGAATGAGAGTGAGTCACTATCTCCATCTCAGGACCTTGTATCAATGTGAGAGTATTGGCGAGGTAGTGGAGTAAGGGTCTATGATAGAGGAATGAGGACTGGGGGTGATTTTAACTCTACCCACTCAGCAGATACCTGGTAGGTGGGTAGTTAAGATTACCCTGGCTCTTACCTGTCCGAAAGCCGCCATGATCACAACATCTACAAATCTAACTTGCTCTCCCAAGCAGGCAGCAAGGACATGCGCCTAGAGCCAATAGGGTCTTTACATATGCATGCTGTGGCCCGATGACACCATTGAGAACCGACTGTAATTTTAACTCAGGCCTGAGCGGGGAATCCACCTGGAGTTAAAATCGGGGCCAATATTGCAGCACCACTAACTATTAATTTTAGATTTTGTCAAATGTCTCCCAGAATTGAGATTTGCTCTCCCAGCCACTGCTACGAGCATCCCAGGAGAAAAGCAGAACTTCACGTCGGTGTGCCTCAGACAGACTCGACAGGGGAGAAATCCCAGGAAATATTGCCAAAGTGACGGTAAAATCCAGCCAAAAATGGGGGTGGACCAGCAAAGGCTCTGCATGGGGGCAGGGGGCAGAAGTTATGAATTTAAAGCTAAAACATTTACATTCGGCCCTTCAGTATTTAATTTATCTCTGTAATTTAAATCACCCCCGCAGTCTCGATAGGGAGATTGGATCAGACCAGTCACATTGATTGACAGGAAAGGAGTGGGGTTGCCGGACAAAGGCAAAGGGTGGCACCAGTCAGAAGTGATGGAAAATACAAGGAATGTGTGGAGAAAACTAGGAATGCGAAAGAAACACAGACAGACAATGCCAGGGTAACAGGATTTGGAACACTAGGAGAAAAGAAAAGTCCAGCAGCAATATAAGCAGCTCAGGAAATGGGTTAACCAGACTTGCTTTGACTTATAAATTATGCTGAAATCTTTGTATTCTACAAAAAAAAAGTCTGAAATGTATTTATTCGGTCCTTGGTGATACCGAGAGTGTTAACGAAGGGAAATGAGTAACATTTGCAAACAGTGGGCAAATGCAATGTGATCAAATGTCATGTGATCAATACCACATGATCAGGTGGCACATGATCAAACCTCCAGGAATACGTCCAACCAAAGCTGCTAGGCGTACCTTGACCCTAACCCATTTTCCTATCGTTTGGCATGAAGGCAGGGTGCTGACGGGATTCCTGCTGCAGAGAAAGAAACTAGCAGTGCTAAAGAGAAGGTGACGTTGAAGTGGGACCGCTGCTGCAGCACCAGAAGATGTGGTGAGCGACATGAAAGAGGCAGAAAAGCCCTGAAGATGAAGATGGAGAAAGCGCCTGGTTTTTGAAGGCCTCAGCAGAGACTGTGATCCACAAAGGTAAGCGTATGGAGGCTGAATTGCAGGGAGAAAAGTCCCTCTATTAGGCCTTCTCCCTCTATCTGCAAATTTCAATGCCTAACTGCCACTCCCCGGGCCCACCACCACCTGTCATCACAGAGCAGAATCCAGCCCTGTGTCTCGCTGCGTTAGTGGGAATCAAGAGGTGGTGAAGTGGGAAAGCGGAGTTGAGGTGGAATATCAGCCATGATCTTATTGAACGAGGGGCCACATGAGCTAGTCCTATTCCTATTTCTTACGTACGTATTTTTTTTTTTAAATTCGTTCGCGGGATGTGGGCATCACTGGCAAGGCCAGCATTTATTGGCATCCCTAATTGCCACGGTGTGAATGATATTCAGGCAGTCCAGTCCAGTCAGGGGCTGTGCCTTAATGTGAGAATGATAGTGAGGCGGTTGACTCTAGGATGCATTTCACTGCGAGCGTGACAATGCAGAAGCTCAGTCAGGAAGTGAGGGGTCGGAATTGATCCTCATTACATCAAAAGGACCAATTTCAGGGCACAACATTCCACGTCCGATATGTGTCTGTGTTAGCTACACCGCTATATTGGGAAAAGCAGTTGTCCAGGTATCCCTAGCGCCCATCTCAAACAGGCTCTTTGCATATCAGGAATCCAACACCTGTTGGAGGAGCCCTGCCAGAAATCTGTCTGCCTGGAGTGGAGCAGGCACCGGGGCCTGTTCGGCTCACACTAATTGCAACTACATGCAGCCTAACCAACGGGCCTCACTTACCTTCATGCGGAGCTGCGAGGAGCAGCTCTCGACACCACAGCACTACTTCGGGCCACTGCCAGCCTTTGCGAGTTGGCACCCACCACTCCCGTTCTTCAGCTCCCCTTACAGGATTTACCTGAGGGCCGCGGCCAACGAGGCAGCCATTCCAAGTCGGAAACTCCCAAAGCAGCAAGCTGCCTCTGGAGGCACGACAGGTGCCCACAGCTCTCCGGGAATACTGAAATGTGGCCCAATTTCGGAGGAAGCTCGGGCCTCTGAGTTCTGGAGCGCCACTGGTTGTGCACCAGCCATTCTGTGCCCCAAATCAGGCCTAACCAAATGTTTAGCCCATATGCCTCAATTCAACAATGACTTTGAAACATTCCTTCAGTATGGATCAATATATAAATCCGGGACTACAATAGTCCAGCAGTCCAGGCAATGGGTCTAATTTTGAAACTATGAGAACACAGGAATTGATTGAATGACACTCACCTGAACAATTTTATATAAAAACGCAAAAACCAGGGCTGCATTTCCATTTTTCTTTGTCATTGCTACCACTTGGTGTTCAAGGTTAAAGAAGTTAAGTTGCAGACCAACAGGTTAAACAGCAGACTAGTCATAATCTAACAACAATAATGTCTAATCTGCCAGTCAGTTAGTCTTAAACTGCTCATGGAAAATTCTGAATGCCAAATAATTGTGACAGGAATCTGAATCAGGAATTAATTGGTTTCACTTCATTTCACGTTTAGATTTGCAGATTCATCAAACATTACATGTATGAACGAGAAATTCGTAACCGTTGAGGCCATTTTCAGCAGCTCTTAACTCCACCAGCAACTTTATTGGCTAAAACAAATGCATCCCCCTATCAGTTTATTAATTAAATTCATACTGTAAAACAAGTATCTTCCATAATAGAACGCTAAAATTAGCATTGCCAACTTTAGTAGATGAATACTTAACTATTTCCAGGATGTTTTTTTATCTGCTATTTTAATGCAGGCGCTACATGACTCTTCAGTAAAAATAGCAGCCAGAGGGAAATGTCAAACAAATGGGTTAAGTATCGTCTGCTAATATAGCCAACGGCTATCTCTGGCCAATAACATTTTACAAATAAGAACATAATAAGAACATAAGAATTAGGAACAGGAGTAGGCCATCTAGCCCCTCGAGCCTGCTCCGCCATTCAAAAAGATCATGGTTGATCTGGCCGTGGACTCAGCTCCACTTACCCGCCCTCTCCCCGTAACCCTTAATTCCCTTATTGGTTAAAAATGTATCTGTGATTTGAGTACATTCAATGAGCTAGCCTCAACTGCTTCCCTGGGCTGAGAATTCCACAGATTCACAACCCTCTGGGAGAAGAAATTCCTTCTCAACTCGGTTTTAAATTGGCTCCCCCGTATTTTGAGGCTGTGCCCCCTAGTTCTAGTCTCCCCGACCAGTGGAAACAACCTCTCTGCCTCTATCTTGTCTATCCCTTTCATTATTTTAAATGTTTCTATAAGATCACCCCTCATCCTTCATTTTTTTAATTTTTAATTGATGAATTACCTCAGAATTAAATTGTAACTTATATCTTGGTCTTATACTTCACCTCGGACCTTTCCAGTTAAGCAGCTGTCAGTTGGAAATGACACCCCACCCCAAGTGCACATAGTCTTGAAGTTACAGCTGTCCATCAAACCCTATAGCTACAGACCAAGGACACGCCTCTTTCACAGGTACATGCAAAAATAGACCTTCCAACTACAAGCCACTATATATCAGTGGCTTAATTCCACTCGCCCCCACAGCTAAATTCTGCCATATGCCTCCTCTTCTAGTTATCTGCTACCATGGCATGACCCTTCTAGGTAGACACTGCTACCACTACCCCCTCCCCCCCGCGGACCCTCCCCAAGTGAACACATCTAATATCATGTAAATTGTCTGAACAATCTTATCTAATGAAAACACTACACACCCTTTGGCTAACCCTGTTGTGGGTGAGGAGACAGCACAGGTTATTGTTTCCCAAGCAAGGGCCACGATACAAATTCGCTCAGAGCCTCCACCCCATATGCCGGCACAGGCATGATGGGTTGAATGGCCTCTTTCTGTGATGTATCTCCCTCATACACTGCTCGAAATCAGAGGCCACCATGCATAAGGCTATAAAAGAGGTCTCCCCCCAGATTTACTACTTTGAAGGATACAATATAGGTTATTGTGCCTTATCCAGAGGAAGTGAACACGTCCATGGATGAGGAACGGGGAACTAGACCCCTCATCCTCCTTTTGCATCAATATCGGTAGGAAGTAGTCAATTTCATTCATGTCCACGTCACCCATGTAGTTTCTGCATATTAGAACCTGACAAAAAAAATGAATGAAATTTAAGAACTGTGCATGAAACAAACACAGCTGACAGCAGCAAAATTGATCTAGTTTCACAACCTCAAGCGTCTGCAGCAAATAAATTACAATTCACGCGGCTTGATCCATAGAATAGGGATTGACGGATGATGTCAAGTCAGATATGCTAGCACCATTACATATATTATCCATGCTAGAATACACCAATTGTTTCACCCTGAGCAATGGCCATCAAAAAAGCTCGAATAGTTCCTCAGTTTATGCACAAATAAAGAACCCCAAATGGTTTAATTGCTGATTAAGAACAGTGATGTTGGATGACGTGATAGCTACTTAATTTGCCAATGCACCTTTTATTACAAATATTAACACATGTGCATCAATTTTATGTAGAAAGTGTCAGAGACCGTGAAAATGCAGCTGGATAAATGATTAAAAAAATCACTTATTGCAACAAATAGCTTGCCCTATTTATGGTAACACATTCTTTGGGAAAACTGGTGTTGTAATGGGGGGGGGGTTGGAACTCCAGCAGGGGTTGCGGGATGGGGGGTTGAGTTGTCCCAGTGGTCTCCCACAGTAACTCCAACGGAAGTCTAGTGTAACTCTGGCAGAATTTCAGTCCCAGCGTCTAAAGAGTGTTACTTTTAATAAAGATGTAATTTTTGATTCTTAAATCATCCATTTAAAAATGAGGTAAATATGCAAAATAGAGAGAGCTCCTACTGCTACACAGATTACAAGTTAAATATCAATCAGGAAGCTCATTTAGCCCATCTTGGCTCAAACATTAAAAAATTGAAGCACAGCCCTCCGCCCCCATCATGCCCTCTAACAAGCTCTTGAAAGGCTCTAAGGTTTTCGCTTCCTAGTCATCGTGAAGCCTACTCCAAGTGTTGATTACACCGTATGAAGATATGTGTCCTGACATCAATCCCAAATTTGCCCTTCATCAGTTTGGTCCTGGCTATAAGAACATAAGAAATAGGAGCAGGATTAGGCCATTCGGCCCATCGAACCTGCTCCGCCATTCAATAAGATCATGGTCTGATCTGATCATGGACTCAGCTCTACTTTGCTGCCCGCTCCCCATAACCCTTATCGCTCAAAAATCTGTCGATCTCCACCTTAAATATATTCAATGACCCAGTCTCCACAGCTCTCTGGGTCAGAGAATGCCATAGATTTACAAACCTCTGAGAGAAGAAATTCCTCCTCATCTCAGTTTTATATGGGCGTCCCCTTATTCTGAGACTATGTCCCCTAGTTTTAGTTTCCTCTATGAGTGGAAATATCCTCTCTGCATTCATCTTGTCGAGCCCCCTCATTATCTTATACGTTTCGATAAGATCATCTCTCATTCTTCTGAACTCCAATGTGTATAGGCCCAAACTACTCAACCTATCTTCATAAGTCAACCCCCTCATCTCCGGAATCAACCTAATGAATAGCCTCCAACGCAAGTATATCCTTCCTTAAATACAGAGACCAAAACTGTACGCAGTACTCCAGGTGTGGCCTTACCAATACCCTGTAAAGTTGTAGCAGGACTTCTCTGCTTTTATACTCTATCCGCCTTTGCAATAAAGGCCAATCTTCCATTTGCTTTCCTGATTACTTGCTGTACCTGTATACTAACTTCTTGTGTTTCATACACAAGGTCCCCCAGGTCCCATTGTACTGCAGCACTTTGCAATTTTTCTCCATTTAAATTGTAATTTCCTTTTCTATTTTTACTGCAAAAGTGGATAACCTCACATTTTCCCACATTATACTCCATCTGCCAGATTTTTGCCCACTCACTTAGCCTGTCTATATCCCTCTGCAGATTTTTTGTATCCTCCTTACAGTTTGCTTTCCCACCCTTCTTTGTATCATCAGCGAACTTGGCTACATCACACTTGGTCCCTTCATCCAAGTTATTAATATAGATTGTAAATAGTTGAGGATCTAGCACCGATCCCTGCGGCACCCCACTAGTCACTGTTTGCCAACCGGAAAAAGACCCATTTATCCCGACTCTGTTTTCTGTTAGTTAGCCAATCCTCTATCCATGCTAATATATTACCCCCTACCCCATGTACTTTTATCTTGAGCAGTAACCTATGACCCCTTGTATTCATGTCATAGTTCACACCCTGAAGTAATATGCTATGGGGCTAATGATGTACTGAATGGTGCCTATAGGGCTGCTGCATATGAGATGGTGCAACCCATATTATTAAACACGAGGCTAGGGGCCTGGTCAACACCATTACACATCAGGCTACATAATGCAATCCTGAATTGTCTGTGCACCTTTATGCACTAAGTTCATTAAGGCTCCAAAATAATCACTAATGTTGTCAGAGTGTCTGATCAATGCTCCAGACACAATGGCATTTAAAACCAGCACTGCATGAGCGGCACAACCATTATGTTGAGTCCTTTCTCTTAAAATTAACTTGTCTTTTTTTTAAACTTGCTCTGAGTAGCTGCGTTGTTTGTTTCCATCAATTATATTGCTTCTTTGATATTTTGTTGTTTCCAAAATTGAATTTACTCAGAGCTTCTGAAAGCTGCACCCCATTGAAATAAATAGCATGGGGGCGGGTTCTATAATGAATTTACCAGATTACCATTTAAGGATATGGGGCCCAAATTTCCCCAGGAATTGCTCCGTTTATTTTGGAGCAAGTGGATTTTTCTGGAGTATCTTTTTAGTTGCAATTCTGACCATTTAATTTGCACCCGTGTAAGTGAGTAGGTTTTTTTTTAGTTTCGTTTTTTTTTTAAAAGGGGGCGTTACCAGCCACTTATGCCTGTTTTGGCCATTTAAGCAAGTTTAGCCAGCTAACTGTTACTCCAAACTAACTTAGGCCAGCGTAAGTGGGCAATCTTGTACGTTCAGGAAAACCTTGTGGTGACTCAAGAAATCAGCGCAGGCAGCCAGAGATGGGGGGGGGGGAGGGGGAGGCAGGGCGGTGGGTGAAGGGGACCTTGCAAAGCACTAAACACTTTCACAACAATATTAAAGAAGCACAAATACATTTAAAGCATCACGCACTAAACAAAGCAGTACATTTGCACCAAGCACAAAAAGTAATAAGCAATTAATTAACAAATAAAAAATAGAAGGAACCCTGCACCTAAGGCACCAAGACCAAAGTAATAAGCAATCAATCAATCAGTAAATAACAAATAAAAAATAGGAGTCCTACTTTAGGGAACGCAGCAGGCCGCCGATGAGGGAGCCCATTCAGCCAGGGCTAGGGACAGCATGCTTCGGGCCCCTCCCACACAGCCTGCAGTGCACACTCAACAGATTCGGCCTGCCAGGAGCTACTGCACATGCGCGCAGACTCAAGCGCACATGTGCAGAGGTCCCGGCACTGCTTTCAGCGCCAGGACCTGGCTCCGCCCCCAATCTACTGGGCCACGCTATGCCACCACCGAGGAGAGGCTAGGGAGCAGCCAGAATCTGGAGGAAGATTTTCGGCACGCTTGGAGGCGGACAAAAGCGGTGCACCTTGGGTGGGGGCACCAGAAAAAGGGAGTTGGTGAAATTTGAGCCCATGGCGACTGAACAGCTGAAAATGTTCACGAATCAGAGAGAGCCAGCATGGATTTGTAAAGGGTAGCTCATGCCTGACAAACCACATTGAATTTTTTGAAGAGGTGACTAAAATAATGGACAGGGGAATGTCTATGGACATTATTTATACAGACTTCTAGAAGACTGTTAATTAAGGTAGAAGCCCATGGAATTGAAGGCAAATTATTGACCTGGTTAGAAAATTGGCTGAGCAGCGGAGAGTAAGAATAATGGGCAGGGACTCGAATTGTCAGGATGTAACTAGTGGTATTTCGCAAGGATCTGTGTTGCGGCCACAACTGTTCACTGTATTTATTAACAACTTAGATGATGGAATAGAGAGCCACATATCCACATTTGCCGATGACACTAAGATAGGCAGCATTGTAAGCAGTGTAGATGGAAGCATATAATTACAAAGGGATAGCGATAGATTAAGCGAATGGACAAAACTTTGGCAAATGGATTTCAATGTAGGCAAATGTGAGGTCATCCACTTTGGATCTAAAAAGGATAGAACAGGATACTTTCTAAATGATGAAAAGCTAAAAGCAGTGGATGTCCAAAGAGACTTGCGGGTCCAGGTACAAACAGCTCAGAAATGTCAACAGGTACAGAAAAAATGGAGATGAGAAGGAATTTCTTCTCTCAGGGTTGTAAATCTGTGGAATTCTCTGCCCCAGAGAGCTGTGGAGGCAGGGTCATTGAATATATTTAAGGCGGAAATACAAAGATTTTTCAGCGATAATGGAATAAAGGGTTATGGGGAGCGGGCAGGGAAGTGGAGCTGAGTCCATGATCAGATCAGCCATGATCTTATTAAATAGCGGAGCAGGCTCGAGCGGCCAAATGTCCTGGAAATAGGCAGTCTTAGTTATGCTGCGGATATGTGGTCGAAAGTTTATTTCAGGATCAAATATGACACCAAGGTTACAAACAGTGTGGTTCAGCCTCAGACAGAAGTTGGGAAAAGGAATAGAGTCAGTGACTAGAGAACGGAGTTTGTGGCAGTGACAAAACACACTAACATAAGAAATAGGAGCAGGAGTAGGCCATACAGCCCCTCGAGCCTGCTCCGCCATTCAATAAGATCATGGCTGATCTGATCATGGACTCAACTCCACTTCCCCGCATGCTCCCCATAACCCCTTATCCCCTTATCGTTTCAGAAACTGTCTATTTCTGTCTTAAGTTTATTCAATGACCCAGCTTCCACAGCTCTCTGAGTCAGCGAATTCCACAGATTTACAACACTCAGAGAATAAATTTCTCCTCACCTGTCTTAAATAGGCAGCCCCTTATTCAATAGCTTCAGTTTTCCCAATATTCAATTGGAGAAAATTTCTGCTCATCTGGAACTGGATGTCGGACAAGCAGTTTGACAATTTAGAGACACCACTATCATCAATGCCACCCTCTTCATGAACAAGAAGCAGTTCCACTCCCATTAATGTGCGACTGGTCTATGACCATAGGTACAGAATCTTGCATGTTAATGGAAATCACACGATTCTGTCACCTTACAGCAATCCATGGTTATACCATTATTTCAATGATAAGGAAGACTGGATGGAATCTAGGAAATACAGACTGTCCATTGTAGTCATGGCTTCTTATTCCATTGAGACACTAGAGTTGCATGCAGCTACCAGCGTCATAATGGTGCAATAATATGCTAATGACTTAGACATATGTCCATAATGTGAGGTCAGCTCTTTGCACTGAAAGTACACATAACACCTGAGGATAAGGTGATTTCTTCACCCAGAGGGTTGTGGGGGTCTGGAACTCACTGCCTAAAAGAGTGGTAGAGACAGAAACCCTCATCACATTTAAAAAGTACTTGGATATGCACTTGAATGCTGTAACCTGCAGGCTACGGACCTAGAGCTGGAAAGTGGGATTAGCTGGATAGCCTTGTTGGCCGGCACGGACACGATGGGCCGAAATGGCCTCTTTCCGTGCTGTAAATTTCTATGATTCTATTTCTATGGTAATCAATCCCATTGCCTCTGTGCTGGTACCACATCATCTGCACCAATAAGTCATGTGAGCTCAGGTTTGAGATATCAAAGATTTGACGCAATGCCCTTTGCTCCACAGACGTAGCTTTGGATGGAAATTCAATTACAGTTTCATATAATTTCTGAATAGCTTGGGACTGCAATTCCATTGGGGCTCCACCAGCCTCCTATCCAAGATACAGCAAGACACTGGTAGAATCACCACAGAATTTCAGTCCATTATTTCAGAGGTGGCCTTAGACTTCCCAACTGGTTTGCCTCTGAGCTACACTGTGGCTAACCATGGCTCTAAATATGAACCCTTTTAAATTCTCTATGCCAAAACAGAGACAACTTTCTCTTTGGAAGTTTTGTGATAACTACAGTTGGCTAAAAAAAAAATCCTTTTCCATTATCTGCAGCTTGTTGATAAAAGATACAGCACCATTTTGTGTAGAAAAAGTGGGACAACCCCTTGATTGTCCTTCTGAGCCATTGTTCTGTTGGACACTGGGTCTCACCTTATTGGAAAAATGTCAAACAAAAAGAGCAAAACAGATTAAACGTTTAAACATATGGGGGCTGAAGTTTCATGGAGATTTCACCACAGAATTCCAGCCTCATGGAGTTGCATATCTGATTTGGAGTGAAAATTGTTACAATACATTAAATCAAGACTTGTGAATCTCACTCCAAATCAGTGAAATCAGATAGTTCTGCCTCTATACCATAGTCGCTAATCTATCTCACTGCAGTACTTTATGACCTTTGCTTGTTACTTTGATAAGTACCTTTGACTATTAAACTATGAAACTGGAATGTCTTGGTGATTGGTTCTTAGCTTTAACCTTACAGTTAAGAGTCTATGAGTGTCTGACAGTAAATAAAAATATTAACATTAATATTAAAATACAGGTTGAATCTTCCTTATCTGGAACCCTTGGGACCTAGCCTGTTCTGGAAAAGGGATTTTTCCGGACGAGGGGTGGTCACGTTAAATTGGATGGTACAGGTACTGAGCAAGGGGATATTGGGGCTGGCTGGCTTGGGGCTGGGAGTGCGGCAAAGAGATAATGGATGGGGGGGGGGGGGGCAGTGGGGCGGCGGTGGTCAGGCCAGCGATTGCAGGAATTGGCAGCGAGGAAGGACTTCAATTTGTTCATGTCAGAGTTCTGCACATGCGCCACCCAGTGGCCGGGAATGGTTCCGGATGAGGGGTGGTTCCGAATAAGGGAGTTCTGGATAAGGGAGGGTCAGCCTTGTCCATAATTTGAGCATTCCTCTGCACTCTGTGCTCCACAGAGGCCTAATTAAAAGATGTCAGTATTGAGGCCTGGGACACTCCACTAAGTTCTTTCCCCTTCTTCTTCTGACATCATCTTCCTAAGTAGTCTTTGCTGCTTTGTATCCTTCAGACAGTTCCTTGTCCAGCATAGTGGTTATGTTACTGGACTAATGATCGGAGACATGAGTTCAAATCCCACCACGGCAGCCCGGGGATTTAAATTCAGCTAATTAAATAAATCTGGAATAACAAGTTAGTACAGGTGCGATGTCCAAAGCTGGAGTTCCAGAATCTGGACACCGGGCCGATCCGTGACGGCGTTGTCCGGAAACTGGAAAATATTCTGAAATCCGGTCTTCCCTGACATCCTCGGCCTGACCTCGGCCCAAAATCCGGCCGCCCTATCTCCAGCGGCTTGACCTCCCTTCCCCACCGACCTCCAGCGACCCGACCTCCTCCCCCCTCCAACCTCCAGCGGCCCAACAAACCCCCCCTCCCCTACTTGCCTCGGCCCAGGCAAGGACGTTTCGAAATCTGGAAATACCTGGAATCCGGAACGGCCTCGATCCCAAGGTTTCCAGATTTCGGACGTCACACCTGTACCACTATTAGATTGTTCTAAAAAACAATCTGGTTCACTAAGGTCCTTTAGAGAAGGAAATCTGCCATCATTACCTGGTCTGGCCTATATTTGACTCCAGACCCACAGCAATGTGGTTAACTCTTAATGGCCCAGCAAGCCACTCAGTTATAAGAAACTGCTACGAGAAAACTGCAGCAATTGAAGAAGGCAGCTCGCCACCACCTTCTCAAGGGCAATTAGGGTTGGGCAATAAATGCTGGCCTTGCCAGCGACGCCTACATCCGGGAACGAATAAAAAGTTCCAGATGTCACCAGAATTTTTTTTTTGTTTTAACCTTATGTAGCAATCTAATTTCATGAACTTGGTCAAAGGACTTCTGGAAGACCTACCACGGAGTACAATTGGGATGTCACCTTCTTGACAAGGTTGTTTCTTCTGAAGAAAAGAAAGAACTTGCATTTCTTTCACAGCTTCAGGAAGTCCTAAAGCACTTTACAACCAAAGAATTACTTTTGAAGTGCAGTTACTGCTGTTATGGAGCAGACAAGGCAGTCAAGTTATGCCCAACCAGGTCCCACAAACAGCAGTGAGATGAATAACCACATAATCCACTTAGGTAGTGTTGGTTGAGGAAAAATATTGTGCAGAACATCTGGAAAACTGCCCTGCTCTTCTTCAAAATAGCACCGTGGGATCATTTACATCTTCCTAAGAGGGCAGATGGGTCCTCGGTTTGACATCTTATTTTAAAGATGGGACCGTTGACAATGCAGCACTCCCTCAGAATTGCGCTGAAGTCTCAACCTAGATTGCATGTTCACGTCCTGGAGTAAGTCTTAGAACCCACAACCGTCTGACTCAGAAGCATCAGTGCTCCCAGTAATGCAAAGCTGACACCTGAATCATAAAGCCAAATTGGCTGCTATTTGTTATGAAAGTTAATCCTCAGTGGTATCTGTAATACCACATACATCGAAAAATAATGAGAGAACTCTGAATAACATAGGTTTAGTACCAAGGGATCCGTACCTGCTCCCAATCAGGAAAACATACTATCATAACACCGTTACAAATTCACTTTGGCTTGGATCTATTGCTTTTAGTTTTTGGTGTTTTGCATTATTTCTGCTCTAATATTCATGCGAATAGGCTTATAAATTTTAATACTGCACATTGACCCTTTTTAAATGCTCAGAAGCCTTATTAGTTGGGGCCCTCCTATTTTAATTTACTATAACTAGAACTGTTTTCACAAAGTTTTCATAGAATTTTGCAACCTACAGCACAGAAATCACCATTGAGCTCAACTGGTCTATGCCAGTGTTTATACGCCCCACAAACTTTCTCCCACTCCAATTACTGTCCCTAAATCTGTATATTCCGTTTTCCCTCATGTGCTCATCAAGCCTCCCCTTTAATGCCTCAATGCTATTATCTGCTCCAATCACTCCATGTGGCAGCGAATTCCAACCCACTCGAAGGAAATTCCTCCTAAACTCTTTATTTCATTTTTCTTAATTTATTCATGGGATGTGGGCATCGCTGCCAAGGCCAACATTTATTGTCTATTCAAAATTGCCTATCAGAAGGTGGTGATGAGCTGCCACCTTGAACTGCTACGGTCTATTTGGTGAATATACTCCCACAGTGCTCTTAGGGATGGAGTTCTGGGATTTTGACCCAATGATGATGAAGGAACGGCGATATATTTCCAAGTCAGGATGGTGTGTAACTTGGAGGGAACTTGGTGATGGCGGTGTTTTCATGCGCTTGCTGCCCCCTTGTCCTTCTAGGTGGTAGAGGTTGTGGGTTTGGCAGGTGCTGTCGAAGAAGCCTTCGTGAGTTGCTACAGTGCATCTTGTAGATGGTACACACTGCAGCCACGGTGTACCAGTGGTGGAGGGAGTGAATGTTTAAGGTGGTGGATGGGGTTCCAATCAAGCGGGCTGCTTTGTCCTGGATGGTGTCGAGTTACTTGAGTGTTGTTGGAGCTGTACTCATCCAGGCAAGTGGAGAGTATTCCATCACATCCTGACTTGTGCCTTGCAGATGGTGGAAAGGCTTTCGGGAGTCAGGAGGTGAGTCACTCGTCGCAGAATACCCAGCCTCTGACCTGCTCTTGTTGCCACAGTATTTATGTGGACGGTCCATTTGAGTTTCTGGTCAATGGTCACCCCCCAGGATGTTGATGGTGAGGGATTAGCCAATGGTAATGTCATTGAATGTCAAGGGGAGGTGGTTAGGCTCTCGCTTGTTGGAGATGGTCATTGCCCAGCACTTATGTGGCATGAATGGTCCTTGCCATTTATCAGCCAAGCCTGAATGTTGTCCAGGGCTTGCTGCATGCGGGCATTTAAAAACAGAAGAATCATAAGAAATAGGAGCAGGAGTAGGCCATTTAGCCCCTCGAGCCTTCTCTGCCATTTGATAAGATCATGGCTGATCTGATCCTGGCCTCAACTCCACTTTCCTTCCCTCTCCCCATAACTGTGATGTATTTAACCCCTTGTAACCTGTATTACATTACCATCTGAGGGCCTACCTGTTGGAGTCCTAAGGGATCCCAGCATCCCTTGGAAGCACGATATATAAGCAGGCCACCCACGAGGTACCTGCACTCTGGAGTCTTATTAAAGGAGCTAAGGTCACACTTGCTCATTGTACACAGTACTCAGTTTCATCTTTTATTAAAAGCATACCAATAACCCTTGACTCCCTTATCATTCAAAAATCTGTCTATCTCCACCTTAAATATATTCAATAACACAGCCACCACAGCTCTCTGGGGCAGAGAATTCCAAAGATTCACGACCAATCTGAGAGAAGAAATTCCTCCTCATCTCCATTTTAAATGTTAGACCCCTTGTTCTGAGACTATGCCCCTTAGTTCTAGATTCCCCTGCGAGGGGAAACATCCTCTCTGCATCTACCCTGTCAAGCCCCCTCAGAATCTTATACATTTCAATAAGATCACCTCTCATTCTTCTAAACTCCAATGAGTATAGGCCCAACCTGCTCAACTTTTCCTCAGAAGACAACCCCTTCATCTTAGCAATCAACCGAGTGAACCTTCTCTGAACTGCCTCAAATGCAAGTATATCCCTCCTTAAATAAGGAGACCAAAACTGTACGCAGTACTCCAGGTGTGGTCTCACCAAAGTCCTGTACAGTTGTAGCAAGACTTCCCTACTTTTATACTCCATTCCCCTTGCAATAAAGGCCAATATTCTATTTGCCTTTCTAATTACTTGCTGTACTTGCATACTAACTGTTTGAGTTTCATGTACAAGCCCCCACAGATCCTTCTGTCCTGCAACATTTTGTATTCCCTCTCTGTTTAAATAATAATTCGCTTTTTTATTTTTCCTACCAAAGTAGATAACCTCACATTTTCCCACATTATACTCCATCTGCCAAATTTTTGCCCACTCGCTGAGCCTGTCTGTATCCCTTATCATTTTTCATTTCTCAATACTGCACTGATCTCATCCTTTATTAACAGAGCTACTCCACCTCCTTTTCCTTTCTGCCTATCCTTCTGAAATATCAAATACCCCTGAATATTCAGTTCCCAGCCTTGGTCACCTTGCAACCACATCTCTGTAATGGCTAATGGATCATACCCATGTTTTTCTATTTGTGCCGTCAACTCATCTATCGTTACGAATGCTGCGTGCATTCAGATAAAGCACATTTAATTTTGTCTTTGTACCATTTTTCCCTACTCTGACTCTAATTGCTGGTACACTCTTCTGTTTATACGCTCTGTCCCTTCCTGTCACACTCTGGTTATCAATATCCCCATCGCTACCCTGCTCTATTGCCTTCTACTTTCTCTTTGACTTTTTTTAATTTCCCCTCATCCGAACCCTTCCCCCCCTCTATTTAGTCTAAAGCCCTCTCGACAGCCCTAGTTATCTGATTTGCCAGGACACTGGTCCCAGCATGGTTCACATGAAGCCCGTCCAATGGAACAGCTCCCTATTTCCCCAACACTTGTGCCAATGCCCCATGAATTGAAACCCATTTCTCCCACACCAATCTTTGAGCCACGCATTCATCTCTCTGATCTTATTTACCCTATGCCAATTTGCTCATGGCTCAGGTAGCAATCCAGAGATTATTACCTTTGTGGTTCTGCTTTTTAATTTAGCCACTAGCTGCTATACTCCCTCAGCAGGATCTCTTTCTTTGTCCTACCTATGTCGTTGGTACCCACGGGGACCACGAAAACTGGATCTTTCCCCTCCCACTCCAAGTTCCTCTCCAGCACAGAGGAGATGTCCTTAACCTTGGCACCAGGTAGGCAACATAGCCTTCGAGACTCACGCTTTCGGCTGCACAGAGCAGTATCTATCCCCCTAACTATACTGTCCTCTACCACTACTACATTTCTTTTTACTCCCCCAACTTGAATGTCCCCCTGTATGAAGATGCTGTGGTCAGTTTGCTCATCCTCCCTGCAGTCCCTGCTCTCGTCCACATGGAGCAAGAATTTCGAACCTGTTGTACACGTGCAACGGCTGAGGGTCCTCCAATTTATCTTCTGGATCCCCATACCTGTCTCACCCATTCACACCCTCCTGTCCCTGACCACAGACCAAATTTGAAGTATTTATCCTAAAGGGTGTGACTGCCTCAAGGAACACAGAGTCCAGGTAACTCTCCCCCTCCCTGATGTATCGCAGTGTCTGAAACTCGGACTCCAGCTCATCAACTCTGAGCCAAAGTTCCTCGAGCCGCCAACACTTGCTGCAGATGTGGTCGCTGTGGATCACACTGGTGTCCACCAGCTCCCACATACTACAGCCTGCCCTGCCATCTCTATTGTATTTTATTTAACTCATTAGGTTTTCATGTTTTAAAATATCAAATTATCTATGTATAGTTTTTAAATCTGTAATCACAGCTCTTAATTTAAACCAATGTTCAAGCTTAGAAAAAAAGAGAAATACTCACCAACCAATCACTTACCTACTTTCCTGTGACATCACACTTTGATTTTTTTTTTTAATTCTTTTCTTCCCGTCACAGATCTGTTCACTCTGCTCACAGCTAGCTGCTCCTGCTCTCGGAGCTGGTTTCAGGCACTGCCTTTTATCTTTCCTGCTCTGGCCACTATCTTTTATCCCCCTGCTGCTCACGCTCTGGGCGCTGCCTTTTACCTTTCACACTCTCGGCCCTGGTCTCGGGCGCTGACATTTACCTTTCACACTCTCGGCCCTGGTCTCGGGCGCTGACATTTATCTTTCCCACTCTCGGCCCTGGTCTCGGGTGCTGACACTTACGTTTCCCACTCTCGGCGCTGGTCTCTGGCGCTGCCATTTATCTCCCCGCTGCTCCTGCTCAGACTGCTTCATTATCTGAGGAGTTGTGAATGGAACTGAACATTGTGCAATCATCAGCGAATATCCCCATTTCTGACCTTATGATAGAGGGAAGGTCATTGATGAAGCAGCTGAAAATGGTTAGGCCTAGAACGCTGCCCTGAAGAACTCATGCAGTGCTGTCCTGTGGCTGAGATGATTGGCCTCCAACAACCACAGCCATTTTTCTTTGTGCTAGGTATGACTCCAGCCAGTGCAGAATTTGCCCCCTGATTCCCATTGACTTCAATTTTCTGGACTCCTTTGATGCCACACTCGGTCAAATGTCGCCTTGATTTCAAGGTCAGTCACTCTCACCTCACCTCTGGAATTCAGCCCTTTTTTCCCATGTTTGGACCAAGGCTGTATTGAGGTCTAGAGCCGAGTGGGCATTACCACCACTGATGGGACAGTACGTACCCAGGGATGGTGATGGAGGAGTGTGGGACATTTGCTGAAAGGTATGATTCTGTGAGTGTGATTATGTCAGGCTGTTGCTTGACTAGTCTGTCTGATAGCTCTCTTAATTTTGGCACAAGTCCCCAGATGTTAGTGAGGAGGACTTTGCAATGTTGACTGGGCTGTTGTGCCTTTGTCGTGTCTGAATCCGGTGCCTC
This sequence comes from Pristiophorus japonicus, assembly GCF_044704955.1. Lineage (NCBI taxonomy): Eukaryota > Metazoa > Chordata > Chondrichthyes > Pristiophoridae > Pristiophorus > Pristiophorus japonicus. The sequence goes on from NC_091984.1 coordinate 36,199,833, forward strand.
GGTCGATGCTGCATGGTCCGTACTGTTTTAATTTTATTATTTTTTTGTAACAGTTTATTACAACTGTGACTTTCTAGGTCATTTCATAGGGCAATTAAGGGTCAACCACATTGATGTGGGTCTGCAGTCACATAAAGGCTTACCGGGTAAGGATGGCAGATTTCCTCCCCAAAGAACATTAGGGAACCAGATGAATTTTTACGACAATCTGGTAGAGTCGTAGTACCAGTACTGATTTTAGCTTTTTATTGCAAATGTATTTAATTAACTGGATTTAATTTCTCCAGCTGCCGTGGTGGGACTGGAGCTCATGGATCATTAGTCCAGGCTTCGGAATTGCAAGTCCTGTCATGTAACCACTGTGCTACCGTCCCCAAATCTGCAGTATTTGGGCTTCCCCATGCAGAGTCTGCATTGGCTATCTTATAGTTATGCCCCTTGTTTTGAACTCACCCATGGGTGGAAACAGTTTCTCCTATACAACTCCTTCTTCAGAACTTTCAAGACCTCTATTGGGTCGCCTCTTAGTTGTCCCTTTTCCAGAGAAAAGAGCCCCAGCCTGCTCAATCTTCCCGATAGTTCCACCCTTGCATTCTCACAATTCTGGTATATGTAAAGAAAGAATTTATATAGCGCTGCTAATGATCTTAGGACGTACCAAAGCGCTTTACAGCAAATGAAGTACTTTTGTACTATAATTATTATTATAATGTAGGGGAACGCAGCAGCCAATTAGCACACAGCACGTTCCCACAAACAGCAAGGAGATAATGACTAGATAATCTTTTTTTTTTAAATGATATTGGCTGAGAGACAAACATTGGCTGATGGACACTGGGGAGAACTCCTCTACTCTGCTTTGACTAGTGCCATGGAATCTTTTACATCCACCCAAGAGGGCAAAAGGGTCTCGGATTAACACCTTATTTGAAGGACAGCACCTCCAAAAATGCAACGCTCCTTCAGTTCTGCACTGAAGCCTACATTATGTGCTCAAATCTCTGAGGTGAAAGTCGTACCACTGAGCCAAGGCTAGCATATTCTTGTAACATCCTTGTAAATCTTTTCTGCATTTTCTCCAGTGCTTCAATATCCTTTTTCCAAATATGGAGTCCAGAACTGCAAACAGCAAAGATTCCAGTATTTTTCCTACCACTCTGGAATTCAGCTCTCTTGTCCATGTTTGGACCAAGGCTGCAATGAGGTCTGGATCCGAGTGGTCCTGGCAGAATCCAAATTGAGCATTGGTGAGCAGGTTATCGGTGAGTACGTGCCGCCTGATTGCACTGTCGATGACACCTTCCATCACTTTGCTGATGATTGAAAGTAGACTGATGGGCCAGATTGAATTTGTCCTGCTTTTTGTGGACAGGATATATCTCAGCAATTTCCATTTTGTCAGGTAGATGCCAGTGTTGTAGCTGTACTGGAACAGCTTGGCTAGAGGCACGGTTGGTTCTGCAGCACAAATCTTCAGCACTACAGCCAGGATGTTGTTGGGGCCCATAGCTTTTGCTGTATCCAGTGTGCTCAGTCATTTCTTGATGTCACATGGAATGAATCAAATTGGCTGAAGACTGGCTTCTGTGATGGTGATCATTGAGTATGGGGATGTTCATGGCACCTCTTTCTCCTGTTAATTGATTAATTGTCCATCATCATTCACGACTGGACTTGAAGGACAGGACAGCTTTGATCTGATCTGCTGGTTGTGGGATCGCTTAGCTCTATCTCTTGTATGCTGCTTCTGCTGCATAGCATGCATGTAGTCCCGTGTTGTAGATTCACCAGGTTGGCACCTCATTTTTAGGTACACTTGGTGCTGCTCCTGGCATGCTTTTCTGCACTCCTCATTGAACCAGAGTTGGCCCCTGGCATGATGGTAATGGTAGAGTGAGGGATATATTGGGCGATGAGGTTATAGATTGTGGTGGATTACAACTCTGCTGCTGCTGATGGCCCACAGCGCCTCCTGGATGCCCAGTTTTCAACTGCTAGATCTGTTCTGTATCTTTCCCATTTAGCACGGTGGTAGTGCCACAGGCCGGGGCCATTGGAGGGAGCAGTGTGCGGCGGCCTGGCCCGGAAATCGGCACGGTACCGGCCTGCAAGACCATCAGCAGGCCGGGGCCACTGGAGGGAGCAGCTTGCAGCAGCATACCACTGCAGGGAGCAGCGCGTGCTGTTGCAGGAGGGCGACGGCTACGAAGCCAGGTCGCTGATTGCAGTGGGGACAGGTGCAGCAGGAGGAGCGAAGGAGCAGCAAGAGTCCGTAGAGGGAAGTGACTGGGGCCCAGGAGAGGCATGAATCTGGGGCCCAGAAGAGGCGAGGGCCCAGGGGCAGCACGGGCTAGCCCACACTGTGATATGTGTGCGCGCTCGGTCTGTGCAGCAGAGCTGGTCTCCAGTTAGTCTTGGGTAATCCTTGCCACTGGACCAAGACCTATCTCTGTCAAGCCCGTGTGATGGCTGGTGTGCAACGGCCACCACATGTTAAAAAATCCAAGCACAGGCATCTTCCACCCTTCACGATGTAGTTCGGGATCTGGAATATTAGGTCCTTCATTGAAACACCTGTGAACTCATCCCTTTTTGGCGTGGTAGCAAGTCATCCTCGCTTCGAGGGACTGTCTATGATGATGAGTGCCATACAACACGATGGAGGGTGTCCTCAGTGTGAAGACGGGACTTCGGCTCACAAGGACTGTGTGGTGGTCATTCCAACCAATACTATCATGGATAGATTCACCTGCGACGGGTAGATTGGTGAGGACAAGCCTGTCCCAGCAGTTCAACTCCTTCCTGTCCCCGTACTGGTGCCAGTATCCCATAATGGCATCGCCACACAGAGGAAATTTGCAAAAGGTGTAACATGCAAAAGGAGCAGAGGCAACTACTGCGAGGATGTGATCCAGCTCACCCCTTTTTTGGGAATGAGTAACGTTCCCCCCTCCTGCTCTTCCCCAACTCTTTATACACAGTCCAACCTCGAGAAAGTGTCTTGCCAGCGCGACATCAGTAGCACAGATGTTTCGCGAAGGAACTGTAAACAAGTATTACAGTACCAACGCTTACGCCAGCAATATGCAGAGGGCTTAATGTCGCTGGCGCAAATCCCGAGGGAAGGAGTCCGCAGAGTTTAACATTACGGTCAGAAATCCCGAGGGTAAGTGGGGGGAGCAAGCGTGCAAAGGGTTAATAATAGTTTGCGCGTTGTGTCCGACACACATTGCAAACCGTTCATTTATTTTTTTACTGCGTTTTCACTCTCTGTCGCTGAGTTTTAAGGAACTAATCCGACAGAGCCAAGAGCCGGATAAAACCGAATGGCTGTGAGGGAGGAGGAGTTTCAAGGACAGGGTGAGCACTGCAACCATGATGAGACCTAATCCCTATTAGGACTGCATTGAATTCTAGGCATAACTTTTGCTCCATTTTACGGCGAAAAGAACGCCCTCTCTGGATACACAAGCATCCTCCAGAGTGATCTGAAGAAAACTTTACCGCATTGAAAGTTTGCAGACATTTCAGGCGACTGAATGTCTCTTGCAACTGAAATTGGCAAGCCCAGGTGAAAGTGACGCGGACTCACCTGCGCCCTCAGGTACTGTCCCTGTCAGGCTCTCTCTCTCTCTCTCACTGCTCATAAAGCAATGAATCGCGCAGCAAGATTAAGATTGCGGGCCTTACCTTCCCCTTCAGGTCCAGCACGAACACGGCCGAGGCTGACATGGTTCCCAGAGCAGCTCAGACGCCAAGTCCCCGTTTCCCGCAGGTTACTGTCGCCTTGCCGGGGTAGTCTTACTTGTTTCCGTATCCTCCGCGTCATTGACACCGATACCGACAGCTTTGCCACTCCAGGGAGCAAGTTGTGGAACCCATCCATACATAAATACAGCGCATAAGCATTCATATACAGACATACTGAACTACATAGGACAAGGGAAATTTACATGCAGAAATACCCACACGTACAGAAATATAAATACATTCATTGATATGCAGTTTATATACAGTCATTAATAGTTATGCACACAGACCAATACATCCCAAAGTTAATCTGAAAATGTCTGATGTCATTTTCCGACTTGCTCCTTCACCCTCACTCTCCTCCCCTTCCCCCGCCTCACCTTCTCTCACCACATCCTCCCCTTCTTTCACCGCCCCCCCCCCCCTTCACCCACACCTCTCCCTCCCGTTCGCCGCCAGGAGTAGGCCATTCGGCCCTTCTAGCCTGCACCGCCATTCAATGAGTTCATGGCTGAACATGCAACTTCAGTACCCCATTCCTGCTTTCTCGCCATACCCCTTGATCCCCCTAGTAGTAAGGACTACATCTAACTCCTTTTTGAATATATTTAGTGAATTGGCCTCAACAACTTCCTGTGGTAGAGAATTCCACAGGTTCACCATTCTCTAGGTGAAGAAGTTTCTCCTTATCTCGGTCCTAAATGGCTTACCCCTTATCCTTAGACTGTGACCCCTGGTTCTGGATTTCATAGAAACATAGAAACATAGAAAATAGGTGCAGGAGCAGGCCATTCAGCCCTTCTAGCCTGCACCGCCATTCAATGAGTTCATGGCTGAACATGAAACTTCAGTACCCCCTTCCTGCTTTCTCGCCATACCCCTTGATCCCCCGAGTAGTAAGGACTTCATCTAACTCCCTTTTGAATATATTTAGTGAATTGGCCTCAACTACTTTCTGTGGTAGAGAATTCCACAGGTTCACCACTCTCTGGGAACATTGGGAACATTCTTCCTGCATCTAACCTGTCTAAAACCCGTCAGAATTTTAAACGTTTCTATGAAATCCCCTCTCATTCTTCCCCCTCGTCTCTCCCTCCCCTTCCCTCGCCACCTTCATTCACCCTTGCCTCCCCCTCCACTTCTCTCACTGCCCTTCACCTTCAACTATTTACAATCCATATAAATGACTTGGATGAGGGGACCGAGTGTAATGTAGCCACATTTGCTGACGATACAAAGATAGGTGGGAAATCAAGTTGTGAGGAGGAAGCAGGAAAGAGGCACTGAAGGAATGATCAGCCATGATCTTATTGAATGGCAGTGCAGGCTCGAAGGGCCGAATGGCCTACTCCTGCACTTATTTTTCTGTGATGCAAAGAATCTGCAAAGGGATATAAACAGACTAAGTGAGTGGGCAAAAATTTGGCAGATGGAGTATAATGTAGAAAAATGTGAGGTAGGAAAAATAAAAAAGCAAATTATTATTTAAATGGCGAGAGATTACAAAATGCTGTGGTACAGAGGGATCTGGGTGTCCTTGTACATGAAACTCAAAAAGTTAGCATGCCGGTACAGCAAGTAATTAGGAAGGCAAATGGAATGTTGGCCTTTATTGAAAGGAGGATGGAGTATAAAAGTAGGGAAGTCCTGCTACAACAGTACAGCGTATTGGTGAGGCCACACCTAGAGTACTGCGTACAGTTTTGGTCTCCTTATTTAAGGAAGGATATACTTGCATTGGAAGCAGTTCAGAGAAGGTTCACTAAGTTGATTCTTGAGATAAAGGGGTTTCATATGAAGAAAGGTTGAGCAGGTTGGTCCTATAATTGGAGTTTAGGAGACTGAGAGGTGATCTTACTGAAATGTATAAGATTCTGAGGAGGCTTGACAGGGTAGATGCACAGAAGATATTTCCTCTCGTGGGGGAATCTAGAACTAGGGGGCAAAGTCTCAGAATAAGGGGTCGCCCATTTAAAACTCATTAAATAAGAATTTCTTCTCTGAGGGTTGTGAATCTTTGGCATTCTTTACCCCAGAGAGCTGTGGAGGCTGGGTCATTGAATATATTTAAGGCGGAGATAGACAGATTTTTGCACGATGGGGGATTCGAGGGTTATGGAGAGCAGGCAGGGAAGTGGAGTTGAGGCCAAGATCATATCAGCCATGATCTTATTGAATGGTGGAGCAGGTTCGAAGGGGCCAAATGGCCTACTCCTGCTATTTCTTATGTTCTCTCCACCCCCTCCCCTTCACCCTCTCCACCCTTCTCCCCTTTCCTCTTCGACCCTCCTCCCCATCACTCTTCACCCCTCCTCCCCATTACTCTCCACCCTCCTCCCCTCCCCTTGACTCCCCTCCTCCCCTCCCCTTGCCTCCCCTCTTCCTCTTCCCTTTTTGCCCTTCATCCTGATATCTTCCCTCCCATTTCCTCCTCCCCGTCCATCCCCTTTTGCTGCCCCTCCTCCTTCCCTCAGCCCTTTCACCCTCTCCCCTTCCCTCCTCTTCGCTCTTCCCCTTCCCTCACAGCCCCTTCACCTCCTTCCATTCCCTCCCTCCTTTCCCTCCCCCTTCCCTCACAGCCCCTTCACCCTCTCCCCTTCCCTCCTTCCCTTCCCTCCTCCCTTCCCTCACAGCCCATTCACCCTCTCCCCTTCCCTCCTTCCCTTCCCTTCTTCCCTTCCCTCCTTCCCCACCCTCTCCCCCCTTCACCCTCTCCCCTTCCCTCAGCCCCTTCACCCTCTCCCCTTCCCTCCTTCCCTTCCCTCCTCCCCTTCCCTCACAGCCTCTTCACCCTCTCCCCGTCACCCTCTCCCCTTCCCTCCTCCCTTCCCTCACAGCCCCCTCACCCTCTCCCTTTCACCCTCCCCTTCCCTCCTCCCTTCCCTCACAGCCCCTTCACCCTCACCCCTTCTCTCCTCCCTGTCCCTTGCCTTCCCTCTTTCCCCTTCCGTCACCACCCTTCCTCCCTTTCCCTCACCGCCCCCCCCCCCCCTCACCTTCTTTGCCGTCACTATTTTGCTTCCCTTCCCTTTTTCACTCCCTTTCCCATTTTCTTTCCCCTCCCCCCTCTGCTAAACCAGTTCTGGAGAATGTTACTATTTGAAGAGCCGATAATTCTCCTGGAGTTGTGACAACATTTCTCCCTCAAGCAATATCATCAAATCTAGATGAACTTGTTTCTGCTTGTGGGATGTTCCTGGTACAGAATGTTTGCATTTCAAAACAAACCAACTGTGATGTGCTTTAATGTGACAAGATACTACATAAAAGTACATATTTTTTTATTCATTGAATATTAAATGCTCTACTGAGCACTCTCAGTATAATGCATTACAGTTTCCATAATGTCAACTCTTTCAGTTTCACAATTAGCAATAATCATTCACACAATATTATTAGAATGCATTAAAAATTACAGATCTTTGCATAGTAAGTGCTTATGTAAAATATATTTGTTTATTTACATTTCCTGAATAAAACCATCTTAAAGTAACATTGGTTGACCATGCACTCTCCTATCTCCATTTGCCCCTCTATTTAACACACAACCTTTTTGTTTTTAAAGGGAGCCATTAGATTTTTGACATCTTATATTGTTGAGATCTTACATTGTGTCCAGACTACAGAAGTGGAACATTACATTACTGAGATCTTGTACTGTGTCCGGACTACAGCAGTGTAGCATTATATTATTGAGAACTTACATTGCATCAGGGGTATAGCAGTATGGCATTATTAGAATCATAGAAATTTACGGCATAGAAGGAGACCATTCGGCCTATCGTTGTCTGTGCCGGCCAAGACTACAGAAGTGGGACACTACACAATTGTAACTATTGTATGTTTTTGAAAAAAACTTTCCCCAATATGGGTATCATTTCATCTTTAAACACAATTGGGAATGTTTTAGGCGTGTAGAAACTTGGGGAATTAATCTCTCTATTGTATACTTATTACAACGGCCGTGAACAGAATTGCTAATTATTTTAATTTTCTGAATTTGTTTCATAAAATGTAATTTCTATATCAGCAGAAACATGACAAGTCAGAGGCCTGCCTGCAGAAATGCTCATTTTATGCCTCTCGAAGTGGCCGAAGAACCACTGAATTAGTCAAATAACAGCCAGTACTCCATCCCAGTCCCACTCTGACCTCTCTGTCCTCAGCCACCTGCACTATAACGAAGCTCAAAGAAAACTCGAGGAAGAACACCTCATCTTTCAATTAGGCACTTTACAGTGTTCAGGCTCAAAATTGGCCCAGATTTTCCAGGGCCTCTGACCAAGTGCATACGCAACCGTAAGTGCCTCATAAGCTTGCGCAAAAACCCGGAACTTGCGATCTGTCAAGAATCTTCTTGACAGATTTTCCACATCCCTGGGAAATGGACATCTGCTAGCAGGGAGTTGCCCAACTCTTGCCCAGCAAATGTCCATGAAACTCTTACGACTGGTAAAAGCAAGCTCATCTTCTGTTTCTTTACTTGTCCCATTACCACCTCCTTTTTCCTTGCCCCATCATCCCTTTTGTCATTTAATCTCTTCTGTCTGCCAACCTATCACAGACCTTCCCTTTTGTTCTTTCTTCCCCTCGCCTTCTTCACTGCCTCTGTACTGGCTTAAAATCTGTTACATCTGTAACCCGTGCCAGTTACGATGCAAGGTCATTGACCTGAAACATTAACTCTGTTTCGCTTTCCACAGATGCTGCCTGACCTGCTCAGTATTTCCAGCATTTTCGTTTTTTATTTCAGATTTCCAGCATCCACAGTATTTAGTTTTGTTGAAGTAATGGCCAAGGACTTTAATCCTGCTTCGGAGAGTGGAAAACTAGGAATTTAAGCAGAACAGCAGATTTGTGCCCCCTTACTGAATGACCCAGCTTGAAATAGATCCACGGCATTAAAATCCCAATATTTGTGCTTATCCGTTGATCAACCTCTGAGATTAGAAACCAGAATTTTTAAAAAACAGCCTAACATTGGATTTTTAAAGATTGTGCTCATTATCTCCTTGTGAAGCTTGTATTGAAAATGATTTATTTTAATATTGTGTTTGAATTTAGCCTTCTTTGTACTTGTAAACATTTTCAACATCTACTGGTTTAGCCATATTAACCTCATCAACTCTTTCTGTTACCTCATCAAAAAACCCGATCAAGTTGGTTAAACACGATTTGCCTTTAACAAATCATTGCTGGCTTTCCTTGATTAATCCATACCTATCCAAGTGACTGCTAATTTTGTCCCTGATTACTGTTTCTAAAAGCTTCCCCACGACCGAGGTTAAACTGACTGGCCTGTAGTTGCTGGGTTTATCTTTACACTTTTTTTGAACAAAGGTGTAACATTTGCAATTCTCCAGTCCTCTGGCACCATGTCTGTATCTATGGAGGATGGAGGATTGGAATATTATGGCCAGTAGCTCCACGATTTCCGTCCTCAATCCCCTCAGCATCCTAGGATGCATCCCATCCGCTCCTGGTGATTTATATACTTTAACTATAGCCAGCCTTTCTAATACCTCTTTATCAACTTTTATCCTATCAAGTGTCTCCACTACCTCCTCCTTCACTATTTCTATAGCAGCATCCTCTTCCTTAGTGAAGACAGATGCAAAGTACTCATTTAGTACCTCAGCCATAACCCTCTGCCTCCATGAGTAGGTTCTCCTTTATGGTCCCTAATCGGCCCCTCCCTTTCTCTTACTACCTTTGCACTATTTATATGCCTATAGAAGACTTTTGGATTAACTTTTATGTTGGCTGCTATTATATTCTCATACCCTCTCTTTGCCCCTCTTATTTTCTTTTTCACCTCCTCTGACCTTACTATATATAGCCTGATTCTCATATGTATTTACAACCTTGCCCCACCAACAGCAACACATGAACCAATGCAGAAAAATCCATCTCAAAAAATACTCTACCAAGGAGGTTGGCTGATGCATTGTTGAACTAACTCCAGTAGAGTAGGTGAACTGGTTGCTACCTGGTAATTTGGATTTCCCCTACTGGCGACATGACAAATTCTATGTAATTCTATGTAATCTCTTTCTGAAAACTCATTAACAAGCTATTAAAAAGCCTTAGCGAACAATATAAGGTTTGTTATTAATTTCACTCCCATTTTTTGGGGAGTGCAAATACCAGAATGTAAACTGGAGGGATTAAGGGTTCCTGTCTCTAATTAATTTTGAAAAATCAAGATTGCTCCATTCACTAATTCCTCACCAGCTGCCTTTGGTATGTTTACGTATGTCTTTCATCTAGTCCTGGGCACTTGTCAAATTTTAATACCCTGAGCACCTTATTAATGCAAATACGGGGTACCATTCTACTTCATTGGCTGTCATCATAGGCAGTCCCTGGGAATCGAGGAAGACTTGCTTCCACTCTAAAAATGAGTCCTTAGGTGACTGAACAGTCCAATACGAGAGCCACAATCTCTGTCACAGGTGGGACAGATAGTCGTTGAGGGGAAGGGTGGGTGGGACTGGTTTGCCGCACACTCTTTCCGCTGCCTGTGTTTGATTTCTGCGTGCTCTCGGTGATGAGACTCGAGGTGCTCAGTGCCCTCCCGAATGCACTTCCTCCACTTAGGGCGATCTTTGGTCAGGGACTCCCAGGTGTCAGTGGGGATGTTGCACTTTATCAGGAAGGCTTTGAGAGTGTCTTGTAATGTTTCCTCTGCCCACCTTCGGCTCATTTGCCGTAAAGGAGTTCCGAGTAGAGCACTTGCTTTGGGAGCTCTTTGGGATGTCGTAAGATCATGAAAAGCGCTATATAAATGCAAGTCTTTCTTTTTCCTCATCCACAAATATTTGAAGACTTCCTTCACTTTTGTCTCAATATTAAAGCAAAGTGCACATTAAGCAATGTTACCGAATGTAATAATTTCCTCATGCTCCTATTTTAAGTGGCCCCACTCCATAATGATTAAAAAACAAAACATTTCATATGCTGGCAAGCTGCAACACATTCTGGAAACACTCAGCTATTTATCTTTCCAGCCATTTAACCATATTTTGTTTCCCATGTAAGCATTTCACAGGTCATTCTACTTCCATTGTAGGGGTGTATATGTTTTTCCACAGACCTAATCCTTTTTTTCTTCATTGGAGGGTTGCTAGGCTGCACTGTACTAATCTCACACTTAAATATTTCCCACTGTTGCTTCACTATTTACCAGTTAACTTTTCCCTTCCATTTATCCTGGCTTGGTCCTCTTTCACTCCACTGTAGTTTGCCCAACTCCCATCAACTTTGTTTCTGACTCTGTAGATTCCTGCTCTGCGTTAACATTACACAGAATGTACAGTACAGAAACAGGCCATTCGGCCCAACTGGTCTGTGCCGGTGTTTATGCTCCACATGAACCCTCCCCACCCTTCTTTATCTAATCCTATCAGCATATCCTTCTATTCTTTTCTCCCTCGTGTGCTTATCCAGCTGCATCTAAAGCTATTCACCTCAACTACTCCTTGAGGTAGCGAGTTTCACATTCTTACCACTCTTTGGATAAAGAAATTTTTCCTGAATTCACTATTGGATTTATTGGTGCCTATCTTATATTTATGGCCCTACTTTTGGTCTCCACCACATGTGGAAACATTTTCTCTACGTTTACCCTATCAAACCCTTTCATAATTTTGATCATTTATTCCTAACTTTTTTCATTCCTTCCTGTCACTAACCAGCTCCAGTTCATTACTCAGAACTAAGCCTAATATTGCATCTTTTCATTGTATTGTGTGTCGTCTCAGAAAGCAGTCTTGAATATGTTCAATAAATTCGGCTTAATTTTACTTCCAACATTTTTAATTTTTAATGTTGAAACCTTATCATTAATAAATAAAGTTATGCTGCTCCCCACCCTTTTTGCCTTCTCTATCTCTTCTGTTCAGTTCCCAGTCCAGCACTGGGTGAAGCTAAGCATTAGTGAAAGCAATGATATATTTTCTACAACAACAAAAACGATACTTAGATTTATATCACGCCTTTAATGTAGAGGTTTAGGTTGGAAGTGCCAGAGCATGGAGCCTAGATAGCTAAAGGCACAGCCTCCAATCGAAGGGCAAAGGGAAGGCTGATCTTCGGATAATGTCACCAAACAACAGCATGTGGACAGGGGAGTCAAGAATCGATTGTTGTGGGACTCCAGATGTAACAGTGTAGGGGGCAGGAAGATAGGCCACTTCTGGAGATACGATGGGTATGATTGGAAGGGTAAGCTACTGCCATTGTTGTTTCTAGTTCCCTAGTTTCATCTCCCACATCTCTTACTTTAGTGTACATACATTTGCGCACTTTGTCCTCTTTGCTGTTAGTAACCTTCATTCCTTCACTCTATTTCTTTTTTTGCACTACTATACTTTTTGTATGTCTCCTCGAAGTAAAGTCTCACTATTTTCCCTTCCCAACCTCTCTAATATTATCAATTGTGTTATTTCCTCACCCCTCTTTGCATTCCTTTATCTATTGTTAACACCTTGAAAGCGTCAATGCTCATCAACTTTCCTGATTTTTTGGAAGGCTGACACAGTATGAGGGGAATTATTTAGAAGTGAGATTGTACCACGAATAACTTGTACAAAGCACAAAAACGGGACGGGTACAATGAGAAAATGCTGGAAATACACAGCAGGTCTGTCAGCATCGGTAAAAAGAAAAGACAGCTTAACGTGTCACGTGTAGATCCTTCATCAGAACTGAAAACTGGAAGTTAAGAAAGCTCCATAACACTGTTTGTAATGTATGCACCTGTGAATATGCTCACAGGTTTGTAGAGCTGTTGCCTCTACGTGGGAGTCCTCGTGGGCTAAAGTTTAATTTGTATATTGTGCCGGTTTTAGTGTCCCCCCCTCCCCCTTTTAGCCAGGGGGCACTTGTATAATTTATGTTTTAGTGCCCTCAAAAAACCCCACAAACCCCCCCCAAAAAAAAACAAGGAGGCACTTGAAAAGTTTTTGGAGTGTCCCTCCTCCTTTAATCAGGGGGCAATTGATTATTTGTTTTCTACAAAAATAGTTGTAGAGCTGTTGCCTCTATGTGGGAGTCCTCCCTTTATTTATTGGGGGCTTGGTCTGGAGGCTGTTGCATGGAGCAGTCCTGTGCAATAAGTTTTTAAGTCGGTTCACGTGCTCCCAGGCCGCCTGTAATTTCTGCGGGCTAGAGGAGTCCGTATTCCACATATATGATGCGAGGTTGCAGCCCCTCTTCCAATATTTGAAGGGGCTGCTCCTCAAATTCTGGTTGCACTTCAGTCCTACACTCCTGATATTTGGGCACCCTGTGCGGAGGGAAGCGGGCAGGTCGGAAGGCCTCCTCGTAGGACTGCTCCTTGGCATGGCTAAGGGGGCCATCAACCGGTCCAGGCAGCGGGCGGTCGAGGGGGTCATTCAGCCCAACTGCCTGTCTCTCTTCCGCAGTTACATCCGAGCCAGGGTGTTCCTGGAGGTGGAGTATACAATGTCCACCGGTACGCTCGCGGCTTTCCGCGAGAGGTGGGCGCCGGAGGAACTGGAGTGCATCCACACCCCCCGGTAACCAAATTTTAAATTTGAACCACATGTTTAATGTTTAATTTGTTTTAAGTTTGTCGGTTTTAGTGTCCCCCCCCCCCCCACCTTTTAGCCAGGGGGCACTTGTATAATTTGTGTTTTTGGTGGCCTCAAAAAAAAAAGCAAGGGGTCACTTGATTGAAGGCTTTGGAGTGTGCCCCCCCCCCACCCCCCCACCACCTTCAACCAGAGGCCACTTGATTATTGTTTGTAACAAAATAGTTGTAGAGTTGTTGCATTGTGAGTGGCATAGCCGGTCATGTGATGTTCACAAGACACAATAAAACCCCAGTCAGTTGGGTCTAGGTCATCCACGAAGAGGTATGCAGTTGTGAGTTTAGTGGATGAACTGGTAATGTGTAGTGTGATTGTTAAATCAACTAGTTCTTAATAGCAATGTGTTTCTATGAATTCTTAAGCAAAGAACCCATGAAACAAATACATTACACCATTGAATACAAAAAAGTGAAGAAATTGAATTGAAAACAGTGAATGTTGGAAACAAAAAGTGGGTTCATCCAAACAGAAAAGAGAAGACATGTCAGTTCCCAGGGTGCAGACATCACTGCCAGAATTGTGTCCCACTTTACATCCAAAGTGGTAATGTAACTCTACCCGTCTCTCCTCCCCTTGATGCTAAAAGACTCATGCCATATACCCAGCTTTAAAGAAAATTGGGGAGGTGGCTAAGGTCTGAAGTTGCTAGATTCAGTGTTCAGACCAGAGACCTGGAAAAAGATGAGATACTGTTCCTCAACCTCTTGTTGAACTTCATTGAAACCATGTAGGAGGTCAAAGATAGAGGATCAGAGTGTGATTAGGAGGGAGAGTTTAAGTGCCAAGCCAAGTCTGGACAACATTTGCAAACAGAACAAATGTTCAGCAAAGCAGTCATCCAATCTGTGTTCGCTCACCCTACTGAAGAGGTGACCTCACCATGAGCAGCAAATAACATACGCGTGAATTGGAGGAAGTGTGTATGAATTGTTGTATCACGTAGATGAGTGTTTGGGTCTCTGGTCAATGCTGTGGGAAGAGGTGAATGTACAGGCATTGTACCAGCTGTGATCGTGTGGAAAGGTTGCCAGGGAAAGGCCACTGTGTCTATCAGGACATTAACTTGTCCTTGCGACTTAAAGATGAGCCTGCTGTGCATTTCCAGCATTTTTTTAAATTTCCTATCTCTAACAGTTGCAGTTTTTTTTTATAAGAACAGTGGAGAGAGGTTTGAGCAAATTCCAATGACATTGAGCAATAACCTTTGACCATCAGATACAATGAAGAGAGGGAAAAGACTTGGGAGTCTCCTTAAATGACTTTTTTTTAATACGTACCCTGGATAACAGAATGGTTCGGAAGAGTTTGAGGTGGTGGAACCTGTTGTTTCTGTTAAATGTCAACATGCATTTCCTCCGCATCTTCTGCTTCCACTCCTGTCGGAATGTAATTGTCCTCAATGTATCCATCATCTTCCTCCAGACCTTGAGGTGGATACATTGTTCGATCCCTAACTTCCTCCATCTCACTACTGTGTGCCATGCTCACACTAACTGTGTCGTTGTCCTGGCTGCCGACGTCTTGCTCTGGTAGCAGCTGGTGGCTGTAGCTGCTGAGGTATTTGTGAAAGAGTTTAAATTTCGCACCAATTGCAATCAACACGGAGATAGTGATAGCAATTACGAGAACTCCGACAAGATAGTGCCATCCGTTCTCACCTTCTGCTGATGGCGCTTCTGAAGCTGGAGGTTTCAATAAAGTAATGTTAATTAAATATTAAACGACATACACATCAATCAATATTTAATTATGCACGCACTTGTATTAAGATGAATCCATGCAAATGTTACAGAATAAGAAAAAGGAGCACTGAGTACAATGGTTAAAGTCCGCACGTGAGATATTTGCACCTCTATCCAACATATTCGTCGCCAAAAATGAGGAAGTTATGAACAGACGGGAACACTGACGT
Source organism: Pristiophorus japonicus (assembly GCF_044704955.1). Taxonomy (NCBI): domain Eukaryota; kingdom Metazoa; phylum Chordata; class Chondrichthyes; family Pristiophoridae; genus Pristiophorus; species Pristiophorus japonicus. The sequence goes on from NC_091984.1 coordinate 36,215,112, forward strand.
TTCTTCTCAACATCTTCATGCCTCTCACTACTCAACAATATTTTCTGAACAAATTTTAACTACAAACATTGTTGCAAATTTACTGACCACCTTGCACTCAGTTCAGACTAATTGTCAATTGGGCTCTGTGTGATGGCAGGTATTTCACATCATCTATATATAATCCCCGCATTTGGAAATCTACGAAGGTCTGTTTCATCTAAAAGCCGTACAGACTACTGGGCTGTCTAAAAAATGCACACTAAGGAGGATAGTTCATCTCTTATTGCTTTCTGTGGATTTGTACCATCAGTAACTTACTAGATCTTACTGTCTCTGTATAATTATTTTATTTGTAAATCAAAATAATTATTCGTCTTAGCCTGAGCATGATGGTGTGTGGTATTTACCACCTTTCAAAGTCAACAGAATAATGTGATGTGTACTTAAGATGTAAATGTTAGTCCTGGCCCATGGATTCTCACCATTCAGGTTTCGGTTCATAGGAGACTTGTTGGTCTGTTTATGGAAACTACTTAATTTCCTGTGAACACAAATCAAAAATGTTGGGAGAGCCTGAGCCATAACTGAGAGTAGCAACTGGGTTAAAACAATGCCCAACTCACCCTCAAAGTTGCCTAGAGATCATGAGGAAATTATATAAAGTCAAGGTAAAGCACAGGCAATATATAGCCTGCAATGAATAGATATTTTATGGGCAAGATTATATTTTGTGGGTCACAAAATCTCAAAGTGTTGGCATTACTTGAGGAAGTGTTTGGCATAAAAAGTATGCAAAAAGTAATAGCAGCCAAAACGGCTGTACCTTCCACAGACTAATTGTTTCCTTATCTCATGTTGTCTTATCTGCTCCCAAGCAGATTAGGAGGGTAGTCTGTAATAAGAATGGACTTATTTCAAGACTCTTACTCTGCCTCTACAGTAATATGAAATTTTTCAGCCTTGTATTCTTACCCCAGACCAACCTGGACTATCCAGATTGTTGAGCAAAACCTGCAACACATCATGACAGAAGTCATTGTACTGTACCAGACAGTAACACAGAGCGAGTTATCTGGAGCTCCACTGCCTAGTGCATCACCAGAACAGAGAGCACGTATAGAGCATGGAGGCACCAGAACTGCCACTACCTAAAGATGGCTTATAGATGTCCTAGACCCAAGTCTTGAACAGAGAGTGTGGTTAGTACAGAGATCAGAAAACAGAGATTAACACAGAAAAGTGTGAAATGATGGTAGAATGAGGAGAGTACATATAAACTAAATGGTACAATCCTAAAGGGGTTGCACGAACAGAGAGACCTGGGGGTATGTGTGCATGAATTGTTGAAGGTAGCAGGGCAGGTTGAGAAAGCGGTTAAAAAAGCTTATGGGATCCTGGGCTTCATAAATAGCGGCATAGCGTACAAAAGTATGGAAATTATGATGAATCTGTATTAAACACTGGTTCGGCCCCAATTAGAGTATTGTGTCCAATTCTGGGCACCACACTTTAGGAAGGATGTGAAGACTTTAGAGAGGTTGCAGAAAAGATTTACAAGAATGGTTCCAGGGATTAGGGACTTCAGTTATGTTGATAAACTGGAGAAGCTGGGGTTGTTCTCCTTGGAGCAGAGAAGATTGAGAGGAAATTTGATCGAGGTGTTCAAAATCATGAGGGGTCTGGACATAGAGAGAAACTGTTCCCATTTGCAGAAGGGTCGAGAACCAGAGGACATAGATTTAAGGTGATTGGCAAAAGAACCAAAGACGACGCAAGAAAAAGCTTTTTTACATAGCGAGTGGTTAAGATGTGGAATGCGCTGCCTGACAGGCTGGTGGAGGCAGACTCAATGTTTTCTTTCAAAAGAGAGTTGGATAAGTATCTGAAGGAAAAAGAATTGCAGGGCTACGGGGAAAGGGTAGGGGAGTGGTTCTCGCGGAGAGCCGGCACGGGCTCAGTGGGCCGAATGGCCTTTTTGAACTGAGGCTTGTGAAACACCAATGTCATCTGCTCAATGTTATGGCCACCATGCGCATTATTGAAGAAGGACCAAGCAGGGTGGAAACACACATCGAATATTACAGCACGCAGAGGCCATTCAGCCCTTCACACCTACCCCAGCTGTCTGAAAGAACTATTCACTTTGTTCCATTCCACTGTCCTTCAAATATTAATTCACTTATCTTCTAAAAAGATATTATAGATTCTGCTTCCATCACTGTTTCTGGTATGACATTCTTCCTCTTTACAATCCTTCTGCATAAAAAAATTCTCTTAACCTTTCCTTTCATTCTTTTGGTGAGGATCTTAAAGTTATAGGGCCCGAACTCGGGCGAAGCCCAGGCCCGCCCAAGTGCCGCCCAAAGGACCGCCGATGGCCACCGAGAGACCGGGCGGTACTTTGCCTGGAAGATTCCGTTGAAAGAGGTGGTAGTACCGCCCAGCGGGCAGACAACGGCTTGCGCTGTCAATCTGGGCAGCAGTGGGCGGGAGCTCTCAATCTCGGCGGCACAGGCTCTTGCCACCCAAGTGCCACCGAGGATGGAGTTGGGCCCATGGAGAGTTGAAGACCTGCAAATAAAAATGTTGTAAAAAAAACCCACTGCAACACCTTCAAATGACCCTATCCAGGTAAGTTACGATAAAAAATGTTCTAAAAATATGTTCACTAACCTTTATTTCCATTCTTCATACTTACCGTGAGGGTTAGAACAGCCTCCTCACAGCGGTCCTTCCCCCTGCTGTCGCCGACTCCCACCCACACCAGTCTGGCAGCTCGGCGGGCGGGAGGCCACTTACGCTACTTGGCCGCCAGAGGGCGTCAGCGGGCGGTTCCCGGCCATACTCCCCTCCCACCCGCTCCAGCCCAAGTGGAAAATGGCAAAGAGGGGGGACCAGCAGCAAAACTCGGCGGCAGTCGGCAGCAGTGGACGGTGAGACCACCAATATCGAGACCATAGTCACTGGTTACTGAATCTATTTCCTGTGGAAACAGGTTTTCTCCATTTATCTTATAAAAACCCTTCATAAATTTGAACATCTCTTAACCTTCTTTGTTCTCACGACCATAACATAGAGAAAAGAGACCCAATTTCACTACTCCATGATCACAGGTAAAGCCTTCTTAAAGTAGCACACCCAAAACTGGACACAATATTCAAACTGCGGTTTAGCCAATGATTTGCATAGGCTGAGCATTACCTCTTTGCTTTTGTGCTCTATGCCCCCTATTTAAAAACCAAGAACACTATAGAGGTTATTTTCACCACCTCCGCTTGAGTGGAAACTGGCGGAATGGATCAACTGTCCATGAGAGTATCCGCCTGAATTTCAAATCCATTGATCTTGATTATCAGCTGTTGCTGCTCGAAACATAAAATGCTCACCATCCCTGTAGCATGAGTGTACATAACAAACGTGGGTAAAAATCCTGTGGGACATATCCAGTTTGGAATATCGGGAGCTCTGATAGCACCAGTCTGGAGCCCTTTCCTAGAAATACGCTTGACCCCAATATCCCTACCCACATTGCCAGACTGTCGAATAAGATTGAGCTAACTGGGACTGTGTTCCAAGATATTCCACTCCAGGGATTTGAGCACATAAATCTAGGCTGACACTCCAGTGCAGCACTGACGGAGGTGCTGCCTTTCAGATGAGCCGTTAATCTTATGTCTGCTCTCTCATGTGGACATAATAGATCCCATGGCAATATTTCAAAATTTCAAAGAAGAGCAGAGGAGTTATCCACGATGTTCAGGCCAATATTTATAAGAACATAAGAAATACGAGCAGGAGTAGGCCATTTGGCCCCTCGAGCCTGCTCCGCCATGCAATAATATCATGGCTGATCTGATCATGGACTCAGCTCCACTTCCCTGCCCGCTCCCCATAACCGTTTACTCCCTTATCGCTCAAACATCTGTCTATCTCCGTCTTAAATATATTCAATGACCCAGCCTCCACAGCTCTCTGGGGCGGAGAATTCCATAGATTTACAACCCTTTGAGAGAAGAAATTCCTCCTCATCTCAGTTTTAAATGGGCGGCCCCTTATTCTGAGACTATGTCCCCTAGTTTTAGTTTCCCCTATGAGTGGAAATATCCTCTCTGCATCCATCTTATCGAGCCCCCTTATTATCTTATAAGTTTCAATAAGATCACTTCTCATTCTTCTGAACTCCAATGAGTATAGGCCCAACCTACTCAACTATCTTCAAAAGTTAACCCGCTCATCTCCGGAATCAACCTAGTGAACCTTCTCTGAACAGCCTCCAATGCAAGTAATGTCTCCAAGATAAGAGGAGACTAATTGATGTCCTGTTTCTGACTGCTCCATTTTTGATCGGGGCGGAGGAGCAGTGAGAGATCGGGGCCAGGAGTGACATGATCGGGGCCCAGGAGAGGATAGGGTTCAGGGCCCAGGTGAGCCGAGGGCCCAGAGGCAGCACGGGCCAGCCCACACTGCGATCTATGGATAGTAGAAGCATGCGTGCGCACTAGGTCTGTGCAGCAGAGCTTGGTCGTCAGTCGTCTTGGTTAACCCTTGCCACTGGATCAAGACCTAGCTCTGTCAAGCCCGTGTGGTGGCTGATGTGCAGTGTCCACCCCACGTTAAAAGAATCCACACACAGATATCTTCCACCCTTCAGTATGTAGTTCGGGACCTAGAATGTCAGGTCCCTCACTGAAACACATGTGAACTCATCCCTTTTTGGTGTGGAAGCAGGTCATCCTCGATACAAGGGACTGCCTAAATACTATCCTTCCTTAAATATGGAGACCAAAACTGCACGCAGTACTCAAGGTGTAGCCTTACCAATACCCTGTACAGTTGTAGCAGGACTTCTCTGCTTTTATACTCCATCCCCCTTGCAATAAAGGCCAACATTCCATTTGCCTTCCTGATAACTTGCTGTACCTGCATACTAACTTTTTGTGTTTCATGCACAAGGATCCCCAGGTCCCTCTGTACTGCAGCACTTTGGTAATTTTTCTCGAATTAAATTATAATTTGCTTTTCTATTTTTTCTGCCAACGTGGATAACCTCACATTTTCCCACATTGTACTCCATCTACCAAATTTTTGCCCACTCACTTAGCCTGTCTATATCTCTTTGCAGATTTTTTGTGTCCTCCTCACAATTTGCTTTCCCACCCATCTTTGTATCATCAGCAAACTTGGCTACATTACACTCGGTCCCTTCATCCAAGTCATTAATATAGGTTGTAAATAGTTGAGGACCCAGCACCGATCGCTATGGCACCCCACTAGTCACTGTTTGCCAACTGGAAAATTACCCATTTATCCCGACTCTCTGTTTTCTGTTAGTTAGCCAATCTTCTATCCATGCTAATATATCACCCCCAACCCCGTGAGCTTTTATCTTGTGCAGTAATCTCTTATGTGGCAACTTATCAAATGCCTTCTGGAAATCCAAATACACCACATCCACTGATCCCCCCCTTATCCACCCTGCTCGTTACACCCTCAAAGAACTCCAGGAAATCTGTCAAACATGATTTCCCTTTCATAAAACCATGCTGACTCTGCTTGATTGAATTATGCTTTTCCAAATGTCCCGCTACTGCTTCCTTAATAATGGACTCCAGCATTTTCCCAACGATAGATGTTAGGTTAACTGGTCTATAGTTCCCTGCTTTTTGTCTGCCTCCTTTTTGAAATAGGGGTGTTACATTTGCAATTTTCCAATCTGCTGGGACCGCGCAGAATCCAGGGAATTTTGGTAGCTTACAACCAATGCATCCACTATCTCTGTAGCCACTTCTTTTAAGACCTTAGGATGTAAGTCATCAAGTCCAAGGGACTTGTCCGCCTTTAGTCCCATTATTTTACCAAGTACTACTTCATTAGTGATAGTGATTGTATTAATTTCCTCCCGCTCTCAACCCTTGATTATTCACTATTGGGATGTTTTTAGTGTCTTCTACCTGAAGACCAATACAAAATATTTGTTCAACATCTGTGCCATTTCCCTGTTCTCCATTATTAATTCCCCAGTCTCATGCTCTAGGGAACCAACATTTACTTTAGCCACTCTTTTCCTTTTTCTGTAATTATAGAAGCTCTTACTATCTGTTTTTATATTTCGTGCTAGTTTACTTTCATAATCTATCTTCCCTCTCTATCATTTTTTTAGTCGTTCTTTGCTGGCTTTTAAAAGTTTCCCAATCCTCTGGCCTCCCACTAGTCTTGGCCATATTATATGCCTTTGTTTTCAATTTGATACCATTCCTTATTTCCTTGGTTAGCCACGGATGGTTATCCCTTCTCTTACAGTCTTTCCTTCTCATTGGGATATATTTTTGTTGCGAGCTATGAAATATCTCCTTAAATGTCTTTCACTGCTCATCAACTGTCCCATACTTTAATCTATTTTCCCAGTCCGCTTAAGCCAACTCTGCCCTCATACCTTTGTAGTCTCCTTTATTTAAGCTTAGGACCCTGGTTTGATAACCAACTTTCTCACCCTACAACTGAATTTGAAATTCAACCATGGCATGGTCACTTATTCCTAGAGGACCCTTTATTACGAGATCAGTTATTAATCCTGTCTCATTACACAGTACTAGATCTAAGATAGCCGGCTCCCTGGTTGGCTCCGAAACTATCCCGGATACACTCTATGAACTCTTCCTCAAGGTTACCCTGGCCAATTTGCTTTGTCCAATCAATATGAAGGTTAAAATTGCCCATGATTATGGCGTGATATAAAAGCAAGTCTTTCTTTCTATTGAGGATTGCCTTCTGCTTGACAGAAAGAAAGCCCCGTTCAGTAAGATGCATGTAGGCAGCACCCTCGTGATCTCCCAGACTCAGCTGAACATGAGTTACGCCACCAAATTACGCAGAGCCCCTCATGCAAAGCTTGTGGTTCCGGGCCTACTGTTAACTGTCATCGACAACTTGAATGTGTCATTGTATTCTCCTGAAAGTACCAAGTGACAAATTGCACAGCAACTTCACAAAGTGCTTCTAAGCCTTTTTTAAACATATGAAAAAACAAAGAAAAATTCAGTGTGAGCATGCAGAGACAGTAAACAAAGTAACCTTCATGAAGGAACTCAAAATATTTAGAAGTAATTCAGAAAAGGGAGGCAACCAGTGCTTTGCATTGTGAACAGAAATAAACAGGAAGTCTCAACAAAAAGGATTGGTTATGATAGTTTGATATCTCAATAACAAAAGAAATAGGAGCCATGGGCAGAAAAGTAATTACCATCGACTGAATATCTTTGAATACATTTTGTACCCGTTTACTGTTATTGTAAAATCAATTAAATAACATGTGGACAGGAACTTATACAAAGGCAGTAAGCATTGCAGAGAGAAAATTAAACCCACAGGTTGGAAAGGGAAAATGTGCAGTGCATTCATATTGGGCAGCAAACATACTTGGCACTCTGCTTACCTTCAGCCCCCTCATGCAAATTTCTAATTTGTAGAGTATGCAACAGTAATTTCAAAATAATGAGCTAGCAGGACACAGGCACAAGGTACAGGTTGGACCTCCCTTGTCCAGGACTCCCTTATCTGGCACCATTCCTCGTCCAGCATGTTTCTGGTGGCCAGCGGCGCATGCACAGAACCCGGCCGACCTCCACCCCGACTTTGGGGCCTGCCAACACGCGGCCCTCCGGGGCCCACCGACAGTCAGCCCACTGGGGTCCGCCGACACTCAGCCTGCCGAGGGCCCATCGACACTCAGCCCACTGGGGTCCGCCGACACTCAGCCTGCCGAGGGCCCATCGACACTCAGCCCACTGGGGTCCGCCGACACTCAGCCTGCCGAGGGCCCATCGACACTCAGCCCACTGGGGTCCGCCGACACTCAGCCTGCCGAGGGCCCATCGACACTCAGCCCACTGGGGTCCACCGACACTCAGCCTGCCGAGGGCCCATCGACACTCAGCCCACTGGGGTCCGCCGACACTCAGCCTGCCGAGGGCCCACCGACACTCAGCCCACTGGGGCCCGCCGACACTCAGCCTGCCGAGGGCCCACCGACAGTCAGCCCACTGGGGCCCGCCGACACTCAGCCTGCCGAGGGCCCACCGACACTCAGCCTGCCGAGGGCCCACCGACACTCAGCCCATTGGGGCCCACCGACACTCAGCCTGCCAAGGGCCCACCGACACTCAGCCCACTGGGGCCCACCGACACTTAGCCAACTGGGGGGCCCACCGACACTCACTGTGTCTACCGACACTCAGCCTACTGGGGCCCACCGACACTCAGCCTACTGGGGCCCACCGACACTCAGCCTACTGGGGCCCACCGACACTCAGCCCGCTGGGTTGTTCACCGACATTCACTGGGGTCCACCGACACTCAGCCCGCCAAGGGCCCACCGACACACAGCCCACTGGGGTGTCCACCGACACTCACTGTGTCTACCGACACTCAGCCTACTGGGGCCCACCGACACTCAGCCCGCTGAGGGGGGTCCACCGACACTCAGCCCACTGGGGGACCCGCAGACACTCAGCCCACTGGGGTCCGCTGACACTTCAGGCCCGCCCGGGACACTGACCTTCTCCCCCCCGTCCCTTCCCCTCACCCCCCCCAACCTCGGGCCACCTTCCGTCGCCCCCCGGCCTCCCCCCACTGCCCTTGGGCTGACTTCCCTTTATCTGACAAAATCCCTTATTCAGCACAGGTCAGGTTCCGAGGGTGCCAGATAAGGGAGGTTCAGTCTGTGTATGTGATGCAGGTGCAGCGCCCCGAATCCGGAACCCTCGGGACTGAGGCCAGTCCGGATTTTGCATTTTGCCGGACTTTGAAACATCTACCTGACATCACGAATCCGGAACCACCCGAGCCTAGGTTCGGGTATTTCCGGATTTCGGAACGTTAGAAGGGGGGCGGAGGTGATGCTCGCCGGGCGATGAGGTCGTCGGCGACGGGGGGGCGGAGGGAGTGGTCCTCGGAGGGTGATGAGGTCATCGGGGGTGGTGCTCGTCGGACGAGGAGGTCGTCGGGGGTGGGGAGGGCGCTCGCCGGGTGATGAGGTCGCCGGGCGGGGCCCCGTCACCATGGAGTTGTTCGGGCGGGGTCCCGTTAAAGAGGAGCTGGTCGAGCGGGGCCCCATTGCGGAGGAGGTTTTTGGGCAGGCCAGTGAGGACGCCCCGAGGTCGGGCGGCGAGGGGCGGTGAGGCGAAGTCAGGCGGTGGTGAGGGGCAGTGCGGCAAGGCCCGAGGTCAGGCAGCAGCGGCACCTGGAGGTCAGCCGGGTCCTGATTCCGGAACATTATACGGATTTCGGACGACCCTGCCACCAATCGGTCCGGAGTCCGGATTCCGGAACATTCGGATTGCGGATCTCCGGATTTTGGACACTGCACCTGTATATGCACAGATTTGTAGAGTTGGTGCAGCCTGACTGCCTGCCTCTTTTCCGCAGTTACGTTCGAGCCAGGGTGTTCCTGGAGATAGAACACGCGGTGTCCACCAGTACGCTCACGGCCTTCCGTGAGAGGTGGGAGTGCATCATCATCCCTGGCAACCAAATTTTAATTTGATCCACTAATGTTAAAAGTTTAATTTGTTTAATTTGTCGATTTTAGTGCCCCTTTAGTAAGGGGGCACTTGAATTATGGTTTTACAAAAATAGTGTGAAGCTGGTGCATTGTGAATGGCTTAGGCAGTCACGTGATGTTCACAAGATTCAATAAAACCCGAGTCAGTTGGGTCTAGGGCATCCACGATGAGGTATGCAGTTGTGAGCATATTGGATGAACTGGCAATGTGTAGTGTGATTGTTAAACCTTTGTTAATAAACTAACTAGTTCTTAATAGCAATGTGTTGCTGTGAATTCTTAAGCAAAGAACCATGAAACAAATACATTACAGTATATCACCTGAAATATTACAGAGTAAAAATTCTGGAACAGGTGATACCAGGATGGGAATCAGTGATTTAAAAGACTGTAAACAGCGTGTGTTCAACAGTTTATTTTTCTTCCTCTTATACTGGACTCACTTCTGAAACTATGGATTTGGATGTAAAGGTGGAGTTGAGCTGTTTGGAGATAATAGATTGCTAAAGGTAGCATAAACAAGGTAAGTGAGTGCAGATTTTTACCACATAAAAGATTGACAAACCACAAAATTGGAAACATTTTACACTATAGTGATACTCAGTGTCTATTATATTATCTTGAATCAATGGGGTAGATCTTAATTTGGTGCGATAGTGTAAAATGGGTGATAGTGAGTCATCTTTCCTGATTTTTAATTCCATTGACTTTATCACCTCCAGGCTAGATTACTACAATGAACTCCACAGAGGCCTTCAAAGTTCCTCCCAAAACTCTGCTGCCTGCATCCTATCCTACACTAAGTCCTGCAGCTGCCACACACTTCCTCCCCCATCGTCTTCTGCCTTTGCCAATTTCAGTGGTTCAGCCTTTCCCAGTGCATTGAATTCAAAATCGTTATCTGCATCTACAAATCCTCTACATCCCTACTCCCCTCTATTTTGGCATTCTCCTCCAACCTTAAATGTCAGCATACAGCCTCCACTCTTCTGACTCTGGTCTCTTTTGCACTCTCTCCACTCTCTGTTCCACTCTTAATCACAGAACCTTTAGCCCCATACATTACAATGCCTTCCCTAAATTCCTCTGTCTTGATATCTCTCTCCCTTCCCTCAAAAGCCTCCTCAAAATGAACCTTTTTGACAATGCTTTCAGTCACCTTTGCTAACTTTTCTCCTGCGCTGCTCATTTTTTCCCTCTGTGAAACATTTGGGATATCTTTAGTTAAAGGTAATTCTATAAATACAAGTTGTTGTTGAGGAGTGAAAACTTTTGGGAAAGAGGCTTTGAAACAAATCCTATATACACAGAAAAATGCCCATTTAATAAAATGACTGTGTACCGTTAAGAATTCTCTTGCCTGTATGCAATAATGCAACTCATCTTGAATATGCACATTCAACGGGTAGAGTTAATGTACACTGGGATCCGGAAAATGGGAAATTGAGGACTGCATTGCAATGCTCTCATTACCATAATTTATGCATGCCTAATAAAGCTCTTAAACATTCTGTGTTAGAAAAATGATGAGCTGACCATTACAAATATGGATCCAGAGATGTAAGTCCCAATTTTCCAAATCCCGCTAACCCATTTATTTCTGGCAGGACCATTCCTGAAGAATGGAAATATTTAAACATTAAAGGGGAGGTTAGGAAAAATTACTTTTGACAGAATATGAAACGCTTTGGGTAAAACCGTCATTGAAGCAGAGTTCACAAATTAAATTATCTCCCAGATGGTGAAGGTGAATATTACCCTCAGTGGCTCATTTAAAAAAAACACTGGTGCAGACTTGACTGGCCAATCTCTCTCTCTCCTGTAACATTCTATGATTGTCCAAACACAACTAGTAATTCATGCAGTCTTGAGAACATTTAAATTAATTTACAAAGATTTGTGCTCAAACTCATGGAATTGCTACTTACTCTGATTGGTGCCAGCTGTGACTGTGAATGCTGAAAGAGTTTCTGAATGATCAAAGCGGGGAAATCTTCCAGACTTTTCCGAACAGGACACAGGAGACAGATCCAGATCCAGTAAATTCTTTCCCTGGAGTTCAGGTGGGAACACACACCGTATCTCTTCTGCGTATTCTGACAGGAAGATGGAGTGACTTTCACAATGCTATACCGCATGTTCAGGAACATATCAAAGAACTTTACAAATTGCTGTTGTTTTTACTTCTAGACACAGTCAATTAAATGATGCATCTGTAGGTGCAATCGAAAAATTGGCAGGACCATTCCGTGAAGTACAAAATCACCAGATAGATATGATTTATGCTATTTAGTTCTATTAAATGTCAGTTTAGACATGGGAGGATGGATTTTGATATCGGTCTTGGCTCAGTGGTAGCAGTCTCACCTCTGAGTCAGAAGGTCATGGGTGTTAGGCCCCACTCCAGAGGTTTGGGCATGTAATCCAGGTTGATACCACAATGCAGTACTGAAGGGGTACTGCACTGTCTGAGGTGCATCTTTTGGATTAGATGTTAAACCAAGGGCACGCCTGCCCTCTTGTATAGATGTAAAAGATCCCATGACACTAAGAGCAGGGGGAATTCTTTGGACGTCTGGACCAATATTTACTCCTCAACCAACACCATCAAAACCAGATTATCTGGTCATTTATGGTGTATGTGGGAGCTTGCTGTGCGCAAATTGACTATCACGTTTGCCTACAATACAACAATGACAACACTTCAAAATACTTCAATGGCTGCAAGGCACTTTGGAACGCACTGAGGACCTGAAAGGTGCTATATAAATGCAAATCTTCTCCTCGCAATATCATGAAACTGTTTACAGTATTGTTGCTCCTAATACACAGCAGAAATCTTCCCCTCCATCCCATGTCGTCATATTGCAGAGGGAAGAAAGGCATTTAAGCAGTATCTATTTTGTATTTATCAGCTAAAGTACACCTGATTATATCAACAGGTTGCATTAAACAAAAATTAAGATACAAGAACAGAAAGGGAAGGATATTTTTGTAGGAGAAAGGTTTCGACTGAGATTGACAGTTCTGCATTTGGCTGCAGATAAAGTTATGTTTGATAGTGGAGTGCAGTGGATTAAAGTGAGAATGACACCTCTCCGATGCTGTGGACAAATGTATGATTGACAGTTGTGCATAGTGAAAGAAAGAACTTTCACAATCTCAGAATGTCCCAAAGTAACTGGAGCAGTGGTGCAGCAGGGAGGGATTCAAATTCCTGGGGCATTGGAACAGGTTCTGGGGGAGGTGGGACCAGTCCAAACTGGACGGTCTGCACCTGGGCAGGACTGGAACTAATGTCCTAGGGGGAGTGTTTGCTAGTGCTGTTGGGGAGGAGTTAAACTAATATGACAGGGGGATGGGAACCAATGCAAGGAGACAGAGGGAAACAAAAAGGAGACAAAAGCAAAAGACAGAAAGGAGATGAGTAAAAGTGGAGGGCAGAGAAACCCAAGGCAAAAAACAAAAAGGGCCACTGAATATAAAGGGGCTGCAAGAGGGGTCAAAACTAAAAATCATGGTTTAAAAACTAGGATTAAAACACTCTACCTAAATGCACGCAGCATTCGAAATAAAGTAAATGAGTTGATGGTACAAATCATTACAAATGGGTATGATTTGGTGGCCATTACAGAAACATGGTTGCATGGTGGCCAAGACTGGGAATTAAACATACAGGGGTATCTGACGATTCGGAAAGATAGACAAGGGGGGAAAGGAGGTGGGGTAGCTCTGTTAATAAAGGATGATATCAGGGCAGTTGTGAGAGATGATATTGGCTCTAATGAACAAAATGTTGAATCATTGTGGGTGGAGATTAGAGATAGTAAGGGGAAAAAGTCACTGGTGGACGTAGTTTATAGGCCCCCAAATAATAACTTCACGGTGGGGCGGGCAATAATCAAGGGAATAATGGAGGCACGTGAAAAAGGAACGGCAGTAGTCATGGGGGATTTTAACCTACATATCGATTGGTCAACTCAAATTGCACGGGGTAGCCTGGAGGAGGAATTCATAGAATGTATATGGGATTGTTTCTTAGAACAGTATGTAACAGAACCTACAAGGGAGCAAGCCATCTTAGATCTGGTCCTGTGTAATGAGACAGGAAAAATAAACGATCTCGTAGTAAAAGATCCTCTCGGAATGAGTGATCACAGTATGGTTGAATTTGTAATACAGATTGAGGGTGAGGAAGTTGTGTCAGAAATGAGCGCACTATGCTTAAACAAAGGGGACTACAGTGGGATGAGGGCAGAGTTGGCTAAAGTAGACTGGAAAAACAGACTAAACGGTGGCACAATTGAGGAACAGTGGAGGACTTTTAAGGAGCTCTTTCATAGTGCGCAACAAAAATATATTCCAGTGAAAAAGAAGGGCGGTAAGAGAAGGGATAACCAGCCATGGATAACCAAGGAAATAAAGGAGAGTATCAAATCAAAGACCAATGCGTATAAGGTGGCCAAGGTTAGTGGGAAACTAGAAGATTGGGAAAATTTTAAACAACAGCAAAGAATGACTAAAAAAGCGATAAAGAAAGGAAAGATAGATTACGAAGGTAAACTTGCGCAAAACATAAAAACAGATAGTAAAAGCTTTTACAGATATATAAAACAGAAAAGAGTGACTAAAGTAAATGTTGGTCCCTTAGAAGATGAGAAGGGGGATTTAATAATGGGAAATGTGGAAATGGCTGAGACCTTAAACAATTATTTTGCTTCGGTCTTCACAGTGGAAGACACAAAAACCATGTCAAAAATTGCTGGTCACAGGAATGTGGGAAGGGAGGACCTTGAGACAATCACTATCACGAGCGGGGTAGTGCTGGAAGGCTAATGGGACTCAAGGTAGACAAGTCCCCTGGTCCTGATGAAATGCATCCCAGGGTATTAAAAGAGATGGCGGAAGTTATAGCAGATGCATTCGTTATAATCTACCAAAATTCTCTGGACTCTGGGGAGGTACCAGCGGATTGGAAAGCAGCTAATATAACGCCTCTGTTTAAAAAAGGGGGCAGACAAAAGGCAGGTAACTATCGGCCGGTTAGTTTAACATCTGTAGTGGGGAAAATGCTTGAAACTATCATTAAGGAAAAAATAGCGGGACATCTAGATAGGAATAGTGCAATTAAGCAGACGGAGCATGGATTCATGAAGGGGAAATCATGTTTAACTAATGTACTGGAATTCTTTGAGGATATAACGAGCATGGTGGATAGAGGTGTACCGATGGATGTGGTGTATTTAGATTTCCAAAAGGCATTCGATAAGGTGCCACACAAAAGGTTACTGCAGAAGATAGAGGTATGCGGAGTCAGAGGAAATGTATTAGCATGGATAGAGAATTGGCTGGTGAACAGAAAGCAGAGAGTCGGGATAAATGGGTCCTTTTCGGGTTGGAAATCGGTGGTTAGTGGTGTGCCACAGGGATCGGTGCTGGGACCACAACTGTTTACAATATACATAGATGACCTGGAAGAGGGGACAGAGTGTAGTGTAACAAAATTTGCAGATGGCACAAAGATTAGTGGGAAAGCGGGTTGTGTAGAGGACACAGAGAGGCTGCAAAGAGATTTGGATAGGTTAAGCGAATGGGCTAAGGTTTGGCAGATGGAATACAAGGTCGGAAAGTGTGAGGTCATTCACCTTGGGAAAAAAAACAGTAAAAGGGAATATTATTTGAATGGGGAGAAATTACAACATGCTGAGGTGCACAGGGACCTGGGGGTCCTTGTGCATGAATCCCAAAAAGTTAGTTTGCAGGTGCAGCAGGTAATCAGGAAGGCGAATGGAATGTTGGCCTTCATTGCGAGAGAGATGGAGTACAAAAGCAGGGAGGTCCTGCTGCAACTGTATCGAGTATTTGTAAGGCCGCACCTGGAGTACTGCGTGCAGTTTTGGTCACCTTACTTAAGGATATACTGGCTTTGGAGTGGGTACAGAGACGATTCACTAGGCTGATTCCGGAGATGAGGGGGTTACCTTATGATGATAGATTGAGTAGACTGGGTCTTTACTCATTGGAGTTCAGAAGGATGAGTGGTGATCTTATAGAAACATTTAAAATCATGAAAGGGATAGACAAGATAGAGGCGGAGAGGTTGTTCCCACTGGTCGGGGAGACTAGAATTAGGAGGCACAGCCTCAAAATACGAGGGAGCCAATTTAAAACCGAGTTGAGAAGGAATTTCTTCTCCCAGAGGGTTGTGAATCTGTGGAATTCTCTGCCCAAGGAAGCAGTTGAGGCAAGCTCATTAAAGGTATTCAAGTCACAGATAGATAGATTTTTAACCAATAAGGGAATTAAGGGTTACGGGGAGAAGGCGGGTAAGTGGAGCTGAGTCCACTGCCAGATCAGCCATGATCTTGTTGAATGGCGGAGCAGGCTCGAGGGGCTAGATGGCCTACTCCTGTTCCTAATTCTTATGTTCTTATGTTCTTATGTTCAAAACACTTAACAGCCAATGAAGTACGTTCTGAAGTGTAGTCACTATAGTAATATAGGAAACATGGTAGACAATTTGCCCACAGCAATGTCCCTTGAACAGTAACGTCTTAATGACCAGACAATCTGTTTTTAGTGAGATTGATTGAGGGATAAATATTAGCCAGAGCACTGTAGAGAACTCTCCTGCTCTGCTTCAAAAAAGTGCTATGGGATCTTTTACCTTCATCTGAGGGGGAAGACAGGGCCTCGGTTTAATTACTCATCCAAAAGATGAGGCATCTGAGAGTGCAGCACTCTCTCTTATGGGGCTCAATTTTCCCCAGTGATTTGCACCATTTTTTTGGCGTAGGCCGCTTTTTTTGGCGTGTTAAAAAACCCGTTTCCCCGGTCAATTTGCACCAGTGTAACTCAGTTAGTTACGATTCTTTTAGGTACGTTTTTTTTCAGCCAAAAGGAGCGTAACCCACGCCAATTCTGGCCAGTTAGGCAAGATTGGCCAGCTGAGAGTTACTCCAGTTCTTCTTAGGCCAGCGTGTGTGGCCTCTGTAGAAAACACTTCTGGTGAGTTAAGGAAATCAGTGCAGGCAAGTGCAGTAGATTTCCGGACAGCAGCAGCAGGAGAGGTAAGGAGGGCGCGGGGGGAGCCTTTCGGGTATAGTTAGGTGCGGGGACCGAGAGGGAGGAGGCCATTCGGCCTGGGATAGGTGCGGAGGAGCGGACTGGGATGCCATTCGGCCTGGGATAGGTGCAGTGGAGCGGACTCGGAGGCCATTCGGCCTGGAATATGTGCAGGAGAGTGCACAGGGAGGCCATTCGGCCTGGGATAGGTGCAGGAGAGTGGACAGGGAGGCCATTCGGCCTGCGATAGGTGCAGGAGAGTGGACAGGGAGGCCATTCGGCCAGGGATAGGTGCGGGAAGTGGACCGGGAGGCCGCTTGGCCAGGGATAGGTGCGGGACCGGGAAGGACGAGGCCATTTGGACAGGGCTAGATACGGGGAGCAGGATCGGGAGGTCCTTCGGCCTGGGATAGGAGCGGGAATCAGCACCGACATCAGGAGGGAACTTTAATAATTTAATGGTGTTAAGTTGCTGCAATGTTTGTGCAGGTTGCGAGCTGACTGTATGTTTCACTTTCCAGCCTCAGCCCACATTGTGTCCCTGGTTACTGTGGCAACCCGATCTTTTTGGCGCAAATCAAGGCTCCATTCCCAAACTAAAGGACAGGCTAGGCTGCGCCAAAATGAATAAATCAAACAGGGAAACTTAGAACATTTTTTTTGCATACTTGGGCCCCAAAAGAACAGGAGTAACTCTTCAAGTATGCCAAAAAAAACTTTGGGAAAAATTGAGCCCTTAGACACAAGTGTCAGCCTATATTTTATGCTCAAGTATCTGGAGTGAGCCTTGAACCCACAACCTTCTGACTTAAAGGCAAGTGTGCTACCTTGTTGACCCCTATAGTGGTGTAGCAAGTGATCACATTGTTGTGCTGTGCTGTGGATTCAGCTGACATTAACAATCTCAATCTGTGTAGTAGGCTAGACTGCTAGTTCTGGACCACGGACTAAACTGTGATTAACAGTTCTGAATTGTGCTACTGAGCGCCCTGTGTTATGTGTAATGTATGCACCTGTGAGCAAGCTCACAGATTTGTAGAGCACGCGGTGTCCACCGGTACGCTCGCAGCCTTCCGTGAGAGATGGACACCGGAGGGACTGGAATGCATCATCACCCCCGGCGACCAAATTTTAATTTGATTTTATATGTTTTAAAGTTTAATTTGTTTAATTTGCCAGCTTTAGTGCTCCCCTGCGCCGCCCCCCCCCCCCCCCGCCCCCACCCACCTTTTAGCCAGGGGGCACTTGTATAATTTGTGTTTCAGTGCCCTCAAAAAAAAACAAGGGAGCACTTGAAAGGTTTTTTTTGGAGTGTGCCCCCCCGCCCTTTAATCAGGGGACACTTTTGATTACTGATATAACTCAAAATAGTTGTAGAGCTGTTGAGTTAGGAGTGGCTTAGCCAGTCATGTGATGTTCACTAGATTCAATAAAACCCCAGCCAGTTAGGTTAGAAACATATAAACATAAAAAATAGGTGCAAGAGTGGGCCATTCGGCCCTTCGAGCCTGTACCACCATTCAATAAGATCATGACTGATCATTCACCTCAGTACCCCTTTCCTGCTTTCTCTCCATACCCCTTGATCCCTTTAGCCGTAAGTGCCTTATCTAACTCCCCTTTGAATATATCCAATGAACTGGCATCAACAACTCTCTGCAGTCGGGAATTCCACAGGTTAACAACTCTCTGAGTGAAGAAGTTTCTCCTCATCTCAGTCCTAAATGGCTTAGCCCTTATCCTTAGACTATGTCCCCTGGTTCTGGACTTCCCCAACATCGGGAACATTCTTCCTGCATCTAACCTGTCCAGTCCCATCAGAATTTTATATGTTTCTATGAGATCCCCTCTCATCCTTCTAAACTCCAGTGAATACAGGCCCAGTCAATCCACTCTCTCCTCATATGTCAGTCCTGCCATCCCGGGAATCAGTCTGGTGAACCTTCACTGCACTCCCTCAATAGCAAGAATGTCCTTCCTTAGATTAGGAGACCAAAACTGAACACAATATTGCCGGGGATCAGCAGAGGCCTATAAAAGGCCGCGAGAGGCAGCGGGAGTTCGTGGTCGCTGAGGCGTGAGTCCAGGGATCAGCAGAGGCCTTTTAAGGTGGAGCTTGTGCAGCTACAGGGAGAAGGCAAAAAAGAAGTAGAAAGAAACAGAAAGGTGACGTCACAGCCTAGGGGGTAAGTGATTGGCTGGTGATTGGTGAGTTGAGTAGCTTTTCTTTTTCTTTTTTATATTAGTCAGTAACTTTTAACATTGTTGTTGCCAATTTAAGTGTATCTAAGGGTTAAGTCATGGCAGGAGAGCTCGGTCGGGTGTTATGTTCCTCCTGTACCATGTGGGAACTCAGGGACACTTCCGGTGTCCCTGACAACAACGTGTGTGAGAAGTGTATCTGCCTCCAGCTCCTGACAGTCCGTGTTGCGGAATTGGAGCTGAGGGTGGATTCCCTCTGGAGCATCCACGATGCTGAGAATGACGTGAGTAGCACGTGTAGCGAGTTGCTCTTACCGCAGGAGAAGGGTCCACAGCCAGATAGGGAATGGAAGACCAGCAGGAAGAGTAGTGCAAGGAAGGTAGTGCAGGGATCCCCTGTGGTCATCACCCTGCAAAACAGATACACTGCTTTGAGTGCTGTTTGGGGGATGACTCATCAGGGGAGGGCAGCAGCAGCCAAGTTCATGGCACCGTGGCTGGCTCTGTTGCACAGGAGGGCAGGAAAAAGAGTGGGAGAGCGATAGTGATAGGGGATTCAATGGTGAGGTGAATAGATCGGTGTTTCTGCGACCGCAACCGAGACTCCAGGATGGTATGTTGCCTCCCTGGTGCAAGGGTCAAGGATGTCTCGGAGCGGGTGCAGGACATTCTAAAAAGGGAGGGAGAACAGCCAGTTGTCATGGTGCACATTGGTACCAACGACATAGGTAAAAAAAAGGGATGAGGTCCTACGAAACGAATTTAAGGAGTTAGGAGCTAAATTAAAACGTAGGACCTCAAAAGTAGTAATCTCGGGATTGCTACCAGTGCCACGTGCTAATCAGAGTAGGAATCGCAGGATAGTGCAGATGAATACGTGGCTTGAGGAGTGGTGCAGCAGGGAGAGATTCAAATTCCTGGGGCATTGGAACCGGTTCTGGGGGAGGTGGGACCAGTACAAACCGGACGGTCTACACTTGGGCAGGACCGGAACCAATGTCCTAGGGGGAGTGTTTGCTAGTGCTGTTGGGGAGGAGTTAAACTAATATGGCAGGGGGATGGGAACCAATGCAGGGAGACAGAGGGAAACAAAAAGGAGGCAAAAGCAAAAGACAGAAAGGAGATGAGGAAAAGTGGAGGGCAGAGAAACCCAAGGCAAAGAACAAAAAGGGCCACTGAACAGCAAAATTCTAAAAGGACAAAGGGTGTTAAAAAAACAATCCTGAAGGCTTTGTGTCTTAATGCAAGGAGTATCTGCAATAAGGTGGATGAATTAACTGTGCAAATAGATGTTAACAAATATGATGTGATTGGGATTACGGAGACGTGGTTCCAGGATGATCAGGGCTGGGAACTCAACATCCAGGGGTATTCAACATTCAGGAAGGATAGAATAAAAGGAAAAAGAGGTGGGGTAGCATTGCTGGTTAAAGAGGAGATTAATGCAATAGTTAGGAAAGACATTAGCTTGGATGATGTGGAATCTATATGGGTAGAGCTGCAGAAAACAAAGGGCAAAAAACGTTAGTGGGATTTGTGTACAGACCTCCAAACAGTAGTAGTGATGTTGGGGAGGGCATCAAACAGGAAATTAGGGGTGCATGCAATAAAGGCGCAGCAGTTATAATGGGTGACTTTAATATGCACATAGATTTGGCTAGCCAAACTGGAAGCAATACGATGGAGGAGGATTTCCTGGAGTGCATAAGGGATGGTTTTCTAGACCAATATGTCGAGGAACCAACTAGGGGGGAGGCCATCTTAGACTGGGTGTTGTGTAATGAGAGGGGATTAATTAGCAATCTCATTGTGCGTGGCCCCTTGGGGAAGAGTGACCATAATATGGTGGAATTCTGCATTAGGATGGAGAATGAAACAGTTAATTCAGAGACCATGGTCCAGAACTTAAAGAAGGCTAACTTTGAAGGTATGAGGCGTGAATTGGCTAGGGTAGATTGGCGAATGATACTTAAGGGGTTGACTGTGGATGGGCAATGGCAGACATTTAGAGACCGCATGGATGAACTACAACAATTGTACATTCCTGTCTGGCGTAAAAATAAAAAAGGGAAGGTGGCTCAACCGTGGCTATCAAGGGAAATCAGGGATAGTATTAAAGTCAAGGAAGTGGCATACAAATTGGCCAGAAATAGCAGCGAACCCGGGGACTGGGAGAAATTTAGAACTCAGCAGAGGAGGACAAAGGGTTTGATTAGGGCAGGGAAAATGGAGTACAAGAAGAAACTTGCAGGGAACATTAAGGCAGATTGCAAAAGTTTTTATAGATATGTGAAGAGAAAAAGGTTAGTAAAGACAAATGTAGGCCCCCTGCAGTCAGAATCAGGGGAAGTCATAACGGGGAACAAAGAAATGGCAGACCAATTGAACAAGTACTTTGGTTCGGTATTCACTAAGGAGGACACAAACAACCTTCCGGATATAAAAGGGGTCAGAGGGTCTAGTAAGGAGGAGGAACTGAGGAAAATCCTTATTAGTCGGGAAATTGTGTTGGGGAAATTGATGGGATTGAAGGCCGATAAATCCCCAGGGCCTGATGGACTGCATCCCAGAGTACTTAAGGAGGTGGCCTTGGAAATAGTGGATGCATTGACAGTCATTTTCCAACATTCCATAGACTCTGGATCAGTTCCTATCGAGTGGAGGGTAGCCAATGTAACCCCACTTTTTAAAAAAGGAGGGAGAGAGAAAACAGGGAATTATAGACCGGTCAGTCTGACATCGGTAGTGGGTAAAATGATGGAATCAATTATTAAGGATGTCATAGCAGCGCATTTGGAAAGAGGTGACATGATAGGTCCAAGTCAGCATGGATTTGTGAAAGGGAAATCATGCTTGACAAATCTTCTGGAATTTTTTGAGGATGTTTCCAGTAAAGTGGACAAGGGAGAACCAGTTGATGTGGTATATTTGGACTTTCAGAAGGCTTTCGACAAGGTCCCACACAAGAGATTAATGTGCAATGTTAAAGCACATGGGATTGGGGGTAGTGTGCTGACGTGGATTGAGAACTGGTTGTCAGACAGGAAGCAAAGAGTAGGAGTAAATGGATACTTTTAAGAATGGCAGGCAGTGACTAGTGGGGTACCGCAAGGTTCTGTGCTGGGGCCCCAGCTGTTTACATTGTACATTAATGATTTAGACGAGGGGATTAAATGTAGTATCTCCAAATTTGCGGATGACACTAAGTTGGGTGGCAGTGTGAGCTGCGAGGAGGATGCTATGAGGCTGCAGAGTGACTTGCATAGGTTAGGTGAGTGGGCAAATGCATGGCAGATGAAGTATAATGTGGATAAATGTGAGGTTATCCACTTTGGTGGTAAAAACAGAGAGACAGACTATTATCTGAATGGTGACAGATGAGGAAAAGGGGAGGTGCAACGAGACCTGGGTGTCATGGTACATCAGTCATTGAAGGTTGGCATGCAGGTACAGCAGGCGGTTAAGAAAGCAAATGGCATGTTGGCCTTCATAGCGAGGGGATTTGAGTACAGGGGCAGGGAGGTGTTGCTGCAGTTGTACAGGGCCTTGGTGAGGCCACACCTGGAGTATTGTGTACAGTTTTGGTCTCCTAACTTGAGGAAGGACATTCTTGCTATTGAGGGAGTGCAGCGAAGATTCACCAGACTGATTCCCGGGATGGTGGGACTGACCTATCAAGAAAGACTGGATCAACTGGGCTTGTATTCACTGGAGTTCAGAAGAATGAGAGGGGACCTCATAGAAACGTTTAAAATTCTGACGGGTTTAGACAGGTTAGATGCAGGAAGAATGTTCCCAATGTTGGGGAAGTCCAGAACCAGGGGTCACAGTCTAAGGATAAGGGGTAAGCCATTTAGGACCGAGATGAGGAGAAACTTCTTCACCCAGAGAGTGGTGAACCTGTGGAATTCTCTACCACAGAAAGTTGTTGAGGCCAATTCACTAAATATATTCAAAAGGGAGTTAGATGAAGTCCTTACTACTAGGGGAATAAAGGGGTATGACGAGAAAGCAGGAAGTGGGTACTGAAGTTGCATGTTCAGCCATGAACTCATTGAATGGTGGTGCAGTCTAGAAGGGCTGAATGGCTGACTCCTGCACCTATTTTCTATGTGTCTATGTTTCTATGTGAGGCCTCACTAAGGCCCTGTACAACTGCAGTGAGATCCCCCTGCTCCTATACTCAAATCTCCTAGCTATGAAGGCCAACATACCATTTGCCTTCTTCACTGCCTGCTGACCTGCATGCCAACTTTCAATGACTGATGTACCATGACACCCAGGTCTCGCTGCACCTCCCTTTTCCTAAACTGCCGCCATTCAGATAATATTCTGCCTTCGTGTTTTTGCCACCAAAGTGGATAACCTCACATTTATCCACATTATACTGCATCTGCCACGCGTTTGCCCACTCACCTATCCTGTCCAAGTCACCCTGCAGACTTTTAGTGTCCTCCTCACAGCTCACACTGTCACCCAGCTTTGTGTCATCTGCAAACTTGGAGATATTACACTCAATTCCCTCTTCCAAATCATTAATGTATATTGTAAATAGCTGGGGTCCCAACACTGAGCCCTGCGGTACCCCACTAGTCACTGCCTGCCATTCTGAAAAGTACCCGTTTATCCCGACTCTCTGCTTCCTGTCTGCCAACCAGTTCTCTGTCCACGTCAGTACATTACCCCAATACCATGTGTTTTAATTTTGCACACCAATCTCTTGTGTGGGACCTTGTCAAAACCCTTTTGAAAGTCCAAATACGCCACATCCACTGGTTCTCCCTTGTCCACTCTATCAGTTACATCCTCAAAAAATTCGAGAAGATTTGTCAAGCAGGATTTCCCTTTCATAAATCCATGCTGACTTGGGCCGATACCATCACTGCTTTCCAAATGTGCTGCTATTTCATCTTTAATAATTGATTCCAACATTTTCCCCACTACTAATGTCAGGCTAACCAGTCAATAATACCCGTTTTCTCTCTCCCTCCTTTCTTAAAAAGTGGTGTTACATTAGCTACCCTCCAGTCCATAGGAACTGATCCAGAGTCGGTAGACTGTTGGAAAATGATCACCAATGCATCTACTATTTCTTGGGATACTTCCTTAAGTACTCTGGGATGCTGACTATCAGGCCCCGGGGATTTATCGGCCTTCAATCCCATCAATTTCCCTAATACCATTTCCCGCCTAATAATGATTTCCTTCAGTTCCTCCTTCTCACTAGACCCTCGGTCCCCTAGTATTTCCGGAAGGTGATTTGTGTCTTCCTTCGTGAAGACAGAACCAAAGTACTTGTTTAACTGGTCCGCCATTTCTTTGTTCCCCATTATAAATTCACCTGAATCTGACTGCAAGGGACCTACGTTTGTTTTCACTAATCTTTTTCTTTTCACATATCTTTCGGTTCAGGGGTTCCATGATGAGGCAGGTGGTTTCGGACCTGATGGATGAACTGGTAATGTGTAGTGTGATGTTTTAACCTTTTGCTAATAAACCAACTAGTTTTTAATAGCAATATGTTGCCACGACTTCTTAAGCAAAGAACCCATGAAGCAAATACATACATTACCTCAGCTGATGTCTAGCCTGACAGTCCTGTATTGACAGTCGTGTGCAATAGACTATACTGAACATGAAAATTGTGTTGTACTGTGGTCTCGGATAACACTCAGAGGGTCATTGTAATCTAACCTGTCCGATGGGCAACTGTCGGGGACAGATCAGCTGCTCTTGTTACAGCCCCTCCGATATTCCTTTCTATTGAAGCAGGCTGTGAAGCCGGGGGGTGAGGGGCGACCTGATCCATTGGGCGTGTTGGGTTAAAACTAGCCCCTCCATTCTATGCTGTGAAGATGCTTAATGCCTAGGCTCAGATTGACAGTACTGTGTTTTGGCATTCCCCAGAAATTTTACCTGAGAGCAAGATCCTCTGAAGCTGAGCTTAATTTGACAATCATTAATTACTTACCAGCTTGTTGCTTCAGCCATTTCTGTAGTGGGTACAGAGTGCAATCACAGACCCAAGAATTTCCTTGCAATCGAACCTCATGTATTCCTTCGAATTTCTCTAATAACTGGATGGTCACTATAGCCAGCTGGTTATTTTCTAGATCCAGTGTCGACAACGCCTGCATATCATTGAGGAGCTGAGGCGCCAATTCCGTTATTCTGTTGTTGTTCAGAATCAGAATCTGTAAACTTAAAAGTCCTTTGAGGGCCATGGGATGGAGCAAATGAATCTCGCAATTACTCAGATCCAACACCTTTAGCATCTTCAGGCTCATGAAGGGCTCACTGTGTAGAGCTGGGATGTGATTATTCGAAAGATTGAGGAAGACCAAATTCATGAATGCTTGCAGTCTTCTACTGTTTTCTGGATCAGATGCATCTACTGAGTTATATGATAAATCCAAACTGGTTAAATTGGCAGGAAGGTCTTTTGGCACGCTCGTAAGATTCCTCCCAGTACAATTTGCTGACCCCTGAGAAACATATTCAAAATGCAAATTTCAGTTACAATATTTGCACAATTGAAATTTAAATGTTCACATCTGGCAAGATTGACTACAGGGATAATTGTATTGACCAGAAATAATCTAGCTGGTGTCCTAAAAGATTTAGACGTTGTTCCAGCTCTTGCCAGAGAGTCAAACAACCAGGTGATTGGAAACCACTTCACGTGGCGAATGACTATGGCCGCGATTCTGCCAGCACTGAGCACACCCAACAGGCACCGGCGCGGGACCCAATTTAAATAATTAGTGGCTTCTTTACAGCCACTTAACAATGCTTTTTTCCCAGCTTTTTAACTGTCACAGGTTTCCCACCAGTTTCCCGTTGTGCCTAGATCTCGTTCATGAAGCTGAGGCAGAAGATCAGTGGTCATTGAATCAGCTGATGAGTTGACAGCTTCAAATGGCAACTCAAAGCTCCCAGCTGATTCAGATATCTTCTATTAACCACTAGCTTCTCTAAACTGCATTTCCACTACAGATTCAGGATGCTGCAAGTCTTTACAGAAGTCTCCAAGCAGTCTGACCTCATTACCTCTCCCACCATTGACAGATCGCTTCTGTCATCTCTACTTCACCTGCCATCTATTCCATCAGCATGGGTGCACTTTATACTCTCACCTTGGTCCTCAGAATCTGACCATGATCAGCTCCAACACCAGCATCACCAGGCACACCAACAGCACCAACAACCACACCAACCTTCTCTACAATCACCTGATGCTGCATAGGACAGAGGGCATCAGCACCCGACCACATTGCTGCCTGGGACGCCAGGGATGGCCTCACCATGGCCACATTTACTTTACTTGACATTGCACACCCTGACTGCCACATGATATGCCAGGTTGGCAACACTACACACCAACACCCTAAAGTATCCCTACAATACCCAAGCCATTCCTTTCGCACTCACCACCATTGTGGGGGATACCCTTATGTCTCAGCATTCACTACAACTCACTAAGCCACTTCCAAAGCTGCACACAAATCTGTCCAAGAACGCAGTGTTGAAAATAAAGATTTCAATGTTTGACAGCACATTAACAGAAACCTCACATGGACATTGGCTAAAGGACCCAAGTGCCTACCTACCCTTGTGTGTTGTTACTTGGTATGATTGGACAAGGATGAATGTTAGTGTGAGGGTTGGCTAGTGAAATGGGGAAGTGATAATGTAGATAGAGAGGGATGGGTGGAGGTCCAAGATAAGTTGGAGTAAGGATGTGCAGGAGTAGGGAAGGGAAGACAGAGTGATGGGGATGTGATGAATGACACAGCAGGATGAGGTTGAGAGTGGTTTTGCAGTAACGTTTCGAGATCTACTGAGATCATTGAAAGGTTTGCGCCACTGCAGCCTGGTCCTCCTGACCACATCCCTGCTTGTGCCCTACTGTGCAATCAGGCTGTGTTGGTCCTCTGGGGAGGTCTCCTCTACCCATTAGAAGGGAAGAGAACATGCTGTGACTCCCTCCATAAGGATATGGTCGGAATCATGGGAGATCCTGGGTGCATCCATGCAGTGCTTGTCAGTGTTTTCAGCTCCTCAATGCTGTAGAACACTGACAGCACAAATGTCCAAGTAAATTTGTGCATGGTCCCTTTAAGGAAAACGGCTGATGACACGTCATAAATGACATCATCAGACCTGCTTCCTTCAATTGGCCGGGAAACTTGCTGGGTGAGCTTATCAAGCCCAATCAGGGGAAAGTCATGTCAGAGGCCTGGATGGAGCCCACAGCGGGACCAAGACCAGCCACCAATGTCACCCGCCGAGGTAGGAAAAATCGCGGCCTATATATTCACGACTGTAACAGTGGTCATTTATGTTGTGTTTACTGTTTTATCATGATGCTTCGTAAATTAACTTTACAGTGGCTCTGAAAGTCCTTGGTCCCACTCCGCCAGTGTGAATGCAGCCACTTAGCTATTCCTGACCCCACGGCAGTATCTGGGGTCAAGGCAGGGTCAGCTCATTTATATTTCTGCCGTGGCTACTCATGCCAATATGGGTGGATCTTGCACACCCACTAGAGGAAGAGGTTGGGAAACTGGGAAGCCAGGTGGCTGATCGTCAGCAAGTGCATATCAAAAGTGATCCGCCCTATTTATGAGGGGGCCAATTAGGAAATCGCAATGGAATAATTTACCAGATCTCCTAATCAGGACCTTGGCCTGGAGGGAGACCCTGGTGGCCCTTATGTCTGCCCTCTCTAACACAAGAGAGACTTATCCACTACCAAATCTGAGGGATGGGTTTGTAGAATTGGGAGAAGAATTACAATCATCTTTCTGGGAAAGTTTTCCATTGATTAGTAATGCTCTGCAGACTGGTTTCAACCAGCTGGATGACCAGCTTCAACAAGTGCAAATGATAATAGTAAAGTTGGAGACCAGGAAATGGTATACATTGGTATCTAGCTTGTGTGCTATATTCACAGACAGGCCCTGCACTGAGCAGCTCCTCGTCCTTGATGATTTCAATCTCCATCTCAGCACCACTTGCACATTCTCCTCTGAATTTCTTCCTCGTTGCCCTCCTGTCCACCCTAACCTCTCCCTCCATATATTCTCTCCTACCCATATTCACAGCCATCCCATCCTAACCTTCCCACCTCCCCCGGCCTCTTTACCCCCAGGGTTTCTATCACAGACAAGCCTATATCTAACTACTCATTGTATCCCTCAACACCAGCACCCCTTACCCCACTTCCTTACACCTGCCCAACATTGTTAATAGTTCCCTATCTCAGGTACTGTTCCCTTCCATTTCATAAATGCTATCATCACTCCCTCCTCAAAAAAACCCACTCTCGGGCCCTTTGTCCTTGCAAACTACTGACCTATCTCCAATCTCTCATTCTTCTCCAAAGTTCTTGAATGAATTGCTATCTTCCAAATTTGTGCCAAACTTTCCCATAACTCCACAGTTGAGTCAGGTTTCTGCTCCTGCTACACACATCTAGTCTTGGATGAACTGCAATTTATTCCAGTTCAACATAGAAAAGACTAAAGAAGTTTTGGCCCCAACTACAAGGTATATATCCTTGCCACAAGTTCCATTCCCCTCCTCAGCCATTGTCTCAGGTGCACCCAGATGGATCACATCCTTGACATACTTTTCAATAACAAGTTGAGCTTCTAACCCCATAATCCTCTCCATCACAGATGGGGTTTAAGTGGAAATGAAGCTGGGTAGTGGAGAAAAGAAGAACACTTCCTTCCGTCGGCAGTCGGCGAGAGGCGGGAGCAGCGTGGTGAGGCCTATAAAAGGCCCAGCGGGTGTTCCACAGGCAGCGGCAGTCGGCGAGAGGCGGGAGCAGCGTGGTGAGGCCTATAAAAGGCCCAGCGGGTGTTCCACAGACAGCGGCAGTCGGCAAGAGGCGGGAGCAGCGTGGCGAGGCCTATAAAATGCTCAGCGGGTGTTCCACAGGCAGCGGCAGTCGGCAAGAGGCGGGAGCAGCGTGGCGAGGCCTATAAAATGCCCAGTGGGTGTTCCACAGGCAGCGGCAGTCGGCGAGAGGCGGGAGCAGCGTGGTGAGGCCTATAAAAGGCCCAGCGGGTGTTCCACAGGCAGCGGCAGTCGGCAAGAGGCGGGAGCAGCGTGGTGAAGCCTATAAAATGCTCAGCGGGTATTCCACAGGCAGCGGCAGTCGGCAAGAGGCGGGAGCAGCGTGGCGAGGCCTATAAAATGCCCAGCGGGTGTTCCACAGGCAGCGGCAGTCGGCGAGAGGCGGGAGCAGCATGGTGAGGCCTATAAAAGGCCCAGCGGGTGTTCCACAGGCAGTGGCAGTCGGCAAGAGGCGGGAGCAGCGTGGCGAGGCCTATAAAAGGCCCAGCGGGTGTTCCACAGGCAGCGGCAGTCGGCAAGAGGCGGGAGCAGCGTGGTGAGGCCTATAAAAGGCCCAGCGGGTGTTCCACAGGCAGCGGCAGTCGGCAAGAGGCGGGAGCAGCGTGGTGAGGCCTATAAAAGGCTCAGCTTGTGCAGCTCCAGCCGGCAGAAAAAGCAGAAAAGAAGTAGAAAGGAATCAAAAGGTGACGTCACACTCAAAGGGGTAAGTGATTGGCTGGTGATTGGTAAGTAGTTTTTCTTTCTTCTTTTTTCTTGTTTATATCAGTAAGTAACCTGTTAACAGTGTTGTCACCAATTTAAGTGTATCTAAGGGTTAAGTCATGGCAGGAGAGCTCGGTCACGTGATATGCTCCTCCTGTACCATGTGGGAACTCAGGCGGTGTCCCTGACGACTACGTGTGCGGGAAGTGTATCCGCCTCCAGCTCCTGACAGACTTCGTTGCGGAATTGGAGCTGAGGGTGGATTCACTCTGGAGCATCCACGATGCTGAGAATGACGTGAGTAGCACGTGTAGCGAGTTGGTCTTACCGCAGGAGAGGGGTCCACAGCCAGCTATGGAATGGAAGACCAGCAGGAAGAGCACTGCAAGGAAGGTAGTGCAGGGGTCCCCTGCGGTCATCCCCCTGCAAAACAGATACACTGCTTTGAGTACTGTTGAGGGGGATGACTCACCAGGGGAGGGCAGCAGCAGCCAAGTTCATGGCACCGTGGCTGGCTCTGTTGCACAGGACGGCAGGAAAAAGAGTGGGAGAGCGATAGTGATAGGGGATTCAATTGTAAAGGGAATAGATAGGCGTTTCTGCGGCCGCAACCGAGACTCCAGGCTGGTATGTTGCCTCCCTGGTGCAAGGGTCAAGGATGTCTCGGAGCGGGTGCAGGACATTCTAAAAAGGGAGGGTGAACAGCTAGTTGTCGTGGTGCACATTGGTACCAACGACATAGGTTTAAAAAAAGGGATGAGGTCCTACGAGATGAATTTAAGGAGCTAGGAGCTAAATTTAAAAAGTAGGACCTCAAAAGTAGTAATCTCGGGATTGCTACTAGTGCCACATGTTAGTCAGAGTAGGAATCGCAGGATAGCGCAGATGAATACGTGACTTGAGCAGTGGTGCAGCAGGGAGGGATTCAAATTCCTGGGGCATTGGAACCGGTTCTGGGGGAGGTGGGACCGGTACAAACCGGACGGTCTGCACCTGGGCAGGACCGGAACCAATGTCCTAGGGGGAGTGTTTGCTAGTGCTGTTGGAGAGGAGTTAAACTAATATGGCAGGGGGATGGGAACCTATGCAGGGAGACAGAGGTAATCAAAATGGAGACAGAAGCAAAGGACAGAAATCAGATGAGTAAAAGTGGAGGGCAGAGAAAACCATGGCAAAAAACAAAAAGGGCCAATGTACAGCAAAATTCTAAAGGGTCAAAGTGTAATAAAAAGGCAAGCCTGAAAGCTCGGTGCCTCAATGTGAGGAGTATTCGGAACCCAGGAGATGGCTCTGAGCTAGTTAGAGTGGGTGAGAGCGCAGATGAACAGGACCCCAAGAAAGAATGCAAAAGGCAGGAGGCAACAGAGCAGAGTAGCACTGGGGTAAGTGTAAACCACAAGGTGATAGGAAGGGACAATATGTATGAAGATAAAGGGGCTGCAGGAGGGGTCAAAACTAAAAAGCATGGTTTAAAAGCTAGTATTAAAACACTCTACCTAAACGCATGCAGCATTCGAAATAAAGTAAATGAGTTGAGGCGGGAGTCGAGAGAGGCAGCGGCCTATAAAAGGCTCAGCAGTCCGGGGAGCGTCGAGAGAGGCGGGAGTCCAGAGAGGCAGCGGCCTATAAAAGGCTCAGCAGTCCGGGGAGCGTCGAGAGAGGCGGGAGTCGAGAGAGGCAGCGGCCTATAAAAGGCTCAGCAGTCCGGGGAGCGTCGAGAGAGGCGGGAGTCCAGAGAGGCAGCGGCCTATAAAAGGCTCAGCAGTCCGGGGAGCGTCGAGAGAGGCGGGAGTCGAGAGAGGCAGCGGCCTATAAAAGGCTCAGCAGTCCGGGGAGCGTCGAGAGAGGCGGGAGTCGAGAGAGGCAGCGGCCTATAAAAGGCTCAGCAGTCCGGGGAGCGTCGAGAGAGGCGGGAGTCCAGAGAGGCAGCGGCCTATAAAAGGCTCAGCAGTCCGGGGAGCGGTGCAGCTCCAGCTGAGAGAAGTCAAAAAAGAAGTAGAAAGAAATCAAAAGGTGACGTCACAGCCTACGTGGTAAGTGATTGGCTGCGGATTGGTGAGTAGTTTTTCTTTTTCTTTATTAGTCAGTAACTTTTAACATTGTTGTCGGCAATTTAAGTGTATCTAAGGGTTAAGTCATGGCAGGACAGCTCGGTCATGTGATATGCTCCTCCTGTACCATGTGGGAACACGGGGACAACACCAGTGTCCCTGACGACTACATGTGCGGGAAGTGTGTCCACCTCCGGCTACTGACGGTCCGCGTTGCGGAGTTGGAGCTGAAGGTGGATTCACTCTGGAGCATCCACGATGCTGAGAATGACGTGAGTATCACGTGTAGCGAGTTGGTCTTACCGCAGGAGAAGGGTCCACAGCCAGCGAGGGAATGGAAGACCAGCAGGAAGAGTAGTGCAAGGAAGGTAGTGCAGGGGTCCCCTGTGGTCATCCCACTGCAAAACAGATACACTGCTTTGAGTGCTGTTGAGGGGGATGACTCATCAGGAGTGGGCAGCAGCAGCCAAGTTCATGGCACCGTGGCTGGCTCTGTTGCACAGGAGGGCAGGAAAAAGAGTGGGCGAGCGATAGTGATAGGGGATTCAATTGTAAGGGGAATAGATAGGCGTTTCTGCGGCCGCAACCGAGACTCCAGGATGGTATGTTGCCTCCCTGGTGCAAGGGTCAAGGATGTCTCGGAGCGGGTGCAGGACATTCTAAAAAGGGAGGGAGAACAGCCAGTTGTCGTGGTGCACGTTGGTACCAATGACACAGGTAAAAAAAGGGATGAGTTCCTACGAAATGAATTTAAGGAGCTAGGAGCTAAATTAAAAAGTAGGACCTCAAAAGTAGTAATCTCGGGATTGCTACCAGTGCCACGTGCTAGTCAGAGTAGGAATCGCAGGATAGCTCAGATGAATACGTGGCTTGAGCAATGGTGCAGCAGGGAGGGATTCAAATTCCTGGGGCATTGGAACCGGTTCTGGGGGAGGTGGGACCAGTACAATCCGGACGGTCTGCACCTGGGCAGAATCGGAACCAATGTCCTCGGGGGAGTGTTTGCTAGTGCTGTTGGGGAGGAGTTAAACTAATATGGCAGGGGGATGGGAACCAATGCAGGGAGATAGAGGGAAACAAAAAGGAGGCAAAAACAAAAGACAGAAAGGAGATGAGGAAAAGTGGAGGGCAGAGAAACCCAAGGCAAAGAACAAAAAGGGCCATTGTACAGCAAAATTCTAAAAGGACAGAGGGTGTTAAAAAAACAAGCCTAAAGGCTTTGTGTCTTAATGCAAGGAGTATCCGCAATAAGGTGGATGAATTAACTGTGCAAATAGATGTTAACAAATATGATGTGATTGGGATTACGGAGACGTGGCTCCAGGATGAGCAGGGCTGGGAACTCAACATCCAGGGGTATTCAACATTCAGGAAGGATAGAATAAAAGGAAAAGGAGGTGGGGTAGCATTGCTGGTTAAGGAGGAGATTAAGGCAATAGTTAGGAAGGACATTAGCTTGGATGATGTGGAATCTATATGGGTAGAGCTGCAGAACACCAAAGGGCAAAAAACGTTAGTGGGAGTTGTGTACAGACCTCCAAACAGTAGTAGTGATGTTGGGGAGGGCATCAAACAGGAAATTAGGGGTGCGTGCAATAAAGGTGCAGCAGTTATAATGGGTGACTTTAATATGCACATAGATTGGGCTAACCAAACTGGAAGCAATACGGTGGAGGAGGATTTTCTGGAGTGCATAAGGGATGGTTTTTTAGACCAATATGTCGAGGAACCAACTAGGGGGGAGGCCATCTTAGACTGGGTGTTATGTAATGAGAAAGGATTAATTAGCAATCTCGTTGTGCGAGGCCCCTTGGGGAAGAGTGACCATAATATGGTGGAATTCTGCATTAGGATGGAGAATGAAACAGTTAATTCAGAGACCATGGTCCAGAACTTAAAGAAGGCTAACTTTGAAGGTATGAGGCGTGAATTGGCTGAGATGGATTGGCGAATGATACTTAAGGGGTTGACTGTGGATGGGCAATGGCAGACATTTAGAGACCGCATGGATGAACTACAACAATTGTACATTCCTGTCTGGCATAGAAATAAAAAAGGGAAGGTGGCTCAACCATGGCTATCAAGGGAAATCAGGGATAGTATTAAAGCCAAGGAAGTGGCATACAAATTGGCCAGAAATAGCAGCGAACCTGGGGACTGGGAGAAATTTAGAACTCAGCAGAGGAGGACAAAGGGTTTGATTAGGGCAGGGAAAATGGAGTATGAGAAGAAGCTTGCAGGGAACATTAAGACGGATTGCAAAAGTTTCTATAGATATGTAAAGAGAAAAAGGTTAGTAAAGACAAACGTAGGTCCCCTGCAGTCAGAATCAGGGGAAGTCATAACGGGGAACAAAGAAATGGCGGACCAATTGAACAAGTATTTTGGTTCGGTATTCACGAAGGAGGACACGAACAACCTTCCGGTTATAAAAGGGGTCGGGGGGTCTAGTAAGGAGGAGGAACTGAGGGAAATCCTTATTAGCCGGGAAATTGTGTTGGGGAAATTGATGGGATTGAAGGCCGATAAATCCCCAGGGCCTGATGGACTGCATCCCAGAGTACTTAAGGAGGTGGCCTTGGAAATAGTGGATGCGTTGACAGTCATTTTCCAACATTCCATTGACTCTGGATCAGTTCCTATGGAGTGGAGGGTAGCCAATGTAACCCCACTTTTTAAAAAAGGAGGGAGAGAGAAAACAGGGAATTATAGACCGGTCAGCCTGACATCGGTAGTGGGTAAAATGATGGAATCAATTATTAAGGATGTCATAGCAGTGCATTTGGAAAGAGGTGACATGATAGGTCCAAGTCAGCATGGATTTGTGAAAGAGAAATCATGCTTGACAAATCTTCTGGAATTTTTTGAGGATGTTTCCAGTAGAGTGGATAAGGGAGAACCAGTTGATGTGGTATATTTGGACTTTCAGAAGGCGTTCGACAAGGTCCCACACAAGAGATTGATGTGCAAAGTTAGAGCACATGGGATTGGGGGTAGTGTACTGACATGGATTGAGAACTGGTTGTCAGACAGGAAGCAAAGAGTAGGAGTAAATGGGTACTTTTCAGAATGGCAGGCAGTGACTAGTGGGGTACCGCAAGGTTCTGTGCTGGGGCCCCAGCTGTTTACACTGTACATTAATGATTTAGATGAGGGGATTAAATGTAGTATCTCCAAATTTGCGGATGACACTAAGTTGGGTGGCAGTGTGAGCTGCGAGGAGGATGCTGTGAGGCTGCAGAGCGACTTGGATAGGTTAGGTGAGTGGGCAAATGCATGGCAGATGAAGTATAATGTGGATAAATGTGAGGTTATCCACTTTGGTGGTAAAAACAGAGAGACAGACTATTATCTGAATGGTGACAGATTAGGAAAAGGGGAGGTGCAAAGAGACCTGGGTGTCATGGTACATCAGTCATTGAAGGTTGGCATGCAGGTGCAGCAGGCGGTTAAGAAAGCAAATGGCATGTTGGCCTTCATAGCAAGGGGATTTGAGTACAGGGGCAGGGAGGTGTTGCTACAGTTGTACAGGGCATTGGTGAGGCCACACCTGGAGTATTGTGTACAGTTTTGGTCTCCTAACCTGAGGAAGGACATTCTTGCTATTGAGGGAGTGCAGCGAAGGTTCACCAGACTGATTCCCAGGATGGCGGGACTGACCTATCAAGAAAGACTGGATCAACTGGGCTTGTATTCACTGGAGTTCAGAAGAATGAGAGGGGACCTCATAGAAACATATAAAATTCTGACGGGGTTAGACAGGTTAGATGCAGGAAGAATGTTCCCAATGTTGGGGAAGTCCAGAACCAGGGGTCACAGTCTAAGGATAAGGGGTAAGCCATTTAGGACCGAGATGCGGAGGAACTTCTTCACCCAGAGAGTGGTGAACCTGTGGAATTCTCTACCACAGAAAGTTGTTGAGGCCAATTCACTAAATATATTCAAAAAGGAGTTAGATGAGGTCCTTACTGCTAGGGGGATCAAGGGGTATGGCGAGAAAGCAGGAATGGGGTACTGAAGTTGAATGTTCAGCCATGAACTCATTGAATGGCGGTGCAGGCTAGAAGGGCCGAATGGCCTACTCCTGCACCTATTTTCTATGTTTCTATGTTTGACGGCACAATTCATTACAAATGGGTATGATTTGGTGGCCATTAAAGAAATGTGGTTGCAGGGTGGCCAAGACTGGGAATTAAACATACAGGGGTATCTGACAATTCAGAAAGATAGACAAGAAGGCAAAGGAGGTGGGGTAGCTCTGTTAATAAAGGATGATATCAGGGCAGTTGTGAGAGATGATATTGGCTCTAATGAACAAAATGTTGAATCATTGTGGGTGGAGATTAGAGATAGTAAGGGGAAAAAAGTCACTGGTGGGCGTAGTTTATAGGCCCCCAAATAATAACTTCACGGTGGGGCAGACAATAATCAAGGAAATAATAGAGGCATGTGAAAAAGGAATGGCAGTAATCATGGGGGATTTTAACCTGCATATCGATTGGTCAAATCAAATCGCATGGGGTAGCCTGGAGGAGGAATTCATAGAATGCATACGGGATTGTTTCTTAGAACAGTATGTTACAGAACCTACAAGGGAGCAAGCTATCTTAGATCTGGTCCTGTGTAATGAGACAGGAATAATAAACTATCTCCTAGTAAAAGATCCTCTTGGAATGAGTGATCACAATATGGTTGAATTTGTAATACAGATTGAGGGTGAGGAAATAGTTTCTCAAATGAGCAGACTATGCTTAAACAAAGGGGACTACAGTGGGATGAGGGCAGAGTTAGCTAAAGTAGACTGGGAACATAGACACAGTGGCACAATTGAGGAACAGTGGAGGACTTTTAAGGAGCTCTTTCATAGTGCGCAACAAAAATATATTCCAGTGAAAAAGAAGGGCGGTCAGAGAAGGGATAACCAGCCGTGGATAACCAAGGAAATAAAGGAGAGTATCAAATTAAAAACCAATGCGTATAAGGTGGCCAAGGTTAGTGAGAAACTAGAAGATTGGGAACATTTTAAACGACAGCAAAGTATGACGAAGAAAGCAATAAAGAAAGGAAAGATAGATTACGAAAGTAAACTTGTGCAAAACATAAAAACAGATAGTAAAAGCTTTTACCGATATATAAAAAGGAAAAGAGTGACTAAAGTAAATGTTGGTCCTTTAGAAAATGAGAAGGGGGATTTAGTAATGGGAAATGTGGAAATGGCTGAGACCTTAAACAATTATTTTGCTTCAGTCTTCACAGTGGAAGACACAAAAACCATGCCAAAAATTGCTGGTCACGGGAATGTGGAAAGGGAGGACCTTGAGACAATCACTATCACTAGAGGGGTAGTGCTGGACAGGCTAATGGGACTCAAGGTAGACAAGTCTCCTGGTCCTGATGAAATGCATCCCAGGGTATTAAAAGAGATGGCGGAAGTTATAGCAGATGCATTCGTTATAATCTACCAAAATTCTCTGGACTCTGGGGAGGTACCAGCAGATTGGAAAGCAGCTAATGTAACGCCTCTGTTTAAAAAAGGGGGCAGACAAAAGGCAGGTAACTATAGGCCGGTTAGTTTAACATCTGTAGTGGGGAAAATGCTTGAAGTTATCATTATGAAGAAATAGCGGGACATCTAGATAGGAATAGTGCAATCAAGCAGACGCAACATGGATTCATGAAGGGGAAATCATGTTTAACTAATTTACTGGAATTCTTTGAAGATATAAAGAGCATGGTGGATAGAGGTGTACCGATGGATGTGGTATATTTAGATTTCCAAAAGGCATTCGATAATGTGCCACACAAAAGGTTACTGCAGAAGATAAAGGTACGCGGAGTCAGCGGAAATGTATTAGCATGGATAGAGAATTGGCTGGCTAACAGAAAGCAGAGTTGGGATAAATGGGTCCGTTTCAGGTTGGAAATCGGTGGTTATTGGTGTGCCACAGGGATCGGTGCTAGGTCCACAACTGTTTACAATATACATAGTTGACCTGGAAGAGGGGACAGAGTGTAGTGGAACAAAATTTGCAGATGACACAAAGATTAGTGGGGAAGCGGGTTGTGTAGAGGACACAGAGGTGTTGCAAAGAGATTTAGATAGGTTAAGCGAATGGGCTAAGGTTTGGCAGATGGAATACAATGTCGGAAAATGTGAGGTCATCCACCTTGGAAAAAAAAACAGTAAAAGGGAATATTATTTGAATGGGGAGAAATTACAACATGCTGCGGTGCAGAGGGACCTGGGGGTCCTTGTGCATGAATCCCAAAAAGTTAGTTTGCAGGTGCAGCAGGTAATCAGGAAGGCGAATGGAATGTTGGCCTTCATTGCGAGAGGGATGGAGTACAAAAGCAGGGAGGTCCTGCTGCAACTGTACAGGGTATTGGTGAGGCCGCACCTGGAGTACTGCGTGCAGTTTTGGTCACCTTACTTAAGGAAGGATATACTAGCTTTGGATGGGGTACAGAGACGATTCACTAGGCTGATTCTGGAGATGAGGGGGTTACCTTATGATGATAGATTGAGTAGACTGGGTCTTTACTCGTTGGAGTTCAGAAGGATGAGGGGTGATCTTATAGAAACATTTAAAATAATGAAATGGATCGACAAAATAGAGGCAGAGAGGTTGTTTCCACTAGTCGGGGAGACTAGAACTAGGGGGCACAGCCTCAAAATATTGGGGAGCCAATTTAAAACCGAGTTGAGAAGGAATTTCTTCTCCCAGAGGGTTGTGAATCTGTGGAATTCTCTGCCCAGGGAAGCAGTTGAGGCTAGCTCATTGAATGTATTCAAATCACAGATAGATAATTTTTTAACCAATAAGGGAATTAAGGGGCATGGGGAGCGGGCGGGTAGGTGGAGCTGAGTCCACGGTCAGATCAGCCATGATCTCTTTGAATGGCGGAGCAGGCTCGAGGGGCTAGATGGCCTACTCCTGTTCGTAATTCTTACCTTCTTTATGTTCCGTAGCATCACCCACCTCTCCCTGTACCTAACCCCATGCGCCACTGATATCCTCATCCATGACATCTTTTGGGTGAGACGTTGAAACAAGCCCCATTTGACCTCTCGGGTGTGCATGGCACCATTCGAAGAAGAGCAGGGGAGTTCTCCCCACTGTCTTGGCTAATATTTATCCCTCAACCAACATCACTACAAAAGCAGATTATCTGTCTCGTCGTTATATCATTGCAGTTTGTGGAATCTTGCTGTGATTACACTTCAAAACAAAAGTACATAATTGGCTGTGAAGCTCTTTGGGACATCGTACGGTTGTGAAAGGCGCTATATAAATGCATGTTCTTTCTTTCACTAACCTACATTGTTCCAATTTCAAACTTTCCATTTAAAATTCTCATCCTTGTGTGTAAATTCCTTCATGGTCCCAGCCCTCTATTTCCCTGAAATCTCCTGCAGTCCTACTCCCAAACTCCCCCTTCCTCTGACTTGCTGCACCGTTGGCACG
Organism: Pristiophorus japonicus; assembly: GCF_044704955.1. NCBI lineage: Eukaryota > Metazoa > Chordata > Chondrichthyes > Pristiophoridae > Pristiophorus > Pristiophorus japonicus. Next base: position 36,254,006 of record NC_091984.1, read on the forward strand.
TGTCTTCACAGCCTAGGCCCATACTGGATTTCCCTTCCTAAACCTCTGAGAGGGGAAAAAGCAAAGACGTTTAGGAAGGTACCCTGCATAAATTGAAAAGACAGTCGCTGCTGGAGATTCAGAACAGATCAAGCAGCTCAAAACTGGGCATCCGTGAGGTGCTGTGGGCCATTAGCAGCAGCAGAATTGTATTCCACCACGATCTGTAACCTCGTGGCCCAGAATATGCCTCACTCTACCATTATGATCAAGTCTTGTTCATAGAATCATAGAATCATAGAAATTGACAGCACTAAAAGAGGCCATTCCGCCTATCGAGTCCGTGCCAGCCAACAAAGAGCTATCCAGCCTAATCCCACTTTCCAGCTCTTGGTCTGTAGCCTTGTAGGTTATGACACTTCAAGTGCATATCCAAGTACTTTTTAAATGCTATGAGGGTTTCTGCCTCCACCACACTTTCAAGCAGTCAGTTCCAGAACCCCACCACCCTCCAGGTGAAAACATTTCTCCTCAAATCCCCTCTAAACCTCATACCACTTACTTTAAATCTATGCCTCGCTGGTTATTGACCCCTCTGCCAAGGGAAATAGGTCCTTCCTATCCACTCTATCTAGATGCTTCATAATTTTATACACCTCAATTAAATCTCCTCTCAGCCTCCTGTGTTCCAACGAAAACAAAGCCAGCCTATCCAATCTTTCCTCATAGCTAAAATTCTCCAGTCCTGACAACATCCTTATAAATCTCCTCTGTACTCTCGCCAGTGCAATCACATCTTTCCTGTAATGTGGTGACCAGATATGCTCGCAGTCCTCTAGCTATGGTCAAACTAATGTTTTATACAGTTTAAGCATAACCTCCCTGCTCTTATGCCTCGGCTAATAAAGACAAGTATCCCGTATGCCTTTTTAACCACCTTATCTACCTGGCCTGCTTAGTTCAGGGATCTTGGAAGATGCACTCCAAGGAACCTCTGTTCCTCCAGACTTCTCAGTGTCCTACCATTTATTGTGTATTCCTTTGCCATGTTAGCCCTTCCTAAATGCATTACCTCAATTCTCCAGATTGAATTCCATTTGCCACTGTTCTGCCCATCTGACCAGTCCATTGATATCTTCCTGTTGTTTACAGCTTTTTTCTTCATTATCAACCATACAGCCAATTTTTGTATCATCTGCAAACTTCTTAATCATACTCCCCAGATTTGTCCAAATCATTGATATATACCACAAAAAGCAAGGGACCTAGTACTGAACCCTGCGGAACCCCACTGGAAACAGCCTTCCAGTCACAAAAACGGCCATCGACTATTACCCTTTGCTTCCTGCCTCTGAGCTAATTTTGGATCCAACTTGGCACTTTGCCCTGGATCCCATGGGCTTTTACTTTTGTGACCAGTCTGTCATGTGGGACCTTATTAAAAGCTTTGCTAAAATCCATATACACGACATCAAACGCACTGCCCTCATCGACCTCCTCAAAAAATTAAATCAAGTTAGTCAGACACAAACTTCCCATAACAAATCCATACTGACTGTCCTTGATTAATCCGTGTCTTTCGAAATGAAGATTTATCCTGTCCCTCAGAATTTGTTCCAATAGTTTTCCCACCACCGGGGTTAGGCTGACTGGCCTGTAATTACTCAGCCTATCTGTTTCTCCCTTTTTAAGCAACGGTACAATGTCCTCCTGCCCTCCGGTACCACACCTTTAGCAAAAGGGACTGCAGAAGAGCTGCATCAGGCGTACCAAAAAATGTGGTGCCAACCTGGGGAAGCTGCAACACAGGACTATATGCATGCTAAAAAGTGGAAACAGCACGCTATAGGATGGGTTCAGTGATCCCGCAATCAACGGATCAGATCGTAGCTCTTCAGTTCTGCCACATCCAGTCGTGAATGGTTTTGGACAACTAAACAACTAACAGGAGGAGAAGGCTCCATGAATATCACCATCCTCAATGAAGGCGGAGCCCAACACGTAAGTGCAAAAGACAAGGCTGAAGCGTTTGCAACCATCTTCAGAAGTGCCGAGTGGATGATCCATATCGGCCTCCTCATGAGGATCCCGCCATTACAGAAGCCAGTCTTCAGCCAAATCGATTCACTCTACCTGAGATCAAGAAATGGCTGATGGCACTGGATACAGCAAAGGCTATGGGCCCTGACAATATCCCGGCTATCGTGCTGAAGACGTGTTCCAGAACTAACAAAACTAGCATCTATCCGACAATGTGGAAAACTGTCCAGGTATGACATGGTCCACAAAACCCAGGACAAATCCATCCGGCCAATTACCGCCCCATCAGCCTGCTCTCAATCATCAGAAAAGTGATGGAAGGTGTCGTCAACAGTGCTATCAAGCAGGACTTACCAATAACCTGCTCACCAATGCCCAGTTTGGGTTCCGCCAGGACCACTTAGCTCCAGACCTCATTACAGCCTTGGTTCAAACAAGGACAAAAGAGCTGAACTCCAGAGGTGAGGGGAGAATGACTGCACTTGACATCAAGACAGCATTTGACCGAGTGTGGCATAGAAACATAGAAATATAGAAAATAGATACAGGAGTAGGCCATTCAGTCCTTCGAGCCTGCACCACCATTCAATAAGATCATGGCTGATCATTCACCTCAGTACCCCTTTCCTGCTTTCTCTCCATGCCCCTTGATCCCTTTAGCCGTCAGGGCCATATCTAATTCCCTCTTGAATATGTCTAACGAACTAGCTTCAACAACTCTCTGTGGTAGAGAATTCCACAGGTTAACAACTCTCTGAGTGAAGAGGTTTCTCCTCATCTCGGTCCTAAATGGCTTACTCCTTATCCTTAGACAGTGACCCCTGGTTCTGGACTTCTTCAACATCGGAAACATTCTTCCTGTATCTAACCTGTCCAGTCCCGTCAGAATTTTATATGTTTCTATGAGATCCCCTCTCATTCTTCTAAACTCCAGTGAATATATGCCCAGTCGATCCAGTCTCTCCTCATATGTCAGTCCCGACATCCCAGGAATCAGTCTGGTGAACCTTCACTGCACTCTCTCAATAGCAAGAACGTCCTTCCTCAGATTAGGAGACCAAAACTGAACACAATATTCCAGGTGAGGTCTCACCAAGGCCCTGTACAACTGCATTAAGACCTCCCTGCTCCTATACTCAAATCCCCTAGCTAAGAAGGCCAACATGCCATTTGCCTTCTTCACTACCTGCTGTACCTGCATGCCAACTTTCAATGACTGATGTACCATGATACCCAGGTCACGTTACACCTCTCCTTTTCCTAACCTGTCGCCATTCAGATAATATTCTGCCTTCAAGTTTTTGCCACCAAAGTGGATAACCTCACATTTATCCACATTATACTGCATCTGCCATGCATTTGCCCACTCACCTAACCTGTCCGAGTCACTCCACAGCCTCTTAGCATCCTCCTTACAGCTCACACCGCCACCCAGCTTAGTGTCATCTGCAAAGTTTGAGATATTAAACTCAATTCTTTCTTCTAAATCATTGATGTATATTGTAAATAGCTGGGGTCCCAGCACTGAGCCCTGCGGCACCCCACTAGTCACTGTCTGCCATTCTGAGAAGCACCCGTTTATCCCTAATGTCTGCTTCCTGTCTGCCAACCGGTTCTCTATCCATGTCAATACATTACCCCCAATACCATGTGCTTTAATTTTGCACACTAATCTCTTGTGTGGGACCTTGTCAAAAGCCTTTTAAAAGTCCAAATACACCACATCCACTGGTTCTCCCTTGTCCACTCTACTAGTTACATCCTCAAAAAATTCTAGAAGTTTGTCAAGCATGATTTCCCTTTCATAAATCCAGAAGCCCTAATGAAACTGAAGGCAATGGGAATCAGGGGGAAAATTCTCCACTGGCTGGAGTAATACATAGCACAAAGGAAGATGGTTGTGGTGGTTGGAGGTCAATCATCATAGCCCCAGGGGTTCCTGAGGGCAGTGTCCTAGGCCCACTCATCTTCTGCTGCTTCATCAATAACCTTCCCTCCATTATAAGGTCAGAAACTTAACTGGACCAACCACATAAATACTGTGGTAACAAGAGCAGGTCAGAGGCTGGGTATTCTGCGGCGAGAATTTCATCTCCTGACTCCCCAAAGCCATTCCACCAACTACAAGGCATGTAAGGAGTGTGATGGGATACTCTCCATTTTGTCTGGGTGAGTGCAACTCCAACAACAATCAAGAAGTTCAACACCATCCAGGACAAAGCAGCCTGCTTGATTGACACTCCATCCACCACCTTAAAGATTCACTCCCTCCTCTACCGGTGCTCCGTGGCTGTAGTGTGTACCATTGGCAGCAACTCGCCAAAGCTTCTTCGTCAGCACCCACGCAAACCCGCGACCTCAACCTAGAAGGACAAGATCAACAGGCACATAGGAACACTACCACCGCCCTTCCAAGTCACACACCAACCTGACCTTCATCATCGCTAGGTCAAAATCCTGGTACTCCCTCTTTAACAGAACTGTGGGAATATCTTCACCACACGGGCTGTAGCGGTTCAAGAAGGCAACTCACCACCACCTTCTCAAGAATAATTAGAGATGGGAAATAAATGCTGGCCTTGACAGCAACTCCCACATCCCATGAATGAATAAAAAAAAATTCTTTGGCCAGGCTTTTGATCACATCTCCTAGGGCCCAAGTTTCGGGCTGCGCCTAGAACGGCACAGCCCCGACCTGGACGTGCATTTTTCACGCCACAAAGTGCGCCTAAAAGAAACTTACAGATTCTCCGGCTCCCTGCAGGTCCTCTGGAGCCGGGCGAGGCGCAGCACGAGCTGTAGGGGGCGGAGCTAGGTCCCTGCGCTGAAAACAGTGCCGGGACCTCTGCACATGCGCGCTACAGTGGGCGCGCATGTGCAGTAGCTCCAGGCGCCCGAAACTGTGTGGGAGAGGCCCGAAGCACACAGCCCCTAGCCCTGGCCGAATGGCCTCACTGGGGCTGTGTGCATATGGCTGCCTCCCACGCCCAGCTCCTGCTTCCTCCCGACCGGACTCGACTCCCGCTTCCCCCCCCCCCCCTGCCCCCGGACCGGACCCGACCCCGACCCGACTCCCGCTTTCCCACCCACCCCCCCCCGCCCCCGTACCGCCGGACCGGACCCGACCCCTCGGACTGGACCCGACGTGCGCTCTTCCCCCCCCCCCCCCACCCCACCTGACCTCCCTCTCCCTCCCTCCCCCCCCACCCCCCGACCCGAGCCGACCTCCCTCCCACCAATCCCCGACCCGACCCGCGCTCCCGACCGCCCCCCCCCCCACCCGGACCAGACCCGACCCAACCTGAACTCCCTTCCCCTTGCCCCCGACACGAACCGACCCGACCTGACCCGCGCTCCCTCCCTACCGGAACCAACCCGACCTCCCTCCTCCCCCCCCCCCCAACCCGACCCGTGCTCCCGACCGCCCCCCCCCCCCCCGCCGGACCTGACCCGACCCGACCTCCCTCCGCCCCCCCCCGACCCGACCCAACGCCACCTACCTGTAAATCTGGTGCTGGGGACAGGCCCTGCCCGAAGTCTTGGGCCCGGCCGGACCCGGCCCATTCAGCCTCTCTCCCCCTTCTCCTTCCCCCCCTTCCCCTTCCCCCCCTTCCCCTTCCCCCCTCTTCTTCCCCCCTCTCCTTCCCCCCTTCCTTCCCCTTCTCACCCCCTTCCCCTACTCCCCCCCCTTCTCTTTCCCCTTCTCCTCTCCCCCTTTCCCCTTCTCCTCTCCCCCCCTTTCCCCTTCTCCCCCTCTTTCCCCTTCTCCTCTCCCCCTTTCCCCTTCTCCTCTCCCCCCCTTTCCCCTTCTCCTCCCCCCCTTTCCCCTTCTCCTCCTCCTCCTCCTCCTCCCCCCCTTTCCCCTTCTCCTCCTCTCCACCCCCCTTCCCCTTCTCTCTCTTCTCTCCCCCTTCCCTCCCTCCCCCTCTGCCTCCCTCCCCCCTCTCTCCCTCTACCTCCCCTCGCTGTCACAAACACAGAGAGTGAGAGACATACACAAACAGACAGAGAGATAGAGACACACTGGGGGTTGGGGGAGGCATCCCAGCACGTTGTTGGAGGGCTCCCGGTGCTACAGTTGGTAAGTAGAAAATGTTTTATTTATTGATTTAAAAAAAAAAATTATTTCTTATTAATTTTTTTTGATTGATTTATTGGTTGATTTATTGATATCATTTATTATTGATGATGGCTCTTTATTTGTAAAACTGAAGTGTTTAATGTTTGTAAACTTCCCTTTAAACCCCCGCCCCCCAATTCCCTACGCCTGATTTGTAACCTACGCCTGATTGTCTAAAGTGTAGACAAGGTTTTTTTGAGCATACAAAAATCTTCACTTACTCCATTCTAAGTTAGTTTGGAGTAAGTTTTCACTGCCGAAACTTTGAAAACAGGCGTAAGTGGCCGGACACGCCCCCTTTTGAAAATAAAAATTCTGTTCCAAAGTGAAACTGTTCGAACTGACTAGAACTGGAGCAAACTAAATGCTGAGAATTTGAATTTCTAAGATACTCCGTTCTACACCAGTTGCTCCAAAAAATCAGGAGCAACTGAGGCCGAAACTTGGGCCCCTAATCTCTCCTTCTTTGGCTCGACTATCCATTTTTCTCTAATTATGTCTCTGTGACATTTTTCTACATTAAAGGCACAATAGTTGTTTTGATCTTAATTGCTCATAAGGTACAATGAGGAATAAGGGGAAATCAGAGGGCCAGTCACCTTGAGTGACTTTCATTCAGCCCCTAGCAGGCAGCTCACGCCAAAAAGTGACTGAGACCAGGACACTTTGTCCTCACTGCTGTGGAATGGTGTAGGTGCAAGGAAACTCAGTGACGGAGAACAATGGAGAGAAAATAATAAAAATTGACTAAAAATAAAATAATTATTAACTTTAATATTACATGTAAAATATGTGGCATAAATACCACACTGGCTGCATGTGACTATAATTCAGACCTTGTGTTGTTGACCGTAATCATATCAGTGTTATCAGATCAACCCAAGCGGAAGATATAACTTATAAGTGAGTTCTCCGTACTAGTCAGAGTAAAGTCCAAACAGACAGAGGATTCCAAGGTCACTTACCTCTTTGCCTATTTCACAAGGACTCATTGTTTGTATAACAGGCACCAGGCATCCCATAGAGAACAGCACCAGGCCAACACAATGCCACCCAATTATTGTCATGGTCCGCCGCAGTCTTTTCTATAAATTAATATTTTTACAAATTATATTAAAATCCAAGTACTCATAATGATCAATAAAAAAATATGAGCATTAATAGCATTGTAGTTGTCTGATTATTGATAGTATAATCTGAGAATCAAAAGTTAATAATTTCATAAATAATGTTAGAATCAAATTAGTGTAAAGTGATTGTTGCAATGCTAATATGTAATAATGTCAGTATTAATTATGGTTATGTGTATGTCAGTATCATTTCACTAATATTCTTCACTTGAGTGTTACTCATGTTATAATAATCTACATATTAGCAATACTGTGGTAATCTAAGTATAATATAATAATATGGTATTCATGCTATAATATAACTATTGACAATCTAATAATCAGAGGGACAGAAATAAAGCATGGATTTATAATAAATGACTAAAATTATGATTCAACCTGACTAATAACAATCCTCTCAGCTGATTACAAAAATGCTCAATTAACATTAGTATCACAGTAAATCAATACTAAAATGGTTTAATCTGAGTATTACCAATAATGCTGCAGTGATCCAAGTATTAGTTATTGGCCCGGAATTTGCGGTCAGTGGTGAAGCAAAGGTGTTCATCCCTGGTCCCGAAGCAAGCTGCCCACAAAGATCTCGCCATCTCTGTGGCGAAAAGTTTGCCTTTTTCAACGCGTAAGTGATTTCAGCGCAATGTAATGGGGATTCCCTAGTGCGATCTGCTGTGATGTCAACAAGCTGTCTAAGCAGCCAATCACATTGCAGAATTCTCACACAGGGAACCAGGAAGTGAAGAAGCTGATTTTATTCTGACTTTTTAAAAATGTTACAGAGAACAAAACAAATATTGGGGCTCTCACATGTAGATACGGTAGATCTGAAATACAATGAAAAACTTTAAATATATATTTTTTTTAAGTTTCGTAAAAATTGCATTTTTATCATGATGGAGAAATTTGACACTCCACGAAATTAAAAAATGTGTTTTTAGGGCCATGTTTGTTTAGCAGTCAATACACTGTTAAAACCCCAGTTACATCTAATCCAACAAGGCCGAACATTTAATAGGGTATTTAACAGCGATATTAGTGCGGAAAAGCCCAAGTTTTCGTCAGCTTCACTGATTCCCCTGCTTATACTGATTGCCAGCTATTGGGTGGGGTTTTGGTGGAGACGGGGGTGGGGGGGCACAGCACAACCAGTGTCAGAGCAGAGAATGACTGACCGCAGCTTCAGGATTTCCACGTTTAGATCCGCATGCGCTACATCCTGGAGTTGCGGTCAGTTTCAAAGGGGTAATAATGTTGAATGCAGTTCGTTCGCTGTTATTACCCAACAACAAATTCCTGCCCATTGTTTTCGCTAGTAATAGAAAATGGGCCTCTAAAGGACTAAACTTTCTTTCCTGTCTGTTCTTTAGAAAATAAAGAGTGTTGGTAGTGGTCACAAGATGGTGGTTTCATTGTTTAAACGCAGTCCTGATGTGGAAAGCAGCCAAGTGAGCCCTTAACTGTTATTCCAGAGCTCAGCGGGCTAGATCTTAACGTTGTTTGGGGTCAGAGCCAGAACCTTCAATGTCCAAACAGTAAACAAATGATCGCGGCACGGCTTTTCTCATGGAAGGGAGGGGAGGAGGAATGCAACCATTATTCTGCAGAAACAATCTGCAATATAAATTTGGCACTTCCTCCTGTGATACTTTGCAGTTCAAAGCATTATTATTAAACATCACTCTAAACTTAGGAGCTGCTTGTGACGTCTATCAACTGAAACTGCCATCTATTTGCAGTTCCAGACTGTTAACCATTAAGTGTCCATTAGTCCTCTGCTGAGAATCGTTTGTGATCTTTAGCAATATCAGGTTGTTAGTTACTTGCAATGACTGTGGCTGTCAAGGTCACCGTGACTCTTAACATTGATACAACAGGTTCCTGTTAGGCTGCAGCCGGTGTCATCAGTGACTTCACTCAGTTTGCTGTGCACTGCTGTATCCGGGTGGTCTCAAAGGCTCTGTAACCCAGGAAGAACACCTACATCACTTACCCAATGTGCGGAGCAGAGCAGGATGAGAGTGCGCTAGACTTCGTCCACATGTCAGGCTTTCCTGGAGAGCAAAGTGCCAATGACTGCACCCACATTGTCTTGTGTGCACCCCATCACCATCCTAGCATCTTTCTGAACAGAAAGGGATTCCACTCTCTCAATTTAAAAAAAAAAATTATTTATTCGTTGCCAATCTTTCCAAATCTTTGTCAAATCACAAACGCCAGAGGTCACCTTGCACACATCAAGGATCACTCTGCGCCAATGGTCTTAGCCAAAAGGCCTAGAGCCACTGCACCGTTCCTGGAAGTACTGCAATACCAGGTTCGTGCCATGGAGGTGGATGGGTCAGGCCCCCCACACACCTCCGTGGAGGTGGATGGGTCAAGCCACCCCACCCACCTCCTATTTCCAAAAAGCATAGGAGAATCACCTTCCTGATCCAGGGAGAACCACGTTGGGGTCATGGTTACTCCCCTGTCAGGTCAGTTACGCATGATCTTAGCCAAGTGACCACAGGCAGCACATTATACAGGTCAATGACCGGTTTCCCACCAGCAGTCATGATTCATTCATCCTTTAGCTGAAGCTGGCTCGGGTCAGGTCGAGTGATGGTGCATCTTCAGGAAAGCTGGCTTCCTCTTCCTGATGTGACACAGGGGCCTTGAGAATTTCAGCATCTGAAATGGAGGAGTGGGACCGGCTGTGCAGGCAACTCCATTGGTTATGGCCTCCTGCCGCATGCTGTACATGGCCTCATCTTGCAAACACAAAGTCAATGTGTTGGTGACAGCCTTGTGAGGTGAGAATGTGCCTGTCATAGTCGAATGGTTTGTGTGTGGAAGATGCAAGGCATGGGGAAGTGAGGATTGTAATAGTGTTGAAATTAGGAGGTGCAGAGTGTGTGAGTAGGAGGAGAAACAGGTGGAATGAAGTATGGTGCAGCTATTGTAGGGGTGTGAAGGGAAGTAGGAGAGGGGAGTGTTGTGCGTAGTTTGGCCGGAAGTGGTGCAGGTGTGAGAAGAGGGTCATTGAGGTGAGAGGTAGGATTCTTACCTTGACAAATCTGGTAAGGTCATTGAACTTCTTTCAACATTGCAGCCAAGTCTTGGAAACTAAGGTCCTGCTATTAACCTCCTCTGCAACATCTTCCCACAGGCGATGGAAGTGTTGCCTGGAGGGCTCTCCGCACCCACCGGTGGAACAGGATCTCCCTCCTCCTATCGACTGCATACACCAGGCTGCCAGAGCTACATGTAAGAACCTGGATGCCCACTCTGTACCTTTTTCAGCCAGTTTGGACCTTTCACAGTGTTTCCCTGCTGTCTGCAGCCTGAGTGCACCTCCCCTTTAAGAAGTGCTGGCTGCCTTTAAGCCTGATTTCCCATGCCCCTAAACAGGCATACAACATATAATGAGCTGGCAGCACCAGTTTAACATGGCCCCTGCAGTTACATGAACAGGCACGTGGAGCCCACCACCCCTCCCACCCCCAGCGTGCCTGTTTTTGGGCACAACTGAATTTCTCAGCAGTTGTTTGTTATATTCAGGCATTGTTAGCTTCATCATCCTTATGCTGCTCAGGTGGTTACCATTCAGTTATTTATTAATGACCAAATGTCGAGCTGCTGTTGTAGTACCATTAAATCATTAGGGTCATTAAATATTTCACAGTGGGAACTCTAGTCAGGAGTCCGCCTCATGGCAACAGTCAGTTGTATTTCTGATTATTCTGTTTTGAAGTTTCGCAAAGAGCTAATGTTCGAAGATTTTAACTTATTCAAAGCCACAATTAAAACTGCAGCAGAGTATACTGTTAGTACAACATTGGATAATCCCAATATCAATGCCTAAATCTCTTTGAGTTCAATGAAGAACGTGCACAGCGGTCTAATCCTTTATATCCAGTGCATCAGAGGATCAGCCATGATCATAGTGAATGGCGGTGCAGACTCGAAGGGCCGAATGGCCTACTACTGCTCCTATTTTCTATGTTTCTAATCCCGTGCAATATTAAAAATGTGCCGAAGAATTAACAATGCGCAGATTCTTTTATGCCACTACTTGAAGTTCCTCCCCTTCTGATTCCTGTGCTCCATGTTCCTGTACTCTAAAGTTGGTGCACTCTAAATCGCTGCCCATTTTATTCCTGCGCTCTCGGTTTTACACTGTATTCGTTCACTTTTTACTGTTGTTCCGTGTGATCCTGCATCAGCTTCTTGCAGTGTTTCCTACACCTCGGCACACCTTGTGCAAAGGGGAACTTAATCCCTTCTCGCTCATGTTACTATTATTATTTCCCGACAGACGGATATTTACAGCTTTAAGGTGCTGGAAAACTCCACTTTCTTTGCCGGACTGAAGACCTGAAGCTCTCTTAATGAAGTCGACAGCAGAGGAATCTCTTACCTTAGGAATATTTAATTTTAAAAAAAGGCTGGTTTCTTGCCGTCGTTTTGCCTCGCCAAGTGCAGGAGTGTTTTGCGATGCGGGAGTGCGAAAGTGCAAAGGTTGCAACCTGCATTCACCTTCGCTCAGCTATAACCCGTTTGTACTCACTGATCTCTGCAAGCTGAATATTGGCTAATCTTTAACCAAGCAACCAAATCAAACATTTCGACTTTCCCTCCATTCACTATTGTGGCAGTGAACTAAAGGTAGTAATCATGCAGGTCTCACACACACTACCAGCTTTGTGCTGTTTTGCACCTCGTAGCTGAGAACGCTGAAGAAATCTAAGCAAAGGCTGAGCTGAGCTTTGTAGGTGTTGATTGTATATATTTGCATATTATCCTGATGGTTCAGTGCAACAGTCTCTGAGCTCATTCTTTACCGTACCAGCAACTCTTCCTGTATGTTTACTCATTCTACCAGGCCACAAAAAGAGACATTATAGAGACACAGCTGTCGTTTTCCGGGTGACAGTACAGGTAAATACGGGTGAATTTTACATTCTTTCAGAGGAATGCAATTAGCCAACATTTTCCACTGTATCAGCAACAATGATGAGACAAAAAAAATTGCCAGTGCAGCATTAACCCTTAAAGTGACATGGAGTAGTTATCTTGTTTGGATACCAATCAGGCTGCTGGCCCCCTTCTCATTGGGGCCCTGAACCTGGAAACCAGTGCAGAAATGCCACTGCTGCTGTGTTCACTCAGCCCGGCAGTAGCAGCGTGGCCCCTGGCTTTGGCGCTATTTGCCTGCTGTCCAAAAGCAAAAACCAGAAGGCCTCCACCTCCGATCCCTGCACCAGTAAAATCAAGGCATTTATCTTGCTCCATCATCCAGGCCTGTCATTTTCCACTTAACGCCTTCCTCTTATCCAGCGTCAGGAGAACAAATGAAGCAGGAGAGCCACTTATACTCTTCCCGCCTGCCTTTTTCTCGGGCCTGCCCAGGTGGCACTCGGCACCTCTGCTTGGGAGAAACTCTGTAAATCTACAGGACACCTGGCATCACAGGTCACTGCCCCCTTCTCCTCTCCCCTTCTCTGTACTTGAGAACTGAGTGTTCCCTGTAAGAGGGAAATTGACTCCATAATCTAGGCTGTAACTTCAGTACACCGCTGTTGAAATCCTTTGTATGATACGTTAAATTGAAGCTCTAGCTGTCTCTTAGGTGACTGTTAAAGATCCCACAGCACTATTTGAAGAATAGGGTGTCCTGGCCAACATTCTTTCCTCAGCCAACACCACCAACTGATAATTCAACAAATTGACCAATGTTTGTGTGCATTGTGCAAATGGCCGCCATGTTCACCTACATAGCAAAAGCCATTGCACTTGAAAGTAATTCGTTTTATGGTTCGAATTTTTGGCATGTCCTGAGAGATGTGATAGACTGTTATGTAAATGTAAGTCGTCGTATTCTTTTATTGTCAATGGTTTATGAACATAAGTTTGAAAATATCCAATCAACACTTCTGCATGATATCCAGTTCATTTTTTATAAGGAGCTGCCAAAACGGTGGCATTGATGTCAGCACACTAATGCTATATACAGCTAGAATGGGTACAGCTTTTTCCAATGTGAGCTGACAGAGAGGAAGCTGAGCCCAGACTGGGAGCAGAGGAAAATCAGAGGGGACAGCAAAAGTTGTTTGGCCCCTTGCACCTCTAGTCGCTGGCTAAAGGGGCTGTTGATGCCAAGCTAATTGTGATATATTCTTACGACATCATTAACAAACACACTTTATAAGATGGCTCCAATACATCATGTGACGTTTATTGTATTTACAGCAGCAGCATTACCACAGCAGTCCACTAGGGGAGCAGTAGTCCACTAGGGGAGCTCTATATTTCACTTCTCCCTCCTTAATAAAAAAGTAATCATAACAAAATAATCATTATACATAACTTGCATGGTTATACACAACAAAAGATATGGACTTATTTTGCCATATTTACAAATCAAACTTAACGACTGGTTTTCTGTTTCAAAGAGGATACCTTCGCTCTCGAACAGAACTTTCCAAACATGGTGTCGAACTTAGATTCATTCTAGGCTGATCCTAAGGAGAGTTTGTCTCCAAGGGCAAACTTTGATCTACATTTGAACTCTCTACAACTTTAAACTTGTTTGTCTGCTCAACTTGGACCCAGACTTAAATTCTGACTTTCTCTTTTGATTTGTGCATAATTACATCACTGGCACTGAGAGTGCATGAAGCAAAAGCAATTGGTCTCTCCTCCCCACTATGTAGTGTATGAAAGATCACTGCCCCAACTCCAGATGGAGAGGCGTGACATGCTAGCTTGATCCCCTTAGATACATCATAGTTAACTAACATGGTACTGCCTACCAACTGGCTTTTAGACTCTTTGAATGCTGCGTTGCATTCTTCTGACCACTTCCAATGGACCTGTTTTTTCAACAGCTCATTCAGTGGATGTAACACTGTAGGAACTTCCCATAATAGTTAAATAGTTAAATAGATAAAGGCCTAGCTCTGTCAAGCCCATGTGATGGCTGATGTGCACCGGTCACCACACATTAAAAAAATCCACGCACAGGCATCTTCCACTCCTGGAGTTCAGGACTGGAATATCGGGTCCTTCATTGAAACATCTGCGAACTCATCCCTTTTGGTGTGGAAGCAAGTCACCTCGTTCGAGGGATCACCTATGATAATCACCAATTATGTCTCCGCAAGATCTTGCAAATCCCTTGGGAGGACAGATGCATCAACATCAGTGTCCTCGTCCAGGCTAACATCCCCAGCATTAAAGCACTGACCACACTCGATCAGCTTCGCTGGGCAGGCCACATAGTTTGCATGCCAGACATGAGACGCTCAAAGCAAGTGCTCTATGCGGAGCTCCTTTACGGCAAAAGAGCCAAAGGTGGGGAGCGGAAGCATTACAAGGACACCCTCAAAGTCTCCCTGGTAAAGTGCGACATCACTTTAAGGATAAGAGAGAACCAATGGATGTGGTGTATTTGGACTTTAAAAAGGTTTTTAACAAGGTCCCACACAAGAGAGTAGTGTGCACAATTAAGGCACATGGGATTGGGGGTAATGTATTGACATGGATAGAGAACTGGTTGGCAGACAGGAAACAAATAGTAGGAATAAATGGGCCCTTTTCAGAATGACAGGCAGTGATTAGTAGGGTACCGCAAGGTTCAGTGCTGGGACCCCAGCTATTTACAATATATATTAATGATTTAGACGAAGGAATTGAATGTAATATCTTCAAGTTTGCAGATGACACTAAGCTGGGTGGCAGTGTGAGCTGTGAGGAGGATGCTAAGAGGCTGCAGGGTGACTTGGACAGGTTAGGTGAGTGGGCAAATGCATGGCAGATGCAGTATAATGTGGATAAATGTGAGGTTATCCACTTTGGTGGCAAAAACAGGAAGGCAGATTATTATCTGAATGGTGACAGATTAGTAAAAGAAGAGGTGCAACGAGACCTGGGTGTCATGGTACATCAGTCATTGAAAGTAGGCATGCAGGTACAGCAGGCAGTTAAGAAAGCATGTTGGCCTTCATAGCGAGAGGAATTGAGTATAGGAGCAGGGATGTCTTGCTGCAGTTGTACAGGGCCTTGGTGAGGCCACACCTTGAGAGTTGTGTGCAGTTTTGTTCTCCTAATCTGAGGAAGGACATTCTTGCTATTGAGGGAATGCAGACTGATTCCCGGGATAGCAGGACTGACATATGAAGAAAGACTGGATCGACTAGGCTTATATTCACTGGAATTTAGAAGAATGAGAGGGGATCTCATAGAAGCATATAAAATTCTGACGGGATTGGACAGGTTAGATGCAGGAAAAATGTTCCCGATGTTGCAGAAGTCCAGAACCAGGGGTCACAGTCTAAGGATAAGGGGTAAGTCATCTAGGACTGAGATGAGAAACTTTTTCACCCAGAGAATTCTGAACCTATGGAATTCTCTACCACAGAAAGTTGTTGAGGCCAGTTCGTTGGATATATTCAAAAGGGAGTTAGATATTGCCCTTATGGCTAAAGGGATCGGGGGTATGAAGAGAAGGCAGGAGTGGGGTACTGAAGTTGCATGATCAGCCATGATCATATTGAATGGTGGTGCAGGCTCAAAGTGCTGAATGGCCTACTCCTGCACCTATTTTCTATGTTTCTAAGTTTCTATCCCCACTGACACTTGGGAATCCCTGGCCAAAGACCGCCCTAAGTGGAGAAAGTGCACCCAGGAGGGCATTGTGCACTTCGAGTCTCAACGCCGAGAGCGTGAAGAGGTGAAGTGAAGGCAGCGGAAGGAGTGTGTGGCAAACCAGTCCCACCCACCCCTTCCCACGCGACTGTCTGCCCCACCTGTGACAGAGTCTGTGGCTCTCATATTAGACTGTTCAGCTACCAAAGAACTCACTTCAGGAGTGGAAGCAAGTCTTCCTCGATTCCGCGGGACTGCCTATGATGATGATATGATATGATGGATGATGATGAGTTCAAAAAACCCAAAAATGATCGAAGTTCAGTGACATTCTTGGAAGTGAGTGCATTCCTGATTGCATCCAGCTTTCCCTTGGTTGGTTGTAAACCATCTTTGTCTACTCTGTGCCCTAAGTACTCTACTGAGTTTTGAAATAACTTACACTTGCGAGCAGTCACTCATACTCTGTGCTTCTCTAACCATTTGAGCACTTCATTCAACACACTATTATGGATTTTCCTGTTTGGTGCTGAAATTAGTATATCATTTAAATAACATACTACCTCTTCAATGCCTTGAAATATGGCGGGTGTGGAAGACACTCCAAATGGTAGCCTATTAAATTGAGAAGATCTGACCACGTGTCAGCATTGTGAACAAATCTTCTACATTTGGCAATGTATTGTGTAGATTACCCTCTAGAACCTGGCTTACGGTTACTTTATAATCACCACACAATCTTACCTTACCATCTGACTTAGGTACAACGACAATGGGTGTAGCCCAATTACTTAGATATACTCAGAGATAATGGGGTCGATTTTCATCAGGCCTCTGCCCGCCCAAGTGCCGCCCAATGTGCCTCCGATGGCCGCCGAGGTTCCAGACGGTACTTTGGGCGGGATATTCATGGCCGCGGTCCCTCGAAGATCAGCGGGCGGCAAATGGATGACGTACGCCGCCAATCTGGGAGGCAGCGGGCGGGAGGTTTCATTCTCGGCGGCAGAGGCGCTTGCCGCCCAAGTGTCGCCGAGGATGGAGTCGGGCCCACGGAGGGCCGAAGAGCTGGAAAAAAAAGTCACCAATAAAAAACAGAAAACGATCGGAAGACCTCCAGGGGACCCCATGCAGGTAAGTCGCTGTTGAAAAATTTTTTTTAAATGTTCACTTACCTTTTTTTCAGGTTCTTCCTTCTTAACGTCGGGGACAGACCAACCTTCAGCCAGCGGTCCACCCCTGTTCTGCCGCCGAGTCCCGTTGACTCCCGCCCACAGGAATCTGGGAGTTCGGTGGACGGGAGGTCAGTTGCACCACTCGGCCGTCCGCTGATGTCAGTGGGCGGTTCCCGGTGGCCATCTCCTCCTACCCGCTCCAGGCCACCTCGAAAGTGGCACTGGACAGATCAAGAAGAGCAATGTCGGCGGCAATGGGTGGCAATTGGTGGCAGCGGGCGGTGAGCGATGAATTTCAGCCACAATGTTCTCAGTTTCTAGTCTTTTGAGTTCATGTTCAACTTTCTCCTTGAGTGCGTATGGTATGGGACGTGGCTTGCAGTAAACTGGTCTAGTGTCCTTCTATACTCTGACACTTGCCTTGAAGTCTTGAATCGGACTGCCTGTTTCGCGAAACACCTTCAGATATTGCTTGATGACATCATCCTTTGAAACAAATCTCGTTTCAACACGAAAAATCTCATTCCAATCCAGCTTCAGTGATCCCAACCAATTTCTACCGGTACTCAACTTATCACGATATAGCGATTACGATACTACACTCATGGATGCACCAGTGTCGATTTCTATGGGTATCTTGTTTCCTGCAACATCTATGTGGATGACGATACTTCGCGAATCGTTGTTAGATACTCTCGTGCTCTTGATGCTGTGTATCTTCACAACCTCCTCGTCCTGTTGCTTCTCTTCAATGCTATGTAGTATCAGATTTCTACTTCTAACATTGATCATTGGTTTACTCTTCAGTTGGTATGCTTTCACAAGATGCCCAGTTTTCTTGTAGAAGAAACATGCTGCCTTCACATATGGACAACTTTGAGCAATGTGTTGTCCCAGGCACCAATAGCATGACTTCAATTCACTGTTACCTTGGCCAGTTGCTGAGGTCTTGGGGCCCAAACTGCATTTTACTTTTAACCTGCAGGCGATTCACCTCAGTTGTCTGATGACTGGAAATGGTGTGAAATTCTTGGGGTATTGGTCGGCCATATCCATCGACATAGCTGTCTGACACGCTGAATCAAAAGTCAAGTTAGGGGTTGTCAACAACTTTCTTCTGATTGCTTCATTTTTCATCTCACAAACAAAGCGGTCACGCAATGCTCGATCCTGAATGTTCCGAAATGACAGTGAAGGGATAGCTTTTTTAAAGCTACAGTGTACTCACTGATACTCTCGTCAAGTGATTGATCTCATATTCCAAAACGATAACTTTCAGCAATTTGCAGGGGTTCAGGACTGTAGTGCTGTTAGAATCTCCGTCAGTGACATGTCCTTTGGCTAGACAGGACCAAGCAAATTTTTCAGGCTGTCATACACCTCGGGGCCTGCTTCAGTCAGGAAAATAGTCCGTTTTCTTTCTAACACCACCCAGTTATGGTTTTCATCATTGGAGACTTTGACTATACTATTCGTACTGAAAAACATTTCTAGCCACTCCACATACGCTCCAAAAGTATCTCGGTCATGATGGAATTCACCCAAGCGCCCTATTATTCCCATAGACGGGGCCATCTGGACTCTGACAGTTCAGCTAAGTGTGTTTGTAATTTACTTTGGATTTTTAGCTGTTCTGCAAAACAAAGAACGCCTCAAAGTATCTCTGTCGGTTGGCTGAATCATCCACCAACAGAAGTTTTAGATAGGGAATCTGATTATCCTATCCTCATTCGCCAAGTGTAATAGATTCTTATGACATCACTAACAAACAACTTGGCTCCATTATATCATGTGACTTTTATTGTATTTACAGCAGCAGTTGCATTCCCACAATAGTACACTGGGTGGAGCAGTAGTCCATTGGTGGAGCTCTATATTACTCTAAGAGCCACAAATTAACAAATAAATATTTTTTTTTATTTTCGAATGAAGAAGGAAACTTATCACAAACATCTCCAGAAGATAGCAAAACAAAGTAAAGATGAAGCGGTTCATTTCATCTTTGTTGATGAAGCAGTTCATTTTATCATGGCTCCACTGCAATGGGGTCATTTTTAAAATTCATTCTGACAAGGCCAGCATTTATCATCCATGCCATGTTGCCCTGAGCAGGTGGTGGTGGTGAGCCTTCTTGAACTATAGGTGCAGCGTCCAAAATCTGGAGTTCCGGAATCCAGAATGTTCCGGAATCCAGGATGATTCGTGGCAGGGTCATCCGGAATCCGTAAAATGTTCTGGAATCCGGACCGGACGACCCTGCCGACCTCGCCGTCACTTGCCTTGCCACCCTTACCTCGGGGCCTTCTCGGCGGGGTCCCACCCGATGCAAGCACCTCCTCGACAGGCCCCGACAACGTCCTTGGCGGGGCTGGCCCCATGACGACCTCCTCGGTGGGGACCCGCCCAACAACGACCTCGGCGGGCCCCGGATGGCCCGAACAGCTCCTCAGTAGATAGCCCACCCCCCAACCACCTTCTGACATTTCGAAATCGGGAAATATCCAAATCTGGGCTCGGGCGTTTCCAGATTCGTGACATCAGAAAGTCGTTCCAAAGTCCGGCAAAACCCCAAATCTGGAATGGTCTAGGTCGCGAGGGTTCCAGATTCGGGTCGCTACACCTGTACTGCAATTGTAACAACATGTTACAACTGAGTGGCTTCCTCATTCATTTGAGTTAAGAGTCAACCACATTGCTGTGGGTCTGGAGTCACATATAGGCCAGACCGGGTAAGAACAGCAGGTTTCTTTCTTGAAAGGATATTAGTGAACCAGTTCCATTTTTACAAATTCCGACAGCTTCATGGTCATTTTTACTGATATCAGCTTTTTATTTCCAAAATTTAAAACTGAATTCAAATTCTCAAACTGCCATGCTGGGGAGTGGGGGGCGGGGTCAGGATTTGAACTCACATTCTCTGGATTATTAGTCCAGGCCTCTGGATTACTAGTCCAGTAATATAAGAACACAAGAAATAGGAGCAGGAGTAGGCCATCCAGCCCCTTGAGCCTGCTCCGCCATTCAATAAGATCATGGCTGATCATCATTCCCGTCCGATCCCCATATCCCTCGATTCCCCGAGAGACCAAAAATCTATCCCAGCCTTAAATATACTCAGAGACTCAGCATCCACAACCCTCAGAAGAAATTAATTGTTCACCTCACATAAATATTGCTTTACTTAAGGACCTCTATCGGCAAACATACAGAAGTTCAACCCCCTAATAATTGGCAAAATGTATGTTTTTTTGGCACATTGTGAAAGATAATGCAGAAGAGTTAAAGAGATGGATATTCATTAACATCCTGATCTCCTGACTCATGTTCAATTTCCTTCTTGGCAGATAGGACTGGAGAATTTCCCAACAATTGCAAAATATCCTCATTTAAGTCTGTCCACATTTTTAAAGTTCATTTCATTTCTCCCATTTTTAGATCCCCTGGAAAACGCACCAATTTCTGGAGTAGACAGCAGAAAGGTACACAGCTCTCAGAATTGTGGCAAAGATGCTTTTGATCCTACGATTTGGAAGTGTACGTGAGTTACCTGGGGGACTCATCTACAGATTTTGCCTCCCTCTGATACGCAAGGTATTAGAATACTAATACACTGTGACGTCAAAGTCACTGGAGCGGTCACATACAAATAAATCCTCTGTGATCCTAAACAGGAAGCCACCAGCTCAGTCCATGAGTCCGTTTCAAGTTATTTTTTAAAAATCTGACCTCAATCTTCATTTCTATTTAGCTCTTACACATCTGTCCTCTCACATCCAGTGCCATTATTTCTCTTGATTCCACTCATCCAGACTTAATGTCTCCCCCTCAACCCTCTCGCCCAATCATCTTCTCCCCTCTCGTTCTCAGCATCGACTGCTGAAGCTACTGGAGTTAAATAGCTGGAATTTAAAGTCATCCACACTCTTTGTCAATTACATAATTCAATGGAAGCAGCCCTGAGTTGTAATCTTTTAGGTGGTGTATTTTAGAAGTTTTGACTAGAGATACTGTGGCTTAGTTGGTAGCATTCTTGCCTCTGAATCAGATGGTTGTGGGTTTAAGTCCCCCTCCAAGAGATTTCTTTGAGCACAAAATTTAAACGAACACTCCAGTGCAGTACTGAGGGGAGTGCTGCACTGTCGGAGGTGCTGTCTTTTGGATGAGACACCAAACCGAGGCCCCGTCTGTTCTCAGGTGGACGTAAAAGTTCCCATGGCTGTTATTGAAGGGCAGGAGAGTTGTCCCCGGTGTCCTGGCCAATAAGTATCCCTCAATCAACATCATTAAAACAGATTATTTGGTCATTATCACATTGCTGTTTGTGGGAGCTTGCTGTGTGCAATTTGGTAACCGCATTTCGTACATTACAACAGTGACTACACTTCAAACGTACTTCAGTGGCTGTTAAGCACTCTGGGACATATTAAGGTCATGAAAGGCGCTATATAAATGCAAGTTTAAAAAAAAATCTCATCCATCTGGAATAAGCCCAGTCACCGCCCCTCTCCCTATATAACTTTTACAAAATGAGACCAGGGATTTTGCCTCCATGACTATACCTGAGCACCAGTCCCATGTGTTGGAATATCCAATCTGAATTTCAGTCCCTCTCACCGATTCTCAATCTCTATCCCTCACATCCAATCTGAATTTCTATCCCCTCAAACAATCTCAGCCTCTGTCCTTCTCTGTTACTCTTCCAGCCAAAATCTCTCTTACTCTTGCCCAATCACTGTCCTTTAATCCTTTTCAAACTTTCTCGTTCCCTCATTCATTCTAAATCTCTCCAACACCCTCCCCGACATTCAATCACCCTCACTCACTCTTAGGCCCCGATATTTATGGGGATGTGGTGGTGGAGGGGGGTTAGAGATGTGGGTTAAGCGGGAAACGGGCGAAGAATATTGAAAAGGCGGGAATTTAACGTGAGGAAAGCCTAGCCAGTGGGCAGGCAGGATCACTAGCGGTAAAAGGCCACAGTCAGGGATCCTGGGAGACGGTCCCTGTCAATCTGGAGGACGGAGAGGCCCAGCATTCGGGAGTGATGAGAGACCGCGATCAGGAGAAGGGGAGAGAGTCTGCGACTGGGAGGCGTGGGAGGTAATGTTCCCATTTAGCTAAGTGCAGCTGTCTGAAGATCCTGCGCAGGCCTCTTGCCGGTTTCTCAATGGGAAAACCGCGCATGCGCGGATGATTCAATTGGTCGTGCAGGGGGCTGCGCACCCAAAAAAAATAAGAGAGGGCATTGGTGGGGGGAGGTCGGCGATCGGGAGGGCTGGGGTGAGGGGGGATGCTGGTGACCGGGGCTGCGGGAGGCCGAAGGCTTCATTGAGGGAATCTCTCACACCCATTACCAATCCCTCTTGCACTTTTGTCCACTTTTATTTCCATTTGTGTACATTCTGGAAATCACTGCAAAGGACTTTTCCATCAAGATTTTTATTTGTCCTCTAAAAATAAGACGGAAATCCAAATCCATGGAATCTTTCGCTATTGATAGCATTCCTAAAGCTTTAATAACTGATTCCCGCAGCTAAGGCTAACACTCAGGATTCTGAGCTTAGTCTGTTTTTGGGAAATAAAGAACATTTCCGCACGCTAATCAAGTCAGAACTGATTCACAGGGTCAGGAGGAAGTTAGATACGAGCTTCAAAAACAATATTCATGTCCTGCTGACTGGAGAAATCACCGCCCTCTGAACTTGGCTGTCAACATAGTCATGTGACCTTGGCAGAAGAGAGTGGGAAAGGATCTCTGATTTGAAATATTTCTCGAAGCAGAGGCACAGTTTCCTGTGATAATGAAGATTATATTTGAAAGCAGTACAATTTTTTTCCTTATTCCATATCACCTCCTTGTTACAAGGAATTCCTGTGTAGTAACCAACTCCATCAGTGCTGTGAGAGACAGGGGTTAGTAACCAGCTCTGTCAGTGCTGTGAGACACAGGGGTTAGTAACCAGCTCCGTCACTGCTATGAGACATTGGGCATATTAGCTGCATTTTCTCAGCAGACTCTTTCAACCCTATATTCTCCCCATTCCCCATCCGCCGCTCCCTTCCCCCCGCCTACCACCGGAAACACTTCATTCCTCTGACTCTGATCTATTGTACAAACATCACATCCCCTCCCTGCCCCCCACATCCCACTGTTGACAGCAGAGACTTCAGCGGCCTGTGTCCTACTCTGCAGCATTATCTCCTTCTCCACCTCCCTCTTTTCCTTTAAAAGTCTCCTCAGGAGCCATCTTTTCGGCTAACACATCGGTCATTTCTCTTCCTTCATGATAAATTGTTCATTTTCCTTAAACTTGACTACTTTGGGATCTTCTTTATCTTAAAGGTACTCTATAAATGCAGGTAATAGATGTACAATACCTCTATTATATTCATTCTTCACAAATTCACAAATTCCTAAATGGCCTCACCCCACTTTATCTTCTCAGCCAAAGACTCAGCCTTCTCTAAGCCTGTATCCCAGCCTGTGCCTTCAGCCATTACAACTCCACTCTGAATTCCCTATCTTAGTTTTCTTCTGCCTGTTATTCCTCTCTCACTTTTAAAACCCACCTTAAAACCGACCTTTTCGACCATGGTTTCAGACATTGCTCCTATTCTGCTACAGCTCAGTGTCCATTTTCCCCTGTGCATTGCTTTGGGACATTTACTATGATAAAGGCAGTGTTTTCTGCCCTCTTGAGCATCCCTGATTATAATCGCTCAACCTTTGATGGCCATTCCTTCTGTTGCCTAGGGCCTAAGTGTCATGTATCCTACACGGTTACTGTTTGTACTACTACAAGATGTGCCAGGGCACAGCAGTGGGAGACTTGTAGTTTACCTGTACAGGTGTGCCTGGCCTAGTATAAAAGGCAGGCCACCAGGTGTGATCCTCACTCTGGAGTTATCAATAAAGGACTTAGGTCACTACAGTTCAAGTGCAACACATTGCCTCGTGGAGTCATTATCAGAGCATCTAAAGACATAACAATTGTCGACGAGATTACAGACCTTCACGCGAAAATAGCTAACCTTGGTACGTTGCAGCAGTTCGCCGATGGTGATGATTGGGACACCTTTGTGGAAAGGCTCCACCATTTCTTCATAGCAAACGACCTGGCAGGCGACAATCCGGCCACACTGGCTGATAAGCGCAGAGCTATCCTGCTAACCAATTGTGGGCCCACTGTCTATGGCCTTGTCAGGGACTTGCTGGCACCAGCAAAGACAACGACCAAGACATACGAGGAGCTTGTAACGCTGATCCAAGAACAACTCAAACCCAAAGAGAGCATCCTCACAGCCAGACACCGGTTTTATACACACCGACGGCTCGAAGGCCAGGAAATTGCTAATTTTGCTGCAGACCTCAGGAGGTTGGCAGCACCGTGTGATTTCGGCGACCACCTCACTGAAGTGCTGCGGGATATCTTTGTCATTGGAATCAGCCGTGAGGGCCTTCTTCATAAGCTACTGTCTGCAGATACCACAGTCACGCTGCAGAAGGCCATCTCCAGGCAGATGACTCTTCCTCAGAACTCAAACCTGGCAAGTACTGTGCACAGAGTGGCGCCTTTTAGAGGCTGGGCTATAGAACGTGAACCTTCTCAAGGAAGTGAGAACAGGCCCCCGAGTCCCTTAACTCAGAGTCCGCCGAGGAGAGGCTAACCGAGTAGCTCCATGCTGGCGTTGTGGAGGGAATCACAGGGCTCACCAGTGCAGTTTTAAAGACGATGTGTGTAAAGGCTACAGCACAAAGGGCCACCTCCAGCGAATGTGTAAAAGAAATATGACTCACTGTGTTGATGAAGAGTCTGCAGATGGCCATGAATCCAGCAGGGATTATGCAACGATTGTCAGGGAGGCAGCTCAGCCCCACGATGCGGTATATAGCATGTTTATCTGCACCACCGAGTCTTCTCCATTGAGGATGGAAGTCGAGATAGATGGCATTCCAGTCATCATGGAAGTAGACATGGGGGTGAGCCAGTCAGTAATGAATCAAGAGGCCTTTGAGAGGCTATGGGACGAGCGGGGAGTTTGAGGAGACGGAGCAGCGTCGGAGAGGCCTACAAAAGGCCAGCGTCGAGTTGGGAGGCAGCGGGGAGTTCGAGGAGACAGAGCAGCGTCGGAGAGGCCTACAAAAGGCCAGCGTCGAGTTGGGAGGCAGCGGGGAGTTTGAGGAGGCGGAGCAGCGTGGGGAGGCCTACAAAAGGCCAGCCAGTGCAGCTGTAGCGGGGGGAGAAGGCAAAAAAGAAGTAGAAAGAATCGAAAGGTGATGTCACAGCCAAGGGGATAAGCGATTGGCTGGTGATTGGTGAGTAGATTTTCTTTTTATTTTCTTTATCAGTAAGTAACCTTTTAGCATTGTTGTTGTCAAATTAAGTTAATCTAAGGGTTAAGACATGGCAGGAGAGCTCGGACACATGTTATGCTCCTCCTGTGCTATGTGGGAAGTCAGGGACGCTTCCAGTGTCCCTGACAACTACATGTGCGGGAAGTGCATCCGCCTGCAGCACCTGACAGGCTGCGTTGTGGCACTGGAGCTGCGGGTGGATTTACTATGGAGCATCTGCGATGCTGAGGATGCCATTGCCATGAATAGCATGTTTAGTGAGTTGTTGTTACCGCAGGTAAAGGTTACACAGACAGATAGGGAATGGGCGACCATCAGGAAGAGCAGTGGAAGGAAGGTAGTGCAGTGGTCCCCTGCGGTCATCCCCCTGACAAAACAGATACACCGTTTTGGGTACTGTTGAGGGGGATGACTCATCAGGGGAGAGCAGCAGCAGCCAAGTTCATGGCACCGTGGATGTCTCTGCTGCACAGGAGGGCAGGAAAAAGAGTGGGAGAGCAACAGTGGTAGGGGATTCTATTGTAAGGGGAATAGATAGGCTTTTCTGCGGCCGCAACCGAGACTCCAGGATGTTGCCTCCCTGGTGCAAGGGTCAAGTATGTCTGGGAGCGGGTGCAGGAGATTTTGAAGAGGTAGGGTGAACAGCCAGTTGTCGTGGTGCATATAGATACCAATGATATAGGTAAAAAACGGGATGAGATCCTAGAAGATGAATTTAGGGAGCTAGGAGCTAAATTAAAAAGTAGGACCTCAAAAGTAGTAATCTCAGGATTTCTACCAGTGTCACGTGTTAGTCAGAGTAGGAATCGCAGGATAGCTCAGATGAAAACATGGCTTGAGGAGTGGTGCAGAAGGGAGGGATTCAAATTCCTGGGACATTGGAACCGGTTCTGGGGGAGGTGGGACCAGTACAAGCCGGATGGTCTGCACCTGGGCAGGACCAGAACCAATGTCCTAGGGGGAGTGTTTGCTAGTGCTGTTGGGGAGGGGTTAAACTAATATGGCAGGGGGATGGGAACCTATGCAGGGAGACAGAGGGAAGTAGAATGGGGGCAGAAGCTAAAGATAGAAAGAAGAAAATTAAAATTGGAGGGCAGAGAAACCCAAGGCAAAAAGCAAAAAGGGCCACATTAGAGCAAAATTCTAAATGGGCAAAGTGTGTTAAAAAGGCAAGCCTGAAGGCTCTGTGCCTCAATGCCAGGAGTATTCGGAATAAGGTGGACGAATTAACTGCGCAGATAGCAGTTCGCAGATATGATGTAATTGGCATCACAGAGACATGGCTCCAGGGTAACCAAGGCTGGGAACTCAACATCCAGAGGTATTCAACATTTCGGAAGGATAGACAGAAAGGAAAAGGAGGTGGGGTGGCGTTGCTGGTTAAAGAGGAAATTAATGTAATAGTAAGGAAGGACATTAGCTTGGATGATGTGGAATCAGTATGGGTGGAGCTACAGAATACCAAAGGGCAGAAAACGCTAGTGGGAGTTGTGTACAGACCACCAAACAGTAGTAGTGAGGTTGGGGACAGCATCAAATAAGAAATTAGGGATGTGTGCAATAAAGGTACAGCAGTTATCATGGGCGACTTTAATCTACATATTGATTGGGCTAACCAAACTGGCAGCAATGCAATGGAGGAGGATTTTCTGGAGTGTATTAGGGATGGTTTTCTAGACCAATATGTCGCGGAACCAACTAGAGGGCTGGCCATCCTAGACTGGGTGATGTGTAATGAGAAGGGACGAATTAGCAATCTTGTTGTGCGAGGCCCCTTGGGGAAGAGTGACCATAATATGGTAGAATTCTTTATTAAGATGGAGAGTGACACAGTTAATTGAGAGAATAGGGTCCTGAACTTAAGGAAAGGTAACTTTGATGGTATGAGACGTGAATTGGCTGGAATAGACTGACGAGCGATACTTAAAGGGTTGACGGTGGTAAGGCAATGGCAAACATTTAAAGATCACATGGATGAACTTCAACAATTATACATCCTGTCTGGAGTAAAAATAAAACGGGGAAGGTGACTCAACCGTGGCTAACAAGGGAAATTAAGGATAGTAAATCCAAGGAAGAGGCATATAAATTGGCCATTAAAAGCAACAAACTTGAGGACTGGGAGAATTTTTTAATACAGCAGAGGAGGACAAATCGTTTAATTAGGAGGGGGAAAATAGAGTATGAGAGGAAGCTTGCTGGGAACATAAAAACTGATTGCAAAAGCTTCTAAAGATATGTGAAGAGAAAAAGATTAGTGAAAACAAACGTAGGTCCCTTGCAGTCAGTTTCAGGTGAATTTATAATGGGGAACAAAGAAATGGCAGACCAGTTGAACAAATATTTTGGTTCTGTCTTCACGAAGGAAGACACAAATAACCTTCTGGAAATACTAGGGAACCGAGGGTCTAGTGAGAAGGAGGAACTGAAGGAAATCCTTATTAGGTGGGAAATTGTGTTAGGGAAATTGATGGGATTAAATCCCCGGGGCCTGATAGTCTGCATCCCAGAGTACTTACAGAGGTAGCCCTAGAAATAGTGGATGCATTGGTGATCATTTTCCAACAGTCTCTCGACTGTGGATCGGTTCCTATGGACTGGAGGGTAGCTAATGTAACACCACTTTTTAAGAAAGGAGGGAGAGAGAAAACGGGTAATTATAGACCGTTTAGCCTGACATCAGTAATGGGGAAAATGATGGAATCAAATATTAAAGATGAAATAGCAGCACATTTGAAAAGCAGTGATGGGATCAGTCCAAGTAGCATGGATTTATGAAAGGGAAATCCTGCTCGACAAATCTTCTAGAATTTTTTGAGGACATAACTGGTAGAGTGGACAAGGGAGAAACAGTGAATGTGGTGTATTTGGACTTTCAAAAGGCTTTGAGATTGGTGTGCAAAGTTAAAGCACATGGTATTGGGGGTAATGTACTGACGTGGATAGAGAACTGGTTGGCAGACAGGAAGCAGAGAGTCGGGATAAACGGGTCCTTTTCAGAATGGCAGGCAGTGACTAGTGGGGTACCGCAGGGCTCAGTGCTGGGACCCCAGCTATTTACAATATACATTAATGATTTGGATGAGGCAATTGAGTGTAATATCTCCAAATTTGCAGATGAAACTAAGCTGGGTGGCAGTGTGAGCTGTCAGGAGGAAGCTAAAAGACTGCAGAGTGATTTGGACAGGTTAGATGAGCGGGCAAATGCGTGGCAGATGCAGTATAATGTGGATAAATGTGAGGTTATCCACAATATTAGCTGAATGGTGGCAGATTAGAAAAAGGGGAGGTGCAGCGAGACCTGGGTGTCATGGTACATCAGACATTGAAAGTTGGCATGCAGCTTCAGCAGGCGGTGAAGAAGGCAAATGGTATTTTGCCTTCATAGCTACGGGATTTGAGTATAGGAGCAGGGAGGTCTTACTGCAGTTGTACAGGGCCTTAGTGAGGCCTGACCTGAATATTGTGTTCAGTTTTGGTCTCCTAATCTGAGGAAGGACGTTCTTGCTATTGAGAGAGTGCAGCGAAGGTTCACCAGACTGATTCCCGGGATGGCAGGGCTGACATATGAGGAGAGACTGGATCGACTGGGCCTGTATTCACTGGAGTTTAGAAGGATGAGAGGGGATCTTATAGAAACATATCAAATTCTGACGGAACTGGACATGTTAGATGCAGGAAGAATGTTCCTGATGTTGGGGAAGTCCAGAACCAGGGGACAAAGCAGGAATGGGGTACTGAAGTTGAATGTTCAGCCATGAACTCATTGAATGGCGGTGCAGGCTAGAAGGGCCGAATGGCCTACTCCTGCACCTATTTTCTATGTTTCTATGTTTCTAAGGATAAGGGGTAAGCCATTTAGGACTTAGATGAGGAGAAACTTCTTCACCCAGAGAGTTGTTAACCTGTGGAATTCCCTACCGCAGGGAATTGTAGATGCCAGTTCATTGGATATATTCAAGAGTGAGTTAGATATGGCCCTTACGGCTAAAGGGATCAAGGGGTATGGAGAAAAAGCAGGAAAGGGGTACTGAGGACAATGATCAGCCATGATCTCATTGAATGGCGGTGCAGGCTCGAAGGGTCGAATGGCCTACTCCTGCACCTATTTTCTATGTTTCTATGTTTCTATCAAGCTGAACGACCCAAGTTGGTCCCAGTTCAGGCAAAGCTGCGCACCTGCACCAATGAACTTATCCCAGTTGTTGGTAGTGCAGATGTAAAGGTACTCCATGATGGCGCAGTGCACAAATTATCCCTGTGGATTGTTGCAGGTGATGGACCAACGGTACTCGGAAGAAGGTGGATGGAGAATGTTGTGTATCTGTAAAGCATGTACTCCCATATTCTGCCACCAGGGAGCACATCCCCTGAAGTCCTAAGGGATCCCAGCATCCCTTGGGAGCACTGTATATACGCCGGCCCCTAAGGCCTGTTCTTCACTATGGAGTGTCTTAATAAAGACTGAGGTCACTGCTACTTTAACCTCCCTGTGTGCAGTCTCATCTGTGTTAGGAACACAATACTGGTGACGAGTATACGAATCCAATGCAAAGATGCAGCAAACTGAAGGAAGCGCTGCAAAAGGAGAGCGATCCTCCTCACAGTCTGCGGGGCACCGACCTATGGCCTCATGAAGAATCTTCTGGCTCTGGTGAAACCCACAGATAAGTCGTATGAGGAGCTGTGTACACGGCTTAACCCAAGGGAGAGCATGCTGATGGCGAGGTATCAGTTCTACACGTGCCAGCGATCTGAAGGTCAGGAAGTGGCGAGCTACGTCGCCGAGCTAAGGCGACTTGCAGGACAATGTGAGTTTGATGGCTACCTGGAGCAGATGCTCAGAGACTTTTTTGTACTGGACATTGGCCACGAGACCATCCTACGAAAAATTTTGACTGTAGAGACACCGACCCTCAGTAAGGTCATTGCGATAGCACAGGCATTTATGCCCAGCAGTGATAACACCAAACAAATCTCTCAGCACACAAGTGCTAGCAATGTTCATAAAATAACTGGAACTGTGTTTGCGAGCAGAAATGCACAGGGCAGAACCCACGAGTCTGCAACTGCCAGCAGGCCTCAGATGACTGAGATGACTCAGAATCTGCAACAAAGGATGAATGCAAGGCAATTCACATCTTGTTGGCATTGTGGAGGCTTCCATTCAGCCTATTCATGTCGCTTCAAAGGGTATGTTTACAAGAGCTGTGGAACAATGGGGCACCTCCAACGAGCTTGCAGACGAGCTGCAAGCTCTGCAAAACCTGTCAACCAGTACGTGGCAGAAAAAGATCGGTCCATGGTGGATCAAAGCAATTTTGAGCCTCATAGAGAGGAGGCAGATGCTGAAGTACATGGGATGCACACATTTTCGATGAAATATCCACTTATAATGCTAAATGTAAAATTGAATGGCTTACCCGTTGCCATGGAACTGGACACTGGCCCTCGCCAATCCATCATGAGTAAAATGATGTTTGAGAGACTGTGGTGCAACAAGGCATTCAGACCAGCCCTGAGCCCCATCCACATGAAACTGAGAACGTACACCAAAGAGCTCATCACTGTCCTGGGCAGCGCCATGGTCAAGGTCACCTACGAGGGCATGGTGCACGAACTGCCACTCTGGATTGTTCCAGGCGATGGCCCCACACTGCTTGGAAGGAGCTGGCTGGGCAAAATCCGCTGGAAGAACCCAAGTTCTTCACAAATTTCCTTCCCTTTTTGAGCCAGGCATTGGAAACTTTTCCGGGGTGAAGTTGCGGATCCACTTGGTCCCAGAGGCACGACCCATTCACCACAAAGTGCGAGCGGTACCTCACATGATGAGGGAGAGAGTGGAAATCGAGCTGGACAGGCTGCAACGCGAGGGCATCATCTCCCCAGTGGAATTCAGCAAGTGGGCCAGCCCGATTGTTCCAGTACTCAAAATGATGGCATGGTCAGGATTTGCGGCGATTATAAAGTAACTATTAATTGTTTCTCACTACAGGACCAAAACCCGCTACCTAAGGCAGATGACCTATTTGCGACGCTGGCAGTAGGCAAGACGTTCACCAAGCTCGACCTGACTTTGGCCTACATGATGCAGGAGCTGGAGGAGTCTTCGAAGGGCCTCACCTGCATCAATACGCACAAGGGACTGTTCATCTACAACAGATGCCCGTTTGGAATTCGGTCGGCTGCACCGATCTTCCAGAGAAACATGGAGAGCCTACTCAAGTCGGTACCACGCATGGTGGTCTTTCAGGACGACATATTGGTCACGGGTCGGGACACCGTCGAGCAATTACAAAACCTGGAGGAGGTCCTCCAGCGACTGGATCGCGTAGGGCTGCGGCTGAAGAGGTCGAAATGCATCTTCATGGCAACAGAAGTGGAGTTTTTGGGGAGAAAGAGCGCGGCGGACGGTATTCGGCCCACAGACGCCAAGACAGAGGCTATCAGGAACACGCACAGGCCATAGAACGTCACGGAACTGCGGTTGTTCCTAGGACTCCTCAACTATTTTGGTAACTTCCTACCGGGGTTAAGCACCCTCTTAGAGCCCCTACATGTGTTATTGCGTAAAGGTGAGAACTGGGTATGGGGAAAAAAACAAGTAATTGGTTTTGAGAAAGCCAGAAACATTTTATGCTCCAACAAGCTGCTTGTATTGTATAACCCGTGCAAAAGACTTGTGCTAGCATGTGATGCGTCGTCATATGGAATCGGTTGTGTATTACAACAAGCTAACGTTGCGGGGAAGTTGGAATCTGTCGCCTATGCCTCCAGGAGCTTGTCTAAGGCCAAGAGGGCCCACAGCATGATTGAGAAAGAGACATTAGCGTGTGTGTTCGGGGTAAAGAAAATGCATCAGTACCTGTTTGGCCTCAAATTTGAGCTAGAAACCGATCACAAACCCCTCATATCCCTGTTCACTGAAAACAGGGGGATAAATACTAATGCCTCAGCCCACATATAAAGGTGGGCACTCACGCTATCAGCGTATAACTATACCAGCCGCCACAGGCCCGGCACTGAGACCTGTGCGGATGCTCTCAGTCGGCTACCATTGCCCACCACGGGGGTGGAAATGGCGCAGCCTGCAAACTTGTTGATGATGGCGCAGCCCGCAGAATTGTTGGTGGTCATGGAAGCGTTTGAAAATGATAAATCACCTGTCACGGCCCGCCAAATTAGGACTTGGACCAGCCAAGATCCTCTACTGTCCCTAGTAAAAAACTGTGTACTGCATGGGAGCTGGGCCAACATCCCCGTTGAAATGCAAGAGCTAATCAAGCCGTTCCAGCGGCGAAAGGACAAGCTGTCCATTCAGGCAGACTGCCTGTTGTGGGGTTACCGCGTAGTGCTACCCAAAAAGGGCATGGAGATGTTCATCTCGGATCTCCACAGCACACACCCGGGTATAGTAATGATGAAAGCGATAGCCAGATCCCACGTGTGGTGGCCCGGTATCAACTCTGATTTAGAGTCCTGTGTACGGCAATGCCGCATGTGTGCTCAGTTGAGCAACGCGCCCAGAGAGGCACCACTAAGTTTGTGGTCCTGGCCCTCCAGACAATGGTTGAGGATCCATGTCGACTATGTGGGCCCGTTACTCGGTAAAATGTTCCTGGTGGTGGTGGACGCTTTTCCAAAATGGATTGAATGTGAAATAATGTCAGGAAGCACTGCCACCGCCACCATTGAAAGCCTGAGGGCCATGTTTGCCACCCACGGCCTGCCTGACATACTGGTCAGTGACAACGAGCCATGTTTCACCAGTGCCAAATTTAAAGAATTCATGACCCGCAATGGGATCAAACATGTCACCTCGGCCCCGTTTAAACCAGCCTACAATGGGTAGGCAGAGCGGGCCATACAAACAATCAAACAGAGCCTTAAACGAGTCACAGAAGGCTCACTCCAAACCTGCCTGTCCGAGTACTGCTCAGCTACCGCACGAGACCCCACTCGCTCACAAGGTGCCTCCGGCTGAGCTACTCATGAAAAGGACACTTAAAACCAGACTCTCGCTGGTTCACCCCAACCTGCATGATCAGGTAGAGAGCAGGCGGCAGCAACAAAATGTAAACGATGGTCGCGCCACTGTGTCACGGGAAATTGATCTGAATGACCCTGTGTATGTGCTAAACTATGGACATGGTCCCAAGTGGATCGCGGGCACGGTGATAGCTAAAGAAGGGAGTAGGGTGTTTGTAGTCAAATTAAACAGTGGACAAATTTGCAGAAAGCACCTGGACCAAACGAGGCTGCGGTTCACAGACTGCCCTGAACAACCCACAGCAGACACCACCTTTTTCGAGCCCACACCACACACCCAAAGGATCAATGACACCACCCCGGACCAGGAAATTGAACCCATCATGCCCAACAGCCCAGCAAGGCCAGGCTCACCCAGCTGCCCTGGGGGGCCAACAACATGCCAGCCCAGCGAGAGCACAGCCAACACACCAGAACAAACATTTATACCGAGGCGGTCCACCAGGGAAAGAAAGGCTTCCAACCGCCTCACCTTGTAAATAGTTTTCACTTTGACTTTGGTGGGGGAGTGATGTTGTGTATCTGTAAAGCATGCACTCCCATATTCTGCCACCAGGGAGCGCATCCCTTGAAGTCCCAAGGGATCCCAGCATCCCTTGGGAGCATTGTATTTTAGCCGGCCCCTAAGGCCTGTTCCTCAGTCTGGAGTGTCTTAATAAAGACTGAGGTCACTGTTACATTCACATCCCTGTATGCAGTCTCAACTGTGTTAGGAACACAATAGAGAAGATCCATTAGAGTTGGAAATATATCATCCCTCCAGCGATCGACATTCCCCGTGCTCAGAGGTAAAGCAAGCCCTCACCTGAGGTTAGATCCGGCACCAGAGAGCAGACCAGCACAACACCCGAGGCACAGACCGCCCAGCACGACTGCATGGAGCTGATCCAGCTGAGACGACCCGAATGCACCTTCCAAGCTCCAATGGCAGGACTCCGTAGGAAGAAAATCGGATCCAGAGGCGACCTCGCAGCTTCGGTGGCAGAACCCGGTGAGAAGAGGATCACCGCAGTCGACATCGTGGATGGAGAAAAGATGGCGCCGAAACCACGAGGTGATGCGCTGAAGAAAATGATGGCCGTGGCCAGACCACGAGGTGCAGCACTGATGGAGCAATACATGGCACTAAACAGAGAAGAGGATTGGGGTAAAGACAGCAAGGCTCTCTTAAAGGAGGCCTGCAACCCACCACACTTAAAGGGACAGTTCCACATTCTTAATCAATGTAAGAGCAACTGTGAGTTCGATGTAAAATGTGCAATTGATGATCAGAGTTGTGTACATGCAATAAGCAAAGAAAAATCTCAATGTAACAGCAACTGTGAGTTAGATGTAAAATGTGTAATTAATGATCGGAGTTGTGTTCATGTAATAAGCAAAGAAAAGTCGCACGATCGCGATCGGAGCTACAGGTTCCTTACCATGAGTAGTGAAAAGTTGTGCGATGTAGAATTTCAACTGCAGTCAGTCAATGCAACAGGCAGACACCATCGGGAGCACACAGGTACAGTGAACTACTCAATGCAATAGCCTGCATCCCTGGGACCAGAGTTATGCATCTTGGAGTGTAGCCACAAGCAGCCAATACATACAAGCTGGAGAGCAAGCGATCTCAGGAAGGCAACGGCACTGGTATCGATATCCTGCCCCTGATCAGCTCCATCTCTCAGGCACCCGATGGCACCAACCGCCACGAGCCTGAAAGAGCAAACTGTGCCAAGATGCAGCCCCCAGACCCTATCGCCACCAAGGCCATACCCGGGAACGAACTGTCACCCACAACAGTTCTCCCAAATGGGACCGGAATCCCAAACCAAATAATGCCCAGGCAAGCGAGTCAGCAGTTCCCTGTGCACTGCTAAACGACTGCCCCTCAGGGAGCAGCAGCGACCCAGGGCGTAAGGAGAGGACAGGGAGGTCACAGGCATCTGTGAACCTGCCCGATGCTAGGAACAACGGCAAAAACCCGAGAGCAACTTGAGCCAACCTGATTCCCATTGCCAGCACTGGGCACTGCGCCATCACCAGACTACCTGAACACCATCCAGCAGTCCTGGCATTAGTTTGTCCTCACCAAGAATATTCCAAGCATGCACCACTACTGCAACACTGTAAATGCAATTTTTTTTTCTTTGGACATAAATGTAATGAGCCAATGGCACCATCTGTATGTTGGGGGTGGCGGGGGGCGGGGGGGGGGGGGCGGGGTGGGGGAGATAATGGAGTAGCCATGGACACACAACCAGAAACCACCAGCACTCTACTGCCAACTAAACACCACCCACTCACCCAAGTTGGAAATGACCGCCTAGGATCAACCAGATAGAGCTAAGCCCAGAGAAACATAGAAACATAGAAATTAGGTGCAAGAGTAGGCCATTCAGCCCTTCGAGCCTGCACCGCCATTCAATAAGATCATGGCTGATCATTCAACCAAAGTACTCCTTTCCTGCTTTCTCTCCATACCCCTTGATCCCTTTGGCCATAAGGGCCATATCTAACTCCCTTTTGAATATATCTAACGAGCTGGCCTCAACAACTTTCTGCGGCAGAGAATTCCACAGGTTAACCACTCTCTGAGTGAAGAAGTTTCTCCTCATCTCGGTCCTAAATGGCTTACCTCTTATTCTTAGACTGTGACCCCTGGTTCTGGAACTCCCCAGCAACGGGAACATTCTTCCTGCCTCTAACCTGTCCATTCCCGTCAGAACTTTATATGTTTCTATGAAATTCCCTCTCATTCTTCTAAACTTCAGTCGATACAAGCCCAGTTGATCCAGTCTCTCCTCATATGTCAGTCCTGCCATCTCGGGAATCAATCTGGTAAACCTTCGCTGTACTCCCTCAATAGCAAGAACGTCCTTCCTCAGATTAGGAGACCAAAACTGAACACAATATTCCAAGTGTGGCCTCACCAAGGCTCTGTACAACTGCAGTAAGACCTCCCTGCTCCTATACTCAAATCCGCTAGCTATGAAGGCCAACATGCTATTTGCCTTCTTCACCGCCTGCTGTACCTGCATGCCAAACTTCAATGACTGATGTACCATGACACCCAGGTCTCGTTGCACCTCCCCTTTTCCTAATCTGTCACCATTCAGATAATATTCTGTCTTCCTGTTTTTGCCACCAAAGTGGATAACCTCACATTTATCCACATTATACTGTATTTGCCATGCATTTGCCCACTCAGAGCACAGCCAATGCAGAGGCGATTTGCACTAAAGGCTTGGGGGAGAGTGATGTCATGTATCCTGCATGTTTACTGTTTGTACTATTACAAGATGTGCCACCAGAGGGCACAGCAGTGGGAGACTTGTAGGTTACCTGTATAGGTGTGCCTGGCCTAGTATAAAAGGCAGGCCACCTTTTGTGATCCCCACTCTGGAGTTATCAATAAAGGACTAAGGTCACTACAGTTCAAGTACAACACATTGCCTCGTGGAGTCATTATCAGAGCATCTAAAGACAAAACACTAAGCTCTGGAACTCCCTGCCTAAACCTCTCTGCCTCTCTACCTCTCTTTCCTCCTTCAAGACACTCCTTAAAACCTACCTCTTTACCATGGACACCTGCCTAATTTCTCCTTATGCGACTCAGTGTCAAATTTTTTTTATCTCATAATACTCCTGTGAAGTGCATTGGGACATTTCATTATGTTAAAGGTGTTATATAAATACAAGTTGTTGTTGTTGTTGTCGTTATTTTAAAACTGGCCACCAAATGCGATTCTGTTCTATATTGTGCTACACTGCTTACAGCTATACTTCAGCGCGGCACACTTTGTTTTGCTCTAATTAAAGTGTGAACTCAAAAAGTGAAGATTTAATTAAGTGTGACTGAGCTCTGTTATTGAAACTGAAATTTCTTTGTTCAGATCAGTGGGGTTTCAGAGAGAAAGAAAATGCAGACAGCAGTTTGAGGAAATTCTCTTTTTGAAGAATTGTTCCAGAGCCTTTATCTTGTCCTTTTCCCGGGGGCACAGGGAGCGGTGGGCAGAGCATACTTGTTTCCTCACAGTGAAAGCAATGTTTTCATGAAAGGCACTCAAACAATAACATTGATATCTCGAGGATCTGGCTGCTTCCTGTCGAAGTCTCACAGAAGAGGGACCTATTTGGCCACAGTAGTTTGCTGCTGCTCTTTGCATGTCGGCTCTTGATCTGGGAGATGACACTGACATTAGTTAGTGCTGAAAGCTGAGATTCTGTGTTAGAAGAAAGACTACATTCACACGGCATTGCTCTGGCAATGCGCAAAGAGCCTCCTGTCAACCTTGCACGGTCTGAGGAGCCCCAGTCTGTGGCCCAACTCAAGTTAACCCCTCCTGCTGCTCTTCGATCATTTGAGAAACCCCCTTTTGTCACCCTTGCATTACTTGGCAAAACTTGTTCTGTTACTCTTACATAGCCCAAATTTACCATTGCATTGTTTGAAGGGCCCCCTTTTTGTCACACCAAATACTTCTCCCTTCCCGGCTCAATGTTCATTTTCCTTATGCCTATTTGTGAAGCACATCCTTTATGTTAAAAATGCTATATAAAGGCAAGTTACTACTATTGAAAGCAACTATTAATTTAAACTCAGATTCACAGGGCTGGCAAAGTGGCACACGAAACCCGGGAGCTTACATTCAAACTGCTGCCAAAGTTAGCATTCAATTTTGTTTAGCGGACAACTGGAATTTTGCCAGCAGGAGTACTTTCAGCAGTTTTAGTGCCTTACTACATATTGTGAGATGATTTGAATAACACTAACTGCTCTCTGCTACTGAACTAAAAACACATTTAGTGGGGATATGCTCACTGCCCTGTGATTTAAACACAAATCTGAATCACCTTTCTTTGATTGTCACTGCATTACCTGCATCTGCAAAGGTTACTGCAGTCATTCTGTCACAGAATCCTCCTGGACTCCAGGAAGAGATGGTACAAACATCTTGTAGTCAACCATGTCTAACTATATCCAAGAGGTCACAGATGCACTCCAAATGAGGGCTTCCCGATACATCAATTTCTTGAAGGTAAGTAGCAACTGAAAGACTCTATGCTATGACTGGATTTCTTCTTCTCGGTGTACTGGATTGCACATTTTTTTTAATATTCATGCTCGGGATTTGGCCATTGCTAGCAATGCCAGCATTTATTGCCCATCCCTAGTTGCCCACGAGAAGAGGATGGTGAGCCTTGTTCTTGAATCACTGCAATCCATGTGGTGAAGGTACTCCTACCCTTTGGTAGGTAAGGAGTTCCAGGACTTTGACCCAGTGACAATGAAGGAATGGCGATATATGTCCAATTTGAGTTGTGCATCTAGCCACAAAGTTTTAACTGACAGAAATCACAAAGAGTTCTACTTCATGAATACAGGTTGTCTGTAATGCAGAAAACCTCATCTATTTTAATATCAACTGTAAGGCCTAATACAAAGCTAATTTATTCTGAGTCAATTAGCTCTGCCCAAATTATGTTGAGACAGATGACTGACTATATCACTAACTTCAAAGTTATCATAGTTTTGGCATCAAAGTATGAGCCATTATATCATTACACAAAGTCCAACAGAGCATAGTTACAATGAAGTTAATCAAACAATATGGTCAGTCACTGCATGGATGTTTGTGCTCAACCTTCAATTCTTTCATTACCAGGACATATCATGCAGTACCCCACTTAAAAGGTATGCATGACAACCGTTCTATACATCATTTAGCCATATAGAGTAGTCTAAGTGTTCTATTAGAACAAATGTGCACCTGAATAGTGGAGTATGCGGGGCTAAAGCAATCTGCTCCATGCAAGGGATTCTATTGCACTGACAAGGGAATTAAAGAGACTTACTTTTATTACAGTGATATATTCACAGAGCACAGCACACACAGCTTCCTAACATGGCAGGCAGCTCTCTCAGAAGTCTCCGGAAATCTGCCTGGTTCTGTTTATTATTAACTCTGCACTTGCAGTACACAATACGTCCACATCCACAGTGTGGAGCAAAAAACATTACAAGCTTACAGACATTACATTTCTCCCTCCATAATGAAGAAGCCATCATTACAAACATCAGACATAACTTTCATGTTTATACATAACACAGGATAGAACTTTTTTTCTTCATATTTACAAATTTAACTTTTCCACTTCTTTTCTGTTTCAAAGAGGATAGATACCTTCGCTCTCGAACAGAACCTTCCAAACATGGTGTTGATTTCACACTCATTCGAGGCTCATCCTGAGGAACGTTTGCCTCCACGGAATTTCCTTGATTTTCATTTGAACTCACTCTAACTTCAGGCTCTTTGTTTTCCTGACTCGGACTCAGACTTTCATTCTGATTCTCTCCTGGATTTGTTTCCAGTACATTGGATTTAGGATTTGCTGCTGGTATATCAAAACTATCTGATGAGTTAGAAATAATTGAATCATTCCCACCTTCAACTCCTTCCATGTCTGCAGGTAAAATATGATCAATATGAACAAACCTAACCTGTCCATTATCAAACATCTTTACCAAATATGTGTGAGGGCCACATATCTTCACCACTCTTCCTGGTAACCACTTTAACCATTTATGGTGATGGTTCTTTACTCTCACCTTCTGGTTTAATTTCACACTTCTCTCTTTTACTCTACCTCTATCCTGATTCTATTTCTGTCTCAATTGTGTCTCTTCTACAGACTGTGCCAAATTTGGCTTTAACAACGAAAATCTGGTTCGTGGCTGTCGTTTGAGAAACAACTCTGCTGGTGTTCTACCAGTAGTTGTATGAGGAGTATTTCGATATGTGATCAAAAAATTAGCGAATATGTGATCTAGTGACAACTGTCGTTTCCTTGAATTTGGATCTAACATTTGTTTTATGAGGGCACGTTTTACAATTTGTACAGTGCGCTCTGCTGCACCATTCGAAGCAGGATGGTATGGTGGAACCTTGGTATGTTTCACACCATTTTTGCTCATGAATTGTGCAAATTCTTCTGAATGAAATTGTGGTCCATTATCCAAAACAATTTCTTCAGGGAGGCCAAATGAAGAAAATAATTTTCGTAAAATGTCCAATGTTTTCCTTGTTGTTATTTTCCACATTGGAAACACCTCAACCCACTTTGAATGGCTATCAATCACAATGAACAATTGTTGTCCTTCTAACTCAGCAAAATCAATATGTAGCCTTTGCCACACCCTGGGAGGCCATTTCCATGGCTGTAATGGTACTGGTGGTGGTTGCTTGCTTACCGATTGACATGTTGTACACTGACTCATGAGGTACTCTATATCTTTATCAAGACCTGGCCACCATAAATAACTGCGTGCAAAACTCTTGGTCAAGCACATTCCCAGGTGCTGGTAATAGAGGTCTCCTAATAATTTGGACCTGAATTTATTTGGTATAACCACTCTTGCACCCCACATGATACAATCCTTATCGACTGATAATTCATTCCTACGAATGAAGAATGGATGTGTATCTTTGGCTGTTACCTGGTTTGGCCATCCATTTGCAATATACTCATACACCTTTGACATCACTGGGTCACGTTTGGTGGCTCTACCAATCTCTTCAGCTGTGACTGGCAGTTCATCAATGTATGAAAAATAAAACACTTCTTCCTATCGGGTGTAACTTGTGATGGGGAAGGCAATCTAGACATTGCATCAACATTACTGTGATCAGCTGATCGTCTGTATTCAATATCATATGTATATGCTGACAAAATCAAAGCCCATCTCTGCATTCGGGCTGCAGCTAATGTTGGAACATGGGACTTTGGATGGAGAATTGCTGTTAGGGGCTTATGGTCCGTAACGATGGTAAACTTATGACCATACAAGTATTTGTGAAACTTCTTGACCCCAAAAATTAATGCCAAAGCTTCCCTTTCAATTTGTGCATAATGACTCTCACTGGCACTGAGAGTGCGTGAAGCAAAAGCAATTGGTCTCTCCTCCCCACGAGTTGATATATGAGAGATTACTGCCCCAACTCCATAGGAGAGGCATCATATGCTAGCTTAATCTCCTTAGATATGTCATAGTGAACTAACACGGTGCTCTCTACCAATTTGCTTTTACACTCCTTGAATGCTGTATCGCATTCTTTTGACCACTTCCAATGGACCTTTTTTTGCAAAAGTTCATTCAGTGGATGTAATACTGTAGCCAAATTTGGTAGGAACTTCCCATAATAGTTCAAAAGACCCAAGAATGAACGAAGTTCAGTGACATTCCTGGGAGTGGGTGCATTTCTAATTGCATCCAATTTTTCCATGGTTGGATGTAAACCATCTTTGTCTACTCTGTACTCTAAGTACTCCACTGAGTTTTTAAATAACTCACACTTATGAGCAGACACTCGTACTCTGTGCTTCTCTAGCCTTTTGAGGATTTCATTCAATATGTTATTATGAATTTTCCTATTTGGTGCTGAAATTAGTATGTCATCCAAATAACATACTACCCCTTCAATACCTTGCAAAATTTGGTTCATCACCTCTTGGAATATGGCAGGGGCAGAAGACACTCCAAATGCTAGCCTATTAAATTGATATAGGCCTAGATGAGTATTTATAGTCAAACATGACTTGGACTCCTCATCTA
Organism: Pristiophorus japonicus; assembly: GCF_044704955.1. Lineage (NCBI taxonomy): Eukaryota > Metazoa > Chordata > Chondrichthyes > Pristiophoridae > Pristiophorus > Pristiophorus japonicus. The sequence goes on from NC_091984.1 coordinate 36,296,079, forward strand.
GTTCAAGCTGTAAGTAGGCATTTGTAAGATCCAGTTTTGAGAAGATCTGACCACCTGTCAGTGTTGTAAACAAATCTTCTATATTTGGCAATGTATTGGGGACATTACCCTCTAGAACCTGGTTTATGGTTACTTTATAATAACCACACAATCTTACCTTACCATCGGACTAAGGTACAACAACAACATCGATCTATCTTACAAATAATGTTCTCAGTCTCTAGTCTTTTGAGTTCTTGCTCAACTTTCTCCTTGAGTGCATATGGTACGGAACATGGCTTGTAGTAAACCAATCTAGCGTCCTTCTGTACCCTGACACTCACCTTGAAGCCTTGGATCAGAATGCCCGTTTCACAGAACACCTTCAGATACTTCTTGATAACCTCATCCGTTGATGAAATTCTCGCTTCCACACAGAAAATCTCACTCCAATCCAGCTTCAGTGAGCTCAACCAATTTCTTCCTAGTAAGGCAGACTTGTCTCCTTTCACTACTATTAGAGGCAAGTTCTGAAATTGAACTTTATATTTCACTGGTATGGTGATACGACCTACCACAGGAATTTTCTCTCCCGAGTAGCCTCGCAGCTCTATCTTGGATTTCTCCATTTGAAAATCACGCAATTTGTCGAGGTACAATGATTCCGGTACTACACTCACGGATGCACCCGTGTCAATTTCCATTGGTATCTTGAATCCCGCAACATCTATGTGGATTTTGATGCTTTCCGAATCGCTGTCCGTTAACCTCATGCTCCTGATGATGTGTAACTCTAACATCTCCTCGTCCTGTTGTTATTCTTCCATGCTATGTAGTCTCTTTGGATTTCTACTCATAGCTTTGAATGCTGGTCTCATAGCTTTGAAAACTGTTTACCCTTCAGTCGGCATGCCTTCGCAAGATGCCCAGTCTTCCTGCAGAAGAAACACCCCTCCTTCACGTATGGACAACTTTGAGCAATGTGTTGTCCCAGGCACCTATAGCACGACTTCGACGCTCTGTTAGAATTTCCAGTTTCTGAGACTTTCGGCCATGCCCGTCTTTTACTTTGAACCTGCAGGTGATTTACCTCGGTTGACTGACAACTGTAATCATTATTTAATTCTCGGGAATATTGTTCAGCCATGCCCATCGACCTTGCTGTCTGACAAGCAATCTCAAAAGTCAAGTCATCCGTCATCAATAACTTCCTTCTGATCGCATCATTTTTCACCCCACAAACAAAATTATCCCGTAATGCTCGGTTTTGAAAGTTTCCAAAATGACAGTGCATCGATAGCTTTTTTAATGCTTCGATGTAATCACTGATACTTTCATCAGCCTTTTTATTCCAAATCCCGAAACAATAGCTTTCAGCAATTTCTAACGGTTTGGGGTTATAGTGCTGCTCCAGCTTCATTAAAATCTCTTTAAGTGATGTGTCCTTTGGCTCGTCAGGCACAAGCAGATTTACAAGAGTGTCATGTAATGCAGGACCTGCCTCCGATAAGAAGATCGCTTTCTTACATTCAAACACAGCCCGGTTCTGGGCTGCATTGCCTGGAACTTCAATTATGTTATTTGCGATGAAATACAATTCTAGCTAATCCACATATGCTTTAAAACGTTCCCGGTCATGTTTATATTCCCCCAAATGTCCCAATACACCTGCCATTTTAATCTCTAGCTGTTCACACTGTGTGCTGCATTTTACCTCAGATTTTTGTAGCTTTTTCCAAAGACAGAAACTTCCAAAGTCTCTCTGTCGGCTGGCTGAATCCTTCACCAACAAAATTTAAGCTTTAAATGATCCGAAAAATCCCATCTCAATCACCAAATGTGATATATTCACAGAGCACAGCACACAAAGCTTCCTAACATGACAGGCAGCTCTCTCAGAAGTCTTTGGAAATCTGCCTGGTTCTGTTTATTATTAACCCTGCACTTATAGCACACAATACGTTCACATCCACAGTGTGGAGCTACAATCATTACAAGCTTACAGACATTACAATTACATCTCCCAGAAGTGTCTCACAGTACTTCACATACATGAATCATTTTGAAGTGCAGTGATTGCGGTTATAATAGAAACTCTTATCCAAACACAATATAGCTAAGGCATGAAGGAACAAAGCAGTCATGGTGGCAACTATCTCCTTCAACTTTTAAAAAATCCCCCCAAAAAAACCTTAGCTCATCATTGACTTGATCTTTAAAACTTACACAAACATTTTAAGATGTAATTCAGCCAATGTGATTAATAACAAATTGCCTTCATGTTCTCACTTGTGTACACATGAGTAAGGTTGACACGTAATAACTTTTGTTCCTGTAAATATACTATTGTAAAATTATTTCAAATACACACAGTTTTAATGAAACCAAAAGCAGGATTTACTGTATCATTTATTTACATATATATTGTGTAATGTGTCCTACTTGCTTTTTACTGTTTCTACCCATGAGTTCCAAGTATTCCTCTCCCGGGGCCATCAGAGGGAGCAGCGTGCGGTGGCATACCTCTGCAGGAGGGCAACGGCTGCGTAGTCAGGTCGCTGATTGCAGTGCGAGCAGTCACAGCAGGAGGGGAGAAGGAGTGGCAAGAGTTTGTCGAAGGAAGTGACTGGGTACCAGGAGATGCGTGAGTCTGGGGCCTAGAAGAGGCGAAGGCCCAGGGGCAGCACGGGCCAGCCCACAATGCGATGTGTGTGTACACTCGGTCCATGCAGCAAGGCTGATCTCCAGTCGTCTTGGGTAATCCTTGCCACTGGACCAAGACCCAGCTCTGTCAAGCCCCTGTGGTGGCTGGTGTGCAACGGCAACCACACGTTAAAAAAAAATCCACGCACAGGCATCTTCCACCCTCCAAGATGTAGTTCGGGATCTGGAGTATTCGGTCCTTCATTGAAACACCTGTGAACTCATCCCTTTTTGGCGTGGAAGCAAGTCATCCTTGATACAAGGGATCGTCTATGATGATGAAGTTTACTGTGGATTCAGGAGGGTCTTGGGGTTCAGTCCCTAGATGGTAGGATGGCAATAGGTTAGCACCTCTGGGCCATGGAAGGAAAAAAACGGCCAGCGTTCCAACTCCTGGCTCCTGTAAACAGCATGTGTGTGTTGGATGTCTGTGGGCAGATATGGACTTGGCCCCCCTCTCTCCAATGATTGAATCACTTTTTGATATGCAAATGAAGAATGGCCACTTGGATAAGTCATTGGTGGGCGGCCCCGAATCCATGAAACCATACCCGAGCAGGAGTCAGGAGGTGAGGACATTTGCATGATGAAACAGTACAGTACAGTACTGAGTCAATCACTGGCACATTTTGGAAAGACCTGATGGGTATATGCCTCCCACGTTGTGCCGTTCGATCCAGTTGGATCAAGATTTCACCTTGGCGATCTCTAAGCGTGTTGATTCGGGCTTGCAGCACTGTTAACCGGTCAGTGCTGATACTGATTGACCGGTTTTGAATCCTGTCACACTTACTGAAGCCTTGGCAGGGTGCACTGGGTGAACATTGAGCCTGTAGCCATGTAGCCTTGGTGAGGCCACACCTGGAATACTGCATGCAGTTTTGGTTTCCATATTTACGAAAGGATATACTTTGGAGGCAGTTCAGAGAAGGTTCACTAGGTTGATTCCGGGGATGAGGGGGTTGACTTATGAGGAAAGGTTGAGTAGGTTGGGCCCCTACTCATTGGAATTCAGAAGAATGAGAGGTGATCTTTGTAGTGTATGAATAAGGAGTCTGACTAGGTACTGTGAGCTCAAAGTAAAGTGTGACCTTAGTCTTTTATTGCAGGTCTCCAGAGTGCCTCTCCAGCCTGTGAGGCCTCCTAAAGAACAGGTGCTCCCAAGGGATTGTGGGATTCCTTGGGATTCCAGGGGATAAGCCCTCTGATGGCTACACAAGGTATATATAAGCTTACATATATAACAACACTGCCCCCGCCCCCCAAGTCAACAGTGTAACTATTTACAAGGTGAGTCGATCTGGGGCTTTTCCCCGGTTGATCATCTCGGTGCAAATGCTGGTTTTGGTGAATTGTTTGTTGGGCCCTCGCTGGACTGCTGTGCAGCTGGCCTTGCTGGGCTGCCTGGTGTGGTGAGTCCTGCTGGGCTGCTGTGGGTGATGGTCAACCGCAGTGTCAGTTGCCACTGGTGTGTATGTTGGGGGGTCAAAGAAGTTAGGGTCCAAGGTGGGTTGCTCAGGATAGTCCGTGAATCTGAGTTTGATTTGGTCCAAGTGTTTCCGGTGAATGAGTCCATTTGAAAGTTTGAGCCGAAACACCCTACTCCCCTCTTTGGCCACAACAGTGCCAAGAAGCCACTTGGGACCTTGTCCATAGTTCAACACCAATACAGGATCATTGATTTCAATTTCGCATGACACATTTGCGCTATCATGATGTGTACTTTGTTGAAGCCGCCTGCTCTCTACCTGTTCATGTAGATCAGGGTGGACTAACGAGAGCCTTGTCTCAAGTGCCTTTTTTATGAGCAGTTCAGTGGGTGGAATCCCAGTGAGCGAGTGGGGTCTCGTGCGATAGCTAAGCAGGACTCGGATAGGCGAGTCTGCAGTGAGCCTTCAGTTACTCTCTTCATGATTGATGGTTTGCACTGCTCTCTCTGCCTGACCATTGGATGCTGGTTTGAACGGGCACATGTAACATGTTTGATCCCATTGTGAGTCATGAACTCTTTGAACTCCGTACTGGTGAAACATGGCCCGTTGTCGCTCACAAGGACATCAGGCAGACCGTGCGTGGCAAACATGGCCCGCAGGCTTTCGATGGTGGCAGCGGACGTGCTTGCCGACATTATCTCACATTCAATCCATTTGGAGTACGCATCTACAACCACAAGGTACATTTTACCCAAAAATGGGCCTGCATAGTCGACATGGACCCTAAACCACGGTTTGGAGGGCCAAGACCATAAACTTAGTGGTGCCTCCCTGGGTGTATTGCTTAACTGCGAGCATGTGTAACATTTGTGCATGCCGGTCTCTAAGTCCGCATCGATACCAGGCCATCACAGGTGGGATCTGGCTATCGCTTTCATCATTACAATGCCTGGGTGAGTACTATGGAGGTCACTGATGAAAGTGTCCCTGCCCTTCTTGGGGACCACTACCCGATTACCCCACAGAAGGCAGTCTGCCTGTATAGACATTTCATCTTTGCGCCGCTGGTACGGCTTTATCTCTTCCTGCATTTCCACTGGGACACTGGACCAGCTCCCGTGAAGCACACAGTTTTTTACTAGGGACAGTAAGGAGTCCTGACTCATCCAGGTTCTGATCTGTCGAGCTGTGACGGGTGATTGCTCACTCTCGAATGGTTCCATTACCATGATTAAATCTGCGATCTGTGCCATTTCCACCCTTGTGGTGGGCAATGGCAACTTACTGAGAGCATCGGCACAGGTTTCTGTGCCTGGCCTGTGGCGGATGGCGTAGTTGTATGCGGACAACGTGAACGCCCATCTCTGGATGTGGGCCGATGCATTCGTATTTATCCCCTTACTTTCAGAAAAAAGGGATATCAGTGGCTTATGGTCAGTTTCCAATTCAAATTTGAGCCCAAACAGATATCGATTCATTTTCTTTACCCCATAAACACACGCTATCGATTCTTTTTCAATCATGCTGTAGGCTCTCTCAGCCTTAGACAGACTTCTGGATGCATAAGCAACCGGTTGCAATTTCCCAGATTCGTTAGCTTATTGCAATACACACCCGACCCCGTACGACAGCGCATCACATGCTAGTACCAAATGCTTACATGGATCATACAACACAAGCAATTTGTTTGAGCATAGCAATTTTCTGGCTTTTACAAAGGCATTTTCTTGGCTTTTACCCCAAACCCATTCATATCCTTTACGTAGTAAGACATGCAGTGGTTCTAGCAGGGTGCTGAGACCCGGTAAGAAGTTACCAAAGTAGTTCAGGAGTCCTAGAAACGACCGCAGCTCCGTCACGTTCTGTGGCATCGGTGTGTTCCCGATTGCCTCCGTCTTCAAATCGGTGGGCCTGATGCCGTCCGCCGCGATTCTTCTCCCCAGGAACTCCATTTCAGGCGCCAGGAAAACGCACTTCGAGCATTTTAACCTGAGTCCCACACGGTTGAGTCGACTACGAACCTCCTCCAGGTTTTGCAGATGTTCAACTGTGTCCCGACCTGTAACCAAGATATCATCCTGGAAGACCACGGTGCACGGGACCGACTTCAGCGAGCTTTCCATGTTTCTCTGGAATATCGCCGCCGCTGATCGAATCCCAAACGGGCATCTGTTGTAAATAAAGAGACCTTTGTGTGTGTTGATGCAGGTGAGGCCCTTCGATGATTCCTCCAGCTTCTGCGTCATGTAGGCCGAGGTCAAGTCCAGCTTTGTGAACGTCTTTCCTCCCGCCAGCGTCGCAAAGAGGTCGTCGGCCTTTGGTAGTTGGTATTGATCCTGCAGGGAGAAACGATTGATAGTTACTTTGTAATCACCACAGATTCTGACGGTGCCGTCTCCCTTGAGGACTGGAACAATCGGACTGGCTCACTCATTGAATTCGATCGGCGAAATGATGCCCTCTCGTTGCAGCCTGTCCAGCTCGATCTCCATCCTCTCTCTCATCATGTACGGTACTGCTCTCGCCTTGTGATGGATGGGTCGTGCCCCCGGAATTAGGTGGATCTGCACTTTTGCTCCTTGGAACTTCCCGATGCCTGATGCGAACAACGAGTGAACTTGTTTAAGACCTGGGCACACGGAGTGTCATCAATGGACGAGAGCACTCGGACATCGTCCCCGTTCCAGCGAATCTTTCCCAGCCAGCTCCTGCTGAGCAGCATGGGACCATCGCCCAGTACCACCCAGAATGGTAGCTTGTGCACCGCTCCATCGTAGGAGACCTTTACAGTAACACTGCTGATTACGGGAATCAGTTCCTTTGTGCAAGTTCTCAGTTTAGTGCAAATGGGAGTCAGGACTGGCCTTGAGGCCTTGCTGCAGCATAATATATCAAAAGTCTTTTTGCTCACGCCCGTGTACAGTTCCATTGACGCTGGGAGTCTATTTAATTCAATCTTCAGCATTATTGGGGGATACTTTGTGTTAAATGTTTGCACCCCATATACCTCTGCCTCCTCGGTCTGAGGCTCTGGTTCGACATGATCTGCCGTGGAGCTGCCCTCCTCTGCAACATGGTGGTTTGCAGGATTAGCAGGGTTTGCAGCTTACCTGCACATACATTGGAGGCGTCCCATTATTCCACAGCCCTTGAAAACCTACCCTTTGAAGCAGCATGAATGAAAACGATGATCAAGGTGTTAATGGCCTTGTATTCATCATCCTTGATGGTGGACTCTGAGACATCTGTGGACGTGCAGCTGCAGGCATGTGGGGCCTGCCCTGTACGTTGCAATTTGAAAACATCATTACTTTGTTCACAGTACTTGTAGCAGCACTCATGTGCTGAGAGATTTGCTTCGTATTGTCACTGGTGGCAATGAACACCTGGGCTATCGCTATGGCTTTACTCAAGGTTGGGGTCTCTACAGTCAAAAGTTTGTGAAGTATCACATCATGGCCAATGCCAAGTATGAAAAGTCTCTGAGCATGTGCTCCAAATGTCCTTCAAATTCGCAATGTCCTGCAAGGTGTCTCAGCTTGGCGACATAACTCGCCACTTCCTGGCCTTCAGACCTTTTGTAGGTGTAGAACCGGTACCTTGCCATCAGAATGCTTTCCTTCAAGTTCAGATGCTCCCGGACCAGTGTGCACAAATCATTGTACGATTTCTCTGTGGGTTTCGCTGGAGCAAACAGATTTTTCATGAGGTCATACGTTGGTGCTCCGCAGACGGTGAGGAGAATCGGCCTTCGTTTGGCAGCGTTCGCTTCTCCTTCCAGCTCATTGGCCACGAAGTATTGGTCGAGTCGCTCCACGAAGGTTTCCCAATCATCTCCCTCCGAAAATTTATCCAGGATGCCCACTGTTCTCTGCATCGTTGGGTTCGTCATCTGTATCTCATCACCAGTTGTAGTGTATGAATAAGGAGTCTGACTACATACAGTGAGCTCAAAGTAAAGTATGACCTTAGTCTTTTAGTGCAGAGCTCCAGCGTGCCTCTCCAGCCTGTGAGGCCTCCTTAAGGGACTCCAGGGGATGAGCCCTCTGGTGGCTAAACAAGGTATATACAGGTTTACATATATAACAATCTTATCGAAACGTATAAGATTATGAGGGTGCTTGACAAGATGGATGCAGAGAGGATGTTTCTACTGATGGGGGAGACTAGAACTAGAGGGCATGATCTTAGAATAAGGAGCCGCCCATTTAAAACAGAGATGAAAATAAATTTCTTCTCAGAGGGTTGTAAATCTGTGGAATTCTCTGCCTCAGAGAGCTGTGGAAGCTGGGACATTGAATAAATTTAAGATGGAAATAGACGGTTTCTTGAACGATAAGGGGATAAGGGGTTATGGGGAGTGATCGGGGAAGTGGAGCTGAGTTCATGATCAGCTCAGCCATGATCTCATTGAATGGCGGAGCAGGCTCGAGGGGCCGTATGGCCTACTTCTGTTCCTATTTCTTATGTTCTTATGTTCTCTCAGTCTGAGCTCTGGGGTTTATATTTGTTTCCTGTTTTGTCTCGCCACCAGTGGCACCATTAAAGAGACAACACTCTCCAATTAGAGATTGGCAAACTAGTGTTATTGGCTGATGGTTCAGTCCCTACGATTTTAACATGTTCTGCCATCTAACTTAAGGACATGTTGGTCTCTTCTCAGTTCAACAGAATCGGATGGGAAAATACAATCGGCTGACACTACAGTGCAGTACTGAGGGAGTGCTGCATTGTCAGAGGTGCCATCTTTCAGATGAGATGTTAAAAGTAAGGTACGGTCTGCTTGTTATAGTGGACGGAAAAGATTCCATGTCACCTTAAAAGTAACTTGTTGGCTGTGAAGTGCTTTGCGACATCCTGAGAACATGAAAGGCATTATATAAGTGCCAGTCTTTTTTCTAAACAGATATATGACTTGGAAGTGACAGTGGCATAGATATGGTACTGAATGGAGAAGCTTGATCCTATTTCGTGTTTCAATCCTTCCTTAATGTGGTTTAAACAGCTTCGAGGCAACAAGTACATGGCTGAGACCAGTCTGGGTGCCATCCTGGAAGCCTCATAATTCAAAACACAGCAGTCAATTTTAATACCGACTAAACCAAATTGCACAGCAGTCTGCAGGTTAGTCTTGAGGCTGGTGGTTCTGAAAAGTACAGTGGACTGAAATCCAAAACACAATCCAGATCCACTATGAAACTGTAAATTTATCTTTGTAAATAGATTTCTGGTTTTGTTGTACAAAGTGCACAGAGGAAATTTTCTTCCTATGCATCTCCCACATGCCTAGGAGCATTAACTCTTGTTCGTTAGCTACATGTGCAATATGAATATTGTTTTGTTTGCATTAATATTTCTAGGTTTCCAATACATTTGTTCACATCATGCTGAAACAGCAGAATTGGTTCCTGAGAGCCAGGAAAAAGGAGGTCCTGTCACGATGGTTCCTCTCATAGTGCATGTGGTTTCTATTGCTGGGGTTCTATTGCCAAAAGAGTTATTACATTAAGAGTCAAAACATTATGAGGATGTTAATCGTCCTCTCTCCGGGTTCGGGGTTTAGTCAATTTACCGTGGCCCCAAAGATGAGGGTTTGCCTCCTCAGCATATTCTCCTCAACCAACATAACCTCTTCAAGTATAAATCTTGGTTTCCTGGATATTATACAAAGGTAACAGCTTTAATACCATGTGGCAAATTATAGGGGTGCCAAGGACTCAATTAATCTGCTTGAACCAACTATTGGCATGAATTTTCATTTAATGGCTTACCTTACAGTGAGCAGAAAATTACCTTATGAAGATTCAGAAAGTGTCATTTTTATCAATGGTAATTGTGTAGAATTATTGTATATGACATCTGGAAGACTCAGTAATGACTGTTGGTAATCGAAGAGCCAAAGGGAGAGGATTCTGAGCCAGTGAAGATTTATCTAAATCTAGAGCCAGCAATGTACACATCTCAACTATTACCTACCTGCTGAATCTTCACAGATAAGGCCCGGCAATTAATTTCGGATTATACATTCTCTCATGAGGGTATGGTCATTTCATTGCTGCCTTCGTCCTCTGTGTGTGCATTTCCATTCTCTTTATTTGCCCTTAGAGAGCACAATCAACACTGCCACTGGTGTGAACGATGGTAGGTAACTTTTGCAACACTACATTTAGACTGCTGGTATTGCTAAAACCTATCCTACTGTAACTTAAGGCACTAGTGTTGTAACCCATTTCAAAGTTTGATATATGCAAAGTGATTTAAGTTAACGGAATCCATCCCTTCCTGACCCCAGACAACAGTTGACCAAATCACTGCTTTCAGTTTACTGCCATTGATCATACTACTATGTTAAGCCTATTTTGTAACACACTGAATTATGTTAATAATGTCAAACATGACCGTAAAGTCTGGAAAGATATATTCTGCTTGGCAATTAGAAAACTTTATGAGCAGCAAAGAAACCTTAATTCTATAAAGAGGCAGTAAGTAAAAGCGTTACTTTTAATTTGACTGATATTGAACAACTCTCACATTTTGCTGCACAGTATCTGTTTGATCCGAAATGGGAGCTGCAGCTTGGTTGGTGGGGGAGGGATAAGATTTCACTTCTTTGTACAAGTTGAATCTTAAATGCAGGTTATTGTTGGCGGGATGGTGTTGTGGGGGTGGGGCAGGTTGCGGGGGCAAGGTGCCATCACACTTTAAGTGTTAAATATGATACAGGTACTAGACTAATGTGTCCTTAGGTTATTTTAGATTATTTCATGACTAGTTCAAGATTAAGCAATTGTGGAAGTTAGCTAATGCAATTTGGTTAATAAATGTCTGTTAAGAAAATATTTTGTAAGTGAAATACTTACAGATATTGTCAGACAATAGGGTCATTCTCAGCCAGGCTAATTTGATGCCGCATGACCCAGTGCTGCACCATTTCTTGTGTTTACTGCCAGAAGCATTTGTCAGAAGAATTCAGTGTGCAGCCCGTTTAAAGCAACACCATTTCCTTTCAAAGGACAGCTGTTGATTCAGGCTCTTCACAAGAAGAAAATAATTGAGTCCCATTGTGAGATTGGATCCATGGACTGATGCTTAAAAAGTGCTTCCAGATATGAAGATGCTTGCAAAAGTCTTATTACCACGTTCGGTCTTTAGAATACAGAGGACTCAAAACATATTTATCCTGAGCACCAGCTGTCTGTGTAGCTTGAACACTGAGCACTGCATATTCTGGTGTAGCCTAAACAATGCTTAATATCAGACACACTGTATATAAACATGGGTATGTCCCAGCACTGTGTTTTTAAAAATTATTCGTTCATGGGATGTGGGCATCGCTGGCATGGCCAGTATTTATTGCTCATCACAATGTAAACAATGACTGTATCATGAACAATATGCATGTAAAATATCTTGAAAATTGTGTATCATAAGGACTCCATGGCTGTCGTTGTATTTAGAGGCTTATCTGTTTTGATCAGCCGGGTCTCAAATGACATGAGAAAGAAGAAACCATTGATTCATTGAAATGCGTTACTAAATAAGACAGCATGTGTGGAGCCAATCTCATAGCATTCCCGTCACACATAATGAAATCAATCCACTAATTATTCCATGCTTCTAGCACAGTCTCTTGGTCAAAGGAATAAAGAACACAACAGTATTTATTATTATATAAACACCTATGTAAATATTATAGTATGGAAATTGATGTTGAACAGAATATGAAAGGTTAAAAGAGGACAAGCGCGTACTTAGTTTCAGTCCCTGGACTGTGCAGGTATCAATAAGAGAGGCCGTGCAGCACTACAATTGTTCTCAGTATATCAGGCAGGCTTTTGTTCCTGACTTCTTTCCAGCAGTCCCTGCTGGAAAATGTGTATACAATATAGACATTTGGGAAAAAGATTTTTTTTCCTGATCGCACCGTGCTAACAAAATCTTAAACCTGCAGCGGTTCAAGAAGGCGGCTCATCACCACCTTCTCAAGGGCAATTAGAGATGGGCAATAAATGCTGGCCTTACCAGCGATGCCCATGTCCCATGAACAAAGAAAAAAATCCTCGTGGGAAATTTTCTGTCATATATGTATGCTTGGGGTTACTAGCCACTAGGTGGCGCGACTGTCGGAGGTCATTGGGCTGTACGCACCTGTGTGCAGCCCAGGTATAAAAGGCAAGCCATCATGTAATGTGATCACTTTGGGCCCTAATAAAGCAGAGCCAGGTTTGTACTTGTGTTAGTTTACAGTATTCAGTCTATCGAGTTATTACATACATAACATTTGGCGACAAAGTAACTTAAGAACCTTCGCATGCAAAAATGAGCACAATTGGAATTCTGGAGAGATTCATGGAGGGAGAGGACTGGGCAGATTTTGTAGCTCGCCTGGACCAGTATTTTGTGGCAAACAAAATGGAGAAACCCACTGACGCAGTTAGGCGCAGGGCAGTCTTCCTCACGGTTTGCGGTCCAAAACACTATGGACTCATAACGAATCTTCTCTCACCTGCAAGTCCAATGGACAAGGACTATTAGGAATTGTGTGCTCTGGTACGTGACCATCTCAAACCAGAAGAAGGCATCATCATCTCACGATATTGATTCTACATTCGTTCTGAGGGCCAGGATGTGTCGGAATTTGTTGCCGACCTAAGATGTCTAGCTGGACCGTGTAAGTTTGAAAACGCGTTGGGAGACATGCTGGGGGAGTTCTTTGTAATCGGCATCAACCACGAGGTGATCCTGCGTAAGCTACTGGCGGCGGAAACACTGGACTTGAGCAAGGCCATCACAATTGCCCATGCATGACGATGGACAAACACTTAAAGCAGATATCATTGGAAAATCGGAACTCGGCAAGTACTGTAAACAAGATTGTATCGTTGTTTGGAAGAACTACATATGGCAGGGCTTACCCGACTGCGTATGCAAAACTTGTGGCTGCTCAAAGTCCGCCAATGGGAATGAATCCGATTTCACCGTGTTGGCGTTGTGGAGGCAATCATCAGCTTCATCAGTGTGGGTTTAAACAGTACATTTGTAAAGGCTGTTTGAGACAGGGGCATCTCCAGCGCATGTATCTGCAACTGAGCAAGCGTGCTGCAACACACCACATGGAGGATGATGACCAGTATAGCGTGGATCTGGATATGCAATCCGAGATACCAGAGGAGGAAGTGTATGGACTGTATTCGTTTCTAACAAAGAGCCAACCTGGCTAATAATGATTAATGTGAAACTTAACGGTGTGCTGGTACCGATGGAATTGGACACGGGTGCGAGTCATAGAAACATAGAAACATAGAAAATAGGTGCAGGAGTAGGCCATTCGGCCCTTCGAGCTTGCACCACCATTCAATATGATCATGGCTGATCATGCAACTTCAGTACCCCATTCTTGCTTTCTTTCCATACCCCTTGATCCCTTTAGCCATAAGGGCCACACTCCCTTTTGAATATATCTAATGAACTGGCCTCAACAACTTTCTGTGGTAGAGAATTACATAGGTTCGCAATCAATAATGAGCCAGTGAACATTCGACAAGCTGTGGGATACTAAGGCTGTGAGGCCTAAGCTGAGTCCAGTCAATGCCAAGTTGTGTACGTACACTAAAGAACTCATAACGGTGATTGGCAGTGCAGTAGTCAAGATGTCGTATGATGGTGTGGTTCATGATTTACCATTATGGATTGTTCCAGGCAATGGTCCAACACTGTTCGGCAGGAATGGCTAGAAAAAAATCAAATGGAATTGGAACAATAACAAAGTGTTGCCATCGGAGGATAATACTCCATGTGCTCAAGTGCTGAGCAAGTTTCCCTTGCTGTTTGAACCGGGCATCGGCAATTTCATAGGAGCCAAGGTGCAGATTCACCTGGACTCGGGTGCAAGACCCGTCCATCACAAAGCTGTACATGATGAGGGAGAAGGTCGAAATTGAACTGGACAGACTCCAGTGTGAAGGGGTCATATCACCGGTCGAATTTAATGAATGGGCCAGCCCCATTGTTCCTGTGTTGATGGCACTGTCAGGATTTGTGGAGACTACAAGGTTCCGATCAACCGAGTTTCAAAACAGAAACAATACCCATTACCGAAGGCTGATGACCTGTTTGCAACGCTAGCCGGGGGGGAAGTCGTTCATTAAACTGGATCTGACGGCGGCCTACATGACACAAAAGCTGATCGAGACATCGAAGAAACTTATGTGCATCAACACCCATAAAGGACTATTTATCTACAACAGGTGTCCTTTCGGAATTCGCTCAGCTGCAGCCATATTTCAGAGGAACATGGAGAGTCTACTGAAGTCCGTCCCTAGAACCGTTGTGTTCCAAGATGACATCCTGGTCACAGGTCGTGACACTGCCAAACATCTGAATAACCTGGAAGAAGTTCTACATCGTCTGGACAAAGTAGGACTCAGACTGAAACGTTCGAAGTGCGTCTTCATGGCACCGGAAGTCGAATTCCTGGGAGGAAAATTGCTGCTGACGGCATCAGGCCTACGGACTCGAAAAACAAGGCCACCAAAAATGTACCCAAGCCTCAGAATGTGACGGAGCTGCGTTCGTTCCTTGGTCTACTCAATTATTTCGGTAATTTCCTCCCCAGATTGAGCACTTTATTAGAGCCACTGCACATGCTGCTAAGAAAAGGTGACAACTGGGTTTGGGGTGCGTCTCAAGACAGAGCTTTTGAGAAAGCTACTAATCTGCTTTTCTCTAACAAGCTGCTGGTACATTATGATCCGTGTAAGCATCTATTATTGGCCTGTGATGCTTCGTCATATGGAATTGGTTGCGTGCTCCAACAAGCTAATGAGTCAGGTAAACTACAACCTGTTGTGTATGCTTTTAAAATATTGTCCTAGGTAGAAAGAACCTACAAATTGGTAGAAAAAGAAGCATTAGCCTGTGTGTATGGGGTTAAAAAGATGCATCAGCACCTGTTTGGTCTTCAGTTTGAACTGGAAACATATCACAAGCCACTTATTTCATTGTTTTCAGAAAACAAAGGTATCAATACCAATGCATCGTCCCGCATCCAGAGGTGGGCGCTGACATTATCTGCCTATGATTATGTCATTCACCATAGACCTGGCACTGAGAATTGTGCCGATGCACTGAGCCGTCTGCCATTGCCCACACCGGAGGTGGAGACGCCACAACCTGCAGACCTATTGTTAGCCATGGATGCTTTTGAAAGTGAAGGAACCCTGTCGGCGCAACAAGTTAAGACCTGGACCAGCCAGGATCCGATATTATTGATTGTGGAACGTTGTATCCTTCATGGTGATTAGTCTGCCATACCCAAGCAAATGGGTGATGAAATCAAACCTTACAACCGTCGCAAAGACGAACTATCCATTCAGTCAGATTGTTTACTGTGGGGTAATCGTGTTGTTATGCCTATGAAAGGCAGAGAGAAATTTGTACATGACCTACATAGCACTCATCCCGGTATTGTCATGATGAAAGCCATTGCCAGATCTCATGTATGGTGGCCTGGAATTGACTCTGATCTGGAATCATGTATGCATCAGTGCAACACTTGCATGCAGCTAAGTAAAGCACCAGCGGAATCGCCGCTGAATCTGTGGTCATGGCCATCTAAACCATGGTCCAGGATCCACATCGACTTTGCAGGTACCTTCCTGCGAAAGATGTTTTTAGTTGTGGTGGATGCATATTCCAAGTGGATAGAGTGTATAATCATGTCATCCAGTACATCGAGAGCCTTTGTGTCATGTTTGCCATTCATGGTCTGCCCGACATCGTTGTAAGTGACAACGGACCCTGCTTCACTAGTCTGGAGTTTCAAGAGTTCATGAAACTCAATGGTATCAAACATGTGAGGTCAGCACCATTCAAACCCGTATCTAATGGTCAAGCAGAGCGT
Source organism: Pristiophorus japonicus (assembly GCF_044704955.1). Lineage (NCBI taxonomy): Eukaryota > Metazoa > Chordata > Chondrichthyes > Pristiophoridae > Pristiophorus > Pristiophorus japonicus. The sequence goes on from NC_091984.1 coordinate 36,312,096, forward strand.
GCTGTCCAAGCCATCAAGCAGAGTATGAAATGTGTAACTCAAGGTTCACTGCAGACTCGCTTGTCACGTATCTTGCTAGTTACAGGACAAGACCCCACTCGCTTACCAGGGTCGCTCCTGCTGAACTAATGATGAAGAGAGGTCTCAAGACCAGGCTCTCTCTTGTCCATCCTGACTTGAACAATCATGTTGAATACAGACGTCAAAGTCAGCAGTGGTATCATGATCGCGCTGCCATGTCACGCGACATTTCTGTTAACGATCCTGTGTATGTACTAAATTATGGTCAAGGTCCCAAATGGATCGCCGGTACTGTTACGGCCAAGGAGGGTAATAGAGTGTTTATTGTCAAGCTCAAGAATGGGCAAACATGCAGGAAACATGTTGCTCAGATAAAGCTGCGGCACACGGATGAACCGGAACAGTCTGAGGAAGACACAATCAGTGACCAACCAACGTACCCTCAGTCATCAGAGGACCCCGCTATCATCAATGAATCTGAACTTTCAATCCCTGACATGATGATTGTCACTCCCATCAGATCGGCTACCCAGCCCCCAGTCATAACAGACTCAGAACGCTCGCCCAAGGCTGGAGTTGAACAGAGACGATCAACTCGGGATAGGAAAGCCCCGGACCGTCTCAATTTGAAAAAAATCTTAAACCTGCAGCGGTTCAAGAAGGCGGCTCACCACCTCCTTCTCAAGGGCAATTAGGGATGAGCAATAAATGCTGGCTTTGCCAGCGACGCCCATGTCCCATGAACAAATAAAAAAATCCTAGTGGGAAGGTTTCCTATGTTCACTGACTCGAGTGATATTTTTAATGCCTATTTGCTGTCTACTGTCCAGGCCATCACAAGAATGGACACTGGGACGGCATGCTTGAATCCATAAACCAGCAGGAATCTAGAATAGAAAGGAAATAGGGAAGAAAATGAAAAACAAAATTCCTGAGCCGAGGAATGAGAAATAGATGAATTAATTCTGACTTCAAAGAATTTCTGAGTGTGGCTGTAAAAGGGACTTGAATACATTCAGTCACAAAAACACATTCAAGCATGTGATGGCATAACTGAAGGCGGTCACGCATTGTTGGAGATCTGTCCAAAGAGCCCATTTCTGTCATTGTAGAAGATTGGTAACTCAGCTATGTGTTTACTGTGCTTAAATGGATGAATTCTGATAGGAAGCAGGCCAGCCTCAGCCAATTTATTAAGCTCGGTGACTCAACCAGAGAGTGTTTTTTTTGCCATTGTCAAACAGGACCTCTTGGGCTGGATGTTCAGCTTTTGAGATTTCAGGGCGGTAGTGGTGGCGGGGCGGTTCTGATACCGCCTGGAAAAGGTTTGCGCCCTCGCCTGTAAAATTCGGCAAACATTGAGGTTCCATGATAGGGGGCGCAAAATCAGGCATTACACAAGGAGGTTTTTGCGCCCCAGCCAAAAATCACGGAGTTAAATAAGTCAGAATAATGTGTAGGACAAGGTTGTGCAGATGCCCTGATTTTTGTTGATTTTGCTTGTAAATTATTTCTTTGGGCTCACTTTCCCCAGTGATTTGCATCGCTTTTTTTGGCTTAAATTTAAAAATCTAAGTTTCTCCGAAGACTGTGAGCCAGCATAACTCAGTTAGTTACGATTTTTTTAGGTTCGTTTTTTTTTGCATCATAGACTGATGTCTGCGCCAGTTTTTCACAATTATGCAAGTTTGGCCAACTAACATTTTTTTCAAGTCCCAAAAAACCTTCTGCGCACTTAAGAAAAACCAGTGCACATCAAAAAATCGGTGCAGAATGACGCCATTGTTTTTTGGCGAAGTTTTGGAGGGAGTCAAGAACACATAAATATGCATCATCAAGCTTAAACTTTTCCAACTGAAATTGCAGAAAATGGAAGTCTAATGCACTTCTTTAAGTTTGGATTTTTTTTAAAGTGCCACACCACCACCGAACGTCTCCAAATTGGGCTCAAGGATCAGAGCATTGGCCGGCAGAATCCGTCCCTCGCCCGGACACAGGGACTCGGCTTGATTAGAAGCCCGCAGAGGGTGGGTGGATGTGGAACCCAAACTGAAGGCATGAGAAGCCTTGCACTATGCCACTATGCCACGATGCATCAAATGAAGCCCGGGGGTGGCGGGGTGGAGGGGGGCTCCCGATCTAAACAAGCCTATTGCGCATGCTCAGACCTGGGTGTGGTCCATGCTAGAGCGTCAACATTGGGGACAGAGACAACAAAGAAGCTTGTCCTGCCTGCCTGTCATTTTGAGCTAGTTGCAAAACTACAATTTAATTATGAGGGCAATATTGACAATGCCATATCTCGTGCAAGCCTTCTGCATGATGGTGCCGCAGAGGAGACAATTGATTCGACATCATCACATGAGGAACCTCAGAGCACGTAGGATGATGGGCAGGAGGCCTTACCCACATTGAGACAGGCGTTCGTACCTGCACCTGAGTGATGCAGACTGTGCGAGAAGGCTGCGTTTCCGCAAAGGAGTTGTAACCGAGATCTGTGAGTTAGTAAAAGCAAACCAGCAACCTAGAAGCATCAGGAGGACTCCTTTGTCAGTTTAAGTGAAGGTTACAATTGCACTTTCATTCTATGCATCTAGATCGTTCCAGGCCACAACTGGGGATGTGTGCGCCATTTCTCAACATGCAATGCATATCTGCATTTGGCAGGTGACTGCTGAACTATATGCGCGAAGGGATGACTACTTAAAATTCCCCTTAACTACGTAGGCAATGCATGACAGGGCTGTGGGCTTCTCCAGGATTGCTGGCTTCCAAAAGGTACAGGGCTTCATTGATTATACCCACATCGCCTTGCACGCACCATTGGAGGATTCCGAGGTGTACAGGGACAGAAAAGGCTTCCACTCCGTAAACGTGCAGCTCGTGTGTGACGACATGCATGGCATCATGTCAGTTGATGCAAGATACCCTGGGAGCACCCATAATGCTTGAGCAGTGGTGCAGCAGGGGGGGATTCAAATTCCTGGGGCATTGGAACCAGTTCTGGGGGAGGTGGGACCAGTACAAATCGGACGGTCTGCACCTGGGCAGGACCGGAACCAATGTCCTAGGGGGAGTGTTTGCTCGTGCTGTTGGGGAGGAGTTAAACTAATATGGCAGGGGGCAGGGAGACAGAGGGAAACAAAAAGGAGGCAAAAGCAAAAGACAGAAAGGAGATGAGGAAAAATGGAGGGCAGAGAAACCCAAGGCAAAGAACAAAAAGGGCCATTGTACAGCAAAATTCTAAAAGGAGAAAGGGTGTTAAAAAAAACAAGCCTGAAGGCTTTGTGTCTTAATGCAAGGAGTATCCGCAATAAGGTGGATGAATTAACTGTACAAATAGATGTTAACAAATATGATGTGAGTGGGATTACGGAGACGTGGCTCCAGGATGATCAGGGCTGGGAACTCAACATCCAGGGGTATTCAACATTCAGGAAAGATGGAATAAAAGGAAAAGGAGGTGCGATAGCATTGCTGGTTAAGGAGGAGATTAAGGCAATAGTTAGGAAGGACATTAACTTGGATGATGTGGAATCTATACGGGTAGAGCTGCAGAACACCAAAGGGCAAAAAACATTAGTGGGAGTTGTGTACAGAGCTCCAAACAGTAGTAGTGATGTTGGGGAGGGCATCAAACAGGAAATTAGGGGTGCATGCAATAAAGGTGCAGCAGTTACAATGGGTGACTTTAATATGCACATAGATTGGGTTAACCAAACTGGAAGCAATACGGTGGAGGAGGATTTCCTGGAGTGCATAAGGGATGGTTTTTTAGACCAATATGTCGAGGAACCAACTAGGGGTGAGGCCATCTTAGACTGGGTGTTGTGTAATGAGAGAGGATTAATTAGCAGTCTCGTTGTGCGAGGCCCCTTGGGGAAGACTGACCATAATATGGTGGAATTCTGCATTAGTATGGAGAATGAAACAGTTAATTCAGAGACCATGGTCCAGAACTTAAAGAAGGCTAACTTTGAAAGTATGAGGCGTGAATTGGCTAGGATATATTGGCGAATGATACTTAAGGGGGTGACTGTGGATGGGCAATGGGAGACATTTAGAGACCGCATGGATGAACTACAACAATTGTACATTCCTGTCTGGCGTAAAAATAAAAAAGGGAAGGTGGCTCAACCGTGGCTATCAAGGATAATCAGGGATAGTATTAAAGCCAAGGAAGTGGCATACAAATTGGCCAGAAATAGCAGCGAACCCGGGGACTGGGAGAAATTTAGAACTCAGCAGAGGAGGACAAAGGGTTTGATTAGGGCAGGGAAAATGGAGTACGAGAAGAAGCTTGCAGGGAACATTAAGACGGATTGCAAAAGTTTCTAGAGATATGTAAAGAGCAAAAGGTTAGTAAAGACAAACGTAGGTCCCCTGCAGTCAGAATCAGGGGAAGTCATAACGGGGAACAAAGAAATGGCCGACCAATTGAACAAGTACTTTGGTTCGATATTCACTAAGGAGGACACAAACAACCTTCCGGATATAAAAGGGGTCGGAGGGTCTAGTAAGGAGGAGGAACTGAGGAAAATCCTTATTAGTCGGGAAATTGTGTTGGGGAAATTGATGAGATTGAAGGCCGATAAATCCCCAGGGCCTGATGGACTGCATCCCAGAGTACTTAAGGAGGTGGCCTTGGAAATAGTGGATGCATTGACAGTCATTTTCCAACATTCCATACACTCTGGATCAGTTTCTATGGAGTGGAGGGTAGCCAATGTAACCCCACTTTTTAAAAAAGGAGGGAGAGAGGTAACAGGGAATTATAGACCGGTCAGCCTGACATCGGTAGTGGGTAAAATGATGGAATCAATTATTAAGGATGTTATAGCAGTGCATTTGGAAAGAGGTGACATGATAGGTCCAAGTCAGCATGGATTTGTGAAAAGGAAATCATGCTTGACAAATCTTCTGGAATTTTTTGAGGATGTTTCCAGTAGAGTGGACAAGGGAGAACCAGTTAATGTGGTATATTTGGACTTTCAGAAGGCTTTCGACAAGGTCCCACACAAGAGATTAATGTGCAAAGATAAAGCACATGGGATTGGGGGTAGTGTGCTGACATGGATTGAGAACTGGTTGTCAGACAGGAAGCAAAGAGTAGGAGTAAATGGGGACTTTTCAGAATGGCAGGCAGTGACTAGTAGGGTACTGCAAGGTTCTGTGCTGGGGCCCCAGCTGTTTACACTGTACATTAATGATTTAGACGAGGGGATTAAATGTCGTATCTCCAAATTTGCGGATGACACTAAGTTGGGTGGCAGTGTGAGCTGCGAGGAGGATGCTATGAGGCTGCAGAGTGACTTGGATAGGTTAGGTGAGTGGGCAAATGCATGGCAGATGAAGTATAATGTGGATAAATGTGAGGTTATCCACTTTGGTGGTAAAAACAGAGAGACAGACTATTATCTGAATGGTGACAGATTAGGAAAAGGGGAGGTGCAAAGAGACCTGGGTGTCATGGTACATCAGTTATTGAAGGTTGGCATGCAGGTACAGCAGGCGGTTAAGAAAGCAAATGGCATGTTGGCCTTCATAGCGAGGGGATTTGAGTACAGGGGCAGGGAGGTGTTACTACAGTTGTAGAGGGCCTTGGTGAGGCCACACCTGGAGTATTGTGTACAGTTTTGGTCTCCTAACCTGAGGAAGGACATTCTTGCTATTGAGGGAGTGCAGCGAAGGTTCACCAGACTGATTCCCGGGATGGCGGGACTGACCTATCAAGAAAGACTGGATCAATTGGGCTTGTATTCACTGGAGTTCAGAAGAATGAGAGGGGACCTCATAGAAACATTTAAAATTCTGACAGGGTTAGACAGGTTAGATGCAGGAAGAATGTTCCCAATATTGGGGAAGTCCAGAACCAGGGGACACAGTCTAAGGATAAGGGGTAAGCCATTTAGGACCAAGATGAGGAGGAACTTCTTCACCCAAAGAGTGGTGAACCTGTGGAATTCTCTAGCACAGAAGGTTGTTGAGGCCAATTCACTAAATATATTCAAAAAGGAGTTAGATGAAGTCCTTACTACTAGGGGGATCAAGGGGTATGGCGAGAAAGCAGGAATGGGGTACTGAAGTTGCATGTTCAGCCATGAACTCATTGAATGGCGGTGCAGGCTAGAAGGGCCGAATGGCCTACTCCTGCACCTATTTTCTATGTTTCTATGTTTCTATCCTATGCGAGAGCATTATATCTGCCATGTATCAGCAGCAGCCAGAAGGGCAGAGCTGGCTGCTGGGAGACAAAGGGTACGGCATCGCCACCTGGCTCATGGCTTCCCTACACATAACCTGGATGGAAGCTGACCGGGAATACAACATAAGAACATAAGAACATAAGAAATAGGAACAGGAGTAGGCCATACGGCCCCGCAAGCCTGCTCCTCCATAGCTGATCTGATCATGGACTCAGCTCCATTTCCCTGCCCGCTCCCCACAACCCCTTATCCCCTTATCGTTTAAGAAACCGTCTATTTCTGTCTTAAATTTATTCAATGTCCCAGCTTACACAGCTCTCTGAAGCAACAAATTCCACAGGTTCACAAACCTCTGTGAGAAAAAATTTCTCCTCTTCTCTGTTTTAAATGGGTGGCCCCTTATTTTAAGATCGTGCCCTCTAGTTCGAGTCTCCCCCATCAGTGGAAACATCCTCTCTGCATCCACCTTGTCAAGCCCCCTCATAATCTTATACGTTTCGATAAGATCACCTCTCATTCTGCTGAATTCCAATGAGTAGAGATCCAACCTACTCAACCTTTCCTCATAAGTCAACCCCCTCATCCTCGGAATCAGCCTAGTGAACCTTCTCTGAACTGCCTCCAAAGCAAGTATATCCTTTATTAAATATGGAAACCTTAACTGTAAGCAGTATTCCAGATGTGGCCTCACCAATACCTTATATAGCTGTAGTAAGACTTCCCTGCTTTTATACTCCATCCCTGACGACTACATATGCAGGAAGTGTATCCTGCTGCAGCTCCTGACAGACCGCATTGCCGCGATGCTGAGGATATCGTGAATAGCACGTTTAGTGAGCTGATCACATCGAAGGTAGAGGTTACACAGGCAGATAGGGAATGGGTGACCAGCAGGAAGAGCACTGGAAGGAAGGTAGTGCAGGGGTCCCTGCGGTCACCCCCCTCCGAAATCACCTCGGGTGCTGTTGGGGGTGATGACTCAACAGGGAAGGGCAGCAGCAGCCTCGTTCATGGCACCATAGGTGGCTCTGCTGCACAAGAGGGCAGGAAGAAGAGTGGGAGAGCTATAGTGGTAGGGGATTCTATTGTAAGGGGAATAGATAGGCGTTTCTGCGGCCGCAATTGAGACTCCAAGATGGTATGTTGCCTCCCTGGTGCAAGGGTCAAGGATGTCTTGGAGTGGCTGCAGGACATTTTTGAGGGGGAGGGTGAACAGCCACTTTTTATGGTGCATATAGGTACCAACGATATAGGTAAAAAATGGGATGAGGTCCTACAAACTGAATTTAGGGAGCTCGGAGTTAAATTAAAAAGTAGGACCTCAAAGGTAGTAATCTCAGGATTGCTACCAGTGCCACATGCTAGTCAAAGGAGGAATTGCCGGATAGCTAAGATGAATATTGTCATGTATCTCACACTACTGTATATAACTTATCTTACCATGCTATACATGACTGTAACTAGATATGACCTGTAACCACAAGCATACTTTACCACCAGGGGTGCATTTGCAGGAGACACTGCATACCTGTTCCACACAGGTATATAAGGGCAGGTCTCAGACAAGTGTGGCACTCGAGAGCTGTGAAATAAAGGTGCAGGTCCAGAGTGACCTTGACTTCAGCATGTGCCTCATGTAAGTCTGTACTTCAGGGTCAGGACATTACAGTGGCGACGAGTTACGGGATTACAGAATCCACAGAATGGCTACCAACGGCTCAGATGAGAAATACAATGCTGGAGACAATTGGGAGGATTTTATAGAAAGGCTCCAGCAAAGCTTTGTAACCAAAGACTGGTTGGGCGATGATAAGGCAGACAAGAGAAGAGCCCATCTCTTGACCAGCTGTGGCTCGAAAACATACGCCTTAATGAAGGACCTGCTGGCACCCGAGAAACCAGCAAGCAAGTCGTTTGAGGAGTTGAGCACACTGGTGAGAGACCACCTGAAGCCAGTGAGCAGCCTACACATGGCCATGACACAGGTTCTACAACTACAGATGCTGTGTGGGCCAGAGCATACCCAACTTTGTGGCGGAACTTCGGAAGCTGGCTAGTTTATGTGAGTTCTCTGATGAACTAAGGAAAGAAGTACTGAGAGACTTTTTTATTGAAGGAATAGGCCACACAGACATATTCCGAAAGCTTATAGAGACCAAGAACTTGACCCTAGAGGCAGCAGCTCTGGTCGCACATACATTCTTGGCAGGGGAACAAGAAACGATGTTGATCTATACTGCGGGTACGACAACTAATGAAACATCGGAACAAGTGGTTCACAGCGTGAAACAAGCCGCTACCCCGACACACAGACAAAGGCAGGAGAGCAGGCCTTCACCAGCAGGCAATGGCACCAGAAACCATCAAGGGCCACATGAACTGCCATTCACACCTCATCAACCCACAATGCGAGCAATCAACTACAGACTGAGAGAAGCTCAAGAGAGATCAGCCAGACGCAGCTCATCCTTCGGAAGCAATGGAAGCGGTCTGTGCTGGAGATGTGGGAGAAGGCACTCAACAAGGAGGTGTCGATTTCAGCATGCTGTTTGCAGAAACTGCAACTATACAAGGCATCTGGCTTGCATGTGCAGAAAAACAGCAGCTCGGCTGGTATACGAATCGGAAGGGTCGGAAAGTGGACCAGAAGACGGTGGGGACAGTGCCCGGGATGCCGAGGTAAAGCAGGTCAACACGATCAATGTCCACTGTTCTTACAACAAGACTCCTCCATTAATGATGAGGGTCCTACTCAATGGGATACCCGTCAACATGGAACTGGACACGGGAGTTAGTCAATCTCTCACGAGCATCCAACAATTTGAACAGCTGTGGCACAAAAGCAACAGACCAAAACTCACAAGGATCGACACCAAACTAAGGACCTATACCAAAGAAATCGTCCCAGTCCTTGGCAGCGCCATGCTCTCAGTCACACACAAAGGGACGGTGAACCGACTTCCCCTGTAGATTGTCCCCGGAGATCTCCCAACACTGTTGGGGAGAAGCTTGCTGGCAAAACTAAATTGGAAATGGGATGATGTTCACGCCATGTCGTCAGAGGAACGGACCTCCTGCTCAACAGTTCTAAGTCATTTTGAACATCTCTTTCAGCCAGGCGTGGGCACCTTCAAAGGAGCTAAAGTTAAAATCTACATCACACAGGATGCCAGACCGGTCCATCACAAGACTAGAGCTGTGCCTTATGTGATGAGGGAAAAGATTGAACACGAACTGGACCAGCTTCTGCATTATCTCACCCATGGAATTTAGCGACTGGGCAAGTTCCATCGTCCCCGTCATGAAGCCTGATGGATCCGTACGAATCTGTGGGGATTACAAGTCTACCATAAACAGAGTCTCGCTACAGGACCAATACCCACTGCCCAGAGCGGAGGACCTATTTGCCACGTTGGCTGGAGGAAAACTTTTCTCAAAACTAGATCTCACATCTGCGTATGTGACGCAAGAACTGACCGAAGAGTCTAAGCTACTCACCACCATCAACACACATCGAGGCCTTTTTATGTACAATCGATGCCCATTCGGCATCAGGTCGGCAGCTGTTATATTCCAGCGCAACATGGAGAGTCTGCTCAAGTCCATCCCGGGGACGGTTGTGTTTCAAGATGACATACTCATCACGGGCAGGGACACCGACTCCCATCTCTACAATTTGGAGGAAGTACAAAGTCGATTGGATCGGGTAGGCCTAAGAGTTAAGAAATCCAAGTGTCTGTTTCTCGCGCCCGAGGTTGAATTTTTGGGCAGAAGGATTGCCGCTGATGGAATCCGCCCAACAGAATCCAAAACCGAAGCAATTTGTCTGGCACCCAGGCCCCGGAATGTCTCGGAACTGTGCGCCTTTCTCAGGCTACTCAATTACTTTGGGAACTATATGCAGAACTTGAGCATGCTGCTGGAGCCTCTCCATGTGCTACTCAGAAAGGGGTGCAATTGATTTTGGGGGGACGCCCAAGAACGTGCCTTCAATAAGGCACGCAATCTTCTATGTTCCAACAGTGTTTTAGCCTTTTTTGACCCAGGTAAAAAGCTAGTTCTTACATGTGATGCATCAGCGTACGGGGTCGGGTGCATTTTACAGCATGTCAATGATGCGGGTAAATTACAAACCATTGATTATGCCTCCAGATCACTTTCGCGGGCGGAGCGCGGGTACAGTATGGTTGAGAAGGAGGCGCTCGCGTGCGTGTACGGTGTCAAAAAGATGCTCCAATACCTTTTCGGGGCCAAGTTCGTGTTAGAAACCGACCACAAACCCCTCACATCCCTGCTATCTGACTATCAGAGTGCAAGGCAATAAACGCCAATGCCTCAGCGCGCATTCAGCGGTGGGCACTCATGCTGGCGTCTTACGACTACACAATAAGGCACAGACCAGGCACAGACAACTGTGCCACCTCGCTTAGCAGGCTACCCCTCGCGACCGCGGGACGGTCCGACGAACAGGACTGTGAGATGGTCATGACAATCAATGCCTTTGAATCCACAGGTTCACCCCTGACGGCTCGTTAAATCAGAGCCTGGATGACCAGCGACCCCACGTTATCCTTAGTAAAAAGATGTGTTTTAACTGGTGACTGGGCAGAGGCTTGCGATGCCTGCCCCGAGGAGATCAAACCTTTCCATAGGCTCATGCATGAACTATCACTACAGGCAGACTGCCTGATGTGGGGCAGCCGAGTAGTTATGCCGTTGCGAGGCAGAGAGGCGTTTGTCCGGGAGTTCCACCACGAGCACCCTGGGATCGTCCTTATGAAGGCCATAGCTAGATCCCACGTCTGGTGGCCTGGCATTGATGCGGACTTGGAGCTCTGCATCCGCCGGTGCACCATTTGTGCTCAACTCAGTAATGCTCCCAGGGAGGAGCCCTAAGCCCCTGGCCCTGGCCCACCAAACCGTGGTCGCGGGTGCATGTAGACTATGCGGGCCCATTCATGGGCAAAATGTTCCTCGTAGTCGTCGATGCATTTTCAAAGTGGATCGAGTGCACCATTTTAAACTCGAGCGCCATCTCCACCACTGTGGAGAACCTTAGAACCATGTTTGCAATGCACAGAATTAGACATAGACATAGAAAATAGGTGCAGGAGTAGGCTATTTGGCCCTTCGAGCCTGCACCGCCATTCAATGAATTCATGGCTGAACATGCAATTTCAGTACCCCATTCCTGCTTTCTCGCCATACCCCTTGATCCCCCTAGTACTAAGGACTACATCTAACTCCTTTTTGAATATATTTAGTGAATTGGCCTCAACACTTTCTGTGGTAGAGAATTCCACAGGTTCACCACTCTCTGGGTGAAGAGGTTTCTCCTCATCTCGTTCCTAAATGGCTTACCCCTTATCCTTAGACTGTGGCCCCTGGTTCTGGACTTCCCCAACATTGGGAACATTCTTCCTGCATCTAACCTGTCTAAACCCGTCAGAATTTTAAACGTTTCTATGAGATCCCCTCTCATTCTTCTGAACTCCAGTGAATACAAGCCCAGTTGATCCAGTCTTTCTTGATATGTCAGTCCCGCCATCCCAGGAATCAGTCTGGTGAACCTTCGCTGCACTCCCTCAATAGCAAGAATGTCCTTCCTCAGGTTAGGAGACCAAAACTGTACACAATACTCCAGGTGTGGCCTCACCAAGGCCCTGTACAACTGTAGTAACACCTCCCTGCCCCTATACTCAAATCCCCTCGCTATGAAGGCCAACATGCCATTTGCTTTCTTAACCGCCTGCTGTACCTGCATGCCAACCTTCAATGACTGATGTACCATGACACCCAGGTCTCGTTGCACCTCCCCTTTTCCTCATCTGTCACCATTCAGATAATAGTCTGTCCCACTGTTTTTACTACCAAAGTGGATAACCTCACATTTATCCACATTATACTTCATCTGCCATGCATTTGCCTACTCACCTAACCTATCCAATTCAATCTGCAGCCTCATAGCATCCTCCTCGCAGCTCACACTGCCATCCAACTTAGTGTCATCCGCAAATTTGGAGATACTACATTTAATCCCCTCGTCTAAATCATTAATGTACAGCGTAAACAGCTGGGGCCCCAGCACAGAAGCTTGCGGTACCCCACTAGTCACTGCCTGCCATTCTGAAAAGTACCCATTTACTCCTACTCTTTGCTTCCTGTCTGCCAACCAGTTCTCAATCCACATCAGCACACTACCCCCAATCCCATCTGCTTTAACTTTGCACATTAATCACTTGTGTGGGACCTTGTCGAAAGCCTTCTGAAAGTCCAAATATACCACATCAACTGGTTCCCCCTTGTCCACTCTACTGGAAACGTCCTCAAAAAATTCCAAAGATTTGTCAAGCATGATTTCCCTTTCACAAGTCCATGCTGACTTGGACCTATCATGTCATCGCTTTCCAAATGCGCTGCTATGATATCCTTAATAATTGATTCCATCATTTTACCCACTACCGATGTCAGGCTGACTGGTCGATAATTCCTCCTTTTTTAAAAAGTGGGGTTACATTGGCTACCCTCCACTCCATAGGAACTGATCCAGAGTCTATGGAATGTTGGACAATGACTGTCAATGCATCCGCTATTTCCAAGGCCACCTCCTCAAGTACTCTGGGATGCAGACCATCAGGCCCTGGGGATTTATCGGCCTTCAATCCCATCAATTTCCCCAACACAATTTCCCAATTAATAATGATTTCCCTTAGTTCCTCCTTCTCACCAGACCCTCTGACCCCTTTTATATCCGAAAGGTTGTTTATGTCCTCCTTAGTGAATACCGAACCAAAGTACTTGTTCAATTGAACTGCCAGTTCTTTGTTCCCAGTTATGACTTCCCCTGATTCTGACTGCAGGGGACTTATGTTTGTCTTTACTAACCTTTTTCTCTTTACATATCTATAGAAGTTTTTGCAGTCCATTTTAATGTTCCCTGCAAGCTTCCTCTCGTACTCTATTTTCCTTGCCCTAATCAAACCCTTTGTCCTCCTCTGCTGAGTTCTAAATTTCTCCCAGTTCCCGGGTTCGCTGCTATTTCTGGCCAATTTGTATGCTACTTCCTTGGCTTTAATACTATCCCTGATTTCCTTTGATAGCCACGGTTGAGCCACCTTCCCTTTTTTATTTTTACGCCAGACAGAGATGTACAATTGTTGTAGTTCATCCATGTGGTCTCTAAATGTCTGCCATTGCCCATCCACTGTCAACCCCTTAACTATCATTCGCCAATCTATCCTTGCCAATTCACGCCTCATACCTTCAAAGCTACCCTTCTTTAAGTTCTGGACCATGGTCTCTGAATTAACTGTTTCATTCTCCATCCTAATGTAGAATTCCACCATATTATGGTCACTCTTCCCCAAGGGGCCTCGCACAATGAGATTGCTAATTAATCCTCTCTCATTACACAACACCCAGTCTAAGATGGCCTCACCCCTAGTTGGTTCCTCGACATATTGGTCTAGAAAACCATCCCTTATGCACTCCAGGAAATCCTCCTCCACCGTATTGTTTCCAGTTTGGTTAACCCAATCTATATGCATATTAAAGTCGCCCATGATAACTGCTGCACCTTTATTGCATGCACCCCTAATTTCCTGTTTGATGCCCTCCCCAACATCACTACTACTGTTTGGAGGTCTGTACACAACTCCCACTAGCGTTTCCTGACATATTGGTCAGTGATAATGGTCCGTGCTTCACTAGCGCAGAATTTCAAGATTTTACATTTGACCACGGCATAAATCACGTTAAGATGGCACCGTTTAAGCCAGCCTCCAATGGCCAGGCAGAGTGAGCATTGCAAATCGTTAAACAAGGCATGCTAAAAATCCAAGGTCTCACTCTGCAGAGCTGCCTGTCGCGACTGCTGCTGGCATACAGATCTCGTCCGCATTCGTTGACTGGGGTTCCCCCCACGCAACTATTGATGAAACGGACCTTAAAGACAAGGCTCTCGTTAATCCTCCCAGTCATGCATGAAATTGTTGAGGCAAAGCACTGGAAGCTAACTGAGTACCATGACCGAAATTCGAGGGGGAGGTGGAATGATATAGGGGACAAAGTGTTTGTGCTAAACTATGGCAGGGGGCCCAAATGGCTTTCAGGGACAGTAACAGGCAAGGAAGGAAACAGGCTACTGGTTGCACAAATGGACAATGGCCAAACCTGCCGGAGGCATGTGGACGAAGTAAAAATTTTATTCACCAACAACACTGCAGAACCAGAAGCAGACTACAATGTGGAACTCACACCACACCTGGTGGACAGACAGAGGGAACAACCTGAGGAAAGGGCAGTCTCAACAGTCAGACCAGGCAAGATACCAGCAATCATACTGAACGAAACAGACAGCCCAGGCGAGATACTAGCAATCACACCGAAAGAAAAACAGGCACCAAGGCAAACAACTGAACCACAACTAAGACGCTCCACGCGAGAGCATAGACCACCTGAGAGACTGAATCTATAAAGACAATAAGACCTTGGGGGAGGGTGATGTCATGTATCTCACACTACTGTATATAACTGTATCTTACCATGCTATACATGACTGTAACTAGATATGACCTGTAACCACAAGCATACTTTACCACCAGGGGTGCACTTGGTATATAAAGGCAGGTCTCAGGCAAGTGTGGCACTCGAGAGCTGTGAAATAAAGGTGCAGATCCAGAGTGACCTTGACTTCAGCATGTGCCTCGTGTAAGTCTGTACTTCAGGGTCAGGACTTTACAAATACGTGGCTTGAGGAATGGTGCAAGAGGGAGGGATTATAATTCCTGGGACATAGGAGGAGTTCTGAGGGAAGTGGGACCAGAATAAACCAGACGGTCTGCACCTGGGCAGGACCGAAACCAATGTCCTAGGGGGAGTGTTTGCGAGTGCTGTTGGGGAGGGGTTCAACTAATATGGCAGGAGGATGGGAACCTATGCAGGGAGACAGAGGGAAGTAAAATGGGGGCAGAAGCAACAGATAGAAAGAAGAAAAGTAAAACCCAAGGCAAAAATCAAAAAGGGCCACATTACAGCAAAATTCTAAAGGGGCAAAATGTGTTAAAAAGACAAGACTGAAGGCTCTGTGCCTCAATGCGAGGAGTATTCGTAATAAGGTGGCGAATTAACTGCGCAGGCAACTATTAATTAATATGATATAATTGGCATTACAGAGACATGGCTTCAGGGTGACCAAGGCTGGGGACTCAACATCCAGGGGGGATTCAACATTCAGGAAGGATAGACAGAAAAGAAAAGGAGGTGGGGTAGTGTTGCTGGTTAAAGAGGAAATTAATGCAATAGTAAGGAAGGACAATAGCATGTATGATGTCCAATCTGTATGGGTAGAGCTGCGGAATACCAAAGGGCAGAAACCGATAGTGGGAGTTGTGTATAGACCACCAAAGAATAGTAGTGAGGTTGGGGACAGCATCAAACAAGAAATTAGGGATGCATGCAACAAGGGTACAACAGTTATCATGGGCAACTTTAATCTACGTATAGATTGGGCTAACCAAACTGGTAGCAATACGGTGGAGGAGGATTTCCTGGAGTGTATAAGGGATGATTTTCTGGACCAATATGTCGAGGAACCAACTGGAGAGCTGGTCATCCTAGACTGGGTGATGTGTAATGATAAAGGACTAATTAGCAATCTTGTTGTGCGAGGACCCTTGGGAAAGAGTGACCATAACATGGTAGAATTTTTTATTAGGGTGGAGAGTGACACAATTAATTCAGAGACTAGGGTCCTGAACTTAGGGAAATGTAACTTCGATGGTATGAGACATGAACTGGCTAGAATAGACTGGCGAGTGATACTTAAAGGGTTGACGGTGGATAGGCAATGGCAAACATTTAAAGATCACATGGATGAATTTTAAAAATTGTACATCCTGGTCGAGAGTAAAAATAAAACGGGGAAGGTGGCTCAACCGTGGCTAACAAGGGAAATTAAGGATATTATTCAATCCAAGGAAGAGGCATATAAATTGGCCAGAAAAAGCAGCAAACCTGAGGACTGGGAGAAATTTAGAATTCAGCAGAGGAGGACAAAGGGTTTAATTAGGAGGGGGAAAATAGAGTATGAGAGGAAGCTTGCTGGGAACATAAAAACTGACTGCAAAAGCTTCTATAGATAAGTGAAGAGAAAAAGATTAGTGAAGACAAACGTAGGTCCCTTGCAGTCAGAATCAGGTGAATTTATAATGGAGAACAAAGAAATGGCAGACCAATTGAACAAATACTTTGGTTCTGTTTTCACGAAGAAAGACAGAAATAACCTTCTGGAAATACTAGGGGATAGAGGGTCTAGTAAGAAGGAGGAACTGAAGGAAATCCTTATTAGTCAGGAAATTGTGTTAGGGAAATTGATGCGATTGAAGGCCGATAAATTCCCTGGGGCCTGATAGGCTGCATCCCAGAGTACTTAAGGAAGTGGCCCTCGAAATAGTGGATGCATTGGTGATCATTTTTCAGCAGTCTATCAACTCTGGATCAGTTCCTATGGACTGGAGGGTAGCTAATGTAACACCACTTTTTAAGAAAGGAGGGAGAGAGAAAACGAGGAATCATAGACTGGTTAGCCTGACATCAGTGATGGGGAAAATGTCGGAATCAATTATTAAAGATGAATTAGCAGCGCATTTGGAAAGCAGTGACAGGATCGGTCCAAGTCAGCATGGATTTATGAAAGGAAATCCTGCTTGACAAATCTTCTGGAATGTTTTGAGGATGTAAATGGTAGAGTGGATAAGGGAGAACCAGTGGATGTGGTGTATTTGGACTTTCAAAAGGCTTTTGACAAGGTCCCACACAAGAGATTGGTGTGTAAAATTAAAGCACATGGTATTGGGGGTAATATGCTGACGTGGATAGAGAACTGGTTGGCAGACAGGAAGCAGAGAGTCGGTATAAACGGGTCCTTTTCAGAATGGCAGGCAGTGACTAGTGTGGTGCCACAGGGCTCAGCTCAATATACATCAATGATTTAGATGAAGGAATTGAGTGTAATATCTCCAAGTTTGCAGATGACACTAAGCTGGGTGGCAGTGTGAACTGCAAGGAGGATGCTAAGAGGCTGCAGGGTGACTTGGACAGGTTAGGTGAGTGGGCAAATGCATGGCAGATGCAGTATAATGTGGATAAATGTGAGGTTATCCACTTTGGTGGCAAAAACACGAGGGCAGAATATTATCTGAATGGCAGCAGATTAGGAAAAGGGGAGGTGCAATGAGACCTGGGTGTCATGGTACATCAGTCATTGAAAATTGGCATGCAGGTACAGCAGGCAGTGAAGAAGGCAAATGGCATGTTGGCCTTCATAGCTCGGGAATTTGAGTATAGGAGCAGGGAGGTCTTACTGCAGTTGTACAGGGCCTTGGTGAGGCCTCACCTGGAATATTGTGTTCAGTTTTGGTCTCCTAATCTGAGGAAGGACGTTCTTGCTATTGTGGAAGTGCAGCGAAGATTCACGAGATTGATTCCCGGGATGGCAGGACTGACATATGAGGAGGGAATGGATCGACTGGTCCTGTATTCACTGGAGTTTAGAAGAATGAGATTGGATCATCGCATAGAAACATATAAAATACTGACAGGACTTGACAGATTAGATGTAGGAAGTACGTTCCCGATTTTGGGGAAGTCCAGAACCAGGGGACACAGTCTAAGGATAAGGGGTAAGCCATTTAGGACCGAGATGAGGAGAAACTTCTTCACTCAGAGAGTTGTTAACCTGTGGAATTCTCTACCGCAGAGAGTTGTTGATGCCAGTTCATTGGATATATTCAAGAGGGAGTTAGATATGGCCGTCATGGCTAAAGGGATCAAGGGGTATGGAGAGAAAGCAGGAAAGGGGTACTGAGGTGAATGATCAGCCATGATCTTATTGAATGGTGGTGCAGGCTCGAAGGGCCGAATGGCCTACTGCTGCACCTGTTCTCTATGTTTCTATCTTTTTATGTTTTTATCCCCCTTGCAATAAAGGCCAAGATACCATTGGCCTTCCTGATCAATTGCTGTACCTGCATACTATCTTTTATGTTTCATGCACAAGTACCCCCAGGTCCAGCTATACTGCGGTACTTTGCAATCTTTCTCCATTTAAATAATAACTTCCTCTTTGATTTTTTCTGCCAAAGTGCATGACCTCACACTTTCCAACATTATAATACATCTGCCAAATTTTTGCCCACTCACTTAGCCTGTCTATGTCCTTTTGCAGATTTTTTGTGTCCTCCGCACACATTGCTTTTACTCCCATCTTTGTATCATCAGCAAACTTGGCTACGTTACACTCAGTCCCTTCTTTCAAGTCGTTACTATAGATTGTAAATAGTTGCGGTCCCAGCACTGATCCCTGCGGCACCCCACTAGTTACTGGTTGCCAACCAGAGAATGAACCATTTATCCCGAATCTCTGTTCTCTGTTAGTTAGCCAATCCTCTATCAATGCTAATGTATTCGCCCCAACCCTGTGAACTTTTATCTTGTACAGTAACCTTTTATGTGGCACCTTGTCAAATGCCTTCTGGAAGTCCAAATACACCACATCCACTGGTTTCCCTTTATCCACCTTGTTCATTACATCCTCAAAGAACTCCAGAAAATTTGTCAAACATGTCTTCCGCTTCATAAATCCATGCTGACTCTGCCTGACTAAATTTTGCTTTTCCAAATGTCCTGCTATTGCTTCTTTAATAATGGACTCCCAACATTTTCCCAACCACAGATGTTAGGCTAGCTGGTCTATAATTTTCTGCTTTTTGTCTGCCTCCTTTTTTAAATAGGGGCGTTACATATGTAGTTTTCCAATCTACTGGGACCTCCACAGAATCCAGGTAATTTTGGTAAATTACAACCAATGCATCCACAATCCCTGCTGCTACTTCTCTTAAGACCCTAGGATGCAAGCCATCAGGTCCAGAGGATTTATCTGCCTTTAGTCCCATTATCTTACTGAGTACCACCTCCTTTGTGATTGTGATTGTGTTAAGTTCCTCCATCCCCTATAGCCCCTAAACTATCCACTGTTGTAATATTGTTAGTGTCCTCTATCGCACAATGCGATGCGCAGCATAATAGAGAGGACCCATTGGCATCATGAAACAGCGTTTCCAATGCCTGGACCATTCTGGACGCTACTTGCTATACTCCCCTGAGATTGTTGGTGAGTTCACTGTTGTGTGCTGCATGCTGCATAACGCAGCCATCATGAGTCAGCAGCAACTGGTAGTAGAAGACCCACCTGAAGGGAGAGTGATGAGGAGGAAGATGCAGATGATGAGGAGGAGGAAGAGGACGAGGACGAGGAAACCATGCAACTACCTGAACCCGGAGCACGACATGCCCCTTTAACGATTCCTCGAGCCTTGCGCCAGCAGCTCATCCATGAACGCTTTGCTGCCTGAAGGCTCAGCAGCAACTAATGCAAATGGACCATGTTTACTATTTGGACCTGTCCTGTAATATTGTGCTGTGTTAATGGAACAAATCATGGAAATGATTCTTGTTTACTTCAAAAAGTTGTGTTAATAATGGAACAAATAATGCAAATGATTCAGTTATAATTTAAAATATATTTTATTCTAAAGTTTAACAAACATTTGTTTGTACTTAACTTTAATAAAAATATTCTTGTATCAAACTTTAAAGTTTTCAGTTAAGATCACTTACAAACTTTAACATCATTTACAAATTCTAAGATCACTTCAAAACTTTAAGATTACTTACCAACTTTTAAACTTATAAATTTACATAACTTACAAAAAACGTTTAATTTGACAACAGTTACAACATAACAACAATAATAACAACAACAGCAAGAGCAAAGAAAGGCTGCACCCATCTCTTCTCCACCTTATTCTAAGACCACTTGCTGCGCTTGATCTTGTTGACTCCATTAATGCCTGCAGGTGGTGGCGCAGTGTTTCTTGGGTTGGTACCAAGCTTATTCTTTTGAACATCTCGGGTAATGCGCACTTATTGATGGGGTGGGGGAGGGGGGGGGGCAAGCGGTAATCTGGAGGGCCCAGCTTGGACCTCTTCAAAGGCTGATCTGGGGTCTGACAATGGGTGCGAGGTCTGAGCGTGTTCCCTTATTGCAGCAGCTAACTCCAACATTCCCTCCCTCATGTGCCCTGACAGTGTCTCAACTACCTCCAACATTCCCTCCCTCATGTTTGCCGACAGTGTCTCAGCTACCTATGACATGCACTCCCTTATGTTGAGCAACAGTGTTTCAACTACCTGCAACATTCCCTCCCTCATGTTCACTGACAGCACATCAGCTACCTGCAACATTCCCTCCCTCATGTGCACCAACATTGAATCTGTTGCTTGAGACATTCCCTCCCTCATGTTCCCGGACAGTATTCCATTTTCTTGTGAGAGTGTTGTTACTTCTCCCAACAGTCCCGATACCTCATCACCCACCCCACTGATGGTGTCCAGGAGTGATTGTGTAAAGCGCTCCACACTCATTGCCATCATCTGAACCAGTGCTGTTGAGCTCTCCTTCCCCTCGTCACCCTGGGTGTGGCTCGCTGCATCCCACTGGAACCCGCAGCCTCGGACGGTGGGGCCCTGAATGTGCCTCTCTGCACCCCACTGGGACCCCCAGCCTCGGACTGTGGGAAATCATGGAATGTCCCAGCAATCATCATACCACTCAGGAAAGGGGCTGACACCTCAATGGGCAGCACCTGCACCTCCTCCAAAATGAGTATAACAATGGGGGCTTCATCCATCACCTCCCCCTCCCCCACCCCTCACCCCCATGCTCTTGGTCTGGAAGTGGGATTGGAAGATGTTCTCCTCTTCAGGATCATCCTCGTCTGAATCTTCTTCTGCATCGTCAAGGTTGGCCTTAAATTCTGCAAAATATAACAGAACACAGACAAATGGTTAGCAGCAGAGGAGGGGGCAGGGTGGGTGGCATGAGGAGGCTCACACAGCGCAGGCAGCAGGCTGATTTGAAGGACCACGATCAATGATAGCACATTGCATCAACCGAAGTGTAGCTGACGGAAACATCCCCATGAACCGAAGCATGGCTAGCCCACGCAGCCCTTAACATTTAGCAAAGCCAGACTGGAATTTGCAGGATTTACCCTCTCCCTCGCGTGTGGCCCCAGCTTGTGCAGTGGTGGTTGCTTTTCTCCAGGCAGGACCCATCAAAGCAGCGACCCTCTCTTCCAAGTGTGTCAGTGAGTGCAGATTTGCTGGGCCTCCTCCTGTTCGAGTTCCTTCTCGTTTGTTGTGTGCCACCTTCCTCTGCAAAGATGAAAATATAACTTTTTAGAGAGGGTGTCTTTCTGCTGGGTGGGACACACACAGCTGGTCACATTTACAATTGCAATTCCATTGAATAAATGAAAATATTACTTACACTAACTACTTGACCAAGGTCCTGCCACTTCTTTTTGCACTGGCCTCCAGACCTCTGGGTGGTCACCATTGCACAGTAATCTTCTGCAAGTTGGTTCCAGTGTTTCTTCATTGCTTTTGGTGCAACCTTTATGTGACCTCTGCTGGTGTCTAGCTCGTGCTATCTGGCCTCAATCACAGTAACTAGTGTCTCCACTTCATCCTGAAAGAAATTCTTGGTCCTGGAGCCGTGTTGCATCTTGTATTGCAGCTCTGATTTTTCCAATGAGAATTAAAATTCTTACACACAACTGGCTTAAAGAATGCAGACCGGGAGGTGTACTGGGCATGCGCGCCCATAGCAATCATGTCAAAAACTTCCTTTTTTTGCGCATGTGCAGAAGAGGGGGCATCGTTTTTTCAGCAGAGACATTAGGCTCCACCCCCGAAGCTACAGGACAGGCTGCGCGGTGCCAATTTCTAAAAATAAAACAGAGAAACTTGATACTTATTTTTTTGGAGTAGTTGGGGCCAAAAAAATCGGGCGTAACTCTGGCAATACGCCAAAAAACAGCATTGGGAAAAATTGAGCCCTTTGATTTAATGCACTTCATTGTTGTTCAGTGCCCTGCGACATAATGTTGTCTATTGTATGGTTTTCTTTTGGTGGGGAGAGTTTTTGTTACTTTGTTGCAGTAAAATGGTTGTTTGATACTTTGCCATTGGCTCTTGTGTCTCATTCCAACGTTCACCAGAGGTGTGCCTTTATAGGGAAACATAGCGTGTCCATATTAGCTCCAACCTTCAGTTTCCTCTATTTAGGAGAGCTGGTCCATTATGAGCTGGCCACGTTCAACTCTTGGTCCGGCAGCATCTCCACGCTGCCTCCCCCGTGGATGCTGTGGCTATCCAATGGGGGCCTCGCCAGGTTCCTCTTCGTCGTCCTTCTCCTCCTGAGGTGGACCTGCAATCCCCAATGGTAATGCCTGGCCCCTCATGATGGCCAAGCTGTGCAACATGCAGCACACCACAACGAATTCAGAAACCTGTTGATGGGCTTTGAAGGCTGCCTCCAGAGCGGTCCACGCATCGGTCTGCCTTTAGGAAATGGTATATCTCTGTCAGAACTTCCTTTCAGAAGCGCAGCTTTCTTACACACTGCTCCTCAGAGAGCTTCACGTATGAGCATTGGTGCTTGGAAACCCGTGGGGGGTAAGCCCTCCTCCCCAGACATCTACGGACTCTTCTCATCCATAGGCTGACATGGCCAAGAGCACTTCTTCTAGCTTGACGCTGCTTAGCAATAGCATGGAGCATGATATGTTGGCGAACTAGTAAAGCCCCCATTAAATTTTCTCACTCACCTTGTAATTGCAGATAAAAGTGTTGTTTGCAAGTCGGAGCTTCACGCAGCATGATGTGCGCAACTGTTGCAGTCAATGTGATCTGCGATGTAGCAGCCTCATCCCTACATTTAAATACATTGCCAATACCACCTGCTGCACCCTGGGAATGCCTGGTTTGTCAGACGTTTCCTGGTGCGGGCATTAAATGAGGTGTTAGGGCCGAAAATTGCATCCGGGGTACTCGCAGGGCGTTGCACAATGATTGACGTCATGATCTCAGTAAAACTAGAGGGCGGGGCAGTAAGTTTTTGCATCGCCGCAAACAATGAGCCAAACTTTCCAGCCGGGCCGTAAAAGCTAGACACCCAGTGTTACGCCTACGGACCCTCCCGGGCGCAAACTGAGGCACATCCGAACCGAAAATCCAGCACAATGTCTATCACTTGCCAGGTATAAATGCTGTGAAGTACTCAAGTTGTTGATTGTGATAATTGGAGTGAAGTTTGCTTGAGAATTCGTTGATCAAGGTTTCCATGCCCTCTTATCCTTTTATCCACCATAGTTTAAACACGATTGGGTTTCTTCATGAGAAGAAGTGGGAGAGAACCCTGATAATTTTAGTAAGTGTTAGGAACGACCTATACAAAGCCCACAGTCCATCTACCGATATTAGTAAGGCCCTGATTTAACTCCCAGCGGATTCCCCGCTCAAGCCTGATTGCAAATTACAGTCGGGTCTCAATGATGTCATCGCGCCACAACATGCATATGTAAAGAAGGACCCTGTTGGCTCCGGGCGCGTCTGCCTGCTCAGGAGAGCAGGTTAAAATTGCAGATCTTGCAATCATGGTGGTGAGAGCCAGGGTGATTTTATCTGCTCATCCGCCAGGTTTCTGATGAGCAAGTAGAGTTAAAGTCAAGTTCAGGCTGAAAGGGTAATGGATTGTGTCAGCAACCGAAACAATAACATTGCTTTTGATATTGTGCACCAAGTTACTGGTGTAAACAAGGAATCATCATCGTCATAGGCAGTCCCTCGGAATCGAGGAAGACTTGCTCCCACTCCTGAAGTGAGTTCTTTGGTGGCTGAACAGTCCAATATGAGAGCCACAGACTCTGTCACAGGTGGGATAGATAGTCATTGAGGGAAGGGGTGGGTGGGACTGGTTTGCCGCACGCTCTTTCTGCTGCTTGATTTCTGCATGCTCTCGGCGTCGAGACTCGATGTGCTCAATGCCCTCCCAGATGCACTTTCTCCACTTAGGCGGTCATTGGCCAGGGACTCCCAGGTGTCAGTGGTGATGTTGCGCTTTATTAGGGAGGCTTTGAGGGTGTCCTTGTAACGTTTCCGCTGCCCACCTTTGGCTCGTTTGTCGTGGCGGAGCTCCGCATAGAGCACTTGCTTTGGGAGTCTCGTGTCTGGCATGTGAACTATTTGGCCTGCCCTGCGAAGCTGATCGAGTGTGGTCAGTGCTTCAATGCTGGGGATGTTGATGGCCGCGACCATTGGGGTAGCAGCTCCCTCGGGAGCTCCCCTGCTAAACAGCTCCTCAGCCCTCAACCTCCCCCTCCTCCCACTGTCTAAACTTCCCCAAGCCCCAGCCCTAGCCCTAATAAACACCAATAGGGGGTCTTAAAGACTTAAAGCCCCACCCTCGCCTCTAACCCCAACCCTGCGATTCCCAAAAGTTCAGGCCTACCTCAGGCCTTCCGCCACACCGCACATTGGCATTTCCCGGCTGGACCTCCTGCTGACTCGACGCGACCTGGACCTCCCGGCTGGACCTCCTGCGGCGACTCGGCGGCTGGACCTGGCTATTGGGCCTACACCTCCTCCCTGACCGCGCCCCCACCCCCTCCCCCCATCTGAACCTCTCCTTCCCCACTGATGGCCTGGTCTCCTCTCCTCCTCCAGCACGTGGTGAGTACAATGGTTGTGACCCTCCTGCCCCCCCCATTCTGAATCGCAGTGCACCGCTGGCCCCCCCAATGCCTGCCCCCAAACAAACTTTGAACTACCTACCATCAAAGGCACTACTCAGTGTCGAGCCTGTGGCCAACACCTTGCCATAGGCAATTAGGCCCATATAGCAGTGCCTGGTCCCAGTCGTCCTGGACCCCCTTGCCACTGGGCCAAGACCTCACTCAGCTAAGCCCGTGTGGTAGCCGGCGTGCAACGATCACCCCACGTTAAAAGACATCACGCACAGGCATCTTCCACTCCTCTAACATGAAGTTCTGGACCTGGAACGTCAGGACCCTCACGGACAACCCCAACAGTGACAGACCGGAACGCCGCACCGCATAGTTGCCCGGGAGCTTAGACGCTTTGATATCGACATCACAGCCCTAAGTGAGACCCGGCGGGCAGGGGAAGGCCGGCTTAAGGAACAAGGTGGAGGCTACACCTTCTTCTGGAAAGGGAAACCAGAGGCAGAATGCCGCCTCCACGAGTCGGTTTCGGCATCAAAAACGAGCTGGTCAACTGCCTCAAAGACTCCCCCTGCGGGACTAACGAACGCCTCATGATGCTTTGACTCACCCTATCCCGGAACCAGTGTGCCACAGTCATCAGTGCTTACGCCCCAACACTCGATGCAACAGATGAGGCCAAAGAGGGGTTTTACTCCAACCTCGAAAAATCCCTGACCCGCGTCCCCGCGGGCGACAAACTGATCCTCCTCGGCGACTTCAACGCCAGGGCCGGCAGGGACACAGACCTCTGGGGGGGCGTGATTGGCAGAGAGCGGGTAGGGAAAGCCAACTCCAGCGGTACCCTACTCCTGACAAAATGTCTAGAGCATGAACTTGTCATCACCCAACACCTTGTTCCACCAGTGAGACAAATACAAGGCATTGTGGCAACACCCTCGCTCCAAGCACTAACATCTGCTCAACTATGTCATCATCCGAGCCAGGGATCGCAAGGATGTGCGCATCACCCGCGCCATGACAGGAGCTGACTACTGCTGGATGGGCCAGGACCTAATCTGATCCATCATTGACATCAACATAGCCCCAAAGCGAAGGGGGCAGCAGAAGCAGTGTCGCAAAAAAGTCAATGCCGGGGCACTTAAGGACCCAGCTAAGAGAGCCCTTTACAGTCAGCACCTCACAGCTAACCTGGCGTGCCTTGATGCCCCTGAGACGCAGAATGCCCACAGCGCTTGGTCTGCCTTCCAGGCCTCCATAACCAGTGTCTGCAAGGAGACGCTCGGTCACTCAACCAGGAAACACCAAGACTGGTTTGATGAGAATGATCAGGAGATTCAAGAGCTAATAGATTGCAAGCACAGGGCATTTCTGAGCCTTAAACAGCAACCCAACTCGGGAGCAGCAAAGCAGCATTACAGACGGCTAAAGGCTAATGTCCAACAAAAAACCCGGGACCTAAAGAACAGGTGGTGGATGGAGAAAGCACAGGAGATACAGCAGCTGGCCGACAGCCATGGTGTGCGAGGATTCTTCACCGCAGTCAAGGCCACAAACAGACCAAACTCCCAAGGCCCCACCCCACTCCTGGCCAAGAGCAGGAAAACACTCATCAAGGACACCGAAGCAGTCAGGGCCTGCTGGAAGGAACACTTCGAAGATCTGAGAGTCTGCCTTTGACTCGAGTGTTCTCGACTCCATTCCGCAGCATGCTACCCACCACTACCTCAGTGAGACACCAACACTGCATGAGGTAGAAAAGGCCATAAGACAGCTAAAAAACAACAAGGCTACAGGAGCGGATGGAATCCCTGCTGAGGCACTGAAGTATGGCAGAGAGGCACTACCAGCGCGAATACACGACTTCATCTCTCTCATCTGGAGGGAGGAGAGCATGCTGGGAGATCTTAGGGATGCAGTGATC
This sequence comes from Pristiophorus japonicus, assembly GCF_044704955.1. Taxonomy (NCBI): domain Eukaryota; kingdom Metazoa; phylum Chordata; class Chondrichthyes; family Pristiophoridae; genus Pristiophorus; species Pristiophorus japonicus. The sequence goes on from NC_091984.1 coordinate 36,338,894, forward strand.
GTGATCATCTTTAAAAAAGGGGACAAGTCCGACTGCGGCAACTACAGAGGAATCTCCCTGCTATCAGCCACTGGAAAAGTCGTCGCTAGAGTCCTCCTCAACCATCTTCTCCCCATGGCCGAGGAGCTCCTCCCGGAGTTGCAGTGCGGATTTCGTCCCCTCCGGGGCACAAAGGACATGATTTTTGCAGCGCTACAGCTGCAGGAAAAATGCAGGGAACAGCACCAGCCTTTATATATGGCCTTCTTCGACCTTACAAAGGTCTTTGACACTGTCAACCGCAAGGGTCTATGGAGCGTCCTCCTCTGTTTCAGATGCCCCCAAAAGTACGTCACCATACTCCGCCTGCTCCACGATGACATGCAGGCCGTGATCCTTACCAGCGGACCCATCACAGACCCAATTCATGTTCGGACCGGGGTCTAGCAGGGTTGCGTCATCGCCCCAACCCTCTTCTCAATCTTCCTCGCTGCCATGCTTTACCTCACAGTCAACAAGCTCCCCGCTGGAGTGGAACTAAACTACAGAACCAGTGGGAAGCTGTTCAACTTTCGTCATCTCCAGACCAGGTCCAAGACCACTCCAACCTCTGTCGTTGAGCTACAGTACGTGGATGATGCCTGCGTCTGTGCACACACCGAGGCTGAACTCCAGGACATAGTCGACGTATTTACCGAGGCGTATGAAAGCATGGGCATTACGCTAAACATTAGTAAGATAAAGGTCCTCCACCAGCCTGTCCTCACCGCACAGCACTGCCCCCCAAATATCAAGATCCACGGCGTGGCCCTGGACAAGGTGGACCACTTTCCCTATTTCGGGAGCCTCCTATCAACAAGAGCAGACATTGATGATGAGATCCAACACCGCCTCCAGTGCACCAGTGCAGCCTTCGGCTGCCTGAGGAAAAGAGTGTTTGAAGATCAGTCCCTCAAAACTGTCACCAGGGCCGTAGTATTACCTGCCCTCCTGTATGGCTCAGAGATGTGGACCATGTACAGTAGACACCTCAAGTCGCTGGAGAAATATCACCAACGATGTCTCCGCAAGATCCTGCAAACCCCTTGGGAGGACAGACACACAAACATTAGCGTCCTCGTCCAGGCCAACATCTCCAGCATTGAAGCACTGACCACACTTGATCAGTTCCGCAGGGTAGGCCACATAGTTCGCATGCCAGACACGAGACTCCCAAAGCAAGCGCTCTACTCGGAACTCGTCCACGGCAAACGAGCCAAAGGCGGGCAGAGGAAACATTACAAGGACACACTCAAAGCCTCCCTAATAAAGTGCGACATCCCCACTGACACCTGGGAGTCCTTGGCCATAGACCGCCCTAAGTGGAGAAAGTGCATCGGGAGGGCGCTGAGTTCCTCGAGTATCGTCACCGAGAGCATGCAGACATCAAGCACAGGCAGCGGAAGGAGCGTGCGGCAAACCAGGCTCCCTGCCCACCCTTTCCCTCAACGACTATCTGTCCCACCTGTGACAGAGACTGTGGTTCTTGTATTGGACTGTACAGCTACCTAAGAACTCATGCTAAGAGTGGAAGCAAGTCTTCCTCAATCCCGAGGGACTGCCTATGATGATGATGTTAGCCCGGACGAGGACACTGATGTTGGTGCGCCTGTCCTCCCAGGGGATTTGTAGGATCTTGCGGAGACATTGTTGGTGAATAGGGTGGGGCAAATACACTTCCTGAAGGACCCTTTGTTTAGCTGTTGCAATAAGAAGATTTATTAACTAACAGGAAGTTATTTATATTCTCTAACAAAACAACATTATCAACGGATCACCAGATAAACTGCAAAAACCTGGATTCATTATAAGGCCAGTAATGTCATACTCTATCAAATGATGCAGGAATGTTGAAGACAGCTGCTTTGACGTCAGGCTCAGGATCATGAGATTTATTCTTTCTGGAGCACGAAACTTAGAAAATAACAGTGTTGCAAGTTCATCAGCCAAATCACAGACTAAATAATAGAATAACTGTGATAGTGTAACAGGCTTTTCATTCATGAGGGTTCCTCGTGCTTTCACACCATAAGCAGTGACGATTCTGGTCGGTAGTTATAAAGATCAGTATTTTATCCCTTTTGGTGAAAAGCTATGGGTGCTGATATTCCTGGGGTCAGCAGCTGGGAAATGCCTTTTCCCCAGGCACAAAGGTAAGGTGAAAGTAGCCGAGGATCTGTGGCACTCATCATATCATAGGCAATCCCTCGGAACCTGTGGCACGAGGTTTCTGTCAATTCTCAGTTGCCCTTTGAGGCAGAGCAGGGCCTATGTTTACAGAAGGCGCAGGAGAAACATAGCTATTTAAATAAAGTTGAGATTCTCACTTTCCAACCTAATTTTTTCCAGTTAGGCACCCAGATGCAGAAGTACCCAACAGAAGCTGGCACTAGGCCTTCTGCCTGTATACCCTCTCCCCCCTTTAGATTGGAGATCAAGGGGACGAAATTGCCCCGTGCCCCGATTAGGGGCGGTAACCTTCCGGGACAGGGACTTTTATCGGCCAGCGTGGAAGTCCCGCCCCAATGCTGAATTAGACCTGCCGTCCCTCAAAGGAAGCGGAGTGCTGTCTCCAGTGCTCTGCTTCCTGTGGGGGTGGGTCCCGGGGTAACACTGAGGCGCTGCGTCCAGCACTATGCAGATGCTCCACATAGCGTCGATGCGCCCCAATACCTCTCCCCTTCGATTAATGAGGGGGGCCGCTGCGCACTCTGCATGGCCCTTTGATCATAAGAACATAACAATATAAGAAATAGGAGCAGGAGTAGGCCATTTGGCCCCTCGAGCCTGCTCCGCCATTTAATACTATCATGGATGATCTGATCATGGACTCAGCTTCACTCCCCTGCCCGCTTCCCATAACCCTTTATTCCCTTATCACTCAAAAATCTGTCTATCTCCGCCTTAAATATATTCAATGACCCAGCCTCCACAGCTCTCTGGGGCAAAGAATTCCACAGATTTACAACTGTGAAATTCCTCCTCATTTCAGGCCATCAGGGCAGCAGCAGCCCAGCACCCAAAACGAAATGCCAGGCATCACAATGGCAGCCTGGATCATGCTAGGGCCGCCATCATCGAGCCCACCTGAGAGTCAGCTGTCAAACAAAGATGGCGGCCCGAGGCGCAGGCGCCCACCCCTTTAAGGGACGGCCTGAGAACGGATGCCGGCCAGCTTCGCGACCCGCAAAGCTGCCGTTGACATCCGCTCACACCAGCCTCGCGGCCCGTGGGGCTATTTCCCCCGCGGGGCGTTAAGGGGTCGGCGTGAGACGGTGAGGGGTCGTCGCGCACGGCGATGACATCATCACCGGTTGCGCGGCAGCCCGGAGCGCTAACCGAGGGCAGCGGCACTGCCAAATCATCGTCTCCGAAACCTCCCAGGCAATTTCCTGGGAGGCATTAGCGCCCCCCTCCCCCGGGTGAAAACTGCCCCTACTGGAGACACTAAAGTGGCTATAAAAAGGGGCAATTTCACCCCCGAAATGATTTGAGGGGGGTAGGCAGCAATGCAGGGGAGGCTTAAAAAATACATTCTCCAACAGAAGCGAGAAACTTTAAGGCTGGCAGCCAGCCCTGCAGCTACAAGCCTCTAAGCCCTACAGTACACTTCTGTTTGCGAACCATTTCCTAGGACAAGGCCTTGACAGTGGATGGGCAGAGCTTGCTACTGGGCCATGTTCATGACCTGGCTCACCAAATTTTGGACGCTCTGAGAGCTGGAGATGTGGAGATCTCTTCAGTTGTGCTCCGTCTAACCAGCACTTGGACTTAGCAGGAAACATGACCCCATGGTCCCTTGCTATTTGGATGGTACAGTGACGGCAATTGAAATAGATCGGCCGGTGAAAGATTGAAATAAAAAGAGGACATGTTGGAAAACCACCGTCCTTTTGAAAACAGCAGAGTGAAGTTAACATTTCAAATTGACCGATGATCAGGTCAAATACAAAAATGTAGGGGGGGGGAAGGTCTTTATAAGATTGATCCAAGAGGAAGGAGAAGTGCAGGTAAAAGGGGAGAGCAATAAAAAAGGTTAACTACCATTCCAACTAAAGGAACCAGTGGGCTTTGGGAGCCCATATTATTTAGGCCAGTCACTTCCTGAGATCAAGCTTCAGAAGAAGACATCTAATTATTTTGTACCTTATTTTTATTCAGCTGTTTGGATTGAATAATTGGCACAAGGCCGTGGATTTTAGCTAGTGTTTGAGTATATGTGATACGTGTCAACCCTACCATAGATCAAGTGACAGAGCTAAATATGTCAGTGCTGAGCATACCAGAAAATACCTGATAAAAGCCAAATTCACTGAAATATTTGATATTATTGGGAGTACAGAATTGAGGGTAAAGCTTAAACCACCTGCAGCTACAAGCCTCTAATCCTCACACTACACTTCTGTTTGCGAACCATTTCGGCTGAACAGGCCAAAGCTGTAAAACGTGCTCCTGCTATTAGAGACCATGAGGGTAATCTTTGTGTGGAGGCAGAAGATGTTGGTAGGGTTCTTAACAAATCTGTTTTCACAAAGGAAAGGGGTAATGCAGATATTGCTATCGAGGAGGAGTGTGATATTCTGCATGAAATAAATATAGTGAGAGAGGAAGTATTAAGGGGTTTAGCAGCTTTGAAAGTAGATAAGTCCCCAGGCCCGGATGAAATGCATCCCAGGCTGCTGAGCAAAGTAAAAGAGGAAATAACAGAGGCCTTGACCATCATTTTCCAGTCCTCTTTGGATCTGGGCATGGTGCCGGAGGATTGGAGTAATGTAGTACCCTTGTTTAAGAAGGGAAAAAGGGATAGGCCGAGTAATTACAGACCTGTCAGCCTAACCTCAGTGGTGGGAAAATTATTGGAAAAAATCCTGAAAGACAGGATAAATCTGCATTTGGATAGGCAAGGATTAATTAGGGACAATCAGCACGGATTTGTTAAGGGAAGATCGTGTCTGACTAACATGATTGAAATTTTTGAGGAGGTACCAAGAGGGTCGATGAGAGTAGTGTGTATGATGTAGTATATATGGACTTTGACAAGGCTTTTGATAAGGTCCCACGTGGTAGACTGGTCATGAAGGTTAAAGCCCATGGGATACAGGGCAAAGTGTCAAGTTGGATCTAAAATTGGCTTGGAGGTAGGAAACAAAGGGCAATGATTGATGGATGTTTTTGTGACTGGAAGGATGTTTCCAGTGGGGTTCCACAGGGCTCAATACTGGGTCCCTTGCTTTTTGTGGTATGTATCAACAATTTAGATTTGTATATAGGGAGTATGATTAAGAAGTTTGCAGACGACACGAAAATTGGCTGTGTGGTTGATAATGAAGAGGAAAGTCATGGACTGCAGGAGGATATCAAGCTACTGGTCAGGTGGGCAGAGCAGTGGCAAATGGAATTTAATTCAGAGAAGTGTGAGGTGATGCACTTTGGGAGGCTAATAAGGAAAGATTGTACACAATAAGCGGTAGGCTGGAGCGTTTGTCCTCAGATCCCTGAAAGTAGCAGGCCAGGTGGTTATAGTGGTTAAGAAGGCATATGGAATGCTTCCTTTTATTTGCCGAGGCATAGAATATAAAAGCAGGGAGGTTATGCTTAAATTGTATAAAACTTTGGTTCGGCCACAGCTATAGTACTGCGTGCAGTTCTGGTCGCTGTATTATAGGAAGGACGCGATTGCACTAGAGAGGGTGCAGAGGAGATTTACTAGGATGCTACCTGGAATGGAGAATCTTAGTTATGAGGACAGATTGGATAGGCTGGGTTTGTTCTCATTGGAACAGAGGAGATTGAGAGGAGACCTCATTGAGGTGTACAAAATATTGAGGGGCCTGGACATAAGGGTCTATTTCCATTGATGGAGGGGTCTATTATGAGCGGGCATAGTTTTAAGGTAGTTGGTGGAAGGTTTAGAGGGGATTTGAGGGTGGGGGGGCATCTTTATACAGAGGATTGTGGGGATCTGGAACTCGCTGCTTGGAAGAGTGGTGGATGCAGAAACCCTCACCACTTTTAAGAGATGGTTGGATGGGTACTTAAAATGTCGTAACCTGCAGGGTTACGGACCTTGAGCTGGTAATTGGGATTAGACTGGATGACCTTTTGTTGGACAGTGCAGATATAATGGTAAGTACTGCAGGGAATCGAATACGGCCTGGGTGATCTCCTGGACTAGTTTCGATTACCTGGATGGGTGGGAGAGGAATTTTCCCAGATTTTATTCTCCCTAAACTGGCCTGGGTTTTTATCTGGTTTTTGCCTCTCCCAGAAGATCACATGGCTCCACTTGGGGTGGAGTGTAGAACGTTTCAGTATAAGGGGTGTCACAGTTGTGGTGAGGCAGATTGGTTGGGCTGGGTGCTCTTTGCCTTTCCGTCATTGTTCATAGGTTTATATGTAACCTTTAGGGCTGCTGACCAAGGGCAGTGCGGCCCTTTGTCGGCCGGCGTGGACACGATGGGTTAAAATGGCCTCCTTCTGCGCTGTAAATTTCTATGTTTCTATGTTTCTATTTTCCAGGTCCAGCATTAAATTTTCACTGTCATCAAAAAAAACCTGGTGATGTATTGTGCATAAGGATGGTTATGAGTATTTCACTGAGATATAGTCGGCCATTTTTCTCCGAATAAAGTTTACAAAACTTGTGTTAGTGTTTTTTAATAAATTGCTTCATTGCTAGTCCAGTGGTAAGTATGTCCTGTGTTGTCAGAAACTTCGGTCATCATCAAGGGGGTAGAGGGAGCTACTTGCTTATTGCAGGGTCACTGGGATTAAATATGCATTCTTAGGGCTAGAAATTGAATAGCGCCCCATTTGGGGCGTTAACTTTTATGGGAGCGCAAAAGTATCGCTGGGCACTAAAGATTTGATTCAGCCAGGAACTTCTGCTTTAGTGCTCCAACAGGGAAGTGGAACACTAATCAAGCGCTACCGCTTCCCTCAGAGCACTAAAGGGAGTGAGAGGGACGGTATCAGCAGAGTGAACAGCAATGTTCGGGGCAGCGCTCCTGCTTATACAGGTTCCTTCCCCCCCTTAAAGGGAAGGGCCAATGCTGCATTGATTGAATCCTAAGGCTGTTTCTGTTGGGCGACGGCACCTGCGATATGCGCATAACATCCCCAGGGAGTGCAGGGTTGAGCAATCGCGGGGTCCCAAAAAAGCAAAATGCATCACACTGGGACATAATTACATTTTGCCCTACTGACCACCACTGCCTTTAATTCGCGCTCCCAAGTGGCCAGCAAAGGTGATGCCTCCTGCTGCTGCCGTTGTTGACGCCCGGCGATGCTGCAGGGGGCGGGAGCTAATATTGCATCCAGGGCGGTAATGGGGCACTGCACACCAGATGATGTCACGATCTCCGGGACACAAGAGATCGAGGCGGTAAGTTTGAGCACCACGCAAACCCACCAGGGAACTCTACGGGCATCACTGATTTTGCCGCGCCCGGTCGGCAACACCTTACCATCCCATTACCGCCCCCCGGAGGCGCTAACAGGAGGCACAATTCGCCCCCACAGACCTGAGTTCTGACTATTGATTATCAAGATCCAATTTCAGTCTCAGCTTCCTGAAATGTGGAATGTTTCTCACAAGCAGTAGTCAATATTATTGTTCGAATTTAGCTTTTCTGTCCCTGTCACAGATATTTAAGTAACTGATTCACGCTGTTTGCTCTTTGACTTAATCTTTATTCGCTCTTGTCGTAACTTATTTCAACTGTTCCATTTATTGCCTGTCCAGTTCTCTTTAGTATGTGCAACCTCAATACCAGTCCTATCCTGATGAAATTAATCCAAGTGTCCCAGTCCACACTTACTAAGAAATTCCAAATGAGAGGAATTAATGACGACAGATGATTGTTTAGAGTAAAGATTGTAATTGAATCTAATTTCTCAGGAGACAGTTATAAAGTTCTCATTGTAACACCAACAGACCAAGTGAAAATTTCAATACAGAGTCCATAAGGCAGCTAGTAGAATTGATTTGTAAACGGGCTTACTTTAAAGCTGGCTTATTGCATGTTCTCAGAATGCAAGCCTCATTACAGCAGCAAATTGGTATGATGCAATTTTACAGACATTCTGAACTATCACTATTTGAGAATCACGTTCAGAGTCATTAATGCTGGTACCTGCGTTACTCTGTTTCAGGCGCCTCACTGGAGTCACTGTGAGCAGTTCTGGGAGGAAGTGGATGGAGGAGGCTGAATGATAATGAAAGTGGGAAAGGCAGGCAAGAGTAAGAGAAGAAAGGCAAGAGGAAAGAAAAGATTGCAAAAAGGAAGAAGAGGAGGAAGAAGGGAACACATGAACAAATTTCCAAATGCAAAGGTGGGAGATTCAATGGACACTGTAACTTGCTTACCATTGCACATAATAAAGGCATCCTTGTTGACGATACAAAGATGGGAGGAAAAGCAATGTATGAGGAGGACACTCAAAATCTGCAAAAGGACACCGACAGGCTAAGTGAGTGGGCAAAAATTTGGCAGATGGAATATAATGTTGGAAAATGTGAGGTCATGCACTTTGGCAGAAAAAAATCGAAGAGCAAGTTATTATTTAAATGGAGAAAGATTGCAAAGTGCTGCAGTACAGCGGGACCTGGGGGTCCTGGTGCATGAAACACAAAAGGATAGTATGCAGGTACAGCAAGTGATCAGGAAGGCCAATGGTATCTTGGCCTTTATTGCAAAGGGGATGAAGTATAAAAGCAGGGAAGTCTTGCTACAGCTATATAAGGTATTGGTGAGGCCACACCTGGAATACTGCATGCAGTTTTGATTTCGATATTGACGAAAGGATATACTTGCTTTGGAGGCAGTTCAGAGAAGGTTCATAAGGTTGATTCTGGGGATGAGGGGGTTGACTTATGAGGAAAAGATGTGTAGGTTGGGCCTCTACTCATTGGAGTTCAGAAGAATGAGAGATGATCTTATCGAAAAGTATAAGTTTATAAGGGGGCTTGACAAGGTGGATGCAGAGAGGATGTTTCCACTGGTGGGGGAGACTAGAACTAGAGGGCATGATCTTAGATTAAGGGGCTGCCCATTTAAAGCAGAGATGAGGAGAATTTTTTTCTCTTAGAGGGTTATAAATCTGTGGATTTCGTTGCCTCAGAGAGCTGTGGAAGCTGGGACATTGAATAAATTTAAGACAGAAATAGCCAGTTTCTTAAACGATAAGGGAATAAGGAGTTATGGGGAGCGGGCAGGGAAGTGGAGCTGAGTCCATGATCAGATCAGCCATGATCTTATTGAATGGCAGAGCAGGCTCGAGGGACTGTATGGCCTACTCCTGTTCCTATTTCTTATCTTCTTATGTTCTTACGTCACTAGTTGGAGTGTTTCATCACTGTGGGAACGAGAGTGCTATAATGCTGATAAAAATGAGAAAACAAGAGGCAAAGAAGGCTGAGAGGTGACCTGATAGAGGTCTTTAAAATTATAAAAGGGTTTGATAGGATAAATGTAGAGAAGCTGGTTCCACTTGTGGAGGAGACTAAACATAGGGGCCATAAATATAAGATAGTCACCAATAAATCCAATAGAAAAGTCAGGAGAAACTGCTTTACCCAGAGAGTGGTTAGAATGTGGAACTTGCTACCACAAGGAGTAGTTGAGGCGATTAGCATAGATGTATTTAAGGGGAAGCTAGATAAACATATGTGGCAGAAAGGAACAGAAGGTTATGTTGATAGTGTTAGATGAAGAGGGGTGGGAGGAGACTGATATGGAGCATGAACACTGGCATGGACCGGTTGGGTCGAATGGCCTGTGCTGTACGTTCTATGTAACAATCAAACTTAAACTGTGAATCTGTACTAGATTAATAAAGGAGTCCTAAAGAAAACTCCTATTTTGCCTTTACTGCTTTGTTTCAGTATTCAAATTGCTTTTTATTGGATAATAAACTGTGCTACATTTAACTCGCAATCCTCGGTGTTACTAATCCAGCAGCATTAACTGTTAAGCAGCTTGAGGACAGTTTATTTATATCCCACAGGAAAATATGTACGTTCCAAACTGATACTGGGTTTTATTTCCTTTACTGCAGCTAAAATCATAATTAAAATCTATTTAAAATGAAAACACACCCAGTTTCCTCCTGAACCCGCCAGATCCATCAGTGTCATTCCCCTGCTGGGAGCAGTCCACCACTGAGCAGAAGCATCAGTTGGATGACTGTCTCATGTTATCCAAGCTTCAGATAGTTTCACTGTTCCCATAAAATTCTAATTGCTCTAATTTCAAGCATAATCAACTTTACAAGTGTGTGTTTTGCTGATCTCTGAGATTCAGAAATACAGGCTGAAGGGCAGATTCTTTGCAGTCACTGATTTCGTAATGCATGGGGAAGTTCTGAGCATGTTGTGGGCAATGTTGTGAGCAGGGCGTGACGGATTCACACATGTGAGCATCAAAGGAGGATCATACATGGTGCTGCAGCATAATGGCTATGTTACTAGACTAGAAGCTGAAAAGATTGTGAATTTAAATTCCACCATGGCAAGTTGTGAAATTGAAGTCAATCAATCTGCTAATTTGTGGGCTGGCACTAGAAAATGATTGTAAAGGCTGCTGGACTTTATGAAAACCCATCTGGCTCACCAATGTCCTTCAGAGAAGGAAACCTGCTGCTCTTGTTAATTCCTGGATTCTTTTACCTCAATCTGGTTCAGTAAAATTACTGAGTCGAATACCTCTTGTGCTTTGAACAAAGCAGTCTTTATTACCGGCCAGTAAGACCTATCAGACAGAAGATATACTCTCTGGCTAGAGCGTACACACTCCCTACGGATAGGTGAAGTTACATCGTAAAGCGTTAACAGTTATACAGTTTTGAAATCAGATAACAAAATACAAATGGATTGACATTCTAACTCAGCCACTCATTCGTCAATCTATATGAGATGTTCTTCTTGAAAGCTCAAGTATTGCCTCCAAATGTTTCAATCTAATGGTGTGACTATTTACTGAGACCTTGCAATTCTGCAGATGTATTTCATGTTACAATTATATATTATTGGCAGGATTAGTGACTTGAAACCTTGAGACAGATTGTTAGCTATGCTGATGTTGCACTATTTGCAATCTGACATTCTCCCAGCTATTCTTCCATGGCTTATACATTTTCATATATCCCGTTTACTTTACTGTCCTTAATTCCATATATTCCGTTCAGATATCCACATCCCCCCTTTTATCATTCTATGATAACATTTAGGATCATTCTATGAGTATTGCATTGTTGAGTAGTTCTCTAGTTTGTTGGATCATAACCCGGGAACCCTTGACCACAAGAGGGTCTGCTAACCTTGTCATTGCTTTACAGCAGAGGTTAAGGCAACCAACAATCAAACAGCAGGTAATTATTATGATGAGAACAATTGCCCCATGTATTAGATAGGATCTCCAAGATCCACCCAGAAACCAATCAAACCTGCTAAGTTCTTTTGCTGGTGTGGATAACTTCTTCACCTCCCTCCTTATGTGATCGGCAAGGTGGGCTATGTTTTCTGAACTATCAGGAATGTAAGTGCAACATTCAGATCCTATCAGGGCACACGTTCCCCCTTTCTCAGCTAACAGGTAATCGAGGGCCATTCGGTTTTGTAATGCTACGGTCCTTATCGCTACCATTTCAGCTGTGATGCCCTCCAGAGCCTCAGCAGTGCGGTTAGCTACCTGTTCCAATATCGTTTCTTTGAATCCATCTAACAGTCTCAGTTAGGGTCAGGGGAACGGTGCGCAAAGGAATTCCCCCTTTGGAATGTATAGGTATATGTGAACACACCCAGCATCTAGTGAAGTGCCCTTTTTCCGCATAAACGTAAGACATATACAAAAAGGTGTTTACATGGAGCTCTCGCCTTTGTCTTCCTTCCCGTGCACCAAAACTGTCATATATCAACACTATTATGCAGACAGTAGCATACAGACACAGTCTCATCTTATAAATAGTCCAATTATTTAGCTGATAAAAAGAGTTCTGTTTTCACGTTTCCCTTCAGGTCTCCGTCAGTGTATTTGGCTGTCTGACAGGTAAGATTTCAAACTGATCCTCCTTCAACTGCCTTGTTCAGCTATAGGGAGGAGGAGATCTGGAACAGAAACAGGAATTAGACGAACCAGCAAAATTTGTTTAAATGGTGATGAGCTTGCAGTGGTGCAGGTGAACCCAGGCACTTTTCCCCTCAACCTTGGCTGCAGTGAGGGTAGTGAGTGACACCTAAAAAGGCCCCTCCTATTGTGGCTCTAATCCCTTCCGAATCCATACTTCCCTGGTGCCACGAGGGACAATTCGGGTAAAACTGGGAGGTCGAGGTGAGCATCTTGAACCTGGTTGTGAACTAATCACAGAGCCTGAGTCAGAGAAAGAACATAGGTGGTCATCAGTCTAGCTGAGATCTCATATCTAGGAACAATTTCCCTCATTAACACCTTAACAACAGTCTGAGTCTTATTGTCCAGGTTAGGGTAGGCTTCAATCCATCTGCTAAACACATCTACTATTACTAACACATATCTGTAACACTGAACTTTTTGCAACTCAATGTAGTCCAACTGAAATGTCTCAAAGGGACCTTCGGGTAGGGGCGTTTTACCCCAATCACAGGGGACTCCCTTCCCTGGATTATGTTGCTGGCCAACCAGGCAACGACTACTGATGTTCTGGGTGAGCGCCTGGAGTTTAGGGTGCCACCAAGTAGCCAAAAGTGTGTCACTCGTGGTCCTTGCTCCACAATGAGTAGCAATATGCAGACATTCTATAACCCATGAGGCCAACTCGTCAGACATGCAAGTCTGTTCCGCGGGAGTGGTCCAGAGTTTAGAAACATTGTCATAAGTACATGCATAATATTTCCACAACAGTTTATCTTTTTCAGGAGCGTCCCCCTGTGCTTTTATAACATCTTGGATGGTTGGCATTGGTTTTTCCGAGGCTAACTTATCCTTCGCAGGATTTTTAATCTGACTCATAATTTTGGGCACTACCATCTGTTGGTCACGAGAGGCCTGTTTGGCCTCTTGGTACAATGGCAATGCGTTTGGGGAACATGAGGGCTTGCAACAAATCAGATACTAGCTGTTTCTGAGATATCTCATTCCCCTGTGAGGTTAGGAATCCCCTATTTTTCCATAATTGTCCGAAATCATGCGCCACCCCAAAGGCATACCTAGAGTCGGTATAGATATTGACTTTGAGATCTTTGGCCAAGATACAGGCTTGGGTGAGGGCGAATTGTTGAGCAGAATTCCAAGACCTGATTCTCCTGGTTTACTATGGCGTATCCTGAGATTCGTGTATCTTCTGGATTAATAGAAGTACTTCCGTCAACATACATAAACAATCATGACTGGGTTCTTCCTCATCTTGGGGTGGCTCAGTAAGAATACAGTCTGGATCTTCCATCAACTAAATCTTCCCTGACTGATGTGGCCTCTTAAATTAAAGATAAGCAATCATGACTGGGTTCTTCCTCATCTTGGGGTGGCTCAGTAAGAAAACAGGCTGGATTATTTGCAGTACAGTGCCGAAAAGTCAGTTTAGGATTGCCTGTGATTTCAGTGGGTTCTGTCGGATAGAGGGCCAGTCCACATTGCCCTGCACTGGGATCTCAATTAATGGGAGTATAACCCACAAGGGAGGGGTCCTCTGCCCACACATGAGGATCCACATAGTCAGGTATGTCCGAGCCAGTATGATGCTGTAGAGTCGTTAAGACCTTCTCGGGGTCCCCATGAAATTGGACTGTTCGGCCATGTTTTACGATTTGCACATACCGGATGGTAGGGTCAGCCTCATCTATGGCCTTACGGTCCATAACTCCCAAATCTTTAGCATGGTGAGGGGCTAATACTTCACGAGCAATATGCGGTGCCATTGTTAGGGGCTGTTTCCACAGATTCTTATCCACTTCCACAAAATCTGCCTCTCTTTCCAGTCCAGTCACTCTAGCCCTTAATAGAATTCCCTTCACTTCCCCTTCGTGATCCTGATAAAAGTTCTGCAGGTCCTGATTCTTTCCACTGGGATCGTATGCTAGGGTCACGTGATAGGGTGCCTGCGGCAGGTCCAGAGACCACCACTGAGGGGTTCTAGTGGTATAATACTGCCGCTTAAGGGTTTCCTGTTTTACAATAATCCCATTATCTCCACACTCCAAATGCAACTGGAATTTGCAAAGGAGGTCTCTAGCCATCAAGTTACAGTCCAGATTGGTTGTGATAACAACTCGATGTTCCACCGATTCTTCCTGGTAACCCATTTTAACCGGTTCTGACACTGGGAATGTCGAGAGTTGTCCCAGGAATCCTGAAAGTTCCTGTGTTTCAGTAGAAGCAGGGAGTTTAAGCTTTGATTGTACAGAAGACATGAAGGCTCCCGTATCTATCAAAAAGGGTTGCCACTCATTCAGAATGGGTTCGTCGTCCGGGGAGGATCCCTGCACAATCAAGCTGCGTAGTCAATCGGGGGACAATTGACCAAAGGGGTTGTTCTGGGAGAAGTTAGTGTAAGATCCTCCTCTCCCCCCTTGCCCCCCTCCTCTTCCTCCTCTTCCTTTTCCATGCTGACGGTAGGCGCAATTTTTATTCCAATGTCCTTCCTGCCCACAATTAAAACAGTCAATTCCTCTTACCCAGTCCCGGCCTCTTCCCATACCATGCCGGGGACAATAGGGAGGTTTATTAGCAGGGCTCGGGCCGTTTGGTTGTTTAGTATAACCGTATCCTTGCTTATCCATCCAATCCTGTATGCAACACTGCGGTTCTATTGATCCTTCCTCCCGAGATGGCTCTTCCTTTCTAGTCACGTATTCAGTCTTGACCCGGGTTGGGGGCGCAGCTCCCCCCTCCCCTTTCTTTTTCTGCCAATAATATCTAACTGCCCTTTCCATCCGGATAGCGTGAGCAATCAAATAGTTGTTTGAAGATCACAGACATCTATAGAGAGGTGGTCTGCAGCTTGTTGTGCATCAGGGTTTGGCATTGGTCTGACAGGGAATTGGTGTCGGGACTTTGGGATCTTGGAAATCATTTCTAGGCCGGAGGATGTTTCAGAGCTGTCTGACTGCTTGACAGTTCTACGTCTCGATCGGCGGGGGTGTTTGCTATGTCTTTCACAACTTGGACTGGTAGGTTGACTAGAAGATTTACGGGACTGTTTGTGATGTCGAGATATAGTTCTGCCCTTTCGAGTGTGAGATCTGGTCCTTTCGGCTATATTGCTTGTAAACTGGGGATCCGATTCGCTATCAGAGGATGAGGAGTCAGTTTGGGTTTGTTGCTTTGGTGATATGTGGTTGTTCCTAACTCTTTTTACCGGAGTGTTAGGTGGAGGGTATTGGGAAGAGGACTGGAGCAAGAGGCCAGGGGGTGCGGGAGGCGCCGTTGGGCGCTGAGTCAGTGGCCACTCATCAATTTCATCATCAGCCTCGGTTAACACAAAGCCAGCCATTTTAACTTGTAGTTGATCAATACCTTTCTCAGAGGTCCCAGAGGATCTCTTAGCAAGTTTCTCGTGCGCACATTCATTCTTCTTTTTTTTTAAAGACGTCTACAGTTTTAACATGTGTTCCCTCTGTCAATGCAAGTCCTAATTTAATAGCATTTGTTTGCCAACTCGATAGAAGTGATGCATCTTTTAATTTCTGACAATAATGTCGCCAGGTTGCAATTAAATTTTTTTATCCCCTTTTCCTCGTCCCCTTCTCCAAATTAATCCCTGTGCTTTTTTTTACCTCTACGCTTCTAGTGTCACTTAGAGTCCGGGGTCGGCGAGAGGCGTACCGGTGCAGCTACAGGGAGAAGGCAAAAAAACAAAGGTGACGTCACAGCCTAGGGGGTAAGTGATTGGCTGGTGATTGGTGAGTAGTTTTTCTTTTTCTTCTTATATTGGTCAGTAACTTTTAACATTGTTATTACCAGTTTAAGTGTATCTAAGGGTTAAGACATGGCAGGAGAGCTCGGTCGGGTGTTATGCTCCTCCTGTACCATGTGGGAACTCAGGGCGCAGATGAATACGTGGCTTGAGCAGTGGTGCAGCAGGGAGGGATTCAAATTCCTGGGGCATTGGGACCGGTTCTGGGGGAGGTGGGACCAGTACAAACCGGACGGTCTGCACCTGGGCAGGACTGGAACCAATGTCCTAGGGGGAGTGTTTGCTAGTGCTGTTGGGGAGGATTTAAACTAATATGGCAGGGGGATGGGAACCAATGCAGGGAGACAGAGGGAAACAAAAAGGAGCCAAAAGCAAAAGACAGAAAGGAGATGAGGAAAAGTGTAGGGCAGAGAAACCCAAGGCAAAGAACAAAAAGGGCCATTGTACAGCAAAATTCTAAAAGGACAAAGGGTGTTAAAAAAACAAGCCTGAAGGCTTTGTGTCTTAATGCAAGGAGTATCCGCAATAAGGTGGATGAATTAATTGTGCAAATAGATGTTAACAAATATGATGTGATTGGGATTACGGAGACGTGGCTCCAGGATGATCAGGGCTGGGAACTCAACATTCAGGGGTATTCAACATTCAGGAAGGATAGAATAAAAGGAAAAGGAGGTGGGGTAGCATTGCTGGTTAAAGAGGAGATTAATGCAATAGTTAGGAAAGACATTAGCTTGGATGATGTGGAATCTATATGGGTAGAGCTGCAGAACACCAAAGGGCAAAAAACGTTAGTAGGAGTTGTGTACAGACATCCAAACAGTAATAGGGATGTTGGGGAGGGCATCAAACAGGAAATTAGGGGTGCATGCAATAAAGGTGTAGCAGTTATAATGGGTGACTTTAATATGCACATAGATTGGGCTAGCCAAACTGGAAGCAATACGGTGGAGGAGGATTTCCTGGAGTGCATAAGGGATGGTTTTCTAGACCAATATGTTGAGGAACCAACTAGGGGGGAGGCCATCTTAGACTGGGTGTTGTGTAATGAGAGAGGATTAATTAGCAATCTCATTGTGCGAGGCCCCTTGGGGAAGAGTGACCATAATATGGTGGAATTCTGCATTAGGATGGAGAATGAAACAGTAATTTCAGAGACCATGGTCCAGAACTTAAAGAAGGGTAACTTTGAAGGTATGAGGCGTGAATTGGCTAGGATAGATTGGCGAATGATACTTAGGGGGTTGACTGTGGATGGGCAATGGCAGACATTTAGAGACCGCATGGATGAAGTACAACAATTGTACATTCCTGTCTGGCGTAAAAATAAAAAGGGGAAGGTGGCTCAACCGTGGCTATCTAGGGAAATCAGGGATAGTATTAAAGCCAAGGAAGTGGCATACAAATTGGCCAGAAATAGCAGCGAACCTGGGGACTGGGAGAAATTTAGAACTCAGCAGAGGAGGACAAAGGGTTTGATTAGGACAGGGAAAATGGAGTACGAGAAGAAGCTTGCAGGGAACATTAAGGCGGATTGCAAAAGTTTCTATAGGTATGTAAAGAGAAAAAGGTTGGTGAAGACAAACGTAGGTCCCCTGCAGTCAGAATCAGGGGAAGTCATAACGGGGAACAAAGAAATGGCGGATCAATTGAACAAGTACTTTGGTTCGGTATTCACTAAGGAGGATACAAACAACCTTCCGGATATAAAAGGGGTCAGAGGGTCTAGTAAGGAAGAGGAACTGAGGGAAATCTTTATTAGTCGGGAAATTGTGTTGGGGAAATTGATGGGATTGAAGGCAGATAAATCCCCAGGGCCTGATGGCCTGCATCCTAGAGTACTTAAGGAGGTGGCCTTGGAAATAGCGGATGCATTGACAGTCATTTTCCAACATTCCATTGACTCTGGATCAGTTCCTATGGAGTGGAGGGTAGCCAATGTAACCCCACTTTTTAAAAAAGGAGGGAGAGAGAAAACAGGGAATTATAGACCGGTCAGCCTGACCTCAGTAGTGGGTAAAATGATGGAATCAATTATTAAGGATGTCATAGCAGTGCATCTGGAAAATGGTGACATGATAGGTCCAAGTCAGCATGGATTTGTGAAAGGGAAATCATGCTTGACAAATCTTCTGGAATTTTTTGAGGATGTTTCCAGTAAAGTGGACAAAGGAGAACCAGTTGATGTGGTATATTTGGACTTTCAGAAGGCTTTCGACAAGGTCCCACACAAGAGATTAATGTGCAAAGTTAAAGCACATGGGATTGGGGGTAGTGTGCTGACGTGGATTGAGAACTGGTTGTCAGACAGGAAGCAAAGAGTAGGAGTAAACGGGTACTTTTCAGAATGGCAGGCAGTGACTAGTGGAGTGCCGCAAGGTTCTGTGCTGGGGCCCCAGCTGTTTACATTGTACATTAATGATTTAGACGAGGGGATTAAATGCAGTATCTCCAAATTTGCGGATGATACTAAGTTGGGTGGCAGTGTGAGCTGCGAGGAGGATGCTATTAGGCTGCAGAGTGACTTGGATAGGTTAGGTGAGTGGGCAAATGCATGGCAGATGAAGTATAATGTGGATAAATGTGAGGTTATCCACTTTGGTGGTAAAAACAGAGAGACAGACTATTATCTGAATGGTGACAGATTAGGAAAAGGGAAGGTGCAACGAGACCTGGGTGTCATGGTACATCAGTCATTGAAGGTTGGCATGCAGGTACAGCAGGCGGTTAAGAAAGCAAATGGCATGTTGGCCTTCATAGCGAGGGGATTTGAATACAGGGGCAGGGAGGTGTTGCTACAGTTGTACAGGGCCTTGGTGAGGCCACACCTGGAGTATTGTGTACAGTTTTGGTCTCCTAACTTGAGGAAGGACATTCTTGCTATTGAGGGAGTGCAGCGAAGGTTCACCAGACTGATTCCCGGGATGGCGGGACTGACCTATCAAGAAAGATTGGATCAATTGGGCTTGTATTCACTGGAGTTCAGAAGAATGAGAGGGGACCTCATAGAAACGTTTAAAATTCTGACGGGTTTAGACAGGTTAGATGCAGAAAGAATGTTCCCAATGTTGGGGAAGTCCAGAACCAGGGGTCACAGTCTGAGGATAAGGGGTAAGCCATTTAGGACCGAGATGAGGAGAAACTTCTTCACCCAGAGAGTGGTGAACCTGTGGAATTCTCTACCACAGAAAGTAGTTGAGGCCAATTCACTAAATATATTCAAAAGGGAGTTAGATGAAGTCCTTACTACTCGGGGGATCAAGGGTTATGGCGAGAAAGCAGGAAGGGGGTACTGAAGTTTCATGTTCAGCCATGAACTCATTGAATGGCGGTGCAGGCTAGAAGGGCTGAACGGCCTGCTCCTGCACCTATTTTCTATGTTTCTATGTTTCTATCCCCTAATAATTTGTTCAGGGCTCCTGATAATTTTCTAAAGTCTTCAGCTCTTTCAGGGAATTCCTCACATAGCTTTTGTAGCGGATTATCCACATCCATGGTTTTATCTAACTGATTACCCATTTTCACACTGCCCCTCGTATTACTGTGTCGCTACGCGTTCGTGTCATCATGCAATTTAAACAAACTTAAAAATAGACACAGACTTTACAGAACTAACACGGACTTTAACTAACTCCAAATAACCAAACTTTACTAATGCTAACACTTACCCGCATCGCCGCACGGTCCGCGTCGCCGCGCGATCTCAATACTAAACTACCACGTCACCTCGCAGTTCACGTCGCCGCGCAATCCGCGTTGCCTCGCAGTTCACGTCGCCGCGCAATCCGCGTCGACCCATGGCTCGCGTCGCCGCGCGAGTTAAGATACTTTAACTTTAAAAGATAAACAAGGACTTCTAACACTTACCCGCGTCGCCGCACGGTTCGCGTCGCCGCGCGATTTACAAAATAGACAAAGACTTCTAACACTTACCCGCATCGCCGCACGGTCCGCGTCGCCGCGCGATCTCAATACTTAAAACTTTACTTAAAACTCTAAACACTTTAAGACTTACAGACTTACTGCCATTAGCACTGACTTTCGCGATTCGCGTTGCTGCGCCTCTGCGTCACTACGCGTCGGCGTCACTGCGCGTTTACGTCACCGCGCATCTATGTCACTGCGCGTTGACGTCACTGCGCGTTCGCTTCACTGCGCGTTTACGTCACTGCGCGTTCGCTTCGGCCCTTCTCCTCTCGGCCGCGCGTTCGCGTCGGCCCTACCTTCCGAGTTGCTGCGGGGTTTTTTTTTAAAATTCAATCAGAGCCTAGACGGGCCAAGTGATATACAAGGTCGACGTCGTACCTGAGTTGAACACCTATCTTCTATTTAAATCCCCATTTTATTCCCTGTGAGCCTAATTTTCTAATTTTGATTTCTTATGAGCCTCAATTAATTTCTTTCAGTCTCCAAATTTCCCTATCCTTTCGCGTTACTGCGCAGTTTAAATTCAATCAGTCAATGAAAGCCCTAATTTAATGGAGTTTTTCTGCCAATTGGACAGGAGTGATTTTATATTTTTCATAATTTAAAATCTCAGAACATTTTTTTCTTTCATCACCTATTTAGTACGTTACTTTTTTTTATAACTAGAGAGAAGTCTGGCACGTAGGCTGTGGACTGCTTTTCGTTATCTCAATTGTTCCAGCCTCAAGGTCGTGTTATTTAATATAATTTTTTTTTTTTAAATCCTTTTGAATCCATCTCAGTTGTTTTGCTGTGCCTTCTCTGAATGTTTGCTTTCAACAAGTTTTTCTTTTTTTTTTTAACCACCGGGACCATGTATTTTTTCTTTTTTTAACAAATCTATCCTTTGGGCATTTCCTGGCTCCGCAACTTATCATCCGAATATACGTAATTCAATAAGGTTCACACTCTTAAACTTCCCACATACAGGACAACACTACGAAGGGTTAAAACAAACTTTCATTCTGTTTGAGATAAAACAAACCACAACTCCCCGGCTTTTTTTTTTACAGTAAAAGTCACAGAAGCATTTCTCATTTAAACAGACATTCACAAGAGTCTCTTTTCTTTCCTATTAATTTTTTTTGGATCCATGATTGATCATCTATCCCTATCTAGCTCTAACTATCTTTCCAAGTCGCCGCTTGGTTTGCGTCATCGCACAATTTCCCTATCTCTATCCCTATTCTAAGTTTGAAAGGTATTCACCAGATTGTCCTGGATCTCGTTCAGACACTACCTGAGAACCAGCGAGTGGCTAAACTTTCCTCAGACTTTTGAAACCGGGGGAAACTGGAGCAGTATTGAAATCATACTCACTCCAGTGGCCATTTTTCCCTCGTCTCGTCCAAGGCTAGTCTGGCTCTTAATTCGCAAGTTTTCGGCAGTCGTCCGTTGAGATCCCACTTCTGACACCAAATGTTAATTCCTGGATTCTTTTACCTCAATCTGGTTCAGTAAAATTACTGAGTCGAATACCTCTTGTGCTTTGAACAAAGCAGTCTTTATTACCGGCCAGTAAGACCTATCAGACAGAAGATATACTCTCTGGCTAGAGCGTACACACTCCCTACGGATAGGTGAAGTTGCATCGTAAAGCGTTAACAGTTATACAGTTTTGAAATCAGATAACAAAATACAAATGGATTGACATTCTAACTCAGCCACTCATTCGTCAATCTATATGAGATGTTCTTCTTGAAAGCTCAAGTATTGCCTCCAAATGTTTCAATCTAATGGTGTGACTATTTACTGAGACCTTGCAATTCTGCAGATGTATTTCATGTTACAATTATATATTATTGGCAGGATTAGTGACTTGAAACCTTGAGACAGATTGTTAGCTATGCTGATGTTGCACTATTTGCAATCTGACATTCTCCCAGCTATTCTTCCATGGCTTATACATTTTCATATATCCCGTTTACTTTACTGTCCTTAATTCCATATATTCCGTTCAGATATCCACACTCTTATCTAGTCTGGACTACACATGACTCCAATCCCATTCTACATGGTTGACTCACTGTCGGAGGTGCCGTCTTTCGGGTGAGATGTTAAACCGAGTCTGCTCTCTCAGGTGGACGTAATAGATCCCACAGCCACTATTTGAAGAAGAGCAGAAGAGTTATCCCCAGTGTCCTGAGCCAATATTTATCCTTCAGCCAACATCACTAAAACAGATTATCTGGTCATTATCACATTGCTATCGATGGGAGCTTGCTGTGCACAAATTGGTTAACACATTTCCTACATTACAACGCTTTAAAAAGTACGTCGTTGGTTGTGAAGCACTTTGGGACATCCGGTGGTCATGAAAGGCGCTATATAAATGCAAGTCTTTCTTTTTTTTTGGTGCCCTCGGGGCAATTAGGGATGAGCAATCAAATACAGCCTTGCCAGTATTACCCATATCCCAAGAACAAATAAAAAAGTACAATGTGCCACAATCGGCAACAAAAAATATTGCTGTACTAATTTGACACAGAGGTACAATTTTTTCACAAACTCACTGAGATAATCTTCCTGTTTCACTTCCTTTGTTTACTTGTTTCACATGTACAAAATACCATTCTTGTGAAATAGACTTTTCCATGTACATTGTTGCTTCCATTATGTTAAATCTGCTAGAAAATGGTCTTGAGTGGCTTGAAAAGGAACTAAACTATCAATTTGTTTTGTGTCCTCCATTTTACAAGCTGTCTGAGACCTGCACATATATCTTGTAGAAGAAATCTGAGTGAGAATCCCTGGCTTTATGAGCAAGTCTGGTGAGAGCTAAACTCAGGGGTTAGAGATGGACTGCACCACAGCTCCAAACAGACCATTGGGTATTGGACCATCAAACTAAACCATTGGGTATTGGGCCATCGAACTAGACCATTGGGTATTGGACTATCAAACTAGACCATTGGGTATTGGACCATTGAACTAGACCATTGGGTATAGGACCATCGAACTAGACCATTGGGTATTGGATCATCGAACTAGACCATTGGGTATTGGACCATCGAACTAGACCATTGGGTATAGGACCATCGAACTAGACCATTGGGTATTGGACCATCGAACTAGATCATTGCGTATTGGACCATCGAACTAGACCATTGGGTATTGGACCATCGAACTAGGCCATTGGGTTATTAGACTATCGAACTAGACCTTCGAGTGTTGGACAGATTCAACTATATCATAAGAACATAAGAACATAAGAAATAGGAGCAGGAGTAAGCCATATGGCCCCTCGAGCCTGCTTCGCCATTTAATACGATCATGGCTGATCCAATCATGGACTCAGGTCCACTTCTCTGCCCGTTCCCCATAACCCCTTATTCCCTTATCTTTTCAGAAACTGTCTATTTCTGTCTTAAATTTATTCAATGTCCCAGCTTCCATAGCTCTCTGAGGCAGCGAATTCCACAGATTTACAACCCTCTGAGAGAAGAAATTTCTCCTCATCGCAGTTTTAAATGGGTGGCCCCTTATTCTAAGATTATGCCCTCTAGCTCTAGTCTCCCCTACCAGTGGAAACATCCTCTCTGCATCCACCTTGTCAAGTGCCCTCATAACCTTATACGTTTCGATGAGAATATCTCTCATTCTTCCGAATTCCCATGAGTAGAGGCCCAACCTACTCAACCTTTCCTCATAAGTCAACCCCCTCATCTCTGGAATCAACCTTGTGAACCTTCTCTGAACTGCCTCCAAAGCAAGTATATCCTTTCGTAAATATGGAAACCAAAACTGCATGCAGTATTCCAGGTGTGGCCTCACCAATATCCTGTATAACTGGAGCAAGACATCCCTGCTTTTATACTCAATCCCCTTTGCAATAAAGACCAAGATTCCATTGGCCTTCCTGATCACTTGCTGTACCTGCATACTTTTGTGTTCCATGCACAAGTACCCCCAGGTCTCGCTGCACTGCAGCACTTTGCAATCTTTCTCCATTTAAATAATAACTTGTTCTTTGATTTTTTTCTGCCAAAGTGCATGACCTCACACTTTCCAACATTATACTCCATCTTCCAATTTTTGCCCACTCACTTAGCCTGTCTATGTCCTTTAGAAGATCTTTTGTCTCCTCCTCACACATTGCTTTTCCTCCCATCTTTGTATCACCAGCACTGATCCCTGCGGCACCCCACTAGTTACTGATTGCCAACCCAAGAATGAACCATTTATCCCAACTCTCTGCTTTCTGTTAGTTAGCCAATCCTCTATCCACACTGAATACTGGACAGCTTGAACTAAACTTCCACGTATTGGACTGCATGGAAACATAGAATCATAGAAACATAGAAAATAGAAGCAGGAGTAGGCCATTCGGCCCTTCGAGCCTGCACCACCATTCAATAAGATCATGGCTGATCATTCCCTCAGTACCCCTTTCCTGCTTTCTCTCCATACCCCTTGATCCCCTTAGCTGTAAGGGCCATATCTAACACCCTCTTGAATATATCCAATGAACTGGCCTCAACAACTCTCTGCAGTTGGGAAATCCACAGGTTAACAACTCTCTGAGTGAAGAAGTTTCTCCTCACCTCAGTCCTAAATGGCCTACCTCTTATCCTAAGACTATGTCCCCTGGTTCTGGACTTCCCCAACATCGGGAATATTCTTCCTGCATCTAACCTATCCCGTCCCATCAGAATCTTATACGTTTCTATGAGATCCCCTCTCATCCTTCTAAACTCCAGTGAATAAAGGCCCAGTTGATCCAGTCTCTCCTCATATGACAGCCCAGCCATCCCTGGAATCAATCTGGTGAACCTTCGCTGCACTCCCTCAATAGCAAGAACGTCCTTCCTCAGACTAGGAGACCAAAACTGAACACAATATTCCAGGTGAGGCCTCACTAAGGCCCTGTACAACTGCAGCAAGACCTCCCAGCTCCTGTACTCAAATCCCCTAGCTATGAAGGCCAACATACCATTTGCCTTCTTCACCGCCTGCTGTACCTGCGTGCCCACTTTCAGTGACTGATGAACCATGACACCCAGGTCTCGTTGCAACTCCCCCTTTCCTAGTCTGCCGCCATTCAGATAATATTCTGTCTTCGTGTTTTTGCCCCCAAAGTGGATAACCTCACATTTATCCACATTATACTGCATCTGCCATGCATTTGCCCACTCACCTAACCTGTCCAAGTCACCCTGCAGCCTCTTAGCGCCCTCCTCACAACTCACACCGCCACCCAGTTTAGTGTCATCTGCAAACTTGGAGATATTACACTCTATTCCTTCATCTAAATCGTTAATGTATATTGTAAATAGCTGGGGTCCCAGCACTGAGCCCTGCAGCACTCCACTAGTCACTGCCTGCCATTCTGAAAAGGATCCGTTTATCCCGACACTCTGCTTCCTGTCTGCCAACCAGTTCGCTATCCATGCCAGTACATTACTCCCGATACCATGTGCTTTGATTTTGCACACCAATCTCTTGTGCGGGACTTTGTCAAAAGCCTTTTGAAAGTCGTAATACACCACATTCACTGGTTCTCCCTTGTCCACTCTACTAGTTACATCCTCAAAAATTCCAGAAGATTCATCAAGCATGATTTCCCTTTCATAAATCCATGCTGACTTGGTCCGATCCTGTCACTGCTTTCCAAATGTGCTGTTATTTCATCCTTAATGATTAATTCCAACATTTTCCCCAAATGTCAGGCTAACTGGTCTATAATTACCCGTTTTCTCTCTCCCTCCTTTTTTGAAAAGTGGTGTTACATTAGCTACCCTCCAGTCCATAGGAACTGATCCAGAGTTGATAGACTGTTGGAAAATGATAACCAATGCATCCACTATTTCTAGGGCCATTTCCTTGAGTACTCTGGGATGCAGACTACCAGGCCCCGGGGATTTATTGGCCTTCAGTCCCATCAATTTCCCTAACACAATTTCCCGCCAAATAAGGATATCCTTCAGTTCCTCCTTCTTGCTAGACCCACTGTCCCCTAGTATCTTCGGAAGGTTATTTGTATCTTCCTTTATGAAGACAGAACCGAAGTATTGGTTCAGTTGGTCTGCTATTTCTTTGTTCCCCATTATAAATTAACCTGAATCCAACTGCAAGGGACCTATGTTTGTCTTTACTAATCTTTTTCTCTTCACATATTTATAGAAGCTTTTGCAGTCAGTTTTTATGTTCCCTGCAAGCTTCCTCTCGTATTCTATTTTCCCCCTCCTAATTAAACCCTTAGTCCTCCTCTGCGCAGTTAATTCATCCACCTTATTCCGAATACTCCTCACATTGAGGTACAGAGCCTTCAGGCTTGTCTTTTTAACACACTTTGCCCCTTTAGAATTTTGCTGTAATATGGCCCTTTTTGTTTTTTGCCTTAGGTTTCTCTGCCCTCCACTTTTACTATTATCCTTTCTATATTTTACTTCTGACTCCATTTTATTTCCCTCTGTCTCCCTGCATAGGTTCCCATCCCCCTGCCATATTAGTTTAACTCCTCCCCAACAGCACTAGCAAACACTCCCCCGAGGACATTGGTTCCGGTCCTGCCCAGGTGCAGACCGTCCAGTTTGTACTGGTCCCACCTCCCCCAGAACTGGTTCCAATGTCCCAGGAATTTGAATCCCTCCCTTGTGCACCACTCCTCAAGTCACGTATTTATCTGAGCTATCCTGCGATTCCTACTCTGACTAGCACACAGCACTGGTAGCAATCTTGAGATTACTACTTTTGAGGTCCTACTTTTTAATTTAGCTCCTAGCCCCCTAAATTCCTCTTGTAGGACCTCATCCCGTTTTTTACCTATATCGTTGGTACCAATGTGCACCACGATAACTGGCTGTTCACCCTCCCTTTTCAGAATGTCCTGCACCCGCTCCGAGACATCCTTGACCCTTGCACCAGGGAGGCAACATACCATCCTGGAGTCTCGGTTGCGGCCGCAGAAATGTCTATCTATTCCCCTTACAATTGAATCCTGTATCACTATAACTCTCCCACTCTTTTTCCTGCCCTCCTGTGCAGCAGAGCCAGCCATGGTGCCATGAACTTAGCTGCTGCTGCCCTCCCCTGATGAGTCATCCCCCTCAACAGTACTCAAAGCGGTGTATCTGTTTTGAAGGGGGATGACCGCAGGGGACCCCTGCACTACCTTCCTTGCACTGCTCTTCCTGTTGGTCTTCCATTCCCTATCTGGCTGAGGACCCTTTACCTGCGGTAAGACCAACTCGCTACATGCTATTCACGTCATTCCCAGCATCGTGGATGCTCCAGAGTGAATCCACCCTCAGCTCCAATTCCGCAACGCGGGCCGTCAGGAGCTGGAGGCGGATACACTTCCCGCAGACGTAATCGTCAGGGACACCGGAAGCGTCCCTGAGTTCCCACATAGTACAGGAGGAGCATAACACGTGTCCGAGCTGTCCTGCCATGACTTAACCCTTATATACACTTAATTTGGCAACAACAATGTTAACAGCTTACTTACTGATATAAAAAAGAAAAAGAAAAACTACTCACCAATCACCAGCCAATCACTTACCCCCTTGGCTGTGACATCACCTTTTGATTTCTTTCTACTTCTTTTTTGCTTTTCCTCCCGGCTGGAGCTGCACAAGCTCCGCCTCTCACCGACTCCCGCCTCTCTCAACGCTCCCCGGACTGCCTGACTGCTGAGCCTTTATAGGCCACTGCCTCTCGCCGACTCCTGCCTCTCTCGACGCTCCCCAAGATCAATCAGCTTCAACTAGACCATCGGGTATTAGGCTACTATGACTTGGTCAATGAGAAGAAAGATTTTGAAATTAAATCCGACATGTACATTTGATAATTAAACTGCCAGAGATCAGACACTTTCTTGCTCACTGGACTGACATGAGTGAGTACATCCCACTAGACAGCCAAGTATATATAACTATAAAAAATGTATTTGCAAAATAATCAATAGCTACAACCATAGATCTTGCTTGTCTGCTACTTGCATGACTGACTAGAAATTAATAACAGATTGTGTGTAACGGATGTGTTTGTATTCTTGTGATGACTTCTTCCCATCACTTTCCCCCTAAATCAAATGTCCTCCCTGTCATATCTCAAATAAAGCAATGTGACTGAGTACTGTAGACTTGAGTAAGTGTGACCTTAGTCTCTTTATTCTGACTCCAGAGTGCTGGTACAACATGGGAGGCCTGCTTATATGCAGTGCTCCCAAGGGATGCTGGGATCCCTTGGGACTCCAAAAGCTGCGCCCTCTGGTGGCAGTAGAATGCTGGTTACAATGTGTTGCGTACATAACATCAATCACTCCCAATGTCAATAGTACACTTATTTACAGGGTGAGACAATCTGGAGCTTTCCGCTCCCTAGTCGATCATCTCAGTAGCAGCCCAGGTGCAGGTGAGTTGGTTGGGCCTTCACTGGGCTGCTGCACAGCTGGCCTTGCTGGGCTGCTGGGGATGATGAGTTCAGCTTCATAGTCAACCATGATGTCGGTTGCCACTTCTGTGTGTATCGGAAGGTCGAAGTTGGTGGTGTCCTCTTCAGGTTGCTCGTGGCTCTCTGTGAATCGCAGTTTGGTTTGGCCCAAATGCTTTCTGCAAGTTAGTCCATTTGCAAGTTTGACCTCAAACACCCTACTCCCTTCTTTGGCTACGACAGTGCCAGCAAGCCATTTGGGACATGTCCATAGTCGAGTACAAATACAGGGTCATTGACTTCAATATCACGTGACAAACTTGCGCGATCATGGTACATGCTTTGTTGATGTCGCCTGCTCTCGACATGATCATGGAGATCAGGGTGGACAAGAGTGAGCCTTGTTTTGAGTACCCTTTTCATGAGCAGTTCGGCAGGGGGAACCCCGGTGAGCAAGTGGGGTCTTGTGTGGTAGCTGAGTAGGACTCGGGACAGGCGGGTCTGCAGTGAGCCTTCCGACACATGTTTCAAGCTTTGCTTGATGGTTTGTATTGCCCATTCTGTCTGGCCGTTAGATGTGGGCTTGAACGGGGCAGATGTGACATGCTTGATCCCATTACGGGTCATGAATTCCTTGAATTCAGCGCAGGTGAAGCATGGCCCATTGTCGCTGACAAGGACATCAGGCAGGCCGTGCGTGGCAAACATGGCTTGTAGGCTTTCGATGGTGGCAGTGGACGTGCTTACAGACTTTATTACATACTCAATCCATTTTGAATAAGCATCCACAACAACCAAAAACATTTTGCCTAGAAATGGGCCAGCGAAGTCAACTTGGATCCTAGACCACGGTTTGGAGGGCCATGACCACAAATTTAGTGTTGCCTTCCTGGATGCATTGCTCAGTTGAGAGCAAGTGTTGCATTGGCGCATGCAAGACTTCAAATTTGAGTCGATGCCAGGCCACCACACATGGGATCTGGCTATAGCTTTCATCATTACTATGCCTAGGTGGCTACTGTGTAGGTCGCGTATGACCGTTTCCTTGTCTTTTTTGGGCAAAACCACGCGATTACCCCACAAAAGACAGTCCGCCTGTATGGACATTTCGTCTTTGCGCCGCTGGAGCGGCTTGATCTCTTCATGCATCTCTGCTGGGATGCTGGACCAGTTCACATGGAGGACACAGTTTTTTACAAGGGACAGTAAAGGATCCTGGCTGGTCTAGGTCCTGATCTGGCGGGCTGTAACGGGTGACTTTTTGTTTTCAAATGCATCCATCACCAAGAGCAAGTCTGCAGGCTGTGCCATTTCCACCCCGGTGGTGGGCAATGGTAGCCGACTGAGAGCATCAGCACAGTTCTCTGTGCCTGGCCTGTGACGAATTACATAGTTATATGCAGACAGCGTGAGCACCCATCTTTGGATGCGAGCAGAGGCATTGGTATTAATACCTTTGCTCTCTGAGAATAATGCTATGAGCAGCTTGTGGTCAGTTTCTAACTCGAACTTAAGCCCAAACAGAATCTGGTGCATTTTTTTCACCCCGTAAACGCATGCCAGAGCTTCTCTTTCATTCATGTTGTAGGCCCTTTCGGCCTTGGACAATCTCCTGGACGCATAAGCGACTGGTTGCAATGTTCCCGATTCATTTGCTTGTTGTAACACACACCTGACCCCGTACGAAGACGCATCGCAAGCTAGCACTAAACATTTACATGGGTCATACAGAATAAGCAGTTTGTTGGAACATAACAGATTTCTGGCTTTTTCAAAAGCAGTCTCTTGTGATTTCCCCTATACCCAGTCATCTCCCTTGCGTAGCAAAACATGTAGAGGTTCTAGCAAGGTGCTTAACCCGGGTAGGAAATTACCAAAATAATTGAGGAATCCCAGGAACGACCGCAGCTCCATCACGTTTTGCGTTCTTGATGGCCTCCGTCTTGGCGTCGGTGGGTCTGATACCGTCTGCCGCGATTCTTCTCCCTACGAACTCGACCTCTGGCGCCAGGAAAACACACTTCGAGCGTTTCAACCTGAGTCCCACACGATCTAGCCGACTTAGAACCGCTTCCAGGTCTTGCAAGTGTTCGATGGTGTCCCGACCTGTGATCAATATGTCATCCTGGAAAACCACGGTGCGTGGAACCGACTTTAGCAGGCTCTCCATGTTCCTTTGAAAAATAGCCGCGGCCGATCGAATCCCAAACGGGCATCTATTGTAGATGAACAGACCTTTGTGCATGTTGATGCAGGTGAGGCCTTTTGAAAATTCCGCCAGCTCCTACGTCATGTAGGCTGAGGTCAGGTCCAACTTGGTGAACGTCTTCCCTCCTGCCAGCATCGCAAATAGGTCGTCTATCTTGGGTAGCGGGTACTGGTCCTGCAGTGAAAACGATTAATCGTTACTTTATAGTCCCCACAAATTCTGACCGTGCCATCGCCCTTGAGAACCGGAACAATTGGACTGGCCCACTCGTTGAACTCAACCGGCACGATGATGCCCTCTCGTTGCAGCCTGTCCAGCTTGATCTCTACTTTCTCTCACATCATGTATGGCACCGCACTTGCCTTGTGATGGATGGGTCGTGTACCGGGAACCAAGTGGATCTGCACCTTCGCCCCAGAGAAATTTCCAATGCCTGGCTCAAATAACGACGGGAACTTGCTCAAAACCTGGGCACATAGGGCGTTGTCGATGGACGAAAGCGCTCGGATGGCATCCCAGTTCCAGCGGATTTTTCCCAGTCAGCTTTGCTGAACAGTGTGGGGGCCATCTCCTGGTACAATCCATAGTGGTGGTTCGTGCACCGCTCCATCATAGGAGACTTTTACTGCTGCACTGCCAATTACAGGGATCAGCTCTTTAGTGTAAGTCCTCAGCTTGCTTTGAATAGGTCTCAGCTTGGGCCTTTGTGCCTTGTTGCATCACAGCCTCTCGAAGGCCTTTCTGCTCATAGACTGACTCACACCCATGTCCAATTCCATGGATACTGGAATTCTGTTCAGTTCAACTTTTAACTTGATCGGTGGACATTTCGTGGTGAAGGTGTGTACCCCGTACACTTCTGCCTCCTCGGTTCGAGTCTCTAGTTCAGTTTGATCCACCATGGATCGGTCTCCCTCTGCAACATGGTGGTTTGCAGGGTTTGCAGCTCGTCTGCACATTCGCTGGAGGTGTCCCATTGTTCCACAGCCTTTGCACGCATAGTATTTGAAGCGGCATTGATGGGCTCGATGATCACCTTCGCAGCGCCAACAAGATGTTAATTGCCTCGCATTCACACTTGATGGCGGACTCTGAGTCATCTGAGGTCATGCAGCTGCAGGCGTGTACATTCTGCCATATGCACTCCTGCCTGAAAACGATGTTACATTGTACACAGTACTTGCCGATGCATTTTTATGCTGCGAAATTTGTTTGATGTTATCGCTGGTGGACATAAATGCCTTGTTTATCGTTATGGCTTTGCTCAAGTTCGGTGTTTCAACAGTCAATAATTTGCGAAGGATAACCTCATGGCCAATGCCAAGCACAAAAAAGTCTCTTAGCATTTGCTCCAGGAATCCATCGAATTCGCAATATCCTGCAAGGCGCCTTAGTTCGGCAACATAACTCGCCACTTCCTGGCCTTCAGACTGTTGACATGTATAAAATCAATACCTTGCCATCAGAATGCTCTCCTTTGGATTTAGGTGCTCCCGGACCAGCGTACACAGTTCTTCATACGATTTGGTTGTTGGTTTCACCGGAGCAAGAAGATTCTTCATGAGGTCACAGGTTGTTGTCCCGCAGACGATGAGGAGGATCGCCCTTTGTTTGGCAGTGTTCTCATTCCCTTCCAGCTCGTCGGCCACGAAGTATTGGTCGAGTTGCTCCACGAAGGCGTCCCAATCGTCATCTTCTGAGAATTTCTCCAAGATACCAACAGTTCTCTGCATTTTCATGTGACGGTTCGTTATCTATTACTCGTTGCCAGTTGTTATGTCTCAAATAAAGCAATGTGACTGAGTACTGCAGACTTGAGCAAGTGTGATCTTAGTCTCTTTATTCTGACTCCAGAGTGCTGGCACTGCATGGGAGGCCTGCTTATATGCAGTGCTCCCAAGGGATGCTGGGAACCGTTGAGCCTCCAATAGATGCGCCCTCTGGTGGCAGTAGAATGCTGGTTACAAGGTGTTGCATACATAACACTCCCTTCCTCTCCTAAAGACACATTTCCATGGCCTCACTTTGATACATCTTCCAAGAATCTATTTTTCATGTGTAAGCCTAGACAGTGACACTGGGCATTTCCTAGGGGGTTGTCCAGATCGACTGCCGTAACTTGGGTGGAAGATCGCCGGAAACCTTGTCCAGGATTCATCTAGGGTAATCTAAAAATAAATCAAAGGGAGGAACTTAGTGGATTTAATAAAAGTAGAAATATGGTCGTGGAGAAATGGTTTCCACCTCGGGCTATTAAAAGAAATAGGTGAGGAAACTGCAGATGTATTAGTCATAATTTTCTAAAAGTTCTCCAGATTCAGGAATTGTGCCTTCAGCTTGGAAAATTGCAAATGTTACACTATTATTTAAGAAGGGAGGGAGAAACCAGGTTCCTACAGATCTGTCAGTTTAACATCAATTGTGGGAAAGTTATGAAAATCTATCATCATAGGCGAAGTGACTGAGCACTTGGACAAGTAGCAGCTGATTGAAGAAAGCCAGCATGGATTTGTGATGGGTAGGTCATGTCTGACTAATCTAGTTGAATCTTTTGAGAAGGTGACTAGCATGGTGGCGTGTCCATGGATGCTGTCTATATGGATATCCAGGAAGCATTTGATAAGGTACCACACATGAGATTATCACCAAAAATCGAAGTGCATGGAATTGGTGATAACCTTATGATATGGATTGGTAATAGATTGGCAAGTCGGAAAAAAGTAGGAATGAAGGGTTCATTCTCTAATTGATGGGATATGATGCGGGGATCTGTCCTGAGGCCTTAGCTTTTCACCACATATGTTAATGACAGGAAGGAATAAAGAGTTATAAGTTTGCAGATAACACTAAGTTGGGAGGCACAGTAAGTTGTGTAGATGGGAGCAGGAAGTTACAAAGGGCTATGACCAAATAGTGAGTGGGAAAAACTGTTGCAGAAAGAGTTCAATGTGGGAAACCGTGAGGTCATCCACTTCAGGTCTGAAGAAGACAAATGGTAATATTTTCTTGATGGTAGACTAGGAGCTTCAAAAAAGCTGACTCAGCCCAGAAAATGCCGACCGTTCAAGGCTGCCCCGATTACGTCTCTGATATGTGAAAACAAGAAAACAAGTCATTCCACAGGTTTTGTAACTTAAGCCATAGGTATGTCAACATTCTTTCACTTGTGGAAAAAAAAAGCAATGCACGAAATCCCCAGGCAAGAAATCTAAATGTTGAAGGCACAAACTTGTTGCATTCCTTGTGTGAATTTAAGCATTTTATGCTTCACCCTGAATAGATTTTTAAATTTAAAAACAAAAACAATACATTTTAATTTTTAACAGACCAACATCACCACCAT
This sequence comes from Pristiophorus japonicus, assembly GCF_044704955.1. Taxonomy (NCBI): domain Eukaryota; kingdom Metazoa; phylum Chordata; class Chondrichthyes; family Pristiophoridae; genus Pristiophorus; species Pristiophorus japonicus. The sequence continues at coordinate 36,372,694 of NC_091984.1, forward strand.
TTTTCCAAAAGTTACTATCATTCTCCACATACATCCAACCTCTCCATCCCAGTTTACAGAGATACTAGATCCCATCTACCTACCAACCCTTTTAAAATGATCCTCCCCTCCTTCAACCCTCCCAACTCACACTTTTGAACCTTGTTCATCTCGGCCTCTTCAATTTAACCTGGCACTCTTTTGCTCCTCCAACTAAACTTGTATTCTTCTCCCATTCAATCCGACACTATTTTTCTGTTACCTTCCCCTCTAGTTCACGCTGGCATTCCCAACACCCAAGTTCTTTGTGGCACTCTTTTTTTTCCCTCGTGCACAAGTTATTGTTGGCAATCTCTCTCCCCAGCCAACTTCTTTACTCTTTCTTCCCCCCCCCCTTTCCCCGCCCCCCCCCCCCAAGTTCCCAAGTACTTCTCTCTGCTTCTGTCCCTTCTCCCTCACCTTAATTTATTTCCCTTTCCTCTCCTCCCTGCTCCGATTCTCCCTGAATGTGTTGGCTACTGGAGAGGATCCCAACAAGAACACCTCTTCTCAGAATTCTGCAGCAATTGGGATCTCTTGCATTAGCAGCAGACCTCTAGTGGAAACAGCACTGACGGATATGAGCTTGGTCTGCGTTGATTTTTGTCACCAAACATTAATTCACTGACTCTGTCTTCAAAAATGCTGGTGGTGGTTGACGTATCTGTGGTGTGTCCTCCACAACACCCCTGGGAACAGAGACCCTGAAAGATATTTATCTTCCCTAACCCAGAAATACCGATAGCACCTCTACCACCACCTCAGTTGAGAGATAATTCATACAGACAAGGGATTCCTGGTCTGTAGCAAAAGAAATACATGCATTTATGTAGAACAGTTCACAACCTCAGGAGGTCTGTGCGGGGAGGCAGAGGGAAGTTGAGGGGAGACGGGGGCGGGGGATGGAGGGGAGAGTGGTGGAAGTGGGGGGGCCGGGGAAACCCAGGGTGGAGGACGGGAGGGGCCACATTGCAGCGGAGGTCAGGGGGGGGCGAAGTGTGTTGGAGGGTTGGGCCTGGGGGCTCTGTGCCTCGGTGCGGGGAGTGTTCAGAGTGGGGTTGGACGGGTTGACTGCGCAGATGGCGGTTGGTGGATGTGGTGTGGTTGGCGTCGCGGGGGCGTGGCTCTGGGGTGGCCGGGGCTGGGGGCTCGACATCCGGAGGTGTTCGGCATTTGGGAAGGATTCTGACGGGATGGGGCGGGTTGGGTGCGGGGGGAGTGTTCCCGGTGTTGGTTGGGTCCGGAGCCGGGGGGGTGGCACGCTCTTGGGATGGGGGGTGGGCTGTTTGGGGCTGGGATTGGGAGAGACTTCTTCACTCGGGGAGTTGTTGGCCTGTGGGGTTCCCTGCTGTGGAGAGTTGTTGATGCCAGTTCATTGGATGTGTTCGGGAGGGAGTTGGATGTGGTCCTTGCGGCTGCGGGGGTCGGGGGGTGTGGAGGGGGCGTGGGGGGGGAGGTGCTGGGGTGGGTGATCAGCCATGATCTTGTTGAATGGCGGTGCAGGCTCTAAGGGCCGAATGGCCTACTCCTGCACCTATTTTCTATGTTTCTATGTTTCTATCTGGCCACTGGAGCATCCGAGCTGGACATGAATCTGTCCTCATTCAGTGTCGACCATGCAGATTTTGCAGGCAGAGTAGGAATTTTAGCTTATTTTCCTGCTCCTTAATCCAGAAGGATTGAGGCCAATTATAGTACTTCCACTGACCTGGCTAAGATCACCTACAGCATATTAAACCTGAGAACTTACTGGCCTGATGGCTCAGTTCCACTCTAAATATTACATTTAGCGATTCGGTCATTAAGGGAGCTATGGCTGGCAGCAATTAATATTTAGAGATCTTATGGCAACAGTGTTTATGTTTGCAACATAATTAGCCTGTAATCTATAAGCGTTTTCTGGTGTGAAACCCCATGGTATAATAAACCTCTGTGCTGTGTCATATTTCTACTAAAGTGAACTTGCTAATGCAACAAATCCTATGTGTATTGGATGGTTTCCACCAGTGTACAGCTGGCACATTAAGATGTATGGGAAGGTTTCTTGAGGTGTAAAGCTGGAACTGTACCAGGACCTGTGGGCACTGGGAGGTTTCTCCATGTGTCGAGCTGGCTCTATAACACAACCTGTGGTTTCTGCTGGTGAAAGCTGCCACTGTAACAGGGCCATTGTGTAGTGGGAGGATAATTCTGTGCATAGTTGATACTGTAATAAGGCCTGTGTGTAAGACATTTCTCTCAATCTAGAGTTAATGATTTTTCCTATTCAACGCATGCTCCATAGCTTCTTTTTGATTTGTTGACTTCCTTATTTCTAAGTCACACAAAACACAACCTTAACGTTGTGCCTGGAAGCTGGCTTAATCAGTTAAGTGATGATTCTTAGACTTCCAAAGCTATACAGAACATAATGATCCCAGTATTTATCGATTCTGATCTGTTTTTTAAAATCTGTTAACTTAGTTTTTGTAAAGATCATTAAAGCAGTATGAAAGGTCTGTGTGTGCTGGATAAGGCTGGCGTTTTAAGAGGTCTAGTTTTATGTGTGTGAGATTGTTCTCCTCCCTTCCTCCTGGCAGCGTGTCAGGTTTTAGTTACAATAGTGGCTGAATTTCTATGGAACATTGGTATTAGAATTCAAAGGGATAATTTCCTTTCAGTCAGCTTAGACATCACATGAGGAAATATTTACTTTGGAAAAGACCAGGGATCTGGTACAAAATTCACAGTGCTTAAGGAGATGCACGCTGGATGACATGGCACACAGTTTTATTCATCGGGGATTACATTTATTGGGCTGTCCAAATAAACTGGACACCAACCACAGTGTGTTGGATTTGGGATCGTCCTGTCATGTTGTAAGTTATTTCAATTAAATGTTACCTATAACAGGCCATTAGGATCTTAAAATTGGAGCCATGACTGCCCTTTCTAAGACTGCCCTTGTCCTTTGTCTGTGGGTAAAGTGAACACACGAAGGCTGGATACAGGCATACGTGAGCTTATTGTCTGTGAATGCTACAACCATTAAAAGAGATATCAGATCAGATTAAATTCCAGTGGCTTTATTTGGATCCTGACTTAGATAGCATTCTATTTCCATCTGCCTGTGGTGATCAAAATAATTAATGGGGGGAAAATTGCGGACAGAGGCTACCTTCGTACCAACGCCTCCGTTCGAAAAAAATCTACAAAAGTACCTGTTGGTCCTGGAGGACCGTAGGATCCCGGTCAGAGGCCTAGATTCGCTGCGCAGCGCATGGGAAGATGTCTTTCAGGTACATACAAGCTGGAGTCGTGAGGGCCTTGACCACCAATCACTATGCAGTATTGATAAAAATAGGAGCTGTTTGTACAGGCTTCCATTACTATCAATGAGAATAACCCCTAAAACACCAAAACACAGCATAATAAATAAAACACCACACATATTTAAAACTAATTGAAATTAAATGTAATTAAATGTTTTAGAAAAAAAAAATTTGGAATATTTTTTAAAGTGTTTTAATAGGGTTAAAAATAAACTTATCTTAATATAAAAATGAGTGTTTAAATTTAATTTATATATGTTTTAACAGTGTTACGCTGGTAAAAGTAGGCTATGCACCTGCTTTTACCAGGCGTAAAAGTTTGAAGGACATTCGCTGGTCATGAGTTGGGCATGAGTTGGGCAAATAGCCCAATCTCTCCCGCACGGATGTTCTTCTCCCAGGGATGCGGAGGATCTGTCTTTAGAAATCTTGACAGATCGGAAAAGCCGGTTTTCGGCGCATGTGGATTGCGCCCCGAAAACCGGCTTTTGCGAGGCCTCGCCGGGTTCGTGCGCACTTCGTGCACACCCGGCGAGGCCAGAATTTTCGGCCCAATATTGAATTACTGGACAGTTAGGAAAAGTGTCCTCGGTCGGCGTTCATCTGATCCGCATGGTGAGCTTCAGACCGGGCTGTGCCGTTAGAACACCATCTCTGGGTGGGGACCTTAGTCAGAATGTTGGGAAAAACCTGAATTGTAACATGTGGAACCCCAACTATCTGCAGTATGCGCTCACATCGAACAATCCCACTGCATCAGGTGTTTTTGCTGGCTTAAACCTGCCGTGACCTCAGTGATCCCACTGGCTATACATACATCTTTTTGTTTCGTAATCTTAAAATTAGAGCCAGACCAGTCAGGAGTGAAATCAGGAGGCATTTTTTCACACAAAGGGTAGTAGAAATCTGGAATTGTCTCCCCCAAAAGGCTGTGGATGCTGGGTCACTTGGAGCTTTCAAGACTGAGATTGAAATATTTTTGTTCGGTAAACGGTACCAAAGGATATGGCACAAAGGTGGTAAAAATGGATTTGGTGTACAGAGCAGCCATGGTCTAATTTAATAGGCTCAAGAGGCTGAATAGTCTATTATAGAATCATAAAATGGTAACAGAACAGAAGGAAGCCACTTGGCCCTCGAGCCCATGTTGGCTCTCTGTAAGAGTATTTCAGCTAGTCCCACTCCCCCGCCGATACCCCGTAGCCCTGTAAGTTTTTTTCCTTCAGGTACTTATCCAATTCCCTTTTGAAAGCCACAATTGATTCTGCCTCCACCACTCTTTCAGGCAGTGAATTCCAGATCCTAACCACTCATTGTAAAAAATGTTTTCCCACATGTCGCCTTTGGTTCTTCTGGTTTTTTGGTATTCCTGTTTTTTTGCTCCGAACAATGGAATCTGTTGTTAGATAACTAAACTGATACCAGGGATAGGGGGCCTAAGCTACAAGGACTGACTTAAGATTATTTTATACTGGCATTTGTTTAGGTCAGATTCTTGGAGACTGGCATCTGTGAGCCAATTGAATGATATAAGAGATAAAACATAGTTGGTATATTTTAATCTTTGGGAATGGCAAGTGTTCCACAATGAACGTTTTCTGTCCAATATCTTAAAAACTTACAGCACAGATGGAGACCATTTGGCCCATCATGTCTGCAATTATATAGGGCCCTGGTGAGACCGCACCTGAAGTATTGTGTACAATTTTGGTCTCCTTACCTAAGGAAGGATATACTTGCCATAGATGGAGTGCAACAAAGGTTCACCAGACTGATTCCTGGGATAAGCGGGATGGTCCTATGAGGAGAGATTGAGTAGACTAGGCCTATCCTTCTAGGGTTTAGAAGAATGAGAGGTGATCTCATTGAAACATACAAAATTCTTTCAGGGCTTGACAGGGTAGATGCAGGGAGGATGTTTCCTCTGGCTGGGGACTCTAGAACCAGGGGTCACAGAATAAGGGGTCAGCCATTTAGGACTGAGATGAGGAGAAATTTCTTCACTCAGAGGCTTGTGAATCTTTGGAATTCTCTACCCCAAAGGGCTATGGAAGCTCAGTCGTTGAGTATATTCAAGACAGAGATTGATAGATTTTTGTATATTAGGGGAATCAAGGGATATGGGGACAGTGCAGGCAAGTGGAGTTGAGGTAAAAGATCAGCCAGGATCTCATTGAATGGTGGATCAGGTTCGAGGGACCAACTGGCCTACTCCGGCTCCTAATTCTTATGTTCTTATATCTGTGCCGGAATATATATACCCTATGTTCCTCCTAAAAAGACCATTTGTCAGCCCGGGTAACCATCAACAGGTAATTAAATAGTTCCGTTTAACAAGCTACGGGCGTAATTTTGTTATCAGTGTTATTCAGGGAGGGGAAACGTTGACATTTGGTTAGTTGAAAGGTAATTCATAGTATTGGTGCAGGTCACAACCTCTGTGGGACTTGTAAACCCCATTCTCCAATGGAGGTGGGGCAACAGTAACACATCTGATGTATAACATTTATTGTTCGAGCTACACCCTGCACCATGTGTCAGGAACTACACCTTGAAATAAGAAAATCAGTTTGAATTGAACAGCCTACAAAAAGGTGACGCAGCACAGAAAATCAGCCAAGAAGCTGTTTATTGTCTCTCAACATAACACCATATGTTTACTGCCCCTGGAAAAGTAGCTGTGCTCTTTTTATATTGCAACTCAGCTCCTCACACTAAAAATAGGAAGACTCATTTGCCACACCTCCTGGGCATTAACCCTATACAGGTCATTACACAGAGTCTGCTTGTTGGTTGTTCAATGAAAGGGGATTTCTTGTAAATAGCTTTTTCTACTCAGCGTGAGTTGTGTCATGTATGTAACCTTCATGTAACTGTAACCTTCATGTAACAACACTGCATACTGCATATACCTCAGAAATGCACACCTTGACCACATGTGGGAGTCACTCCTCACCTGGTCACCCAGGTATATAAAGGGAGGTCCCACGCGGGGTCATCATTTCTTGGTCTTGTGAATAAAGGTTAGGTCACAGAGTGACTTTGTCTGCAGAATGTGCCTCGTGTGAATTTATAGTAGTGTGTAAGGACACAACATTTGGCGACGAGAAACGGGAATCAACGATTCACGAGAATGGCCACCGGTAGCACAGAGGAATGGTACTGTGTTAGTGAGGACTGGGATGATTCCGTTGAGAGGCTCCAGCAGAGCTTTGTCATGAAGGACTGGCTGGGAGATGTAGCGGCTGACAAGCGATGGGCGCATCTACTGACCAGCTAAGACGTACGAAAGACCTGCTCGCACCCGAGAAGCCAGCGGACAAAACCTTTGAGGAGCTCAGCAAACTGATCGGTGAGCACCTCAAACCAGCGAGCAGTATACACATGGCCCGACACCGATTCTATACACACCGATGTCGGGAAGGACAGAGCATACCGGACTTTGTTGCGGACCTTCGGTGTTTGGCCAGCCTCTGTAAGTTCACAGATGCCTGCAGGAGGGAGATGTTACGGGATTTCTTCATTGAGGGCATTGGGCATGCCGGGATTTTCAGAAAGCTAATTGAGACCAAGGACTTGACCTTGGAAGCGGCGGCGTTGATGGCTTAGACCTTCATGGCGGGGGAGGAGGAAACCAAGATAATATGCACGTGCAACTCTGCTCCCAACATGGCGATGGAGCAGGGAGTTAACATTGTAAACGCAACTCAGAACCCCGCAGGCAGGCAAGGGCAATTCGACACCACCCAGGCAGTAATAGACTCTAGAGTGGGTCATCAACAGAGACAATGGCAGGTTGAACAGACATTTACACCATCACAAGGGACAATACGTCCCGGGATGGGGCCATTGACACCCACTAACAGAGTGCTCAAGAGTAATCAAAGAGACAGTCAGAGAGGAATGCCTGGTAACAACCCTTTTGTTCACAACAATCTCAGCTAATGCTGGAGGTGCGGGGGCAGACATGCTGCAAAAACCTGCAGATTCCAAAAATTTATCTGTAGAAATTGTAACTTCAGTGGACATTTAGCCAGAATGTGCAGGAAGCCTGCAGAGAGACTAATTTACGAGGCAGATGAACCACAAGAGGAGTCTGCAAGGCAGGGTGATGCTTGGGACACAGCAATGGACGCTGAAGTTCAGCGGGTTCAGGTGGCAAACATCCACAGCTCATATACAAAAATGCCACCGATGATGATGAAAGTCCTATTAAACGGCATCCCAGTACGCATGGAGCTGGACACAGGGGCCAGCCAGTCACTTATGAGTGTCCATCAATTCGAGAAATTATGGCCACTCAGAGCTAGCAGACCCAAACTAGAACGCATTGACACGCAATTACGGATGTACACCAAAGAGATCATCCCAGTGCTAGGCAGTGCAATGTTGGTGGTCACACATAATGGATCAGAGAACCGGCTGCCACTCTGGATTGTCCCGGGAAATGGTCCCGCGCTTTTGGGGAGGAGCTGGCTAGCCGCGATGAACTGGAAATGGGGGGATGTGCACGCCATTTCATCTGTGAAGCGAAGTTCATGCTCACAGGTCCTACAGAAATTTGAGTCACTATTTCAACCTGGTGTTGGGACTTTCAAAGGTACCAAAGTAGTGATACGCATCACCCCGGACGCCAGATCAGTGCACCACAAAGCCAGAGCTGTGCCGTATGTGATGTGGGAGAAAATTGAGAGTGAGTTGGACAGGTTGCGAAGAGAGGGCATAATTTCGCCCATTGAATTCAGCGACTGGGCAAGCCCCATTGTCCCTGTACTAAAAACGGATGGCTTGGTCAGGATCTGTGGCGACTACAAGGCCACTATCAACCGAGTGTCACTACAAGACCAATACCCGCTTCCGAGAGCGAAGGATCTTTTTGCCACACTGGCAGGCGGCAAGCTGTTCACCAAGTTGGACCTCACTTCGGCCTACATGACCCAGGAACTGGCCGAAGAATCCAAGCTACTGACCACCATCACCTCGCACAAGGGGCTGTTTGTCTACAACAGGTGTCCGTTTGGCATTCGTTCTGCAGCTGCTATCTTTCAAAGGAACATGGAAAGCCTGCTCAAATCCATCCCTGGAACAATCGTATTTCAGGACGACATCCTTATCACGGGTCGAGACACCGAGGAACACCTCCACAACCTGGAGGAGGTGCTACGCCGACTGGACCGGGTAGGCCTGCGACTAAAGAAGTCCAAGTGTGTGTTTTTGGCCCCAGAGGTCGAGTTTTTGGGCAGGAGGATTGCTGCAGACGCGATCCGGCCTACCGAATCCAAAACGGAGGTGATTCGTCAGGCCCCCAGGCCCGGCAACACATCGGAGTTGCGTTCATTTCTGGGACTCTTGAACTATTTCGGGAACTTTGTGCCGAACTTAAGCACATTGCTGGAGCCGCTACACATGCTCCTGCATAAGGATTGCGATTGGTTTTGGGGGGACTGTCAGGAACGGGCGTTCAATCGGGTGCGGAACTGCTTTGTTCTAATAAGCTGTTGACCCTGTACAATCCCTGTAAGAAATTGGTTTTGACATGTGATGCACCATCCTATGGGGTTGGGTGCGTGTTGCAGCAGAGTAATGATGAGGGCCAACTCCAACCTGTGACTTATGCCTCCAGGTCGTTCTCCCAAGCAAAAAGGGGATATGTGATGGTTGAAAAGGAAGCACTCGCATGTGTCTACGGGGTGAAAAAGATGCACCAGTACCTTTTTAGCAGAAGATTCCAGTTAGAAACGGACCATAAGCCATTAACATCCCTGTTGTCAGACATCAAAGCTGTCAATGCCAATGCGTCAGCTCGCATACAGCAATGGGCCCTCACGCTGGCTGCATATGACTACGCCATACGGCACCGGCCAGGCATCGAAAATTGCGCTGACGCGCTCACCAGGCTTCCACTGGCCACCACTGAGTGGGCAGCGGAGCAAAGCGCTGAGATGGTCATGGCTGTCGATGCTTTTGACAGCGCAGGCTCCCCCATCACAGCCCGCCAGATCAAAATCTGGACCAACAGAGATCCCCTCCTATCCTTGATTAATAAATGTGTCCTGACTGAGGATTGGGCGCCTGCACACGGAGCATGCCCTGAGGAGGTCAGACCGTTTCACAGACAGATGGATGAGCTCTCCATCCAAGCTGACTGCCTACTATGGGGCAGCCAGGTAGTCATGCCCCAGAAGGGAAGGGAAGCATTCATCAGGGAACTCCACAGCGAGCATCCAGGCATCGTACTAATGAAGGCCATTGCCCGGTCACATGTATGGTGGCCGGGAATTGACTCAGACCTGGAACACTGGGTTCAAAGGTGCACGATGTGTGCCCAGCTGGGCAATGCCCCCAGGGAGGCCCCACTCAGCCTGTAGCCCTGGCCCACTAGGCCATGGTCCCGTATTCACATAGACTACGCGGGCCCGTTCATGGGAAAAATGTTCCTCATTGTTGTTGATGCGTACTCGAAATGGATCGAGTGCATCATATTGAATTCGTGCATGACATCCACCACCGTGGAGAGTCTGCATGCGGTCTTTGCGACCCACGGCTTGCCGGACATCCTGGTTAGCGACAACGGCCCATGTTTCACTAGCTATGAATTCCGAGAGTTCATGTCGGGTAATGGCATCAAACATGTCAGGACAGCACCGTTTAAGCCGGCTGCCAATGGCCAGGCGGAACATGCGGTCCAAATCATAAAACAAGGCATGCTCCGGATTCAAGGACCCGCCCTTCAATGCCGCCTATTGCGCCTCCTGCTGCCCTATAGGTCCAGACCGCACTCGCTCACAGGAGTCCCGCCCGCGGAACCACTCATGAAACGTACACTAAAAACTTGGCTGTCCCTCATTCATCCAGTCCTGTCAGACATTGTTGAGGGCAAGCGCCAGTCCCCAAAATGAGTGCCATGACCGTAACTCAAAGGGGAGATGTATAGAAATCGATGACCCTGTATTTGTTCTTAATCACGCTTTGGGGCCCAAGTGGCTTGAGGGTACTGTAATTGGTAAAGAGGGGAATAGGGTCATAGTGGTCAGACTTAACAATGGACAGATATGCCGCAAGTATCTGGACTAAGTAAATAAAAGGTTCAGCATGGACACTGAGGAACCTGAGGAAGATCATGAGATGTTGCCCACACCACTGCCAGTGAACGAGCAACATGAACTGTCAGCAGCATGCACAGTCCCTGCGGCCAGCCCGGACGAGCCGGAATCACCACAGAGGACAGAGACACATGCCAAGGCTCAACAACCAGAGCCCCAACTGCGACGCTCCACGAGAGAGCATCAACCGCCCGAAAGACTTAATCTTTGACCCCACAAGACGTTTGGGGGGGCGATGATGTCATGTATGTAACCTTCATGTAATTGTAACCTTCATGTAACAACACTGCATACTGTATACACCAAAGAAATGCACACCTGGACCACAGGGGTGAACTTGTGGGAGACACTCCTCACTTGGTCACCCAGGTATATAAAGGGAGGTTCCACGCAGAATCATCATTTCTTGGTCCTGTGAATAAAGGTCAGGTCACAGAGTGACTTTGTCTGCAGAATGTGCCTCGTGTGAATTTATAGTAGTGTGTAAGGACACAACAAGTTGTGTGTTTTTATTTATTCATTCTGGGATGTGGGCATTGCTGACAAGGCCAGCATTTATTGCCCATCCGTAATTGCCCTTGAGAAGCTGGTGGTGAGCTGCCTTCTTGAACCGCTGCAGTCTTTGTGGTGAAGGTACTCCCACAGTGCTGCTCAGGAGGGAGTTCCAGGATTTTGACCGAGCGACGACGAAGGAACGGCAACATATTTCCAAGTCAGGATGGTGTGTAACTTGGAGGGGAACTTGCAGGTGATGGTTTCCTATGCACCTGCTGCCCTTGTCCTTTTTGGTGGTAGAAGTCGCGGGTTTGGGAGGTGCTGCCGAAGAAGCCATGGTGAGTTGTTGCAGTGCATGGTACATACTGCAGTCACAGTGCGCCGGTGGTGGTGGGAGTGAATGTTGAAGGTTGTGGATGGGGTGCCAATTAGGCGGGCTGCTTTGAGATTTTTGAGTGTTATTCTTGAGTGTTGTTGGAGCTGTACCCATTCAGGCAAGTGGAGAGTATTCCATCACACTCCTGACTTGTGCCTTGTAGATGGTGGAAAGGTTTTGGGGAGTCAGGAGGTGAGACACTCACCGCAGAATACCCAGCCTCTGACCTGCTCTTGTTGGCACAGTATTTATGTGGCTGGTCCAGTTAAGTTTCTGGTCAATGGTGACCCCCTAGGATGTTGATGGTGGGGGATTCGGCAATGGTAAAGTCGTTTAGACACTCGTTTGTTGGAGATGTCCATTGCCTGGCACTTGCCACTTATCAGCCCACGCCTGAATGCCATCCAGGTCTTGCTGCATGTGGGCATGGACTGCTCCATTATCTGAGGAGTTGCAAATGGAACTGAACACTGCAATCATCAGTGAGCATCCCCACTTCTGTCCTTATAATGGAGGGAAGGTCATTGATGAAGCAACTGAAGATGGCTGGGCCTAGGACACTGCCCTGAGGAACTTCTGCAGTGCTGTCCTGGGACTGGGATGATTGATCTTCAACCACCACAACCATCTTCCTTTGTGCTAGGTATGTCTCCAGCCAGTGGAGAGTTTTCCCCCTGATCCCCATTGACTTCAGTTTTACTAGGACTCTTTGATGCCACACTTGGTCAAATGCTGCCTTGATGTCAAGGGCAGTCACTCTCACCTCACTTCTGAATTCAGCTCTTTTGTCCATGTTTGGACCAAGGCTGCAATGAGGTCTGGGGCTGAGTGGTCATGGCGGAACCCAAACTGAGCATTGGTGAGCAGGTTATTGGCGAGTAAGTGTCGCTTGATAGCACTGTCGACGACACCTTCCATCACTTTGCTGATGATTGAGAGTAGACTGATGGTGTGGTGATTGGTCGGATTGGATTTGTCCTGCTTTTTGTGGACAGGACATACCTAGGCAGTTTTCCACATTGTCAGATAGATGCCAGTGTTGTAGCTGAACTGGACAGCTTGGCTAGAGGTACGACTAGTTCTGGAGCACAAGTCTTCAGAACAACAGCCGTTACGTTGTCGGGCCCCATAGCCTTTGCTGTATCCAGTGCATTCAGCCGCTTCTTGATATCATGTGGAGTGAATCGAATTGGCTGAAGACTGGCTTCTGTGATGGTGGGGACCTCAGGAGGAGGCTGATATGGATCATCTACATTGTGCTTCTGACTGAAGATGGTTGTAAACGCTTCAGCCTTGTCTTTTGCACTTGTGTGCTGGGCTCCGCCATCATTGAGGATGGGGATATTCATGGAGCTCCTCCTCCCGTTAATTGTTTCATGGTCCATCACCATTCATGACTGGATGTGGCAGAACTGCAGAGCTTTGATCTGATCCACTGATTGTGGGATTGCTTAGCTCTGTTTATAGTGTGCTGCTTCCGCTGCTTAGCATGCATGTAGTCCTGTGTTGCAGCTTCCCAGGTTGGTATCTCATTTTTAGGTATGCCTAGTGCTGCTCCTGGCATGCTCTTCTGCACTCCTTATTGAACCAGGATTTGTCCCCTGGCTTGGTGGTAATGGTAGATTGTGGGATATGCAGTATAGTATCTATGCCCCAAGGATTAAAGGTGTCTTCTTCTGTGAAACAGGCAGCAGCTTACAATGCACTCCTTACTTAATATGTGTGAGGTTCAGTTTGGATTTCATGTGACAACCAAGAATACAAGAAAATATGGAAAGAGAAATGGTCTCACAGCCATTAACCACTAAAAGTGCTCGCCACGGTGCTACGCAGATATCTTGACTTTATTTTGACAGAACATTTGCATATATCCTGTATTTGTTTTAAAGATTTCATAAGGAGATGCCAGGGATATCTCACCAATTTTCTTCCTCTTCACTGGAGACTCCACAACCTCTGCTCAACCCCTCCTTTACCTTGGCACATTTTACAGTGGAAGCTGAGCACAAAGAGACTGGATCTTCTCATAAGAACATAAGAAATAGGAGCTGGAGTACGGTAACATAGTGGTTATGTTACTGGACTAGTAATCCAGAGGCCTGGAATAATCATCCGAACACATGAGTTCAAATCCCACCACGGCAGCTTGGGAATTTAAATCCAGTTAATTACATAAATCTGGAATAAAAAACCTAGTGTCAGTAATGGTGACCATGAAACTATCGGATTGTCAAAAATCCCAACTGCTTCACTAATGTCCTTTAGGGAAGGAAATCTGCGGTCCTTACCTGGTCTGCCCTATATGTGATTCCAGACCCACAGCAATGTGGTTGACTCTTAACTGGCCATCTGAGATGGCCTAGAAAGCCATTCAGTTGTAGTCAAGAAGGCAGCTCACCACCACCTTCTCGAGGGCAGTTAGGGATGGGCAATATATGCTGGCCTTGTCGGCAATGTCCACATCCTGTGAATGAATATAGAAAAAAAAATGTTGGCCCTTCGAGCCTGCTCCGCCATTCAACAAGATCATGATTGATCATCTACCTCAACTCCTCCTTCCTGCACTATCCCCATATCCCTTAGTTCCATGAGTTCCCAAAAATTTATCGACCTCTGTCTTGAATATACTCAACGACTGAGCATCCACAGTTCTCTGCGGTAGAGAATTCTAAAGATTCACAAACCTTTGAGTGAAGACATTTCTCCTCAGCTCAGTCCTAAATGGTTGACCCCTTAATCCTGAAATTATAGCCCCTAGTTCTAGATTCTCCAGCCAGGGGAAACAACCTCTCAGCATTTACCCTGTCAAGCCCTCTAAGAAATTTATATGTTTCAATTAGATCACCTCTCATTCTTCTAAACTCTCGGGAATATAGACCTATCTCTCAATCTCTCCTCAAAGGGCAATCCCCTCATCCCAAGAATCAGTCTAGTGAACGTTTGTTGCACTACCTCTAAGGCAAGTATGTCTTTACCTAGGTAAGGAGACCAGAACTCATAGAATTATAGAAACTTACAGCACAGAAGGAGGCCATTCGGACCTACATTTCCATGCCAGCCGACAAAGAGCTATCCAGCCTAATCCAACTTTTCAGCTCTTGGTCCGTAGCCTTGTAGGTTACGGCATTCAAATGCACATCCAAGTACTTTTTAAATGTGGTGAGGGTTTCTGCCTCTACCATTCTTTCAGGCAGTGAGTTCCAGACCCCCACCACCCTCTGGGAGAAAACATTTCTCCTCAAGTCCCCTCTAAACCTCTATGCCCTTGTGAAATAGGTCCTTCCTATCCACTCTATCTAGACCCCTCATAATTTTATACACCTCAATTAGGTCTCCCCTCAGCCTCCTCTGTTTTAGCCTATTCAATCTTTCCTCATAGCTAAAATAACTGTATACAGCACTCCCTGTGTGGCCTCACCAATTCCCTGCATAATTGTAGTAAGACTTCCTTTACTCTTATACTCTAATCCCTTTGTAACAAAAGTCAACATACGATTTGCTTTCCTAATTGCTTGCATATTAACTTTGTGATTCATATACAAGGACACCCAGGTCCCTTTGAATGCCAACATTTCCCAGTCTCTCACCATTCTCTGTCAAAATAAGCAGGCAAATTGTTTTTTTTAAACTGGAGATAAGAATTTCTCTGGTTGCTATGTGCAGCAGCATCATAAATGTATTTGTGAAAATGATTGCCTGTGTTTTCTATTTTTAGTGAATTCATAAACTTGTTCTAACTAAATCTCTACTTTTTTGCTAGAAATACCAAACTGAGGAAATCTTCCAAATATATCCACAGTAAACAGAGGAATTCTTTCCCATGTGAGCGCTAATTTCCAGGTGTTGGAAAATTCTTCATCTAATTTCCACAAGACCGAAAATTTATCAAATTTTGTTTTCTCTGGATAATTCTATATGAGTCCTTATGTTTAGTTGCACAAAGGGGGAGTACCAACCTTAAGAAAAAGCAGGTGGGTTGGGGCCGTGGGGGCAGTTAAAGTGTTAACAATGTGTGTCCCGACCTGAACCCTCCTCCAACCAACCCACTTCCGATTTTAACGGAGGTAGGGTGGGGGGCGGGCAGCCATTCCCCTGCCAGGAGGCGGGTGGTCTATTTAAATATTTTAATGAGACAGGAAGTGTTATGTATGCAACCCTATGTAACTAGCATTCTACCGCCATCAGAGGGCGTATCTGTTGGAGTCCCAAGGAATCCCAGCATCCCTTGGGAGCACTGTATATAAGCAAGCCTCCCATGCTGTACCAACACTCTGGAGTTAAAATAAAGAGACTAAGGTCACACTTACTCACGTCTACAGCACTCAATCACTTTACTTTATTCCGGACATAACAACTGGCGACGAGATAACAAACCATCACGCGAAAATGCAGAGAACTGTTGGTATCCTGGAGAAATTCTCAGAAGGGGATGATTGGGAGGCCTTTGTGGAGCGACTCGACCAATACTTCATAGCCAACGAGCTGAAAGGGCATGTGAGCGCTGCCAATGAAGGGTGATCCTCCTCACCATCTGTGGGGCAACAACCTATGGCTTCATGAAGAATCTTCTTGCTCTGGTGAAACCCACAACCAAATCGTATGAAGAACTGTGTATGCTGGTCCGGGAGCACCTAAATCCAAAGGAGAGCGTTCTGATGGCAAGGTATCGGTTTTACACATGTCAACGGTCCGAAGGCCAGGAAGTGGTGAGCTACGTCGCCGAACAAAGGAGTTTGCAGGACATTGCGAATTTGATGGATTCCTGGAGCAAATGCTAAGAGACTATTTTGTGCTTGGCATTGGCCATGAGGCTATCCTTCACAAACTATTGACTGTTGAAACACTGAACCTGAGCAAAGCCATAATAATAGCCCAGGAATTTATGCCCATCAGCAATAACACCAAACAAATTTCGCAGCATAAAGATGTTTCGGCGAGTACTGTACACAAAGTAACATCGTTTTCATGCAGGAATGCATATGGCAGACCATACACGTCTGCAGCTGCACGACCTCAGATAACTCAGAGTCCGCCATCAAGTGTTAATGCGAGGCAGTTAACACCTTGTTGGCGCTGCGGAGGTGATCATCGACCCCATCAATGCCGCTTCAAACACTATGCGTGCAAAGGCTGTGGAACAATGGGACACCTCCAGCAAATGTGCAGACGAGCTGCAAACCCTGCAAACCACCACATTGCAGAGGAAGACCGATCCATGGTGGATCAAACTGAATTACAGACACAAACTGAGGAGGCAGAAATATACGGAGTACACATCTTCACCACGAAGTGTCCACGAATCATGTTAAAAGTTGAACTGAATGGAATTCCAGTATCCATGGAATTGGACACAGGTGCGAGTCAGTCCATCGTGAGCAAAAAGGCGTCGACGGGCTATGGTGCAATAAGGCACACAGGCCCAAGCTGAGCCCCATTCACACCAAGCTAAGAAATTACACTAAAGAGCTGAACCCTGTAATTGACAGCGCAGTAGTAAAAGTCTCCTATGATGTCGAGGAACCAACTAGAGAGCTGGACATCCTAGACTGGATGTTGTGTAATGAGAGAGGACTAATTAGCAATCTTGTTGTGCGAGACCCCCTGGGGAAGAGTGACCATAATATGGCAAAATTCTTTATCAAGATGGAGAGTGACATTGCTAATTCAGAGACTAGGGTCCTGAACTTAAGGAAAGGTAACTTTGATGGTTTGAGACGTGAATTGGCTAGGATAGACTGGAAAATGATACTTAAAGGGTTGACAGTGGATAGGCAATGGAAGACATTTATAGATTACATGGATGAGCTTCAACAATTGTACATCCCTGTCTGGAGTAAAAATAAAACGGGGAAGGTAGGTCAACCGTGACTAACAAGGGAAATTAGGGATGGTGTTAAATCCAAGGAAGAGGCATATAAATTGGCCAGAAAAAGCAGCAAACCTGAGGACTGGGAGAAATTTAGAATTCAGCAGAGGAGGACAAAGGGTTTAATTAGGAGGGGGAAAATAGAGTATGAGAGGATGCTTGCAGGGAACATAAAAACTGACTGCAAAAGCTTCTATAGATATGTGAAGAGAAAAAGATTAGTGAAGACCAATGTAGGTCCTTTGCAGTCAGAATCAGGTGAATTTATAACGGGGAACAAAGAAATGGCAGACCAATTGAACAAATGCTTTTGATTTGTCTTGACTAAGGAAGACACAAATAACCTAGGGGTTCGAGAGTCTAGCGAAAAGAGGAACTGAAGGAAATCCTTATTAGTCAGGAAATTGTGTTAGGGAAATTGATGGGATTGAAGGCCGATAAATCCCCAGGGCCTGATAGGCTGCATCCCAGAGAACTTAAGGAAGGTCCCACACAAGATATTAGTGTGCAAAATTAAAGCACATGGTATTGGGGGTAATGTACTGACGTTGATACAGAATTGGTTGGCAGTCAGGAAGCAGAGAGTCAGAATAAATGGGTCTTTTTCATAATGGCAGGCAGTGACCAGTGGGATGCTGCAGGGTTCAGTGCTGGGACCCCAGCTATTTACAATATACATTAATGATTTAGATGAAGGAATTGAATGTAATATCTCCAAGTTTGCAGATGACACTAAGCTGGGTGGCAGTGTGGAGGATGCTAAGAGGTTGCAGGGTGACTTGGACAGGTTAGGTGAGTGGGCAAATACATGGCAGATGTAGTATAATGGAGTTGAATTACAGGGTTTCACGGCCTGTGTCTTTGAGTAAAATAAAGTCCCGTTGCAGATATGTTCGTGAAGAACATAAGAACATAAGAACTAAAAGCGGGAGTAGGCCCTACAGCCCTTCGAGCCTGCTCCGCCATTCAATAAGATCATGGCTGATCATCGACCTAAACTCCACTTTCCCGCCCGATCTCCATATCCCTGGATTTCTCTAGACTCCAAAAATCGATCTATCCCAGCCTTGAATATATTCAGAGATATATCCACAGGTATCCACAGCCCTCTGGGGCAGAGAATTCCAAAGATTCACAACCCTCTGAGTGCAGAAATTCCTCCTCATCTCTGACTTAAATGGCCTACCCATTATCCTGAGACTATGCCCCCTAGTTCTAGCCTCTCCAGCCAGGGGAAACAACCTCTCAGCATCTACCCTGTCAATCCCCTTCAGAATCTTGTATGTTTCAATGAGATCACCTCTCAGTCTTCTAAACCCCAGAGAGCATAGGCCCATTCTGCACAATCTCTCATCAGTGGGCAGTCCTCTCATCCCAGGAATCAATCTAGTGAGCCTCTGCTGTACCACCTTCAAGGCAAGTATATCCTTCCATAGATAAGGAGACCAAAACTGTGCACAGTACTCCAGGTGTGATCTCACCAAGGCCCTGCACAATTGTAGCAAGACTTCCTTACACTTGTACTCCAACCCCCTTGCAATAAAGGACAACATGCCATTTGCCTTCCTTATTACTTGCTGTACCTGCATGCTAGCTTTCTGTGTTTCTTGCACAAGGACACCCAAATCTCTCTGATCACCAACATTTAAAAGCTTCTAATCATTTAAAAAATATTCTGTCTTTTATTCTTCCTACCAAAGTCAATAATCTCACGTTTCCCTACATTATACTCCATCTGCCACCTTACTGCCCACTCATTGGGCCCAAGTTTGAACTGGTCATTAGAACGGTGCACCTCCAAGCCTTGCGCCTATTATTTAGAATTAAAAGTGCGTCTAAAAAGTACATCGCTATTCTGAAGTGTCTGCAGGCCTCCATTCCAGTCGGCACAGTCCAGCTTGATCTGTGGGGGGCGGAGCTATCGACGTGCTGTGTCTACACAGCCAGCATAGGGGCGGGGCTAGGGCCCAGCGTGTCTCTGAGTGTCGGCAGCATTGCGCATGCGTGTTGGAGCGAGCGCAATGGTGCAGAAACATTGGCAATCGGCCATCTTTAAAGGGAAAGGCTGCAAAGTGATTTTTGGGTGAGTGGAGCAGTTGAAAGCCTTCTGATTGATTTTTGGTGCCTGAAGGAGTGCTGTTAGCAGTACTGTGGAGGAAATCAGCTGCTGGAATCAGTGAGTCCTCTGTGTTGCTGCTAAACTTCCCGAAGGAGTGCTGCATAGGTGCATGCAAAGTAAGGACTGAGTGTCTTGAAAAATCACTGAGTGTCAACTCAATACAGCAATGCAACAACGTGCACCAAGAATGAAGAATTTCTTGCATGACAAAGTGGAGATACGAGTTAATGTAATTGAGAAGAGATGGCAGGAGCTGGATACCAGCAACAGAGGTCGCACAAAAGTGCCACCCAAAGAAATGAAGAAACGCTGGAACCAAGTTGCAGAAGATTACTGCGCAGTGGTGCATACCAAGAGATCTGGAAGCCAGTGTAAAAAGAAATGGCACGACCTTGGTCAAGTAGTTAGTATAAGTAATATTTTCATTTTTCAATGGAATTGCAATTGTAACTGCGACTCTCTGTATATGTCCCACCCAGCAGAAAGACAACCTCTCTAAAAAGTTGCTTTTTCATCTTTGCAGAAGAAACTGTCCCACAACAAAAGGGAAAGAACTCGAACAGGAGGAGGTCTGCCAAATCTGCACCAACTGACACCCTTGGATCAGAGGGTCACTGCTTTGATGGGTTGTACCTGGAGAAAAACAATCAGTTCTCCACAGTTGGACCTACACGCGAGGGAGAGGGTAAGTCCTGAAAATGCATTGTGGCCCTTTAAATCAACCTGCTGCCTGGCCTGCTATGTGTGAGGCTATTCATGCCACCCATCCTGCCCACTCCTGTGCTGCTAACCATTTGACTGTTCTGTTATATTTTGCAGAACATGATGCCAATCCTGAATATCTTGAAGATGCAGAGGAAGATTCAGATGTGGACAATCCAGACCAAGGCTCGGATGCTGGGCTCATTGGTATGTGTTCAGGGGAAAATGTTGATCGTAATATGGATCAGTCCATGTTACAGGACCTCAGTCTGCCAAACACTTGCATTGGTTCTGGTCTGACATTCCGTGGTTTCGGCAGCTCCTTATCCTTCCGTGGTGCTTTAAGTTCAGCTGTGGCATTCCTTGGTTTTACACCTTCCGAGGCTGCGGGTCCCAGTGGTGGTGGTGGTGGTGACGGAATGCAGCTTGAAACACCCAGTGCCCCACCGTCCCAGCCTGCGCCTCCCACCGTAGAGATACAGCTTGAAACACGCAGGGCCCCACCGTCCTGTTGGGGGTAATATACTGACGTGGCTAGAGAACTGGTTGGCAGACAGGAAGCAGAGAGTCGGGATAAACGGGTCCTTTTCAGAATGACAGGCAGTGACTAGTGGGGTGCCGCAGGGTTCAGAGCTGGGACCCCAGCTCTTTACAATATACATTCACGATTTGGATGAAGGAATTGAGTGTAATATCTCCAAGTTTGCGGATGACACTAAGCTGGGTGGCGGTGTGAGCTGTGAGAAGGATGCTAAGAGGCTGCAGGGTGACTTGGCCAGGTTAGGTGAGTGGGCAAATGCATGGCAGATGCAGTATAATGTGGATAAGTGTGAGGTTATTCACTTTGTTGGCAAAAACACGAAGACAGAATATTATCTGAATGGCGGCAGATTAGGAAAAGGGGAGGTGCAACGAGACCTGGGTGTCATGATACATCAGTCATTGAAAGTTGGCATGCAGGTACAGCAGGTGGTGAAGAAGGCAAATGGTATGTTGGCCTTCATAGCTAGGGGATTTGAGTATAGGAGCAGGGAAGTCTTACTACAGTTGTACAGGGCCTTAGTGAGGCCTCACCTGGAATTTTGTGTTCAGTTTTGGTCTCCTAATCTGAGGGAGGACGTTCTTGCTATTGAGGGAGTGCAGCACAGAAGGTTCACCAGACTGATTCCGGAGATGGCAGGACTGACATATGAGGAGAGACTGGATCGAGGAGGAGAGACCTAACCTGTGGAATTCCCTGCCGCAGAGAGTTGTTGATGCCAGTTCACTGGATATATTCAAGAGGGAGTTAGATATGGCACTTACGGTTAAGGGGATCAAGGGGTATGGAGAGAAAGCAGGAAAGGGGTACTGAAGGAATGATCAGCCATGATATTGAATGGTGGTGCAGGCTCGAAGGGCCAAATGGCCTACTCCTGCACCTATTTTCTATGTTTCTATGTTTCTATGACTGGGCCTTTATTCACTGGAGTTTAGAAGGATGAGAGGGGATCTCATAGAAACATATAAAATTCTGACTGGACTGGACAGGTTAGATGCAGAAAGAATGTTCCCGATGTTGGGGATGTCCAGAACCAGGGGTCACAGTCTAAGGATAAGGGGATAGCCATTTAGGACCGAGATGAAGAGAAACTTCTTCACTCAGAGAGTTGTTAACCTGTGGAATTCTCTACTGCAGAGAGTTGTTGATGCCAGTTTGTTGGATATATTCAAGAGGGAGTTAGATATGGCCCTTACGGTTAAAGGGATCAAGGGGTATGGAGAGAAAGTTGGAAAGGGGTACTGAGGTGAATGATAAGCCATGATCTTATTGAATGGTGGTGCAGGCTCAAAGGGCCAAATGGCCTACTCCTGCACCTATTTTCTTTGTTTCTATGTTTCTATGTCCCAGCCTGCGCCTCCCATCATAGGGGTGCTGCTTGTAACACCCAGGGCCCCACCGTCCCAGCCTGCGCCTCCCACTGGAGGGATGCCTGAGGCAGACCCAGGCCGAGGGGAAGGAGAATCCCACCACCCTCTCCTGAGATGCAGCATGCAACAGATGTGGTTGCGGTTGTGGCATTGGCTGTAGAGACCAATGACCTTACCCGATCACTCGTGCAGACCGTCAGTGCGGTGGGTGATGATGTAACGGGACTGTCGGGAGAATTAGCAGTAATGACACAGGAATTGAAGGAGGGAATGTCAGAGGGAGTGCAAGGGACGGCACAGGCCCTCATGGAGGTAGCTGGTGTAATTAGGGCACACAGCCCGGCCAATCAAATGCCACCCCCATCATGGCGTGCACATTCACTGA
Organism: Pristiophorus japonicus; assembly: GCF_044704955.1. Lineage (NCBI taxonomy): Eukaryota > Metazoa > Chordata > Chondrichthyes > Pristiophoridae > Pristiophorus > Pristiophorus japonicus. Next base: position 36,394,980 of record NC_091984.1, read on the forward strand.
GATGTGGATGAGAGATGGGTGCAGACTTTCTTTGCTGCTGATGTTTCTGTTGTTACTGTTTACAAATTGAAATTGTTTTGTAAATTTTGTAACTTTACAACTTTATAAGTGATCTTTGGGTTTTTAAGTGATCTTAGAGTGTAAGTGCTCTCACATTTTGTACGTTATTTAAATTTACAGCTAAAAGTGATCTTAAAGTTTTTAAGTGATCTTATAGTGTAAATGTTCTCACATTTTGTACGTTATTTAAATTTACAACTAAAAAGTGATCTTAAAGTTTAAGTGATCTTAGAGTGTAAGTTTTTTCACATTGAAATTGTTTTGTAAGTTTTGTTATTTACAAGTTTCTAAGTGATCTTAAAGTTTTTAAGTGATCTTAAAGCGTCATATTAAAGTAAAGTTTGATACAAGAATTATTTTATTACACTAAAGTGAAGTACATTGTAAACTTTTCAATAAAATATATTTTACATTAAAACTGAATCATGTTCCATTAACACAAATCAACATTTAGGAACAACTGCAAAAAATAACCATGTCTATGCAGAACAGTTGTCGCTGAGCCCTCAGGCATCAGTGAAGCGTTCACAGATGAGCTGCTGGCGCAAGGCTCGAGCAATCGTTAAAGGAGCATGATAGCCCGCCCTCCTCCGATGTCGTGCTCCGGCCTCAGGCACTTGCATGGTTTCCTGATCGTTGTCATCATCCAAATCAGTATCATCAGGCACTCTCACTGCAGCTGACGCTTCTTGTTCCACTATCAACTGCTGGTGCCTCATGATGGCTAAGTTATGCAGCATGCAACACACAACAGTGAACTGACTGACAATCTCTGGGGAATATTGCAACTGGCCTCCGGAATGGTCCAGGCATCAGAAACGCTGTTTCAAGATGCCAATGGTCCTCTCTATGATGCCGCATGTCGTAATGTGCGACATGTTGTATTGATGGTCAACTTCCATCCAGGTTACGCGTAGGGATGTCATGAGCCATGTGGCCAGGCCGTACCCTTTGTCTCCCAGTAGCCAGCTCTGCTCTTCTGGCTGTTGCTCAAACATGTCAGATATAACGCTGTCGCGTAGGATGAATGTATCATGGGTGCTGCCAGGGTATTTTGCATCAACTGACATGATGCGCTGCATGTTGTCACACATGGGCTGAACATTAATGGAGTGGAAACCTTTTCTATTGCTCAGGATCCTCTACAGGTGCTCGAAATGTGATGTGGGTACAATCAATGCAGCCCTGGACCTTTGAGAAGCCAACAATCCTTGAGAACCCCACAGCCCTGTCATGCATTGCTTGGGTGGTCATTGGGATCTTGATGAAGTCATTCCTCTGCGCATACAGTGCAGCCGTGACCTGGTGAATGGAGACATGTATTGCATGTTGAGAGATGGCGCACACATCTCCAGTTGTCGCTTGAAACGATCCCGAAGCATAAAAAGAAAGTGCAGCTGTAACCTTCACTTCAACAGACAAAGCAGTCCACCTTTTGGTTTTCGCCTGTACATCTGGTCTCAGCAACTCACAGATCTCAATGACAACTTCTCTATGGAAACACAGCCTTTTGACACAATCAGCGTTACTCAGGTCCAGGTACGAACGCCTGACTCGAAATTGCCGAGTGGGTAAGGCCTCCTGCCCAACAGCCTATGGGCTATGACGTTCCTAATGCGATGAGATCCAATCAATTCTCTCCTATGTAGCACATTGATGCAGAACCATTGCAAAATCCATGGTGTTGATAATGCAGCACCCATTCTTGAAGTACAACTTAAACTTTCAAAGGTCAATGGTGCAAAATTGCAGCACAGCACTTCTCCTTCTCCCTCTACACAAGGTACATGGACCACACCCAAAGGTCTTTTGTTCTCTCCCCCTCCCCCCTTCAGTGAAATCACTTCTCTCTCCCCTTAGCCCCTGGCCGAACGGCCCGAAGATATGCTGCTGCGTGATTTTCTTTGCTGCTGGGTGAACAATTTCCAGCCCCTGGCCGAACGGATAGGTGCTCCATGCTGCAGTAGGTGAGGTAGGGACTTTTATTTTTTTATTTGTTGATTTATTGATTGATTTTTTAATGTTTTTAATTTTTAATTTTTTAATTTTTTGATTTATTGATTGATTGATTGATTTATCATTTATTATTGATGATGGTTCTTTAGTTTTAAAAGTGAAGGTGTTTAGTACTCTTTCTTCCCTTCCGCCCCCCCCCCCACCACCCCGCACCCCCCGCCATCCTCTGGCTAGCTGCGCTGATTTCTTAACTCTACACAAGGTTTTTCCTGGAGTACAAAAGTGCCACTTACTCTGTTCTAATTTAGTTTGGAGTAACTTTTCAAAATTAAAACTTGCAAAACAGGCTTGTGGCTGTAAATGCCCCCTTTTGAAAAAAAAAATTGAACTAAAACGAAACTAAACTAACTCACTAGAACTAGAGCAAACTAAATGTGGAGAATTGCAATTTCTAGGATACTCCAAAAAAAACTAGTTGCTCCAAAAAAATAGGAGCAAATCCAGTTGAAACTTGGGCCCATTAAGTCTATCTATATCCCTTTGCAGACACGTTGTGTTCTCCTCACAGCTGACTGTCCCACCTAGCTTTGTATCGTCAGCAAACTTGGATACATTTCACTCAATCCCTTCATCGAGGTCATTAATATAGATTTGTAAACAGCTGAAGCCCCAGCACTGATCCTTGTGGCACTCCACCAGTTGCAGTCTGCCAACCTGACAAAGACCCATTTATCCCTACTCTCTGTTTTCCGTCCGTTAACCAATCCTCTATCCATGCTCATACATTACATCCAATCTCATGAGCCCTTATCTTGTGACATTATCGAATGCCTTTTGGAAATCCAAATATACTACATCCACTGGTTCCCTTTTATCTACCCGGCTAGTTACATCCTCAAAAAACTCTAATAAATTTGTCAAACACGATTTCCCTTTCATAAAACCATGTTGACTCTGCCTAATCATATTATGATTATCTAAGTATCCTGATACCACTTCCTTAACAATGGATTCCAGCATTATCCCGATGACTGATGTCAGGCTAACTGGCCTGTAGTTCCCTGTTTTCTCTCTCCCTCCTTTCTTGAATAGCGGTGTTACATTTGCGACCTTCCAATCGACTGGGACCGTTCCAGAATCTAGGGAATGTTGAACGATCAAAACCGATGCATCCACTACCTCTACAGCCACCTCTTTTAGAACCCTTGGATGTAGGCCGCCAGGTCCAGGGGATTTGTTGGCTTTTACTCCCATTAGTTTCCCTAGTACTTTTTCTCTACTTATATTAATTTCATTAAGTTCCCCACCCTCATTAGACCCTTGGTTCCCCACCATTTTAGGTAAGCTTTTTGCATCTTCTACTGTGAAGACAGATACAAAATATTTGTTTAATGTTTCTGCCATTTCCTTATTCCCCATTATCATTTCTCCTGTTTCAGTCTCTAAGGGACCAATGTTTATTTTACCTATGCTCTTCCTTTTTACATACTTGTAGAAGCTCTTACAATCTGTTTTTATATTTCTTGCTAGTTTTCTCTCATAGTCTATTTTTTCGCTTTTTATCAATTTTTTGGTCATCCTTTGCTGGTTTCTGAAACTCTCCCAATCCTCAGAATTATTACTATTCCTTGCAACATTATAACCTTGCTCTTTCAGTCAGATTCAGGTAAATTTATAATGGAGAACAAAGAAATGGCGGACCAGTTAAACAAATACTTTGGTTCTGTTTTCACTAAGCAAGACACAAATAACCTTCCAGAAATACTAGCGGACCGAGGGTTTAGTGAGAAGGAGGAACTGAAGATATCCTTATAAAGCGGGAAATTGTGTTAGGGAAATTGATGGGATTGAAGGCCGATAAATCCCCGGGGCCTGATAGTCTGCATCCCAGAGCACTTAAGGAAGTGGCCATAGAAATAGTGGATGCATTGGTGATCATTTTCCAACAGTCTATCGACTCTGGATCAGTTCCTATGGACTGGAGGGTAGCTAATGTAACACCACTGTTTAAAAAAGGAGGGAGAGAGAAAACGGGTAATTATAGACCAGTTAGCCTGACATCAGTAGTGGGGAAAATGTTTAAATCAATTATTAAAGATGAAATAGCAGCGCATTTGGAAAGCAGTGACAGGATCAGTCCAAGTCAGCATGGATTTATGAAAGAGAAATCATGCTTGACAAATCTTCTGGAATTTGTTGAGGACATAACTAGTAGAGTGGACAAGGGAGAACCAGAGGATGTGGTGTATTTGGACTTTCAAAGGCTTTTGATAAGGTCCCACACAAGAGATTGGTGTGCAAAATCAAAGCACTTGGTATTGGGGGTAAGGGACTGATGTGGATCGAGAACTGGTTGACAGACAGAAAGCATAGAGTCGGGATAAACGGGTCCTTTTCAGAATGGCAGGCAGTGACTAGTGGAGTTCTGCAGGGCTCAGTGCTGGGACCCCAGCTCTTTACAATATACATTAATGATTTAGATGAAGGAATTGAGTGTAATATCAGCAAGTTTGCAGATGACACTAAACTGGGTGGCGGTGTGAGGAGGACGCTAAAAGGCTGCAGGGTGACTTGGACAGGTTAGGTGAGTGGGCAAATGCATGGCAGATGCAGTATAATGTGGATAAATGTGAGGTTATCCACTTTGGGGGTAAAAACACAAAGGCAGAATATTATCTGAATGGTGGAAGATTTGGAAAGGGGGAGGTGGAACGAAATCTGGGTGTCATGGTTCATCAGTCATTGAAAGTTGGCATGCAGGTACAGCAGGCGGTGAAGAAGGCAAATGGTATGTTGGCCTTCATAGCTAGGGGATTTGAATATAGGAGCAGGGAGGTCTTACTGCAGTTGTACAGGGCATTGGTGAGGCCTCACCTGGAATATTGTTCAGTTTTGATCTCCTAATCTGAGGAAGGACGTTCTTGCTATTGAGGGAGTGCAGCGAAGGTTCACCAGACTGATTCCCGGGATGGCGGGACTGACATATGAGGTGAGACTGGATCAACTGGGCCTTTATACACTGGAGTTTAGATGGGTGAGAGGGGATCTCATAGAAACTTATAAGATTCTGACGGGACGGGACAGGTTAGATGCAGGAAGAATGTTCCCGATGATGGGGAAGTCCAGAACCAGGGGACACAGTCTTAGGATAAGGGGCCAGCCATTTAAGACTGAGATGAGGAGAAACTTTTTCACTCAGAGAGTTGTTAACCTGTGGAATTCCCTACCGCAGAGAGTTGTTGATGCCAGTTCACTGGATATATTTAAGAGGGAGTTAGATATGGTCCTTACGGCTAAAGGGATCAAGGGGAATGGAGAGAAAGCAGGAAAAGGGTACTTAGGGAATGATCAGCCATGATCTTATTGAATGGTGGTGCAGGTTCGAAGGGCCGAATGGCCTACTCCTGCACCTATTTTCTATGTTTCTATGTTTCTAATGCTATCCTTAACTTCTTTAGTTAGCCATGGATGGATTACGTTTCCTGTGGAGTTTTATGTTTCTTAATGGAATGTATTTTTGTGTAGAGTTATGATATATTTCTTTAAATGCTAGCCACTGCTTGTCTATTGCCATACCTTTTAATCTATTTTTCCAATCTACCTTAGCCAACTCACCTTTCATACCTATGTAATTGGCTTTATTTAAGCTTAAGACTCTAGTTTCGGACTTAGGCAAGTCACTCTCAAATGTAATGTGAAATTCTATTGTATTATGATCACTCTGCCCCAGAGGATCATAACATAAGAACATAACATAAGAAATAAGCGCAGGACTAGACCATTAAGCCCGTCGAGCCTGCTCTGCCATTCAATAAGATCATGGCTGATCTGATCTTGGGCTCAGCTCCACTTCTCTGCCCGCTCTCCATAACCCTATGAGATTGCGAAGGAACACTAGTTTAATATGTCACTCAATTTTGGGTCATTAATTTTCATTATAAAAACCCACCCTCCAGATTGTTGGATCAACTTGTTATGTTTGATTTTTGTATTGTGATCAATTCAATTAAATCAATTTAATTGGTAACTAGAAGTTGTTTCTAACCACACTGAACTGACTATTGTATCTTATTAAGCCAGTGACAGAGAGCGCCACACAGAAGAGGAAGAGAGGTAATACATTTTGAAACACAAAACAGAATATCCATTAGAAGTTGCCAGACTTGTGTTGAAAAATCAAAACTCTTATCCCTGCAAAAAAAATCTGTACCGTAAACTGATCAAAAGTTAAGCGAAGTTGTATTCATTATATAACTATCCTAAATCACTGAATGTTGGCAATAAATCATTTTACAGAGTGTTTTTATTTTCAAACCTTTCTATGAAGTGACATTTTTAAAGTGCGAAATCACTGCTCTGTAAATCAATGTATCAAAATGTTATATTAAATTGTAAAACAGCGATTTTTGAGGCGAGTAACTGTTAAGATTATAAAAGGCAAACTTCTCTAAAAGGATTCTTTTATTTAAACGTTACATACTGAAGCACATGTGGAGCTTTGGGAGAAACTGGAGCCAGTCTGAATGAGACATCCTGAGGCAGTTTCGAGGAGAAATGGCAGATCTGCATAAGTTGTACAGCATGTCAATGATGGAGAAGATTGGAACTTGGAAGAGGAGTAGGCCATTCAGCCCTTGAGCGTGCATCACTATTCAATGAGATTATGGCTGATCTGTGATCTAACTCCATATACTTGCCTTTATATCTTTGGTTAACAAGAAGCTATCAATCTCCGATTTAAAATTAACAATTGATCTAGCATCAATTGCTGTTAGCGGAAGTGAGTTCCAAACTTCTACGACCCTTTATGTACAGAAGTGTTTCTTAATTTTATGCCTGAAAGGTCAGGCTCTAATTTTTAGACTATGCCCTCTAGATCTAGATTCCCCAACCAGCAGAAATAGTTTCTCTCTATCTACCCTATCTGTTCCCCTTAATATCTTGAAAAATTTGATCAGATCACCCCTTAACCTTCTAAATTCCAGGGAATACAATACTAATTTATGTAATCTTTCCTCATAACTTAAGCCTTGATGTCAGGGTATCATTCTGGTAAACCTACGCTGCACTCTCTCCAAGGCCAATATATCCTTCCTCAGGTGTGGTGCCCAGAACTGATCCCAGTACTCCAGGTGTGGTCTAACCAGGGCTTTGTACAGCTGCAGCATAACTTCTGCCCCCTTGATCTCTAGTCCTTTAAATATAAAGGCCAGCCTACTCCTGCTCTTATTTCTTATGTTCTTATGTTCTTATTAGCCTTTTTGATTATTTTCTGTACCTGTTCATGATATTTTAATGATCTATGGACCTGAACCCTCAATTCTCTTTGAACATCGGTATTTTTAGCTTTTTACCATTGAGAAAGTATCCTGTTCTATCCTTTTTAGGTCCAAAGTGAATGACCTCACATTTGCTTACATTGAAATCCATTTTCCACAGTTTTGCTCATTCACTTAATCTATCAATATCCCTTTGTATTTTATGCTTTCATCTACACTGCCTACAATGCCACCTAAAGTAAATGTTGGTCCCTTACAGGATGAGACCGGGGAATAGTAATGGAGAACATGGAGATGGCAGAAACTCTGAACAAATATTTTGTATCAGTCTTTACGGTAGAGGACACTAACAATTTTCTGACAGTGGATAGTCTAGGGGCTATAGGGGGGAGGAACTTAACACAATCACAATCACTAAGAAGGCGGTACTCAGCAAGATAATAGGACTAAAGGCAGATAAATCCCCTGAACATGATGACTTGCATCCTCGGGTCATAAGAGAAGTAGCGGCAGGGATTGTGGATGCATTGGTTGCAATTTACCAAAATTCACAGCAGATTGGAAAACTGTAAATGTAATGCCCCTATTTAAAAAAGGAGGCAGACAAAAAGCAGGAAACTATAGACCAGTTAGCCTAACATCTGTGGTTGGGAAAATGTTGGAGTCCATTATTAAAGAAGCAGCAGCAGGACATTTGGAAAAGAAAAATTCGGTCAGGCAGAATCAGCATGGATTTATGAAGGGGAAGTCATAGAAACACAGAAACATAGAAACATACAGCGCAGAAGGAAGCCATTCCGGTCCATCGCGTCCGCGCCGGCCGAAAAGAGCCACACAGTCCTTGGTCAGCAGCCCTAAAGGTTACATCTAAATCCATGAACAATAACGGAAAGTCAAAGAGCACCCAGCCCAACCAATCCACTTCACCACAACTGCAACACCCCTTATACTAAAGCATTCTACACTCCAACCCAACCGGAGCCATGTGATCTTGTGAGAGAGGCAAAAACCAGATAAAAACCCAGGCCAATTTAGGGAGAAAAAATCTGTGAAAATTCCTCTCCGACCCATCCAGACGATCGAAACTAGTCCAGGAGGGCACCCTGGCCGTATTCTATTCCCTGCAGTACTTAACATTATATCTGCTCTATCCAACAAAAGGTCATCCAGTCTAATCCCAATTACCAGCTCTAAGTCCGTAACCCTGCAGATTACGGCACTTTAAATGGTGAGGGTTTCTGCATCCACCACCCTTCCAGGCAACAAGTTTCAGATCCCCACAACCCTCTGCGTAAAGAAGCCCACCCTCAAATCCACTCTAAACCTTCCACCAACCACCTTAAAACTATGCCCGCTCCGAATCGGACCCCTCCACCAATGGAAATAAACCCTTAATATCCACTATGTCCAGGCCCTTCAATATTTTGTACACCTCAATGAGGTCTCCTCTCAACCTCCTCTGTTCCAATGAGAATAAACCCAACCTATCCAATCTGTCCTCATAACTAAGATTCTCCATTCCAGGCAGCAGCCTAGTAAATCTCCTCTGCACCCTCTCTAGTGCAATCACGTCCTTCCTGTAATATGGCGACCAGAACTGCATGCAATACTCCAGCTGTGGCTTAACCAAAGTATTATACAATTTAAGCGTAATCTCCCTGCTCTTATATTCTATGCCTCGGCCAATAAAGGCAAGCATTCCATATGCCTTCTTAACCACCTTATCTACCTGGCCTGCTACTTTCAGGGATCTGTGGACAAGCACTCAAAGGTCCCTTTGTTCATCTACACTATTAAGTGGCCTACCGCTTAATATGTATACCCTTTCCTTATTAGCCCTCCCAAAGTGCATCACCTTACACTTCTCTGAATTAAATTCCATTTGCCACTGCTCTGCCCAGCTGACCAGTAGATTGATATCCTCCTGCAGCTCATGACTTTCTTCTTCATTATCAACCACACAGCCAATTTTAGTGTCGTCTGCAAACTTCTGAATCGTACTCCCTATATTCAAATCTAAATCGTTAATATATACCATAAAAAGCAAGGGTCCCAGTACTGAGCCCTGCAGAACCCCACTGGAAACATCCTTCCAATCACAAAGACATCCATCAATCATTACCCTTTGCTTCCTTCCTCCAAGCCAATTTTGGATCCAACTTGACACTTTGCCCTGTATCCCATGGGCTTTAATCTTCATGACCAGTCTACCATGTGGGACCTTATCAAATGCTTTGCTGAAGTCCATATATACTACATCGTACGCACTACCCTCATTGACCCTCTTGGTTACCCCCTCAAAAAAATTCAATCAGGTTAGTCAGACATGATCTTCCCTTAACAAATCTGTGCTGACTGTTCCTAATTAATCCTTGTCTTTCCAAATGCAGATTTATCCTGTCTTTCAGGATTTTTTCCAATAATTTTCCCACCACTGAGATTGGGCTGACAGGCCTGTAATTACTCAGCCTGTCCCTTTTTCCCTTCTTAAACAAGGGTACTACATTAGCAGTCCTCCAATCCTCCGGCACCATGCCCAAATCCAAAGAGGACTGGAAAATGATGGTCAAGGCCTCTGTTATTTCCTCTTTTACTTCACTCAACAGCCTGGGATGCATTTCATCCGGGCCTGGGGACTTATCTACTTTCAAAGCTGCTAAACCCCTTAACACTTCCTCTCTCACTATATTTATTTCATCCAGAATATCACACTCCTCTTTTATAGCAGTATCTGCATTGCCCCTTTCCTTTGTGAAAACAGATGCAAAATATTAATTAAGAACCCTCCCAACATCTTCCACCTCCACACAATGATTACCCTCATGGTATCTAATAGGCCATACCCTTTCTTTAGTTACCCTCTTACTTTTAATATATTTATAGAACATCTTAGGGTTTTTCTTAATTTTACTCGCCAAGAATTTCTCATGCTCTCTCTAAGCATTCCTAATATCCTTTTTAATTTTGCCTCTTAACTTTCTATATTCCTCTAAAGATTCTATAGTAATTAGCCGTTGATATATGACATAAGCGTCCCTTTTTTTCTTAATCCTGCCCTGTAAGTCCCGAGACACCCAGGGGGCTCTAGAATTATTTTTCCCAATCTTTTTCTTTAAGGGGCACATGTTTGGCCTGAGCCTTCCGGATCTCCTCCTTAATGCCTCCCTCTGTTCCGACATTGATTTACCCACAAGTAGCAGTTTCCAGTCCACCATGACCAACTCACTCCTTAACTTAGCAAAATTAGCTTTTCCTCAATTTGGAACTTTTATTCCAGGCCTATTCTTGTCCTTATCCATAACCTTGAACTTGAATCTGACTGAATTATGGTTACTGGCACCCAAGTGCTCTCCCACTAATACCCCTTCACCTTGCCCAGCTTAATTCCCCAAAACTAAATCCAAGACAGCTCCCTCTCATATTGGGCTTGCTACACACCGACTAAAAAAGTTCTCTTGAATGTATTTCAAGAATTCCTCACCCTCTATACTCTTCACACTAAATTTGTCCCAATCAATATTTGGATAGTTAAAATCCCCTACTATTACTACCCTATGGTTTTTGGACTTCACAGCAATTTGCCTACATATTCGCTCCTCTATTTCCCTCCAACTGTTTGGGGGTATATAGTACACGCCTAGCTGACAAATTTGCTGGAGTTCTTTGAGGATGTAACGAACAGGATGGATAAAGGGAACCAGTGGATGTGGTGTATTTGGACTTCCAGAAGGCATTTGACAAGGTGCCACATAAAAGGTTACTGCACAAGATAAAAGTTCACGGAGTTGGGGGTAATATATTAGCATAGATAGAGGATTGACTAACTAATGGAGAACAGAGAGCCAGGATGAATGGTTCATTCTCTGGTTGGCAACCAGTAACTAGTGGGGTGCCGCTGGGATCAGTGTTGGAACCCCCACTATTTACAATCTATATTAACAACTTGGAAGAAGGGACTGAGTGTAACATAGCCAAGTTTTCTGAGGCTACAAAGATGGGAGGAAAAGCAATGTGTGAGGAGGACACAAAAAATCTGCAAAAGGACATAGACAGGCTAAGTGAGTGGGCAAAAATTTGGCAGATGGAGTATAATGTCGGAAAGTGTGAGGTCATGCAATTTGGCAGAAAAAAATCAAAGAGCAAGTTATTATTTAAATGGAGAAAGATTGCAAAGTGCCGCAGTACAGCGGGACCTGGGGGTACTTGTGCATGAAACACAAAAGGTTAGTATGCAGGTACAGCAAGTGATCAGGAAGGCCAATGGTATATTGGCCTTTATTGCAAAGGGGATGGAGTAGAAAAGCAGGGAAGTCTTACTACAGCTGAATAAGGTATTGGTGAGGCCACACCTGGAATACTGCTTGCAGTTTTGTTTTCCGTATTTACGAAAGGATATACTTGCTTTAGAGGCAGTTCAGAGTAGGTTCACTAGGTTGATTCCGGGGATGAGGGGGTTGACTTATGAGGAAAGGTTGAGTCGGTTGGGCCTCTACTCATTGGAATTCAGGAGAATGAGAGGTGATCTTATCGAAACGTATAAGATTATGAGGGGGCTTGATAAGGTGGATGCAGAGAGGATCTTTACACTGATGGGGGAGACTAGAACTTGAGTGCATGATGTTAGAATAAGGGGCCGCCCATTTAAAGCAGAGATGAGGAGAAATTTCTTCTCTCAGGGGGTTGTAAATCTGTGGAATTCGCTGCCTCAGAGAGTTGTGGAAGCTGGGACATTGAATAAATTTAAGACAGAAATAGACAGTTTCTTAAATGATAAAGGGATAAGGGGTTATGGGGAGCGGGCAGGAAGTGGAGCTGAGTCCATAATCAGATCAGCCATGATGTTATTGAATGGCAAAGCAGGCTCGAGGGGCCATATGGCCTCCTCCTGTTCCTATTTCTTATGTTCTTATGTTGTTTGTTTCATCAAGAAATTTGGATATAGGACTTTCTATGCTATCATCTAAGTAATTAAAAAATATTGTGAATAGTTAAGGCCCCAAAACAGATCCCTGCAGGACACCACTAGACATATCCTGCCAATTTGAGTACCTACCCATTACCCCTACTCACTGTCTCCTGCCGCTCAGCTAATTTCCTAACCAGGTCAATAATTTGCCCTCAACTCTGGGACGTTAGATAACAGTCTCTTATGTGGGACTTTATCAACTGCCTTCTGGAAGTCCATATAAATAACATACATAGACATTCCCCCGTCCACTACTTTAGTCACCTCCTCAAAAAATTCAAGCAGTTTTGTCAGGCATGACCTACCTTTCACAAATCTTTGCTGGCTCTCTCTAATCAACTGAACATTTTCAAGGTGTTCAGTCATCCTATCCTTAATTATCCCAACAACAGATGTTAGGCTAACTGATCTATAATCCCCTGGTTTCCATCTCTCACCATGCTTAAAAAGCGGAATGACATTCGCAATTTTCCAATCTAAAGGGACGGTTCCTGAATTTAGAGAACTTTGGAAGATTATTGTTAGGGCATCTGTAATGTGCTCACATACTTACTTTAAAATCTTTGGATGGAAACCATCTGGCCCTGGGGATTTGTCACTCTTTAGTGCTATTATTTTCTTTATTACTACAGGTATTATTTTACCAATGTTAATTTTATTGAATCCCTCTCCCCAATTCAATATTAGTTTCTTTGGGATTTCTGGCATGTCATCCTCTTCTTCTATTGTAAGTACTGACACAAAGTAATTATTCAACATGTCCGCTATTTCCCCATGGTCATTGACAATATCACCACTTTCAGTTTTTAAGGGGCCAACATTGTTCCTGACCACTCTTTTTTTACTAATGTAACTATAAAAATTCTTCATATTGATTTTGATGTCCCGTGGAAGTTTCTTTTCATACTCCCTTTTTGTTGCTCTTGCTATCTGTTTTGTGACCCTTTGCAGTCCTTTGTCTCTTTCACATTTGCCAGAATTTGTGCTATTTTTTAAATTTTTGTATGCTCTCTCCTTTAGTTTTATGTTGTCCTCTTTGGTTGTGCATGGCAGTATTTTTTGGCAAGCAGAGCTCTTGCCCTTTAGAGGTATAAACAAGTTCTGTATCACGTTAAATTATTTTTTAAACATCTCCCACTGATCTTCTGTCATTTTACCCATTAATAGATTTACCCAGTTTACTGTGGGCAGTTTCTGCCTCATTCCATTAAAGTCAGCCTTACCTAAATCTAGAATCTTAATAGTTGTTTCACGTTTCTCCCTTTCAAACGCTGCTTTGAACTCAATCATGTTATGATTGCTATTGGATAAATGTTCACGCATAGCTAGGCTATTAACTAAATCTGGTTTATTGCTCATTACTACATCCAATATGGCTTGCCCCTGTTTTGCCTCTGGGACATATTGTTGTAGAAAACTATCTTGGACAACATGTGTTTGATTTTATTCTGTTAAAAAATGTCGGGGTCAAAATTGCCCTCCGCCCCAAACGTGGCACATTTACCGACTTTTTTTCTCCACCCCATGAATTGAGGTCTTTGGTTTTTTTTGGTGTTGGTGCGGTGTTCCAAGCGGCAGCAGAGCGGAAATGCCGTTGTGTCGGGTTGACCACCGCTGCGACTCATCAGCGTCACGCTGATTAAGTCAGCGTGATGCGGAAGTGCCGCTTTGCGCTGATGCGTCACCACATTCCTCCCCTTCTGTTAAAGGGGAGGGCTGCTGAGAACTCTGCATTTATTTCAGTTAGGTTCGCTGGGCCACCAGGGAGGGTTTTGCCGAGCCAGCGGCCTGGCACTCAAGAGAGGGTGCTGGGTTGTCTGTTGGCGGCCCGGCTAAACCTGGGCCGACCTCAGAGTCGGCCGACAATTAAAATAATAGGGCGGCTGTGGCAGAACGCCCTTCCCCTTTTTAAGGCCGACGCGCCGCCCAGCCACAAGAAGGTTCCCGTCGGGGGCACCGAGCAGCGGCCAAACCGCTCCCGTGGGGCAATAACCCACGGGGCAATTTCACGCGCGGGGCAGAAAGGGGATCACCGCCGGTCGGTAAGGGATCGCTATGTGCCCGACGGGGCAGGAAGACAGACGGGGCGGTCCTATACACCGCTCCAAAAATAGAGGGCAATTTACAAAATGTCGGCCACCCCACACCGACCAAGCAGTGATTGCTTTCCGCACCGTTGCCGTCTCTTTAAGGTGGTAACGGCTCGTTAAAAAAGAGGACAATTTCAGCCCCATAGTTGCCAAGAGGATCGTAATCCATTATCTGCAAAAACAATGATGATAGATTTATTCATATTTTACAATTGAGTCAATAACATTTAATGCATTTAGCACATTTACACCAAGAGGTCCAATGGGGATCTCCCTAAACTGATAATCAGTTAAGAAGCTTTAGAATTAAACATGTATATAAAATTCTAAAAACAGAAAATACAAAGCATGTCAGTCAACATCTGACAGGGAATAATGACAGGTTCATATTTTGGCAGAGACACTTTGTAACTTCTCATGAAAGGTCCCACCTGTCCTTCTCTTTAGGATGCTAACTGACTGCAATGTGCTGCCAACATTTTCTGTTCTTAATTTCAGATTTACAATATTTGTGCTCATTTTCTCTGGAACATGTTGTGTAAGAAATGTAAAGACAGTAGCCGATATGTAATAAAAACATATGCTTCTAAATGTAACAAATTAAATGTTAACGGATTGAATCTGTTTCTGTTCACTCAGCAATAGTACCGTATATACTCGCGTATCATGCGACTTTTGAAGACCTAAATTGTAACCTAAATTTGGGGGGTAGCATGATACGCGAGATACAAAATTTGCGGGTGTGAAGTGCTGGCCAAGATTAGGCTGTTAGGCTGTTAAGCAGACCGTATCCACGCTGAATCTCGGCAGGTATCTCCTGGGCTGGATTGCAACCTCTATTGTCACTTGTACTGTATCTTTGCTGTGGTCCAGAGATCGCCACCCACAACTCCCTCTGAAGTTTGCTGCATTATTAGAGGCTCCATCTATCTCAGCCCATGCTTCTTTTACCCGCAAACACAGTAGAGGCTGTGGCTGAACGATGCTAGTCAAGCCAGCTGGAACGATTGCTGTATCGGTGTTCGATTCGTGAACAGCTTTCACAGCAGAATCCACTCGATGTTTCATGTTAAGGTCTGTATTCGATCTCAATAAAGTGACTCGCATGATACATGAGATATATGGTAAAATCATGTTTTGGGGACGAAAATTTAGGGGTCGCATGATACGCGAGATCGCAGGATACGCGAGTATATACGGTATTTCCTCTGTCCCAGCCTCCGGTAGTGCCAACCCACCCAACCCAAGGACCCCCGCCAAGTTCAGACTTCCTTCCACAGACTACCTCCAGTGCTGGTTAAAATTATTACTCAGTGTTGATTGTTTCTGCGACTATTTCCTGTGCAAATCCCTTCCTGTGCACTGAGACACTATGCTGACAAAATGAACTTTTTCCACAATCAGGGTCAGTCACTGCTTTTTTTATGCAATCTGAAGATTAATCCATTTTACGAGCATCACACTCCCTGTATAGGTACCGCAGGCAATGTTGCTATTAACAGATGTAGTCAACACTATATTGATGTACTATTTGGTTCCATGTCATGGTGTATAAGACAAAACCTTAAAACATGTTGAGAGCAGCATGACTGGAATTGTCTGGAACTGTCAGCAGTGTAAGAGTTAAGGCTGTCTGTTTTAAATTACATCATTAGCTGCACCAAAAGACAGCATTGTTGAGGAGGTTCAAAGGAGTCACAGGAGTGCTTAACCTATCTCTTTCCCATCCAGCCTTGAAGCAACAGGGAGGGAATGCAATACCATTTGTTACTCAATTGATAATTTGTGTAGACCGCATGATAATTATTATGCCAATATACTTATGCTAACCTATAATGATACATTAGCATATGCCACACTGATGTATTGTGGCTTATACACCCTTTAATAATTGTCACAATAATGCATTGTTCCAGCTGTTGGAGAGTAATGATTTCAGGTAGGGCTAATATTATTTATGAAAATCATTCTGAGGAATTATTTAGTAGGTAATACAAGGCCATAAAAATAAGGTGTAAAATACAAAAACAAGGAGGTAGTTGTTAACTTGTATAATAGCTTACTTAAGCTTCAGTTGCAATATTGTGTACACTTTTGTGAATCGCATTGTCGGAAGAATATAAAAGCAATGACAAAGGTGCAGAGTAGATTCACTAGCATCTTATCAGGGGTTACAGTTATGAACATAGGAATTGCTAGGTGAGAAAAAACAAGGTCACCTTCTACCATCCTGGTATTCACATGATACCAAGATAGTTGAATTAATTAATCGTGGCAATACATTTCTATCAATTAGTCTATAACAGACCCAGACATGAGGTGAGGAAATCCTCAATGGTGGAAAGCTTTGGGATAGCCATAGATCCAAAGTCAGCTGTTCCTCCCAAGCTACACTTACCACATGTCATGTCTCAAATTACTCATATATTGTATCCCAAAATATTATTTCCTGTAAGAAATTTACATTTCAATTAACAAATACTGTCTGCTTCCACCATTTCCTTAAGGATTCTGTTCCATAGATTTACCACTCACTCACTGAATTAATGTTTCTGCAGAATAATTTTGAAATTACTTCAAGTGCAGGCCACGCCCTCTGGTTCTACTGTCTGAACAAGGTGGAACAGCTTGCCATGGTCGACATTATCTAGGCCCCTTTAGAATCCTAAAGGCAGAAATCACATAATGTCTCAACCATCTCTTTTCCAGTGAGAACATGCCCAAGTGACATAATCGCTGCTCATAATCCACCATCCCCCCCACCCCACTTAGACCGCCCCCCGCCCCACTTAGACCCCCCCACCCCACTTAGACCCCCCCCACCCCACTTAGACCCCCCCACCCCACTTAGACCCCCCCCCCCCCACACACACATCCCTCAATTGTTCTTGTTGCGCTCGTCTGTATCCTTTTAATAAAAAGAAACTTAAGAAGTTTGGGTTTTGTCCTCTGGGGCTGAGAAGATTAAGGGGTAACTGATAGACATCTTCAAGATTATGAAGAGTTATGATAAAGATAAACAAGTTCTAGACTGCTTCCATTGGTCATCAAGCTGGCAATGAATGGGCATAACAACAACCACTTGTATTTATATAGTCCCAAGGCGCTTTGCAGGAGCATTATAAAACAAGATTTGACTCCCAGCCACATAAGGAGATATTAGGGCAGATAGCAAAATGCTTGGTCTAAGAGGTAGGTTTTAAGGAGCACCTTAAAAGAGAGAAATACGGAGAGGTTTATGGAGGAATTGCAGAGCTTAGGGCCTTGGCAGTTGACAGCACAGCCGCCAATGGTGGAGCGAATAACATCGGGGATACTCAAGAGGCCAGAGTTAGAGGAGTGCAGATACCTCGGAGGGTTGTGGCAACGTTCCCTCTAACCTTTTGGGGCCACGCAGCCCCTTTTGCACGCAGTGCGGCCCATTCAAAATTCCCCGCATGCGCGGTTTTTCCATTTAAAAGCCGGTTAGTAAACTGCGCGGGACCTCCAGAGCACTGCCTGTCCACGCAGCTGCGCAGGTTAAAGGGAACATTGGTTGTGGGGCTGCAGAAGTTTACTGAGATTTAAGATAATCACAAGAAGTTATTTTTTTTTAATCTTTACATAGAGGATAGTCAGCATTTTGTTGAAGCAGAGTTCATAAATTATTTTACAAGGGAAATAGAAAGTTGTTTGAACAGAAGAATATTAAAGGGAATGGGGAGCAAGCAGGAGACTGGGATTAAGCAGATGGTTTATGCATTGAAAAACAGAGAAACAAATAGCCTGTTTCTGTGCTCTCATTGTTTGTGCAATGGACTGCAAACAAATTAACCGCCCCAAAAAACTGTACAAATATTTGATAAATATGGAGAGTGATAACAAAATACACCATTGAACACTCTGGGTCTTTGTGCTGCTAGGACCAAGGAAATATTATCCGTAGAATCATAGAAATTTACAGAACAAGAGGAGGTCATTCAGCCCAACTTCTCTGTGCCAGCCAAAAATGAACTATCCAGCCTAATCCCACTTTCCAGCTCTTGGTCTATAGCCTTGTCATGGTTCCGCCTCTACCACCATTTTAGATAGTGGGTTCCAGACCCCCACCACCTTCTGGGTGAAAAAAATTCTCCTCAATTCCCTTTTAATCCTTCTACTAATGACTTTAAATCTATGTCCCCTGGTTACTGACCTTTCTGCTAAGGGAAATAGGTCTTTCCTGGTGTTTTATACAGTTCAACCCCCCTGTTCTTATATTCTCGAGGAGGTGGGAGTCCGGGGCAGCGTCCGAGGCCTATAAAAAGGCCCAGTCGGTGAGTCAGAGAGGCAGTCGAGGAGGTGGGAGTCCGGGGCATCATCCGAGGCCTATAAAAGGCCCAGTTGGTGAGTCGGAGAGGCAGTCGAGGAGGTGGGAGTCCGGGGCAGCGTCCGAGGCCTATAAAAGGCCCAGTTGGTGAGTCAGAGAGGCAGTCGAGGAGGCGGGAATCCGGGGCAGCGTCCGAGGCCTATAAAAGGCCCAGTTGGTGAGTCGGAGAGGCAGTCGAGGAGGTGGGAGTCCGGGGCAGCGTCCGAGGCCTATAAAAGGCCCAGTTGGTGAGTCGGAGAGGCAGTCGAGGAGGTGGGAGTCCGGGGCAGCGTCCGAGGCCTATAAAAGGCCCAGTTGGTGAGTCGGAGAGGCAGTCGAGGAGGCGGGAGTCGGGGGCAGCGTCCAAGGCCTATTAAAGGCCCATTCGGTGCGTTGGAGAGGACAGCCGGTACAGCTGCAACAGGGAGACAAAAAAAGAAGTAGAAAAAAATTGAAAGGTGACGTCACAGCCGAGGGGGTAAGTGATTGGCTGGTGATTGGTAAGTAGTTTATCTTTTTCTTTTCTATATCAGTAAGTAACTTTTAGCATTGTTGTTGCCAAACTAAGTTTATCTAAGGGTTAAGTCATGGCAGGACAGCTCGGACACGTGTTATGCTCCTCCTGTACTATGTGGGAAGTCAGGGACGCTTCCGGTGTCCCTGATGACTACGTGTGCGAGAAATGTATCCACCTCCAGCTCCTGACGGACCGCATTGAGGCACTGGAGCTGCGGGTGGATGAACTCTGGACCATCCACGATACTGAGAATGACGTGAACAGCACGTTTAGCGAGTTGGTCTTACCACAGGAAAAGGGGACACAGCCAGATAGTAAATGGGTGACCAACAGGAAGAGCAGTGGAAGGAAGGTAGTACAGGGGTCCCCTGCGGTCATCCCCTGCCATACAGATACAACGCTTTGGGTAGTGTTGAGGAGGTTGACTCATCAGGGGAGGGCAGCAGCAGCCAAGTTCATGGCACCATGGCTGGCTCTGCTGCACAGGAGGGCAGGAAAAAGAGTGGGAGAGCGATAGTGATTGGGGATTTGATTGTAAGGGGAATAGATAGGCGTTTCTGCGGCCACAACCGAGACTCCAGAATGGTATGTTGCCTCCCTGGTGCAAGGATCAAGGATGTCTCGGAGCATGTGTAGGACATTCTGAAAAGGGAGGGTGAACAGCCAGTTGTCGTGGTGCACATTGGTACCAACGATATAGGTAAAAAACAGCATGAGGTCCTACAAGATGAATTTAGGGAGCTAGGAGCTAAATTAAAAAGTAGGACCTCAAAAGTAGTAATCTCAGGATTGCTACCAGTGTCACGTGCTAGTCAGAGTAGGAATCGGAGGATAGCTCAGATGAATACGTGGCTTGAGTGGTGCAAGAGGAAGGATCCAAATTCCTGGGACATTGGAACTGGTTCTGGGGGAGGTGGGACCAGTACAAACCGGATGGTCTGCACCTGGGCAGGACCGGAACCAATGTCCTGGTGCTGTTGGGGAGGAGTTAAACTAACATGGCAGGGAGATGGGAACCTATGCAGGGAGACAGAGGGAAATAAAATGGAGGCAGAAGCAAAAGAGAGAAAGAACAATAGTAAAAGTGGAGGGCAGAGAAACAAAAAACAGAAAGGGCCATATTACAGAAAAATTCTAAAGTCTCTGTGCCTCAATGCGAGGAGTATGTGCAATAAGGTGGACGAATTAACTGCGCAGATAGCAATTAACGGGTATGATGTAATTGGCATCACGGAGGCATGGTTCCAGGGTGACCAAGGCTGAGAACTCAACATCCAGGGATATTCAACATTTAGGAAGGATAGGCAGAGAGGAAAAGGAGGCGGGGTGGAGTTGCTGGCTAAAGAGGAAATTAATGCAATAGTAAGGAGGGACATTAGCCTGGATGATGTGGAATCAGTATGGGTGGAGCTACGGAATTTCAAAGGGCAGAAAATGTTAGTGGGAGATGTGTACAGACCACCAAACAGTAGTAGTGAGGTTGGGGACAGCATCAAACAAGAAATAAGGGATGTGTGCAATAAAGGTACAGTAGTTATCATGGACGACTTTAATCTACATATTGATTGGGCTAACCAAACTGGTAGCAATGCGGTGGAGGAGGATTTCCTGGAGTGTATTAGGGATGGTTTACTAAACCAATATGTCGAGGAACCAACTAGAGGGCAGGCCATCCTAGACTGGGTGACGTGTAATGAGAAGGGACTAATTAGCAATCTTGTTGTGCGAGGCCCCTTGGGGAAGAGTGACCATAATATGGTAGAATTCTTTATTAAGATGGAGAGTGACACAGTTAAATCAGAAGCTAGGGTCCTGAAATTAAGGAAAGCTAACTTCGACGGCATTAGTCGTGAATTGGATGGCATAGATTGGCAAATGATACTTAAAGGGTTGACGGTGGATCGACAATGGCAAACATTTATAGATCACATGGATGAACTTCAACAATTGTACATCCCTGTCTAGAGTAAAAATAAAACAGGGAAGGTGGTTCAACCGTGGTTAACAAGAGAAATTAAGGATAGTGTTAGATCCAAGGAAGAGGCATATAAATTGGCCAGAAAAAGCAACAAACCTGAGGACTGGGAGAAATTTGGAATTCAACAGAGGAGGACCAAGAGTTTAATTAAGAGGGGAGAAATAGAGTACGAGAGGAAGCTTGCAGGGAACATAAAAACTGACTGCAATAGCTTCTATAAGTATGTGAAGAGAAAAAAATTAGTGAAGACAAACATAGGTCCCTTGCAGTCGGATTCAGGTGAATTTATAATGGGGAACAAAGAAATGGCAGACTAATTGAACCAATACTTCGCTTCTGTCGTCAAGAAGGAAGACACAAATAAACTTCCAAATGTACTAGGGGACAGTGCGTCTAGTGAGAAGGAGGAACTGAAGGATATCCTTATTAGGTGGGAAATTGTGTTAGGGAAATTGATGGGATTGAAGGCCGATAAATCCCCGGGGCCTGATAGTCTGCATCCCAGAGTACTTAAGGAAGTGGTCCTAGAAATAGTGGATGCATTGGTGATCATTTTCCAACAGTCTATCAACTCTGGATCAGTTCCTATGGACTGGAGGGTAGCTAATGTAACAGCACATTTTTAAAAAGGAGGGAGAGAGAAAACGGGTAATTATAGACCAGTTAGCCTGACATCAGTAGTGGGGAAAATGTTGGAATCAATCATTAAGGACGAAATAGCAGCGCATTTGGAAAGCAGTGATAGGATCGGACCAAGTCAGTATGGATTTATGAAATGGAAATCATGCTTGATGAATCTTCTGGAATTTTTTGAGGATGTAACTAGCAGAGTGGACAAGGGAGAACCAGTGGATGTGGTGTATTTGGACTTTCAAAAGGCTTTTGACAAGGTCCCGCACAAGAGATTGGTGTGCAAAATCAAAGCGCATGGTATTGGGGGTAATGTACTGATGTGGATAGAGAAATGGTTGGCAAACAGGAAGCAGAGATTCGGGATAAACGGGTCCTTTTCCGAATGGCAGGCAGTGACTAGTGGAGTGCTGCAAGGCTCAGTGCTGGGACCCCAGCTCTTTACAATATATATTAACGATTTAGATGAAGGAATTGAGTGTAATATCTCCAGGTTTGTGGATGACACTAAACTGGGTGGCGGTCTGAGCTGTGTGGAGGATGCTAAGAGGCTGCAGGGTGACTTGGACAGGTTAGGTGAGTGGGCAAATGCATGGCAGACACAGTATAATGTGGATAAATGTTATCCATTTTGGTGGCAAAAACACGAAGGCAGAATATTATCTGAATGGCGGCAGATTAGGAAAAGGGGAGGTGCAACGAGATCTGGGTGTCATGGTTCATCAGTCACTGAAAGTGGGCATCCAGGTACAGCAGGCTGTGAAGAAGGCAAATGGTATGTTGACCTTCATAGCTAGGGCATTTGAGTATAGGAGCAAGGAGGTCTTGCTGCAGTTGTACAGGGCCTTGGTGAGGCCTCACCTGGAATATTGTGTTCAGTTTTGGTCTCCTAATCTGAGGAAGAACGTTCTTGCTATTGAGAGAGTGCAGCAAAGGTTCACCAGACTGATTCCAGGGATGGCTGGACTGTCATATGAGGAGAGACTGGATTGTCTGGGCCTTTATTCACTGGAGTTTAGAAGGATGAGAGGGGATCTCATAGAAACGTATAAGATTCTGACGGGACTGGACAGGTTAGATGCGGGAAGAATGTTCCTGATGTTGGGGAAGTCCAAAACCAGGGGACATAGTCTTAGGATAAGGGATAGGCCATTTAGGAATGAGATGAGGAGAAACATCTTCACACAGAGAGTTGTTAACCTGTGGAGTTCCTTGTCGCAGAGAATTGTTGATGCCAGTTCATTGGATATATTCAAGAGGGAGTTAGATATGGCCCTTACGGCTAAGGGGATCAAGGGGTATGGAGGGAAAGCAGGAAATGGGTACTGAGGGAATGATCAGCCATGATCTTATTGACTGGCGGTGCAGGCTCGAGGGGCCGAATGGCCTACTCCTGCACCTATTTTCTATGTTTCTATATTTCTATTCTATGCCTAGGCTAATAAGGGAAGATATCCATATGCCTTCTTAACCACCTTATCTACCTGTCCTGCTAGCTTCAGGGATCTGTGGACATGCACTGCTAGGTCCCTCTGTTCCTCTACACTTCTCAGTATCCTACCATTCATTGTGCATTCCCTTGCCTTGTTAGCCCTCCCCAAATAGCTCATGTACGAATAAAAATGTATGTTAATGATAGAATTGATATGGGACATATGTAATAAAGATGAATTTGGTGTGTATGTATAAATGTCAAACGTGCAGATTACACAGACGGGCTGTGGTTGGGCTGTGGGTTTGAACTCAAGAGCACAAAATGGATACATCAAGTTCAAGTCTCTAATGGGCAGAGTTTAAGGAACAAAAGGAACATGAGTTTCAGGGTAAAGAAACCCATCGAAACTCATCAAACAAGCAGAATCATTAAAAGGTGTTAATACGAAAACGATTAAACTGATCAAGAAACAGCACCAATGTAAAAGCAAAATACTGCAAATGCTGGAATCTGGAATAAAAACCGAAAATGCTGGAAATCTCAGCAGGTCAGGCAGCATCTGTGGAGAGGAAGCAGAGTTAACGTTTCGGTCGATGACCATTCGTCAGAACTGGAGAATGTTCAGAAAGAACAGATTCTTAACCAGCACTGAAAGGAAGAGGGGAAGAAAGAACAAAAGAGAAGGTCTGTGATCGAGTGGAAGACAGGAGAGATTAGAGAGATAAAAGGGACAATGGCACAAATTCAAATGGTGATGCCAGGAGTTAGAAAAACATTAGTCAAGATCGGGTGTGAATGGCGGGATAATGACCAGCTGTCATTAGAGACAAGAAACGGCACCAGTTTCTGCAGACAGTCACATGTGTAAGGAAAGCCAATTAAAGAACTGCCATGAAACTAAGACCCAATCCTGGGGCTTTACCGACTTATGCTAAGAGACAATGCACTTGAAAGATATAAAAAAGGAACCCCAAAGCCTGTTGTCTCTCTTTAGATGACCACGTGGCAAAGCAGGAAGCCTCCCTCGACAGAACCAGACCAAGAAGCAAGGAAGAAGACCGCGAGCTTTGCTTGACAGAGGGAAGTAAATGTCTGCTTAAATCTGCAACTCATTACTTTACCTGTTGTAATTAGGTAGAGTCCATAGGATACAAGTCGACTGTTGTTTCGTCCAATAGGCTACGTGCATGTGTGTATGTTTAATAAACTTATTCCAAATTGTTTTAAAAGAATTAGTCTTACTGGCAATTTAATGACAGAGAGATTTAGAAATCTTACACTCAGATAGAAGTTACTATGTTTGATCTAATAGCCATTATGGGTAGAGAATTCCAAGATGGTTTTCTAGATCAGTCCATTGAGGAACCAACTAGGGAAAAGACTAGTTTAGGTCTAATATTGTGCATAGAAACATAGAAACATAGAAAATAGGTGTAAGAGTAGGCTATTCGGCCCTTCAAGTCTGCACCACAATTCAATATGATCATGGCTGATCATGCAACTTTAGTACTCCATTTCTGCTTTCTCTCCATATCCCTTGATCCCTTTAGTCGTAAGGGCCGCATCTAACTCCTTTTTGAATATATCTAACGAACTGGCCTCAACAACTTTCTGTGATAGATAATTCCACAGGTTCACAATTCTCTGAGTGAAGAAGTTTTTCCTCATCTCGGTCCTAAATGGCTGACCCCTTATCCTTAGACTGTGACCCCTGGGTCTGGACTTCCCCAACATCGGGAACATTCTTCCTGCATCTAAACTGTCCAATATATGTTTCTATGAGATCCCCTCTCATTCTTTTAAATTCCAGTAAATATAAGCCTAGTCAATCCAATCTTTCTTCATATGTCAGTCCTGCCAATGAGAAAGGCTTAATTAATAACCTTGCAGTAAAGGGGCATTTAGGGAAGAGGGACCATAATATGATCGAATTTTATATTAACTTTGAAAGTGATTTTGTTAAATCCAAAACTAGGGTCTTAAATCTAAACAAAGGAAACTGCGTAGGTATTAGGGGTGAGTTGGCTAAGGTATATTGGGAAACGACATAAACCTTGGTCACTTTGCAACCACATCTCCATAATGGCTATTAGATCAAACTATTAATTTCTATCTGCGCTATTAAATCATCTATTTTGTTGCAAATGCTTTGCTCATTCACATATAGTGCCTTTAGCTTTGACTTGTTTCTATCTTTCTCTGATGTCACCATAGTCGGTAATGCCCTATTACCGATGTTACTCTCTCTCCCTTCCTGATCCACTCTACTTATTTTTACCCAAAACTCTGCTCTGCTCTAGAGCCTCGATATTTGTCTTGCTGCTTTTAAAATTACTCTTTCCTGGATCCACACCCGCCCACCCCTCCACCCCTGGCCCCCACCCTTCATTCCTTCATTAGTTTAAAGCCTTGTCTACTGCCCCAGTTATTCGATTCGCCAAGACACTGGTTCCAGCCCTGTTCAAGTGGAGCCCGTCCCAATGGAACAGCTCTCTCTTTCCCAGTACTGGTGTCAGTGCCCCGTGAAGCAAAATCCCTGCCTTGCACACCACTCTTTCAGCCACGCATTTAACTTTCTAATCTGCTTGTCCTTATATCAATTGGCACATGGCTCAGGTAACAATCCAGAGATTATTACCTTTGAGGTTCTGCTTTTAATTTGGATCCCAACTCCTCAAACTCTTTCAGCAGAACCTCATTCCTAGTTCTACCTATGTCGTTGGTTCCTATGTGGGCCACGGCAACTGGACTATCCCCCTCCCATTCCAAAATCTTCTCCAGCCATGAGGAGGTGTCTTTAATCCTGGCACCGGGCAGGCAACACAATCTTCAGAACTCTCTGTCATGGCTGCAGAGAACTGTATCTGTCCCCCTGACTATAGTGTCTCCTACCATAACTGTATCTATCCCTCTGACTATACTGTCTCCTACCACAACAGTATCTATCCCCCTGACTATACTGTCTCCTACCACAACTGTATCCATCCCTCTGACTATACTGTCCCCTACCATAACTGTATCTATCCCTCTGGCTATACTGTCCCCACCACAACTGTATCTATCCCCCTGACTATACTGTCTCCTGCCACAACAGTATCTATCCCCCTGACTATACTGTCTCCTACCACAACAGTATCTATCCCCCTGACTATACTGTCTCCTACCACACCTGTATCTATCCCTCTGACTATACTGTCTCCTACCACAACAGTATCTATCCCCCTGACTATACTGTCCCCTACCACAACTGTATCTATCCCCCTGACTATACTGTCTCCTACCACAACTGTATCTATCCCCCTGACTATACTGTCTCCTACCACAACTGTATCTATCCCCCTGACTATACTGTCTCCTACCACAACTGTATCTATCCCTCTGACTATACTGTCTCCTACCACAACAGTATCTATCCCCCTGACTATACTGTCTCCTACCACAACTGTATCTATCCCCCTGACTATACTGTCTCCTACCACAACTGTATCTATCCCTCTGACTATACTGTCCCCTACCATAACTGTATCTATCCCTCTGGCTATACTGTCCCCACCACAACTGTATCTATCCCGCTGACTATACTGTCTCCTACCACAACAGTATCTATCCCCCTGACTATACTGTCTCCTACCACAACTGTATCTATCCCCCTGACTATACTGTCTCCTACCATAACTGTATCTATCCCCCTGACTATACTGTCCCCTACCATAACTGTATCTATCCCTCTGGCTATACTGTCCCCACCACAACTGTATCTATCCCCCTGACTATACTGTCTCCTACCACAACTGTATCTATCCCCCTGACTATACTGTCTCCTACCACAACTGTATCTATCCCCCTGACTATACTGTCTCCTACCACAACTGTATCTATCCCCCTGACTATACTGTCCCCTACCACAACTGTATCTATCCCCCTGACTATACTGTCTCCTACCATAACTGTATCTATCCCCCTGACTATACTGTCTCCTACCACAACTGTATCTATCCCTCTGACTATACTGTCTCCTACCACAACAGTATCTATCCCCCTGACTATACTGTCTCCTACCACAACAGTATCTATCCCCCTGACTATACTGTCTCCTACCACAACTGTATCTATCCCTCTGACAATACTGTCCCCTACATTCCCTTTCACTCCCCCCACTTGAATGGCCTACTGCATCATGATGCCATGGTCCGCCTGCTCATCCATCCTGCAGGCTTTTCCCTCATACTTACAGGCAGAAAAAACCTCATACCTGTTGGATAAGGGCAAAGGCCAAGGCTCCTCCAGCACTGCACCTGGGATCCCCTTACATGCCTGAGTTGCAGGCACACCCTCCTGTCCCTGACCAATAACCAGACTTCTACCACTACCTAACCTAAGGGGTGCGACTGGCTCCTGGATGTAAGTGTACAGTTACCTCTCCCCATCCCTGGATACATCGCAGTGTCTGCACCTCGTACTCCAGCTCAACAATTCTGAGCCGAAGTTTCTCGAGTTGCAGACACTTACCGCAGATGTGTTTGCTCGGGATCACAATGCTCTCTGCTAACTCCCACATACCGCAGTTATAACACACCGCCTGCACTGCCATCTCTAACCTTGCTTTATTTATTAATTAATTAAAGCTTTTATTCAATTGATATTTTAGTTTGATTGTTTAATTATTTTATCCGTTCTAAATTATTAATTTAATAAGTACTAACAAGTTACAGTTTCTCTGCTCTTAATTTAAACCCCTTCCCTAACTTAGAGAGTAAATAGAAGCTGTAATACTCACCAATTAATCACCTACCTGCTCTGCTGTGACATTACTCTTTGATTTTTTTTTTCTTTTCCTTTTTCCGCCGCACTCTTTTTAAACTGCCTGCTGTGGCTTCAGCTCCCGCTTTTTTTTAAATCAGCAAAGGAGGACCCTGAAATTGATGAAGAAAGGGAAAATAGAATATGAGAGTAAACTAGCGAGAGACATAAAAACAGACTGTTAAAGCTTCTATAGGTATGTAAAAAGGCAAAGAACAGCAAAAGTAAATGTGGGTCCCTTACAGGCTGAGACAGGAGAAATTATAATGGGCTATAGGGAAATTGCAGAGAAATTAATGAAATACTTTGTGTCTGTCTTCACGGAAGAAGGCTCAAAAAACCTTACAGAAATAGTGGAGAACCGAGGGTCTAGCAAGAATGAGGAACTGAAAGAAATTAATATTAGTAAAAAAATAGTACTGGAGAAATTAATGGGACTAAAACCTCATAAATCCCCTTGACCTGATGGCCTACATCCTAGGGTTTTGAAAGAGGTGGCATAGAGATAGTGGATGCATTGGTTGTCATCTTCCACATTTCCATAGATTCTAGAATGATTCCTGCAGATTGGAAGGTAGCAAATGTAACCCCACTATTTAAGAAAGGAGGGAGAGAGAAAATGGGGAACTACAGACCAGTTAGCCTGACATCAGTCGTAGGGAAAATGCGAGAATCTATTATTAAGGGCATGGTAACAGGGCACTTAGAAAATAATAATAGGATTGGGCAGTGTCAACACAGATTGATGAAAGGGTAATCATGTTTACCGAATCTGTTAGAGTTTTTTGAGGTTGTAACTAGCGGAATAAATAAGAGGATGCAAAGAGACTTCAAGGGGATATAGACAGGCTAAGTGAGTGGGCAAGAACATGGCAAATGGAATATAATGTGAAGAAATGTGAAGTGAGAGATTGGAAAAAGTTGGTGTTCAGAGGGACTGAAAATTAACATGCAGGTACAGAAAGCAATTAAGAAAGAAATGGTATGTTGGCCTTTATTTCAAGAGGATTTGAGTATATGTCGTACTGCAATTATATAGAGCCCTGGTGAAACCACACCTGGAGTATTATATATAGTTTTGGTCTCCTTACCTAAGGAACAATACACTTGCCATAGAGGGAGTGCAACGAAGGTTCACCAGACTGATTGCTGGGAGGGGGCGATTGTCCTATGAGGAGAGATTGAGTAGACTAGGCCTATATTCTCTAGAAGAGTGAGAGGTGATCGCATTGAAACATACAAAATTCTTACAGGGCTTGACAGGGTAGATGCAAGGAGGATGTTTCCCCTGGCTGGGAAGTGTAGAACTAGGGATCACAGTCTCAGAATAAGGGGTTGGCCATTTAGGACTGAGATGAGGAGAAATTTCTTCACTGAGGGTGGTGAATCTTTGGCATTCTTACCCCAGAGGGTTGTTGAGGTTCAGTTGTCGAGTACATTCAAGACAGAGATCGATAATTTTTGGATATTAAGGGAATCAAGGGATATGGGGATAGTGCAGGAAAGTGGATTTGAGGTAGATCAGCCATAATCATATTGAATGGCGGCACAGGCTCGATGGGTCGAATGGCCTACTCCTGCTCTTATTTCTTATATACTTATGTTCTTAAATGCATTACCTTAGAAAGAAAGACTTTCAATTATATAGCGCCTTTCACGACCACCAGAAGTTGCACAGTGCTTTAAAGTGAATGAAATATTTTTTTGAAGTGCAGTCACTGTTGTAATGTAGGAAATGTGGCAGCCAATTTGCGCACTGCAAGATCCCACTGACAACAATGTGATGATGACCAGATAATCTGTGTTTAGTCATGTTGATTGAAGGATAGGTATTGGCCAGGACACCAGGGATAACACCCCTGCTCTTCTTCGAAATAGTGCCATGGGATCTTTCACATTCACCTGAGACAGCAGGCGAGGTATCGATTCAACATCTCATCTGAAAGACTGCACCTCCGACAGTACAGCACTCCCTCAGAGTCTTTTATTTAGGAACAGGAATAGGCAATCTAGCCCCTCGAGCCTGCTCCACCATTCAATAAGATCATGGCTGATCTGGCCGTGGACTCAGCTCCACTTACCCGCCCTCTCCCCGTAATCCTTAATTCCCTTATTGGTTAAAAATCTATCTATCTGTGACTTGAATACATTCAATGAGCTAGCCTCAACTGCTTCCTTGGGCAGAGAATTCCACAGATTCACAACCCTCTTGGAGAAGAAATTCCTTCTCAACTCGGTTTTATATTGGCTCCCCCGTATTTTGAGGCTGTGCCCCCTCGTTCTAGTCTCCCCTACTAGTGGAAACAACCTCTCTGCCTCTATCTTGTCTATCCCTTTCATTATTTTAAATGTTTCTATAAGATCACCCCTCTTCCTTCTGAACTCCAACGAGTAAAGACCCAGTCTACTCAATCTATCATCATAAGGTAACCCCCTCATCTCCGGAATCAGCCTAGTGAATCGTCTCTGTACCCCCTCCAAAGCCAGTATATCCTTCCTTAAGTAAGGTGACCAAAACTGCACGCAGTACTCCAGGTGCGGCCTCACCAATACCCTATACAGTTGCAGCAGGAACTCCCTGCTTTTGTACTCCATCCCTCTCGCAATGAAGGCCAATATTCCATTCGCCTTCCTGATTACCTGCTGCACCTGCAAACTAACTTTTTGGGATTCATGCACAAGGACCCCCAGGTCCCTCTGCACCTCAGCATGTTGTGATTTCTCCCCATTCAAATAATATTCCCTTTTACTGTTTTTTTCCCAAGGTGGATGACCTCACACTTTCCGACATTGTATTCCATCTGCCAAACCTTAGCCCATTCGCTTAACCTATCTAAATCTCTTTGCAGCCTCTCTGTGTCCTCTACACAACCCGCTTTCCCACTAATCTTTGTGTCATCTGCAAATTTTGTTACACTACACTCTGTCCCCTCTTCCAGGTCATCTATGTATATTGTAAACGGTTGTGGTCCCAGCACCGATCCCTGTGGCACACCACTAACCACCGATTTCCTACCCGAAAAGGACCCATTTATCCCGACTCTCTGCTTTCTGTTCACCAGCCAATTTTCTATCCATGCTAATACATTTCCTCTGACTCCGCATACCTCTATCTTCTGCAGTAACCTTTTGTGTGGCACCTTATCGAATGCCTTTTGGAAATCTAAATACGCCACATCCATCGGTACACCTCTATCCACCATGCTCGTTATATCCTCAAAGAATTCCAGTAAATTAGTTAAACATGATTTCCCCTTCATGAATTCATGCTGCGTCTGCTTGATTGCACTATTTCTATCTAGATGTCCCGCTTATTCTTCCTTAATGATATTTTCAAGCATTTTCCCCACTACAGATGTTAAACTAACCGGCCTATAGTTACCTGCCTTTTGTCTGCCCCCTTTTTTAAACAGAGGCGTTACATTAGCTGCTTTCCAACCCGCTGGTACCTCCCCAGAGTCCAGAGCATTTTGGTAGATTATAACGAATGCATCTGCTATAACTTCTGCCATCTCTTTTAATACCCTGGGATGCATTTCTTCAGGACCAGGGAACTTGTCTACCTTGAGTCCCATTAGCCTGTCCAGCACTAACCCCCTAGTGATAGTGATTGTCTCAAGGTCCTCCCTTCCCACATTCCCGTGACCAGCAATTTTTGGCATGGTTTTTGTGTCTTCCACTGTGAAGACAGAAGCAAAATAATTGTTTAAAGTCTCAGCCATTTCCACATTTCCCATTATTAAATCCCCCTTCTCATCTTCTAAGGGACCAACATTTACTTTAGTCACTCTTTTCCATTTTATATATCTGCAAAAGCTTTTACTATCTGTTTTTATGTTTTGCGCAAGTTTACCTTCGTAATCTATCTTTCCTTTCTTTATTGCTTTTTTAGTCATTCTTTGCTGTTGTTTAAAATTTTCCCAATCCTCTAGTTTCCCACTAACCTTGGCCACCTTATACGCATTGGTCTTTGATTTGATACTCTCCTTTATTTCCTTGGTTATCCACGGCTGGTTATCCCTTCTCTTACCGCTCTTCTTTTTCACTGGAATATATTTTTGTTGCGCACTATGAAAGAGCTCCTTAAAAGTCCTCCACTGTTCCTCAATTGTGCCACCGTTTAGTCTGTGTTTCCAGTCTACTTTAGCCAACTCTGCCCTCATCCCACTGTAGTTCCCTTTGTTTAAGCATAGTACGCACGTTTCTGACACAACTTCCTCACCCTCAATCTGTATTACAAATTCAACTATACTGTGATCACTCATTCCGAGAGGATCTTTTACTAGGAGATCGTTTATTTTTCCTGTCTCATTACACAGGACCAGATCTAAGATAGCTTGCTCCCTTGTAGGTTCTGTTACATACTGTTCTAAGAAACAATCCCATATACATTCTATGAATTCCTCCTCCAGGCTACCCCGTGCAATTTGAGTTGACCAATCGATATGTAGGTTAAAATCCCCCATGACTACTGCCGTTCCTTTTTCACGTGCCTCCATTATTCCCTTGATTATTGCCCGCCCCACCGTGAAGTTATTATTTGGGGGCCTATAAACTACGTCCACCAGTGACTTTTTCCCCTTACTATCTCTAATCTCCACCCACAATGATACAACATTTTGTTCATTAGAGCCAATATCATCTCTCACAACTGCCCTGATATGCATTCTCAGACTAGATTCTTGTGCTCAAGTCTCTGGAGTGAGACTTGAACCGACAACCTTTTGACTCAGAGGCCAGAGGGCTAGCCACTGACACCTCACACTTTTTATGCAATGTTGAAAGGTTGAATAGTGGAAGTCGTGAGGATGAGTGGATATTCCAAAGTTTTGCTTGATCAGGAGCCGAAGCTTCTACAGAACGTTTTTAAATTAGCAAGATAGAGTGAGTCCACGTTAAATTTAGCAAGAGATTTAGACCGGCACAACATCCTGTGCTGAATCCCATTTTTGCCAGTGTACCTCAGTCTTGCATAAAATGTCTGGGAATCAGTGAGAATGCTGTTTTCTGAGTGAATTATTTGCCCAAAGGATGAGGTAAATTACATTGACCAGACCAACATTCTTGTCGCGCATTTAAAAATAACCTTCGTGTTATTAATAGAGCAATAATTCCGGGCGAGGTGTGGCGCTGGTAATGATTTTTAAAGAAATGACTTTTAGTTGAGCAATGACATGATATTTTGGCAGTGTAACCGTTCCAGAGATGGTGTTATTTTAGTGATGTTCCGGGCGGAGTTGATGTGTTGGGTAGCACTGGCTCGATACTCCTGAACTGCCTATCTCGCCACAAGTGACGCTTTTCCTCTCTGCCCTTTTAGTACAGACACTCGGTAAAGAGAAGGGGGGGAAATTGAACTCCCAAGAGAAGATGGAATTAGGTTTTATTCCCAAAGAAATCGGCCTGAAAGGGAGCACTTTTATTCGGCTTAATTAAAGGAATCGCCTGAGAGCGAGATACTTGTGTACAGAGAGAAAGCTTCAATAGTTTGCAGCACAATCCATTTGTGTGGGAACTCCGGGATTGTCTAACGGCGGCTGTTTCCAACCCTTGGATTTTCTCCCAACAGGTTATAACGAAAAAATGATTTTGTTCCGGCTGTATTGGTTGGTGTTTCCTTTCCAGATAACAGGTAAGACTTTCAGAGTCACTTGATCGAAGAACGTCTTGTTTGAATTTTTTAATTGTTATATGGAAATATACTTTTATCACATTCTTCCTTTAAAAATGATCTGATTTTGTATTTCTAATATATTATTATTCAAAAAAAGGTTTAAAATGTTCGACATATGTAATTCCTCCCACTCTGCCCTCAAAGGTGGCGGGGGAGACTTGTATTGGAGATTAAAATACTCTTAACAGGGTCTGCACAGAGCTCCCACTCCTCACACACCCTGAGCCGGGGCTCCTTGATCACTGGGATGATAGCTGCAGAGAACTGGAGCTGCAAGGTGCGAGAGAGATTTGATTCACAAGTATTTCATCTGAAAAAATAAATTGGACGGACTATACGTGCGAATTGTTTTCCTCCAAACTTTAGTTTTGTAATTGAAAGATTTTTGGACTGCGAGAGTAGACACCCGCTGAGGAATGCTCCCCCTGCCGGAAAAACCCACGATACTGCAGCCCCAGTGGTACATGTCTACTCTGGTTCAATAGCATGCGGACATGTTTTACTCAGTGATATTTGTCCCTTGTCCAGACTGGGTCAATAAAGCAAGGCCACTGTATATGCTAGTTGTGTAGTGCCGGGTCGATTTTGATCACTAATTTGATCGCCATATTATAAAAAGGATATAGAGGCACCAGAGAGGATGCAAAAAAGATTTTCAGGGCTGATCGTGGAAATGCAAGGGTATACCTATCACGAAAGGATGAACAGGCTGGTCTATTTTGTCTTGAAAAGAGAAGGCTGAGGGATGACCTAATAGAAGTCTTTAAAATTATGAAAGGTTTTGATAGAGCAGACACAGAGGGAATGTTTCCACTTGTGGGGAAGAGCAACACTAGAGGCAATCAATATAAGATCGTCAACAAAAATTCAAATAGGGAATTCAGAAGAAACTTCTTTACCCAGAGAGTGGTGAGAATGTGGAACTCGCTACCACAGGGAGTGGTTGAGGCAAATAGTATGGATGCATTTAAGGGGAGGCTAGATAAGCTTATGAGGGAGAAGGGAATAGAGGGTTATGATGATAGATTTAGATGAGGAAAGATGGGAGCAGGCTCAAGTGGAGCATAAACGCTGGCATGGACTGGTTGCGCCGAATGGCCTGTTTCTGTACCGTATATCCTATGTTATCCTAACTTGCTGGTGCATGTCTGTCGAGTTGGGCAGCAGTTCCCTATTTATAGCAAAGCTGACCAAAGTGTCTACTTCGACGAAATAAATTAGGAAGCAGTGCCCAATTCAAAAATGGCACATTTGAATTTGCATTCAGAGGAAACCCGTAAGAAGATTCCAGGACGAAGTGTTGGAATTAGCGAGATAGGCTATTTGGAGTAATATAGACATAATCCTTAATTTAAGGATCATATCCTAATAAAAATGTCTG
This sequence comes from Pristiophorus japonicus, assembly GCF_044704955.1. Classification (NCBI taxonomy): domain Eukaryota; kingdom Metazoa; phylum Chordata; class Chondrichthyes; family Pristiophoridae; genus Pristiophorus; species Pristiophorus japonicus. The sequence continues at coordinate 36,430,073 of NC_091984.1, forward strand.
CAAATTGGTGGGGGGAGGGAAGGGACTGGAGTCAGGCCGGTTTGGAATGAAACCTCTAAATATGGGAAAGGACATGGACTAATGCCATCCTGTATTGAATCTTTCTGCCTAAGTTCCTCCTTCAGCTATTTTCAATGTTAAAGGCATTATATAAATGCAAGCATTGTTGTTGTGGAAAAAGTTCTGCATTAAAAAGTGATAGAATTTATGGAGAAAGCATTAGCAAATTATGAGTGTTCAGTATTCCTCCTGTACAAAAATGGATTACTGAACGTAGTGACAAGTGAATAACAATGGGCTCAATTTTCCCCAAAACTGTTTTTTGGCGTATTGTCAGAGTTACACAGTTTTTCTAGGTCACAACTGCTCCAAAAATAAATGTGCCAAGTTTCCCCATTCTATTTTTTGAAATTGGCAACGCGCAGCCATTCCATGGTTTCCCATCGTCCAAGGCTGGGGACTCCAGTGGGATGCAGCAAGGCACACCCAGGACCCCACTGTCCGAAGCTGCAGGTCCCAGTGGGATGAAGGAAGGCACACCCAGGGTGAGGAGGGAAGGAGAGATCGACCGCGCTCTCCTGAGGTGCAGGATCTAACAGATGTCATTCACATGATGGCAATGAGTGTGGAGAGCATTGACCTTACGCAACCACTCCTGGACACCATTATTGGGGTGGGTGATGAGGTATCGGGACAGTCAGGAGAAGTAACAACACTCTCATGAGAAATGGGAACGCTGTCCAGGAACATGAGGGAGGGAATATCTCAGTCAACAGAAACAATGTCAGTAGCTGAGACACTGTCGGCAAACATGAGGGAGGGAATGTTGGACGTAGTTGAGACACTGTCAGGGCACATGAGGGAGGAAATGTCGGAGTTAGCTGCTGCAATAAGGGAACACGTCCAGACCTCGTGCCCATTGACAGAATCAACTGCCACTCCCATTCCAATCCCCAGACCAGCCTCTGAAGAGACCCAAGCCGGGTCTTCCACATTACCGGCTGCCCCCTCCCACCCATCAAGAAGTGCGCATTACCCGAGTTGTTTGAAAGAATAAGCTTGGCACCAAGCCGATAAATGCTGCGCCATTGCCTGCGGGGCCAAGCGCAGCCAGCGGTCTTAGAGTAAGCTGGAGGAGAGGTGGGTGCAGCCTTTCTTTGCTGCTGTTGTCGTTATTATTGTTGTTACTGTTGTAACTGTTCTCAACTTAAAAGTTTTTTGTAAGTTATGTAAATTTACAAGTTTAAAAGTTAGTAACTGATCTTAAAGTTTGTAAGTGATCTTAAGTGAAAACTTTAAAGTTTGATACAAGAATATTTTTATTAAAGTTAAGTACAAACAAATGCTGTTAAACTTTTGAATAAAATATATTTTAAATTATAACTTAGTCATTTACATTATTTGTTCATTTATTAACACAACTTTTGGGACTCAAGAACTATCATTTTCATTATTTGTTCAATTATTAACATAACTTTTTGAAGTAAACAAGAATCATTTCCCATCATTTGTTCGATTAACACAACATAACATTATGGAACAGATCCAAACAGTAAACATGGTCCATGTGGAATAGTTGCCACTGAGCCCTCAGGCATCAGCAAAGTGTTCATGGATGAGCTGCTGGCGCAAGACTTGAGCAATCGTTAAAGGGGCATGACGGCCCGCCCTCCTCCACCGTCGTGCTCTGGGTTCAGGTAGTTGCATGGCTTCCTCATCCTCGTCCTCCTCCTCCTCCTTGTCAACTGCATCTTCCTCATCACTAATATCAGCCACTCTCACCTCAACTGGGTCTTCTACTACGAGCTGCTGCTGCCTCATGATGGCTAAGTAATGCAGCATGCAACACACAACAGTGAACTGACTGACAATCTCACGGAAATATTGCAAGTAGCCTCCGGAATGATCCAGGCATCGGAAACACTGTTTCAAGATGTCAATAGTCTGCTCTATTATGCTGCGCGTCGCAATGTGTGACATGTTGTATTCCCGGTCAGCTTCCGTCCGGGTTACACGTAGTGACATCACGAGCCAGGTGGTGAGGTCGTACCCTTTGTCTCCCAGTAGCCAGCTCTGCCCTTCTGCCTGCTGCTGAAACATAGCAGATATGACGCTCTCGCATAGGATGATCGCATCATGGGTGCTCCCAGTGTATCTTGCATCAACTGACATGATGCGATGCATGTCGTCACACATGTGCTGCACATTAATCGAGTGGAAGCCTTTTCTGTTCCTGTATATCTCGGTACAATCAATGCAGCCCTGTACCTTGGGGAAGCCCGCTATCCTGGAAAAACCTACAGCCCTTTCACGCATTGCCTGGGCGGTCATTGGCAACTTTATGTAGTCATTCCTCCGGGGATATAGTGCAGCAGTCACCTGCCGAATGCAGATATGTGTTGCATGTTGAGAAATGGTGTACACATCCCCAATTGTAGCATGAGATGATCCAGATGCATAGAATGAAAATGCAGCTGTAACCATCACTTCAACTGACAAAGCAGTCCTCCTGTGCTTCTATGTTGCAGGTCTGCTTTTACTAACTCACAGATCTCAGTTACTTCTTTGCGGAAACACAGCCTTCTGACACAGTCTGCATCACTCAGGTGCAGATACGAACACCTGTCTCGATATACCCGACGTGGATAAGGCCTCCTGTCCATCACCGTATATGCCCTGAGGTTCCTCATGCGATGATGTTGAATCAATTGTCTCCTCCGCAGCACCATGATGCAGAAGGCTTGCACAAGGCACGGCCTTGTCAGTATTGCCCCCATGATTAAATGTTACCTTTGCAAGAAGCTCAAAACGGCAGGCAGGCAGGCAGGACAAGATTATTTGTTCTCTCTCCCCACGGGTCTGTATGGACCACACCCAGGTCTGATCAGGCACAATGCTCAGGAACCCCCCCACCCTCACCCACCCGGGCTTGATTTGATGCATAGTGTAGGCTTCTGCTGCCTTCCACAGCTCCCCACATCCCCTCGGGCTTGTTTTGAAGCTAAGCCCCGAGTCCCTGTGTCCAGGCGATAATCAGATTCTGCCGGCCGACCCGCGAGCCTTGTTTGCAGACGTTCAGTGGTGGCGTGTCAGTTTAAAAAAAATGAAAACTTACAGAATTCCATCAAACTTCCATTTGCTGTGTTTTAAGGTAAAAAAATATAATCTTTATTATGCATATTTAAGTGTTCTTCCAAAACTTCCTCCAAATCTTCGCTGAAAAACAATGGTGTCTTTCTGCGCCGATTTTTCAATGCGCGCTGGTTTTTCTTAACTCACTAGAAGGTTTTTCGGGAGTGGTCACATATGCTGACCTAGGAGAAATGTTTTGGGGGCAAACTTACGCAATCGAGAAAAACTGGCGCAAAAATAAACAAACTAAAAAAATCGTAACTGAGTTACGCTGGCGCACATTCATTGGGGAAACTTTAATATTTTTATCTTATGCCCAAAAAAGCGGCGCACGCCAAAAATAGCGCAAATCACTGGGGAAAATTGAACCCAAAGTCCCTATCTTGGCTTGTTAAGGCCTCTTTAAGGTCATTAATAAGGCACCACCTGATTGATCTGCAACCAAAGTGAAAAGTGAGTCTTTTATTCCAGGTCAGATCTGAGTTGAATGAATGGAAATATATTAAAGTAATATCACAAGTATCGTCAGAAGTGGAAGTGCAGGTTATGGTACCACTCTGTTGGCCAGAAATGAGCCCTGGCACATATTCTGTGGAAAAAGGAGAAAAATCAAACAATAGATAAAGAAAAAAAAAATGTTATCAAGCTAATTGGCAAACTCATGAGTATTGTATCCTTTTTAAAAGTAAATGCACAGCAGTGTCAGATGTTGATGTTTCTGAAGGTTACGTGAATGCTGAAGGCACAACATTTATTTGCTAGAGGATTTTGAGGTCATGACCCCCATCTCCCCAAAAAGTTGATTTGAAATCTTTGCTTTCCAGCATTTTGCAGCAGTACTTTTAAAGTTTGAGGAAATTACATTATCTTACTGGGTATTCTGAACTGTTACATTTAAAACCCACAATCACCTTTACACTACATAGGCTTACATAGGAGATACGGCACAGAAACAGGCCATTCGGTCCAACCAGTCCATGCCGGCATTTATGCTCCACTCGAGCCTCCTCCCATCTTTCCTCATCTAAATCTATCAGCATAACCCTCTATTCCTTTCTCCCTCAGATGCTTATCTAGCCTTCCTTAAAAGCATCTATACTATTTTCCTCAACCACTCCCTGTGGTAGCGAGTTCCACATTCTCATCACACCCTGGGTAAAGAAGTTTCTTCTGAATTTCCTATTTGATTTCTTGATGACGATCTTATATTGATGGCTTCTAGTTATGCTCTTCCCCACAAGTGGAAACATTCTCTCTGTATCTACTCCATCAAAACCTATAATTCTAATGACCTATTAGGTCACCCCTCAGACTTCTGTTTTCAAGCAAAAAGAAACCCAGCCTGTTCACCCTTGCCTGATAGGTATACCCTCACATTTCCGCTATCATCTCTGTAAATCTTTTTTGCACCCGCTCCAGTGCCTCTATGTCCTTTTTATAAGAACACAACACTGTTACATGAACACAAAAGCTCTCAAAACCATTTAAATTAAGTGAGTTTTCAAAATGTTCCCAACAGTCTTTTCACACTGCAAGCCTCATTATAATTTTTGTACAGTGGTACAGTCATTCAGTCCATCAACTTCTGAACTATTCTTTCTGCTCACTCACTCACTTTGCTTTGATGAGACCTTGGGATAGCCAGGTTTCAGACTATAACTTAAGGCTTAAATCATCATCATCATCATAGGCAGTCCCTCGGAATCGAGGAAGACTTGCTTCCACTCCTGAAGTGAGTTCTTTGGTGGCTGAACCTCCAATACGAGAGCCACAGACTCTGTCACAGGTGGGGCAGACAGTCGCCGAGGGAAGGGGTGGCTGGGACTGGTTTGCCACACGCTCCTTCCGCTGCCTTCACATGACCTCTTCACGCTCTTGGCGTTGAGACTCGAAGTGCTCAACGCTCTCCCGGATGCACTTTCTCCATTTAGGGCGATCTTTGGCCATGGATTCCCAGGTGTCAGTGGTGATGGCGCACTTTATCAAGGAGGCTTTGAGGGTGTCCTTGTAACATTTCCGCTGCCCACCTATGGCTCGTTTGCCGTGAAGGAGCTCCACATAGAGCACTTGCTTTGGGAGTCTCGTGTCTGGCATGAGAACTGTGTGGCCTGCCCAGCGAAGCTGATCGAGTGTGATCAGTGCTTTAATGCTGAGGTTGTTAGCCTGGACGAGGACACTGATGTTGGTGCACCTGTCCTCCCAGGGGATTTGTAGGATCTTGCGGAGACATCGTTGGTGATATATCTCCAGCGACTTGAGGTGTCTTCTGTACATCGTCCATGCCTCTGAGCCATACAAGTGGGCGAGTATTACTACAGCCCTGTAGACCATGGGCTTGGTGGTAGATTTGAGAGCCTGGTCTTCGAACACTCTTTTCCTCAGGTGGCCGAACACCATCATCTAATAACTGAATGTAATTTATTATTCATTGTAAGTCTAGGTCTTTATTACAATTAAACTCAAAAATGGTCCTGATTTTGTATACCAGGTATATTTACAAAAAACATTTATTTGTACCAGTTACTGGTGCGAATGCACTTTACTTCTTCATGAATATATTTAATTATGCCTTGAGTTGAGCATGTGTCTGTCACACTCCCAAGTGCCATACTTCAAAGTATTATGTTTTGTTGTTATTGATGCAAAACAATCTTAATAAAGGAACCATTGTTCCAAAAGGGAGGAAGGGATAAACCGAGCAGTTACAGACCAGTTAGTTTAACCTCGGTGGTGGGCAAAATACTGGAATCAATTCTGAGGGACAGTATAATCCTTCATTTAGAAAGACACAAATTAATCAAGGACAGTCAGCATGGATTTAAGGGAAGGTTGTGTCTGCCTAACTTGATTGAGTTCTTTGAGGAGGTAACAAGGAGGGTTGATGAGGACAGTGTGTTTGATGTAGTTTACATGGAATTTAGCAAGGCTTTTGACAAGGTCCCACATGGTAGGTTGATCAAAAAAATAAAAGCCCATGGGATCCAAGGGAGAGTTGCAAGTTTGATCCAAATTTTGCTCAGTGGCAGGAAGCAAAGGGTAAAGGTTGAGGGGAGTTTTTGCGACTAGAAGGCTGTCTCCAGTGGTGTTCCACAGGGCTCAGTACTCAGTCCCTTACTTTTTTTATATTAATGATTTAGGCTTAAATGTAGGGGGCATGATAAAGACATTTTCAGATGATACAAAAATTGGCGGTGTGGTTGTCAGTGAGGAGGAAAGCTCTAGACTGCAGGAAGATATCAATGGACTGGTCAATTAGGCAGAAAAGTGGCAGATGGAATTCAATCTGGAAAAGTGTGAGGTAATGCATTTGGGGAAAGGTAACAAGTCAAGGGAAGGCTCCTGAGAGGTGTGGAGGAACAGAGGGACCTTGGAGTGTATGTCCACAGATCCTTAAAGATAGCAGGACAAATCAATAAGGTAGTTAAAAAGGCATACGGAATGCTTTCCTTTATTAGCAGAGACATAGAATACAAGAGCAGGGAAGTTATACTAGGACTGTATAGAACATTAGTTAGGCCACAGCTTGAGTACTGCGTGCAGTTCTGGTCACCACATTACAGGAAGGATGTGATTGCACGAGAAAGGGTGCATTGGAAATTTCCGAGGATGTTGCCAGGACTGGAAAACTTTAGCTATGAGGAAAGATTGGATAGGCTGGGGTTGTTTTCCTTGGAACAGAGGAGGCTGAGGGGAGATTTAATTGAGGTGGATAACATTATGAGAGACCTAGATAGAGTAGTTAGTAAGGACCTATTTCCCTTAGCAGAGGGATCAATAACCAGGGGCATAGATTTAAAGTAGTTGGTGGAAGGATTAGAGGGGAGATGAGGAAACATTTCTTCCCCCAGAGGGTAGTAGGAGTCTAGATCTCAGTGCCTGAAAGAAACAGAAACACTCATCACATTTAAAAAGTACTTGAATGTGCACTTAAAGAGCCATTATCTACAGGGCTATGGACTTAGTGCTGGAAGGTGGGATTAGGCTGGGTAGTTCCTCTTCGACCAGCACGGACACGATGGACCAAATGGCCTCCTTCTGTGTCATAATTTTTCTATGATTCTATGAAGGAAAGCTAGCCATTTTATGCAGAATCCTTCTGACCTGAAGCCACAAATTCACAATTGATCTCAGCAGCTTACAAGAAGACAGTATCTAGATTTACCAAATTAGACTTCTTTCCCAGGGGGAATACATGAGCAGTGGCCTTAAAGAAACAGGCCAGGCTGAACATAACTGCATCTTAGCAGTTAATAAGCAAAATTGATGTTTCATTCAAAGTGTCAAGTTTTATACTAGCACCGATACCCTCAGATTTCTTCTCTGCTAGGCTATTATGCTGTTGTCCGACCCTGGAAAACTGCACTATAGGCTGGTCAGTGACATTTCACTTAGTACCTGAAGTCCAATGTCACCACAGAAGTCTAGCAGAGAGGGTGTCCATTCCAGTGGGGCAGGCAAATGTCCATTGTAGTGCTTGAACCGGTCAGCTTCGCACAATGATGTGCCCTCCCACTGACCCGGCCAAATCTACCGGATCATGGCTGGAGAGCACCTGCAGGTGAAATCCCAGCATAACCATTGGGATCCCATCCCAAGCAGTCACTGTGTCTCATACACACATATAGCAGTTAATACATTAAGAACCAGAGGCGACATGAGGAAACATTACTTTGCTTTTTTACACAGCGAGTTGTTGTGATCTGGAATGCACTACCTGAAAGGCTGGTGGAAGCAGATTCAATAGTAACTTTCAAAAGAGAATTGGATAAATACTTTCAAGGGGGGAAAAAATTGCAAGGCTATGGGGAACGAGCAAAGGAGTGAGACGAATTGGATAGCTGTACCAATGAGCCAACACAGGCATGATGGGCTGAATGGCTTCCTTCTGTGCTGTATCATTCTATGTTTCTATGATTCTAGCAAAGGGATAAGTACTCATAGCTTTTTAGTTTATCCTTGGTTCTGTTGTGTTTTCGGAAGTGAGTTCCACTGCACTCGGGTCATTATTTCCACAAAAGGGTTAAAATATATGTTCTAGAAAGGAGGGAGAGAGAAAACAGGGAACTATCGGCCAGTTAGCCTGATATCAGTAGTTGGGAAAATGATAGAATCTATTATGAGGGACATGGTAATAGGGTACTTGGAAAATCACAGTTTGATTAGGCAGAGTCAACTTGGTTTTATGAAAGGGAAATTGTGTTTGACAGATTTCTTAGAATTTTAGTCAGTGTAACTAGCAGGGTAGATCACAGGGTACCAGTGGATGTAGCATATTTGGATTTTCAGAAGGCATTCGATAAGGTGCCATACAAGAGGTTGTTACACAAGATTAGGGATCATGGGATTGGAGGTAATATACTTAGCATGGTTAGAGGATTGGTTAACGGACAGAAAACAGAGAGTAGGGATAAACGGGTCATTTTTGGGGTGCCAGGCATAACTAGTTGAGTGCCGCAAGGATCAGTGCTTGAGCCACAGCTATTTACAATCTATATCAATGACTTAGATGAAGGGACCGAGTGCAATGTATCCAAGTTTGCTGTCGATACATAGCTAGGTGGGAATGTAAGCTGTGAGGAGGACGCAAAGAGGCTGCAAAGGGGATTTAGGCAGGTTAAGTGAATGGGAAATAAGCTGGCAGATGAAGTATAATGTGGGGAAGTGTGAAATTATCCAATTTGGTAGGAAGAATGGAAAAGCAGAATATTTTCTTAAAAGGTGAGAGATTAGTAAATGTTGGTATTCAGAGGGATTTGGGTGTCCTTGTATACGAATCACAGAAAGTTAACATGCAGGTACAACAAGTAATTAGGAAGGCAAATGGTATGTTCGACTTTATTGCAATGGGGTTGGAGTATAAGAGTAAGGAGGTCTTGCTGAAATTATATAAGGCTTTGGTGAGACCACACCTGGAATACTGTGTACAGTTTTGGTTTCCTTATCTAAGGAAGGATATACTTACCTTGGAGAGTGTGAAAAGAAGTTTCACCAGATTGATTCCTGAGATGAGAGGGTTGTCCTATGATGAGAGATTGAGTAGACTGGAGCTATATTCTCTGTATTTAGAAGAATGAGAGGTGATCTCATTGAAATGTACAAAATTCTTAGAGGGCTTGGCAGGGTAAATGCTGAGAGACTATTTCCCTGGCTGGAGAGCTAGGGGTCATGGTTTCATGATACGGGGGCAGCCATTTAGGACTGAGATGAGGAGAAATTTCTTCACTCAGTGGGTTGTGAATCTTTGGAATTCTCTATCCCAGAGGGCTGTGGATGCTGAGTTGATCAGTATATTCAAGACAAAGATTGATACATTTTTGGGCACTAGTGGAATCAGTGAATATGGCGACAGGGCATGAAAGTGGAGATGATGTAGAAGATCAGCCATGATCTTATTGAATGGCAGAGCAAGATCGAGGAGCTATATGACCAACTCCTGCTCCTATTTATTATGTTCTTATGCTCTTAAAATATCCCTGAAACTTCAATCATTGTAATATCTGCCTAATAAAGCATTGACAAAGAAAAATGATGCAAGCTAGATTGCACTTTAAATGTGCAGTAAAGTGTCTCACTTTGTGAGCAATAAAATGTTGAATAAAAAAAATTGTGGTTCGGTGTAGGATACCAATTATTCATGAAAACTTAAAGATGAAAGGAATCAGTAGGATGTATGAAGTGAGATGCTTCATATCTACTGCGTTATGAGATTTCATAACTTTTGTTTTTTTAAAACCTTATTATCCAAAAGTATATTAAAAAAATATACAGATTTTCTATGTGGCTTTTTTGACACAGTTATGTTACTTCCACCACATTACTGCTGTCATATTTTGAATTTTCCTTTTGATTTCAATGGAAGTGATTAATGGGTATCATTTATTCCCCCGAGCGGAACTGCTTAGCTGGGTGCCCTTGTGCTACCAATCCTCCCTGATACTTAGGGATTAGTAATTGGTAGGAGGTTTAGAGGGGATTTGAGGGGACATTTAGGGTCTGGACCCTCGCCACTTTTAAAAAGTACTTGGATGTGCACTTAAAGTGCCGTAACCTACAGGGCTAAGGACCAAGAGCTGGGGCTTACCCAAAATTGGGCCTCGGGCCTCACTTTAATAATGTGGGCCAGCTGCCAGCATCAGCCCTCAAGGTGGGGCGGGGCGGGGGAGGGAGGAGGGAAGAAGAACAGGAGGAGATGATCTCATTCCAGCAGCGACTCTCAGGATTTCAGTGCTAGCTGGGAAGAGCACTCTGGTTTCTCCCGTCTCCCTAGGATGGTAAGTACAAAATGAAAACACTTATTATTTGGCGGTGGCTGCTTCTTCTTCTGAGGCTGCAGCAATCCCACCAACACCTGAGCAGCGCCCGCCCGACAACTGCTCCATTCAGCGCTGATCAGTGTTGCTGAGGGGTCTTTAAATAGACGTTAAGTCGCTCATTAATGTATGCAAGTGGTCTAAGGCCTGTTTAAGGCAGTTGCTTTGGATGCCTGAAAATTGCCCAAGGCCAAAATGGTGTTGGACGTATTTCAGGCAGCCTTAGGGCGCTCTGTGAATTTGGTCAATTTTGCCCCCGTTTTCCACCCGGAAAAATGGGCGCAATGAGGAACAATTTCACCTGTACTTGCCTTTATTGGCAGAGGCACAGAATACAAGAGCAGGGAGGTTATGCTTGAACTATATAAAACACTAGTTAGGACACAGCTAGAGTACTGCGTGCAGTTCTGGTCACCACATTACAGAAAGGATGTAATTGCACCAGAAAGGGTACAGAGGAAATTTATTAGGATGTTGCCTGGACTAGAGAATTTTAGCTATGAGAAAAAATTGGATAGGATGGTTTGTTTTCTTTGGAACAGAGAAGGCTGAGGGGAGATAAAATTATGAGGGGCCTGGATAGAGTGGATAGGAAGGATGTATTTCTCTTAGCAGAGGGGTCAACAACCAGGGGCATAGATTTAAAGTAATTGGTAGAAAGTTTAGAGGCGATTTGAGGGGAGATTTCTTCACACAGAGGGTGGTGGGGGTCTGGAACTCACTGCCTGAAAGGGTGGTAGAGGCAGAAACCCTCACCAAATTTAAAAAGTGCTTGGATGTGCACTTGAAGTGCCGTAACCTACAGGCTATGGACCAAGAGCTGGAAAGTGGGATTAGGTTGGATAGCTCTTTGTCGGCCGGTGCGGACACGATGGGCCGAAATAGCCTCCTTCCGTGCTGTAAATTTCTATGATTCTATGATTCTAACCCCATATCTTCCGACTCACCGTGGAAAATACCATGGGAGATCTGCAAGTATTTATACATATCCTATGTTTGCGTGCACTTCCTGTCTACAAAACCTCACTTCCCCTTCAAAATGCTGATGCTCATATTTCTAATTGAAACTACCTGCGCAAATTTGCCTTGCTGTAATTAGAACCTTCTGTCTGTGGTGGCACTGTAGCGTCTCAAGATTCATGTCTCAGCTCCTCAACCTATCCTGCAGAGAAACTCCTTAGGCTGGATTTTCGGCTTTTGAGACTTTGGGGCGATAATGGCGGCGGGGCAGTCCTGATACCACCTGGAAAAAGTTTGCGGCCTCGTCTGCAAAATTCGGCAAAATATGAGGTTCCATGATCGGGGGCGCAAAATCAGGTGTTACACAAAGCCGGAAATCGCAGCGTTAAAAAAGTTTAAGGGTAAACCCCCCTCACCAGACATCTCTGGCCTCTCCTCATCCGTGGGCCGACATGGGCAAGAGCACTTCTTCTAGCTTGACGCCGCCTGGCAATAGCATGGAACATGATATACTGTCAAACTAGTAATGCCCCCATTAAATTCGCTCCCTGAAGTTGTAAGGGCACTGTAATGGCAGATAAAAGTGCCGTTTGCAAATCGGAGCTTCCTGCAGCATTATGTGTGCAACCATTGCAATCAATGTGACCTGCGATGTAGGAACCTCATCCCTCCATTTAAATACGCCGCCAATACTGCCTGCTGCACCCTGGGAACACCTGGTTTTTCAAGACGTTTCCTGGGGCGGGCGTTAAATGAGGCGTTAGGGCCGAATTTTGCATCCAGGGTGGTAGCGGAGTGTTGCATGACGATTGATGTCATGATCTCAGTGAAACTAAAGGATGGGGTGGTAAGTTTTTGCGCTGCTGCAAACCATGAGCTGAATTTGCCAGCCGGGCGGTAAAAGCTGGACGCCCGCCATAACGCCTAGAAATACTCTTTACCGCCCCTCCAGGGTGCTAACAGAGGTGTGAGCAAGCCAAAAATCCAACCCTTAAGCTCCAACCAACTATACTTCACAGCTTCCCAAATTGCTTTTAGTTTTGATCCTTTTTTATAAACCTATTAAATTATATAAAATCAAGGAATTATGCAATATAAGAATGTATGACTTTAAAATGGGGACTGAATTACATGTGCATGTCTTGATTCAATTAACTTCTGTCCCCTAACTCTGCTTCATCTGAATACTACATTTGTTCTTGAATCCCCATGTGAAATGCCACAGGGTATTCACTGGTATGTTTATATCTGTATTAAATATCTTATCAGAAGGTTATGGGTTTAAATCCCACTCCAGGAACTTATACACATAAATCTAAGCTGACACTTCAGTGAAGTGCTGAGGGAGTGCTGCACTGTTGGAGGTCTTTTGGCTGAGACAGGCCCTGTCTGCCTTCTCAGGTGGACCTAAAAGATACCTCTATTTTAAAGAAGAGCAGGAGGTTATCCCCGGTGTCCCAGCCAATATTTATCCCTTAATCAACAAACAAAAACAGATTATCTGTTCATTATCATATTACTGTTTGTGGGAGCATGCTGTGCGCAAATAGGCTGACACATTTCCTACATTACAACAGTGACTACACTCCAAAAGTACATCATTAGCTGTAAAGTGCTTTGAGATGTCCGATGGTCATGAAAAGTGCTATATAAATGCAAGTCTTTTATACCTGTTTATATCCGGGGATTCAGATGGAGCATGCGCACTGTGGCCACAGAGCACAATCTCTGCATAAATTAAAGTCCCTCAGTGAGTCCACCCCTTCTATTGGTTGGAAACAGGAGATTGACATCCCTCCCACCAATCAGACCCCCCCCCCGGCTGCTCAGCTCTGCCCACTTTATTCACCGACCGCAGAGCAGATCAGGGTCACGTGGCTCCTGATTTGAACCGTATTCGGGGATGAGTTTCCTGAACCAGGGACTCGCCTCGGGACATTGTTTGCCTGGGGACACAGTCACTCTACCATATTCTGTAAATGTTGTCAAACGCTGGCAACTAATGGAGATGGGATACGGGTTACAATGTGGGAGAGCCCATTAGTTGATTGAGCCCAATTGATCACTGTCTAACTGCTCCAGGAACAAATGAATGAACGCATTGCACTGCACTGCATCTTTAAGGCAGCCACTTGTGTTAGGGCCTCAAAGGTGCTGGGATCGCATATAGGTCACTGTAGGACACTCCTGACCATGGGTAGGTTCTTCGGATACAGAGAGCGTAACAGGGATAAAAACAGAAAGCTGGAAATACTCAGCAGATCAGGCAGCATCTGTAGAGCGAAAAACAGAGTTAACGATTCAGATTGATGACCTTTTGTCAGAACTGGAAAAGGTTAGAGATGTAACAGATTTTAAGTAAGTGCAGGGGCAGGGAAAATGGGGAGGGGAGGAAAAAACAAAAGAAAAGGTCTATGATAGGGTGGAAGCCAGAATGATTATATGACAAAAGGTATTGTAATGTACGCGCCTGTGAGTGTGCTCACGGGTTTATCGAGCTGTTGAGTTGTGAGTGGCTTATCCAGTCACGTGATGTTCACAAAACTCAATAAAACCCCAGCCAGTTGAGTTCAGGGGATCCACGATGAGGCAGCTGGTTGTGAGCCTGGTGGATGAACTGTAATGTGTACTGTGATTGTTAAACTTTTGCTAATAAACCAACTAGTTCTTAATAGCAATGTGTTGCTATGAATTGTTAAGCCAAGAACCCATGAAGTAAATACATTACAGGTATGATTGTACAAAGCACATGGAGATGGCAATGGGACAGCTAAAGAAACAAAAGATGAGTCTAGAAGAGGTGTAAATGGGAATGGCAGAATCATCAACAGCTGCCACGTGAAAAAATAGGGGCAGAGGTTATGGTCTGAAATTGTTGAACCCGATGTTGAGTCCACAAGGTTGTAAAGTGCCTAAGCAAAAGATGAGGTGCTCTTCATTGGAACAGTGTAAGAGACTGAGGACAGAGAGGTCAGACCGGGAGTGGAGCGGACAATTAAAATGACAGGCAACCGGAAGCTCGGAGTCACGCTCACGGACTGAACGGAGGTGTTCCGCAAAGCAGTCACCCAATCTGCATTTGGTCTCCCCAATGTAGAGGAGATGGCATCCTGAGCAGTGAATACAGTATATTAAATTGCAAGAAGTAAAAGTAAATCACTGGTTCACCTGGAAGCAGTGTTTTTGGCCCCGGACAGTGAGAAGGGAGGAGGTAAAAGGGCAGGTGTTGCATCTCTTGCACTTGCAAGGGAAGGTGCTGTGGGAAGGAGAGGAGATATTGGGGTGATTGAGGAATGGACCAGGGTGTCACAGAGGGAGCCGTCCCTTCAGAATGGGGAGGGGAGGGAAGATGTGTTTGGTGATGGATTCATGCTGGAGGTGGTGGAAATGGCGGAGGATGATCCATTGAATGTGGAGGCTGGTGCGGTGAAAGGTGAGGACAAGGGGAACCCTGTCATGGTTTTTGGAGGGAGAGAAGGGGTGATAGCAGAAATGTGAGAAATGAAACAGACACGGTCGAGGGTCATGTCAACCACGATAGAGGGTAATCCTCAGTTGAGGAAAAAGGAAGACATATCGGATGCACTGGTATGGAAGCTGGCATGGTCAGAACAGTTGTGATGGAGACAGAGAAACTGGGAGATAGAGTCCATACAGGGAGTGGGGTGGCAGGAAGTGTAGTCTTGTAGTCTAGGTATCTGTGGGAATCTGGGCTTATAGTGGATGTTTGTCAACATCCACTGTAACAGGGGATTGGGAGATGGGTAGTGGCAAATATTATACCCCTGTTCAAAAATAGTGGAAGGAGATAATGCAGGTAACTATAAGCCAGTTAGCCTCGCATCAGTAATAGGAAAACTGCGAGAAACCATAATAAGGGATAACAGTACTGAACACTTCGAAAGGCATGGGCTAATCAGGAACAGTCAATGGATTTGTAAAGGCCATTCATTCCCAATTAGTCTGATTGAATTCTTTCTGTATGTTCCTGAACAAATAGGCATAGAAAATGCAGTGGATGTGATATAAAAAAAACATTTGACAAAATACCACATAAGACATTTCTTTCAAAAATTAAAGCCTATGCTATTAAAGGTAAAGTGGAGGTTTGGACAGAGGGATAACAGAAGGATTGATGACGGAGATTAGAAGTAAATAGATGTTTCTCATATTAACAAGATAAAGCTAGCAATGAGCCCAGGGTTTTGTGTTGCGGCCACCCTTGTTCTCCATGTACATAAATAATTTGATAGCCAGAGAAGGAGTAATACCAAAAGTTGCTGGTGATAATTTGGGGGACATGATAGACTGTGCGGAAGAATGCTTGGAAATTGCAGGATGACATACAAAACTCAGGAAAAATAGACTTTCGAAATATATGCCTAAAAAGATGAAGAACAAAGAATCTGAGGGGCGCAGATATATGGATCTTTAAAAAGGAAATTGCAGGTGGCGAATGTCATAAAAACGGACAGATCATATTCAAATGTTATATATGGGGCACTCAATACAGAAACAAGGAAGTGATGATGAATTTGTATAGGACATTGATTGGTTACACGTGAAGTACTGTGTGCTGTTTTGGGCATTTCACAGAGAAGCTGCAAAGTGGATTCGCTAGGGTGACATCAGGGATGAGTGAATTTTGTTATGATGAGACAGTTGCAAAAACCAGCGCTGTCTTCGCTGGAGAAAGTTAAAGGAAAATCTTACTGCAGTGTTCCAAAAATAATGAAAGCGATTGAGGGGATAAATCATGAAAGAATATTTCCACTGGTTGATTAATTGGTAACAAGCGAGTGTAAGATTAATTTCAAAGTGCGATAAAGTTGAAATTTGGACACATACCATTTCTTTGAGAGTCTGCTCCGTGCTGGCATTGGGCCTCATTTAAGTGGAATCAGAGAGTTGCAGCTGCCAAATTGGTGTCCCGATAGCATTGCCAACTCTGGCGGAGAATCTTCCTGGAGGTTTCATCGCTCTGAGTCAAACAGTCCTTTTTTCCTGTATCTCCAGTATTATTATAACTAGTTAACAAAAGTGTTCAAAGTAAATGAAAAAACATGCATTTCTTTATATGCCCTTATAATTTTGCTCCTTTTTTTATTTGTTCCTGGGATGTGGGTGTCACTGGTAAGGCCAGCATTTATTGCCCATCCCTAATTGCCCTTGAGAAGATGGTGGTGAGCTGCCTTCTTTAAACTGCTGTGGTGAAGGTACTCCCACAGTACTGTTAGGGAGGGAGTTCCAGGATTTTGACCCAGCGACGATAAAGGAAGGGTGATATATTTCCAAGTCAGGATGGTGTGTGACTTGGAGGGGAACTTGCTGGTGTTCCCATGCGCCTGCTGGGTTGCTCACAGCACTGTCCAGGAGATGAATCGTTAATTCCTGGAGACTCCAGGACAATCCTGGAGGGTTGGAAAGCCTATGTCCAATGCAGCTCGCTACTGGGATCTTACAAGTCCTGGCCAGCTCCGTCACCAAGTCAGCCCGCAGGTAGGTCCTGGGGGCGGGGTAGGAGGGGGAATAAAAAGATCAACCGAGGGAGCGAATCCCCAGTAGTTTCATGGAGCTACGAGGAGTGCTCCAGCTTCTTCTGGCTTCATCAAAATATAACTTTGAAAACCTTTTCTGTGTTTTTTGGAGCGGCCTCCAGTAGTCCCTTTAAGGAACACTGATGAGGCGGCTCAAAAATTGGTAGAACTAGGCGGAGCTTGTGCGGCACAATCTCCAACCATATGTAGCTGAATTTTGTGCTGGGCGTTACTACTGGCATAGGATCCTGGGGAGCGGGTGAAATTGCCCCTTTTATCGACGGGAGGCGCTAACAGGGCGCAATATGAATTTGCCCCGGCCGTAGCACAAAAATCACCCCCCACGGAACAGGGCGGGGGTTTTGCGGAGGTGCTACGAGATCGCACCCTGCTCCTACCGGGAGCACCCCGGTGGGCTGTGCGCGGCGATAATGACATCATCATCGTGCATCGCCCCTTTACCGCCCCGGAAGTTAAATTGCCCCTTGCAACCTACCTTAGCGCCTGCCAATGACAACGATAGCTTGAGCTGTCGAGTTGCAGTTGGGAACCGGATGCAGCAGTGCTATTTAAAGGCGCCACCTTGGAAATTATTTTCTGTCGGCCATTCATTTCTTCTGCTTTCCTACAGTTCGACAGAATGGCTGGTGGACCAATAGCAGCGATTTTTATCTCAAAGAATCTTCTGCCTCTTAACTTTTCCCCTGTATAACTCACGGCAGCTTTGAAGCTCAACCATTTCTGTTGCATCATGGGGGCTGTGCTGGCACTTGACCTCCTGCTCCGACGTCACCGTCAGAGGCTGCTTAGGCGGACAAAGACGCTGCCAATTACAGAGAAAGGCAAAGACAAAGAGAGGGAGCAGCACAGGGTGAGGCAGGGAGAGGCCCGTTGAGAGGCCCATGGTGCAGGCCACGGGAGAGGCACAGGGAGAGGGAGAGGCACAGGGAGAGGCGCAGGGAGAGACACAGGGAGAGGCACAGACAAAGACAGGCAACAGGACCCAGGGAGAACCAGAGCCAGCAGCACAGCGAGAACCACAGCAACATGTTGCCAGAGGATGACGGCACCACAGGGCTGGCAACAGGATGCCTTTCTCTCCCAGGGTATTCCGGCAGCAGTTCGGCAACATCAATTTTACCGAGAAGCAGTGTGTGCGAAGGCTGCATTTTAGCAAGGACGTGGTTATACAGCTCTGTGATCTGTTGCAACCAGACTTCGAGCCTCATACCAGGGTGAGGCTGGCTCTCTCAGTGGCAGTTAAGGTCACCATCAATTTCTACACCGATGGATCTTTCCAGGGAGCAACAGGAGACACCTCCAACATCTCCCAGTTTGCTGTACATTGCTCCACCCACGAGGTCACAGAAGCTCTGTACAGAAGGAGGAGAGACTACATCTCCATCCCCATGAGCAGAGAGAAGAAGCACAAGTATGCATGTGCTTTTGCCAGTATAGTGGGCTTCTCCATGGTGCAGTGTGCCATTGACTGCACCCACCCGCTTTGACGGCACCGCATCACAATCCAGAGATCTTCCATAACTGTAAAGGCTACCACTCGCTGAATGTCCAGTTGGTGTGCGACCACAGATGCAGAATACTCACCGTGAATGCCCGTTATCATGGCAGCAGTCATGATGCCTTCATCCTGCGCCAGACCAGTGTGCCAGCTCTGTTCCAGCCCCCAAATGAAGTTCGCGACTGACTGCGCGGAGACAAGGGCTACCTACCTGCTATTCAGCTGGCTCATGACTCCCCTCCGCAACCCCACCACTCCTGACCAACAGTCATACAATGAGAGCCATGTTGTCACCAGAAGCAGACCATCGGAGTGCTGAAGCAATGGTTCTGCAGCCTTGATCGTTGGGGAGGAGTCCTGCAGTACTCGCCTGACCGGGTGTCCCTATTCATCATCGTCTGCTGCATGCTGCACAACCTCTCTGTCACAAGGCACAGTCATTGCCACCAGACATAGTCGCACCACCTCAGGAGGAGGAGCAGGAGGAGGAGTAACAGCAGGAGGAGGAGCAAGAGCAGGAGCAACAACTGCCACGACAATGGAGGCAGCGAGTCCATCACGATCCTCAAGGGAGCTCCGCGACCATCTCATCAGAGCTCGTTTCCACTGATTTCCATCCCACTTCCCTATTCCTGTGGATGTCCCCATCACCACATGAATTTGCTCTTCCATACCAAAGCTCCCCATAACCCTTTATTCCCTTATCGCTCAAAAATCTGTCTATCTCCGCCGTAAATATATTCAATGAGCCAAAGAGGAGTGGAGAATGCGACCAAGCTAGGACTGTCATCGTCAAGCCGACCCGAGAGTTGGCCGACAAAAAGAGATGGCGTCCCGAACCATTGGTGCTCTCCCCTTTAAGCACCGCCAGCTCTTGGTCCATAGCCCTGTAGGTTTCGGCACTTCAAGTGCATATCAAAGTATTTTTTAAATGTGATGAGGCGTTTCTGCCTTTACCATCCTTTCAGGCAGTGAGTTCCAGACCCCCACCACCCTCTGGGTAAAAAAGTTCCCCTCAAATCCCCTCTAAACCTTCTACCAATTATTTTAAATCTATGCCCCCTGGTTATTGACCTCTCGGCTAACGGCAATAAATCCTTTCTATCCACTCTATCTTAGCCTCTCATAATTTTATACACCTCTATTAAGTCTTCTCTCAGCCTCCTCTGTTCCAAAGAACACAACCCCAGCCTATCCAATCTTTCCTCATGGCTAAAATTCTCCAGTCCTGGCAACATCCTCGTAAATCTCTTCTGTACCCTCTCGAGTGCAATCATATATTTCCTGTGGTGACCAGACCTATAGGCAGGACTCTTTGCTATGTCCAAACTAATGTTTTATACAGTTCTTGCATAACCTCTCTGCTCTTATATTCTATGCCTCAGCTAATAAAGGAAAGCATCCCTTATGCCTTCTTAACCACCTTATCTACCTGTCCTACTACCTGTACCTTCAAGGATCTGTGGACAAATTTTAAAACTTCATTGAAATAAATTTATCGAGTTTTTTTTAAAGAGAGGCTATGTGCATGTGTCTGTGTGAGAGAGAGAATGAGAAAAAATTTTAACATTCCAATGACACACCTTTAGTACTTTTGTTTTCTGTTCTATCTACCTCAGAAAATGTATTAAGAGGGAGACGTCAAGAGAACAGTTGAATATTGAAGCCAACTAATTATCCAGCTGTGTTTTGCTGACAGTGTGAAATTCCTTACCGTACCTATGAAACAGAGGAGTAGATCTTGACTTTGTGCGATAGTCATCATCATCATTATAGGCAGTCCCTCGGAATCGAGGATGACTTGCTTCCACATTAAAAATGAGTTGTATGGTGACTGAAGAGTCCAATGCTGGACCTACAGTCTCTGTCACAGGTGGGGCAGACAGTGGTTGAAGGAATGGGTGGGTGGGGTTGCCGCTCGCTCCTTCCGCTGTCGACGCTTGGCTTCAATGTGCTCTCAGCGAAGAGACTCGAGGTGTTCAGCACCTTCCCGCATGCTTTTCCTCCACTTTGAGAGGTCTTGGGCCAGGGATTCCCAGGTGTCGGTGGGGATGTTACATTTTTTCAAGGAGGCTTTGAGCGTGTCTTTGAAGCGTTTCTTCTGCCCACCTGGGGCTCGCTTGCCGCGTCGGAGCTCCGAGTAGAGCGCTTGTTTTGGGAGTCTCGTGTCAGGCATGCGGACGATGTGGCCTGTCCAGCGGAGCTGATCGAGTGCAGTCAGTGTTTCGATGCTGGGGATATTGGCCTGAGCGACAACACTGTGCCTATCCTGCCAGTGGATTTGCGGAGGCAGTGTTGGTGGTACTTCTCCAGTGTTTTGAGGTGCCTGCTGCACATAGTCCATGTCTCTGAGCCATATAGGAGGGCGGGTATCACTACTGCTCTGTAGACCCTGAGCTTGGTGCCAGATTTGAGATCCTGGTCTTCAAGCACTCTTCCTCAGGCGACCAAAGGCTGTACTGGCGCACTGAAGGCGGTGTTGGACCTCGCCATCAATGTCTGCCCTTGTTGACAGTAGGCTCTCGAAGTATGGAAAATGGTTCACGTTGTCCAAGACCTCGTCGCAGCCAGAGCGGTGCAGACCCAAGCTTGTGGGAACAGAGGAGCACCAGGAGCAGCAACATCAGGGATAAGAGACCAGCGCCCCAGGACACAGAGTGGCGCAGCCCGAGCTGACCCGGTGTGCGATACTGTAAAATGGGTGACAGCAAGTCGGCAACTCATTTTAAATCTCTCCCCATTTTTATTTCCATTGATGCTGCCGACTCGCTATCATCCATTTTACATTATCATACACAGTCAAGATCTACCCCAAAGAGTGAGCAAAAGAGAAAGAGGGATAGAGACAGAAAGAAAATAAATTCAATTTTAAAACAAACAAAACCTCTTTTCGGGAAATGAAAGGAGGTGGGGAGAGGGAAATAAGTTGGGGTGTGTAGCCTTTGTTGCCCACTCATGGTGGGTGGAGGAGCAGTAGATGGAGAGTTACGGGTTAAGAGTGAAGTGAGTGACAGCAGAGTAAATGGGAAAGGTAGGATACAGGATTGAGAGGATTAATTTAAAGGGGAATAGGTCTAGATTTGACGATTCTAACACACTCCTGGCTGGTCTCTCACATTCTACCCTACAGAAATTAGAGATGATCCAAAACTCAGCTGCCTATGTCCTAACTCGCACCAAGTCCCACTCACCCATCACCCCTGAGCTCGCTGACCTACATTGGCTTCTGGTTAAGCAACGCCGCGATTTCAAAGTTCTCATCCTTATTTTCAACTCCCTGCATGACCTCGCCCCTCCCCATCTCTGTAATCTCCTCCAGCCCCACAACCCCCCAAGATGTCTGCGCTCCTCTAATTCTGCCGTCCTGAGCATCTCTGATTATAATCACTCAACCATTGATGACCATGCCTTCTGTTACCTAGGCCCCAACTCTGGAACTCCCTGCCTAAACCTCTCTGCCTCTCTACCTCTCTTTCCATCTTCAAGGCGCTCCTTAAAACATACCTCTTTTGGTCACCTGCCCTAATTTCTTCTTATGTGGCTCGATGTCAAATTCTTTTGTCTCATAATACTCCTGCAAAGCGCCTTGGGACGTTTCACTAAGTTAAAGATGCTATATAAATACAAGTTATTGTTATTGATGGCAGAATAGTTAATGTACGCAGAATTGATTCACGCTTACAGATGTTATCTTTTGATCACAATGACACTGAGATAACATTGGAGAAGGCTGGAACTTCAGACAATGGAACAGGATGTATGCCCCTATGGCTGTGTGTGTGTTCAGCATCGCTTTAATGACCTAAATGTCATAAACTTCCCAATAAAGTTCAACTCAGCAAGAATTAGGCAATGTATGAATCTATAAGTTTGAGTGGAGCATAAACGCTGGTTAGTTGGGCCGAATGGTTTATTTCTGTGCTGTGTATTCGATGTAATTCTATATATGCTTGTTTTCAAAATGGTACAAATGAGGTACAAAGCAAAACTCAGTTAGAAACCTTAGCTACGTTGGGAAAGGTACCGGGAACAGCCCGGATAGCCAAACATTCCCAATTCCCAGGAATTTCTTTAAACGTAAATCTCCAGGAGTAGGACCGGTGTGAACCGCTCTGTATGAGGTCTTAAAATGAATGTTTTGAAACAAAATTAATTAATTCAATTGTCAGACAATTCCTCAGCAAGTCCCTTCCTTTCACAAATCTGTTATTAAAAGGATATGGAACAATCAGTCTGTGTTTTATAGTTCCCAACAATATCATTGTTGTAGCTTTTGCCTACTTGACTGTGAAGATAAACATTTACGTTCATTTACTTTGAAAATATAAATTAAAAAAATCATAGCAGTATCAATGAAATTAATACCAGTAATAACAAAATATCTGAAAACACCATGTAGTGATTTAACTATAGTTCAAATCCTGATTTCAGATATTATTCCATGAATTGGAAACAGATTGAATTGCTGGCCATGGATTCAGCACTGGGAAGCAGATGGCCCTTGAGCTCACACAAAATAAATATCAGTATTTGGGCTGTATACAATATTTATTGATTATTCCAAGTGGAAATTGATGCAGGTCTTGAAGATTGGGCCTTATTTCAGTGACGTGTTGCAGGTTCATATAGGTTCTCACAGAATTGTGTCTGTAATGCAGCCTAGTTCTATCATTTGGCACTTTGGTGAGCAAGATGCATCATATGGCTCTGTCTCACACACATAAAAATTATGATTAGGTGCTATTTTTAATCAAGCAAGTTGAGGAAATGGACTAGCCATCTCTCCAGAATTGTGATGGTGTAGGAAATGAGAACATTGCTTCGCCTCCTCTGTGGAATGTGTCAAGGGTCCGCTTGTTCTGAAAGAACCTATTCCATTTTCTAAAAAAGAACTAGAAGATGTACGCACCGAAAGCCAAGTCCTCTGTGTGCTCAAAAACCCTACGGTGCTTGGTGATTTGGACTACAACAACAGGCTAGTGTTCTTGCTGCCAATAGTAAGCCATATAACACTGCTCATGGGAAGGCCCTGCAGTAATGATGGGATAGGAACGGCTGGGTGAAATACTGCAGGCGAGACACTCAAACCACTTGGAACATAAAGTGAGAGGGTTGGAAAGATGACAATTCAGAAGGGAATAATCTTAAGAAAAATTGGGAGTCCTTCCCAAGTTAAAGCATAGGAGCAGTGGGCTGTGAAATCCCTTCTGGGAGTGTTGGGTTTACCATATCCTCGTCAATATGTTTTGCACCTTATATCAATTGAACTGGTGGCACTCATTTCAAAAATCAGTTTTTACTGTGATTTTGAATTGGGCTACTAAGCATGATTTCTCTAGGATAAATGACCTACACATGTTCACTCTAAATTCTCTAAAGGTTACAAAGTCCTCTGAGCATGACTTTATTGTCCATGGGCAATTTACATTTTAAAACTCACTGAACTGCCACAAAGCTGTGACCGGCCTGTTTATTTCAATGCGTGGTACATTCCAGATTGCTGCGTGGCCACACTTGTGTGGACCTTAGAGGGAACTTTGCTTTCCTCCCATTGGTCCCATTCTCCCTCTCTTCAAAGGTCCCATTCCACCTCCACCTCTCACTGGTCCCAAACCACCTCTCCTCTATCAGGTCATATTATACTTCTGCTCGCACTCGTTCCAATCTACCGCTCCTCACCGTCCCATTCTTACTCTCTTCACACGTCCCAGTCTCGCTCTCCTCTCACCGGTCCCATTCTACCTCTCTACACAAATCCCATTCTACCTCGTTACATACGTCCCATTCAAACTCTCCTCACATGTCGCATTCTACCTCTCCTCACACATCCCATTCTACCTCTCTACACAAATCCCATTCTACCTCGTTACATACGTCCCATTCAAACTCTCCTCACATGTCGCATTCTACCTCTCCTCACACATCCCGTTCTACCTCTCTACACAAATCCTGTTCTACCTCTCTACACAAATCCTGTTCTACCTCTCTACACAAATCCCATTCTACCTCTTTACAAACATAAAAACGTAGAAACATAGAGAATAGGTGCAGGAGTAGGCCATTCGGCCCTTCAAGACTGCACCACCATTCAAAAAAATCATGGCTGATCATTCACCTCAGTACCCCTTTCCTGCTTTCTCTCCATATCCCTTGATCCCTTTAGCCGTAAGGGTCACATCTAACTCCCTCTTGAATATATCCAATGAACTGGCATCAACAACTCTCTGCGGTAGGAAATTCCACAGGTTAACAACTCTCTGAGTGAAGAAGTTTCTCCTCATCTCAGTCCTAAATGACTTACCCCTTATCCTTAGACTATGTCCCCTGGTTCTGGACTTCCCCAACATCGGGAACATTCTTCCTGCATCTAATCTGTCCAATCCCATCAGAATTGTATATTTTTCTATGAGATCCCCTCTCATCCTTCTAAACTTCAGTGAATACAGGCCCAGTTGATCCAGTCTCTCCTCATATGTCAGTCCTGCCATCCCGGGAATCAGTCTGGTAAACCTACGCTCCACTCCCTCAATAGCAAGAACATCCTTCCTCAGATTAGGAGACCAAAACTGAATACAATATTCCATGTGAAGCCTCACTAAGGCCCTGTGCAACTGCAGTAAGACCTTCCTGCTCCTATACTCAAAACCCCTAGTTATGAAGGCAAACATACCATTTGCCTTCTTCACCGCCTGCTGTACCTGCATGCCACCTTTCAATGATTGATGTACCATGACACTCAGGTCTCGTTGCACCTCCCCTTTTCCTAATCTGCCGCCATTCAGATAATATTCTCCCTTCGCGTTTTTGCCACCAAAGTGGATAACCTCACATTTATCCACATTATACTGCATCTGCCATGCGTTTGCCCACTCACCTAACCTGTCCAAGTCACCCTGCAGCCTTTTAGCATCCTCCTCACAGCTCACACCGCCACCCAGCTTAGTGTCATCTGCAAACTTGGAGATATTAAACTCAATTCCCTCATCCAAATCATTAATGTATATTGTAAATAGCTGGGGTCCCAGCACAGAGCCCTGCGGCACCCCACTAGTCACTGCCTGCCATTCTGAAAAGGACCTGTTTATCCGGACTCTCTGCTTCCTGTCAGCCAACCAGTTCTCTATCCACGTCAGTACATTAACCCCAATACCATGTGCTTTAATTTTGCACACCAATCTCTTGTGTGGGAGCTTATAAAAAGTCTTTTGAAAGCCTAAATACACCACATCCACTGGTTCTCCCTTGTCCACTCTACCAGTTACATCCTCAAAAAATTCTGGAAGATTTGTCAAGCAGGATTTCCCTTTCATAAATCCATGCTGACTTGGACTGGTCCCGTCACTGCTTTCCAAATGTGTTGCTATTTCATCTTTAATAATTGATTCAAAATTTTCCCCACTACTGATGTCAGGCTAACCGGTCTATAATTACCCATTTTCTCTCTCCCTCCTTTCTTAAAAAGTGGTGTTACGTTAGCTACCCTCCAGTCCATAGGAACCGATCCAGAGTCGATAGACTGTTGGAAAATGATCACCAATGCATCCACTATTTCTAGGGCTACTTCCTTAAGTACTCTGGGATGCAGACTATCAGGACCCAGGGATTTATCAGCCTTCAATCCCATCAATTTCCCGAACACCATTTCCACCCTAATTAGGATTTCCTTCAGTTCCCCCTTTTCACTAGGCCCTCGGTCCCCTAATATTTCCGGAAGGTTATTTGTGTCTTCCTTCGTGAAGACAGACCAAAGTATTTGTTTAACTGGTCCACCATTTCTTTGTTCCCCATTATAAATTCAGCTGAATCTGACTACAACGGACCTACATTTGTTTTCACTAATCTTTTTCTCTTCACATATCTATAGAAGCTTTTGCAGTCAGTTTTTATGCTCCCAGCAAGCTTCCTCTCATACTCTATTTACCCTCTCCGAATTAAACCCTCTGCTGTATTACAAAATTCTCCAGTCCTCAGGTTTGCTGCTTTTTCTGGCCAATTTATATGCCTCTTCCTTGGATTTAACACTATCCTTAATTTCCCTTGTTAGCCACGGTTGAGCCATTTTATTTTTACTCCAGACAGGGATGTACAATTGTTGAAGTTCATCCATGTGATCTTTAAAGGTCTGCCATTGCCTATCCACCATAAAAGCCTTTAAGTAACATTCGCCAGTCTATCCTAGCCAATTCACGTCTCACATCATCGCAGTTACCTTTTCTTAAGTTCAGGACCCTAGTCTCTGAATTAACTGTGTCACTCTCCATCTTAATAAAGAATTCTACCATATTATCATCACTCTTTCCCAAGGGGCCTCGCACAACAAGATTGCTAATTAGTCCCTTCTCATTACACATCACCCAGTCTAGGATGGCCAGTCCTCTAGTTGGTTCCTCGACATATTAGTCTAGAAAACCATCCCTAATACACTCCAGGAAATCCTCCTCCACCGCATTGCTGCCAGTTTGGTTAGCCCAATCAATATGTCACCCATGATAACTGCTGTACCTTTATTGCACGCATCCCTAATTTCTTGTTTGATGCTGTCCCCAACCTCACTACTACTGTTTAATGGTCTGTACACAATTCCCACTAGTGTTTTCTGCCCTTTGGTATTCCATAGCTCCATCCATACCGATTCCACATCATCCAAACTAATGTCCTTCCTCACTATTGCATTAGTTTCCTCTTTAACAAGCAACGCCACCCCACCTCCTTTTTCCTTTCTGTCTATCCTTCCTAAATGTTGAATACCCCTGGATGTTGAGTTCCCAGCCTTGGTCATCCTGGAGCCATGTCTCCGTGATGCCAATTACATCATATCCGTTAACTGCCATCTGCGCAGTTAATTCGTCCACCTTATTCCGAATACTCCTCGCATTGAGGCACAGAGCGTTCAGGCTTGTCTTTTTAACATACTTTGACCCTTTAGAATTCTGCTGTAATGTGGCCCTTTTGCTTTTTGCCTTGGGTTTCTCTGCCCTCCACTTTTACTTTTTACTATCTTTTGCTTCTGCCCCCATTCTGCTTTCCTCTGTCTCCCTGCATAGGTTCCCATCCCCCTGCCATATTAGTTTAACCACTCCCCAACAGCATTCGCAAACACTCCCCCGAGGACATTGGTTCCAGTCCTGCCCAGGTGCAGACCGTCCAGTTTGTACTGGTCCCACCTCCCCCAGAACCGGTTCCAATATCCCAGGAATTTGACTCCCTCCCTTCTGCACTACTCCTCAAGCCACGTATTCCTCTGAGCTATCCAGCGATTCCTACTCTGACTAGTACATGGCACTGGTAGCAATCCTGAGATTACTACTTTTGAGGTCCTACTTTTAAATACGTTCTAATTCTTCCTCTCCTCACACATCCCATTCTACCTCTTTACATATGTCCCATTCTACCTCTCTACACACATTCCATTCTACCACTCCTCACACATCCAAATCCATCTCTCCTCTAACTGGTCCCATTAGGCATCTACTCTTATATGTCTCAATCCACCTCCCACTGGTCCCATTCTCGCTCTCCTCTCTCTGGTCCTATTCTGCCTCTCCTCACTAGTCCTGTTCATCCTCTCCTCACGCATCTCATTCTACCTATCATCTTACAAGTCCCATTCTACCTCTACTCTCACCTGACCCATTCTACCGCTCCGCTCACTGGTGGCATTCTCCCTCTCCTCACACACCTCGTTCTATCGCTCCTCACACATCCCATTCTAGCCCTCCTCACATCCGTTCCATTCAACCTCTCCTCACAAATCCCACATTTGGACTGTTAGCTCTCCTTTCCTGACACAAGAGCTTGCACTTTCAGGGGAGTAAATGAAATGTGAAAGGAGCATACAGTTTGAAAGTCTGGGCTTAGATCATACACAACCTTAAAAATCCATTCATCTCGCCAAACAGTGAAATGAAACTCACATAATCTGGTCACTCATCCATTATCCATTAACCTAGACAGCTTCAATTAACCTGCGGTTTCCAGGCTGGTATATGTGGCTCAGTCAGTGATAAAGGCAGGTGTTCATTGGCCATGTTCTATATATATATGATCAGTAACCCATTATGCATCATAGACCTGTTTATCAGAAAGCATTATGTGCTCAATGAGGCTAAATCCATTGATCAACTTCGCCTAGACTATGTGTGTTTATTTGGCCATGATGGGCCGTGCCCACTGGTTTGATAACCTATAGAACCTTTCGGCTCCAGGTTGAGTCCTGGGACATTGAGAGTTGCTGAATGGGGAGCACTCTCGAGTCTTACTCTAATCCAGGTCTGTCAACGAGACGCTCTGTGGGCCCGATCCCTTTCACCCAGCTCAGCTTCTCCCCTCACAGGCCGCCCGGCTACCGGGGAATTTTCCCGAGTCGCCTCACACAAACCTTAACCGATGAACCAGGAGCGCTCTCACCTTCTGAAGCTCAGTTTCTCTCAGGGCTCTGAGGCCTTTTCCAGTTCCTCGCCTCCCGCCCTGCTCCTCACGCGTTGTTCACTTCTGGACACACCTCTATTTAAGAAAGGAAGGAAACAGAAAACAGGAAACTATAGACCAGTTAGCTTAACATCTGTCATTGGGAAACTGCTGGAGTACACCATTAAGGAAGTAGTAGCAGGACAATTAGAAAATTATAATACAGTCAACCAGAGTCAGCATGGATTTATGAAGGGGAAGTCATGTTTGACAAATTTGCTGGAGTTCTTTGAGGATGTAACGAACAGGGTGGATTAAGGGGAACCAGTGGATGTGGTGTATTTGGACTTCCAGAAGGCATTTGACAAGGTGCCACATAAAAGGTTACTGCACAAGATAAAAGTTCACGGGGTTGGGGGTAATATATTAGCATAGATAGAGTATTGGCTAACGAACAGAAAACAGAGAGTCGGGATAAATGGTTCATTCTCTGGTTGGCAAAGAGTAACTAGTGGGGTGCCACAGGGATCAGTGCTGGGGCCTCAACTATTTACAATTTATATTAATGACTTGGATGAAGGCACCGAGTGTAATGTAACCAAACTTGCTGATGATACAAAGATAGGTGGGAAAGCAAATTGTGAGGAGGACGCAAATAATTTATAAAGGGATATAGATAGGCTAACTGAGTGGGCAAAACTTTGGCAGATGGAGTATAATGTGGGAAAATGTGAGATTGTCCACTTTGGTAGGAAAAATAAAAAAGCAAATTATTATTTAGGTGGGGAGAGATTACAAAATGCGGTGATACAGAGTGATCTGGGGGTCCTTGTAAATGAAACACAAAAAGTTAGCATGGAAATACAGCAAGTAATTAGGAAGGCAAATGAAATGTTGGCCTTTATTGCAAGGGGCATGGAGTATAAAAGTAGGAAGTTCTGCTACAACTGTACAGGGCGTTGGTAAGACCACACCTGGTGTATTGTGTACAGTTTTAATCTTATTTAAGGAAGGATATACTTGCACTGGAGGCAGTTCAGAGAAGATTCACAAGGTTGATTTCTGAGATGAAGGGGTTGTGTTATGAAGAAAGGTTGAGCAGGTTGGGCCTATACTCATTGGATTTTGAAGACTTAGAGGTGATCTTATTGAAATGTATAAGATTCTGAGGGAGCTTGACAGGGTAGATGCAGAGAGGATGTTTCCCCTCGTGGGGGAATCTAGAACTAGGGGGCATAGTTTCAAAATAAAGGATCACCCATTTAAAACGGAAATGAGGAGGAATTTCTTCTCTAAGAGGGTTGAAAATCTATGGAATTCTCTTCCACAGAGAGCAGTGGAGGCTGGATCATTGAATGTATTTAAGGTGGAGATGGACAGATTTTTGAAAGATAAGGGAGTCAAGTTATGGGGAATGGGCAGGAAGTGGCGTTGAGGCCAAGAACAGATCAGCCATGATCTTATTGAATGGTGGAGCAGGCTCGAGGGGCCAAATGGCCTACTCTTACTTTGATTTCTTATGTTCTTATGTTCTCCCCCTCGCACTCCCCCCGCCTTCCCCCGCTCGAGCTCGCTGTACCTCCAATCACAGCTGCACTTTATCCCACTCTCTCTCCAGCCGCGAGCGCTTTTACCGTTAGGTTTTGATGCTCAGCTCTTCCCCTTGCTTGAGCTCACTGTTAGGAACATTTCAGATGGCTGCACGGCCACGCAAACCTTGGAGGGAACATTGCCTGTAACCTTTCATATTTTTCCATCTTCAAATATTTATCTAAATCCTGTGAGCAACTCAGTTTCCGTGTTACAAAAACACTTGTCATGAAGAAAATTCTTCTAACCTCCCCTTTATATTTCTTGTATTAATCCTAAATTTACATTTCCATAAATATAGAAGCCTTTGTTCTATGACTATAAGCTTATAAAGATGTACAGTACAACCCTTACCATTACCTAGTATATAATTGCCTTATATAATGAAAACACTGGCGACCATGCCTTCAGGTGTCAAGGCCCTAAGCTCTGGAATTCCCTCTCTAAACCTCTCTGTCTCTCTTTCCTCCTTTAAGACGAACCTTAAAACCTACCTCTTTGAACAAGTTTTTCATCATCATAGAATCGTAGATATTTACAGCACGGAAGGAGGCCATTTCACCCATCGTATCCGCGTGGGCCAACAAAGAGCTATCCAGCCTAATCCCACTTTCCAGCTCTTGATCCGTAGCCCTGTAGGTTACGGCATTTCAAGTGCACATCCAAGAACATTTTAAATGTGGTGAGGGTTTCTGCCACTACCACCCTTTCAGGCAATGAGTTCCAGGCTCCCACCACCCTCTGGATGAAACGACTTCCCCTCAAATTCCCTCTAAACCTTCTACCAATTACTTTAAATCTATGCCCCCTGGTTGTTGATCCCTCTGCTAAGGGAACTAGTTCCATCCTATTCACTCTATCCAGACTCCTCATAATTTTATACACCTCAATAAGGTCTCCCACAGCCTCCTCTGTTCCAAAGAAAACAAACCCAGCCTATCCAATCTTTCCTCATAGCTCAAATTCTCCAGGCACTATCCTCGTAAATCTCCTCTGTGCAGTCTTCTCTAGTGCAACCACATCTTTCCTGTAATATAGTACTCTAGCTGTGGCCTAACTAATGTTTTATACAGTTCAAACATAACCTCCCTGCTCTTGTATTTTATGCCTCGGCTAATAAAGGCAAGTATTCCGTATGCCCTCTTAACCACCTTATCTACCTGGCCTATTACCCTCAGGGATCTGTGGACATGCACTCCAAGGTCCCTTTGTTCCTCTACACTTCTCAGTGTCCTACCTTTCAATGTGTATTCCCTTAACTTGATAGCACTCCCCAAATGCATTACATTACAATTCTCCAGATTAAATTACATTTGTCACTGTTCTGCTCACCTGACCGGTTCATTGATATCTTCCTGCAGTCTACAGCTTTCTTCTTCATTATCAACCACACAGCCGGTTTTAATATCATCTGCAAACTTCTTAATCATACCCCCTACATTCTAGTGTAAATCATTGATATATACCACAAAAAGCAAGGCACCTGGTACTGAGCCCTTCAGAACCCTATTGGAAACAGCCTTCCAGTCACAAAAATACCCAAAAACCATTACCCTTTGCTTCCTCCTCTGAGCTAATTTTGGATCCAACTTGCCACTTTGCCCTGGATCCCATGTGCTTTTACTTTCGTGACCATTCTGCCATTTAGGACCTTATCAAAAGCCTTGCTAAAATCCATAAACACTACATCAAACACACGACCTACATCGACCCTCCTTGTTAACTCCTCAAAAAATTCAATCAAGTTGGTCTCCCCTTAACAAATCCGTGCTAACTATCCTTGATTAATCCGTGTCTTTCTAAATGAAGGCGCACCATGTCCCTTAGAATTTATTTTTTCCAATAATTTTCCCACTACCGAGATTAGGCTGATTGGCCTGTAATTACTTGGTCTATTCCTTTCTCCCTTTTTAAACAGCGCTACCACGTTAGAAGTCCTCCAGTCCTCCGGCATCAGACCTGTAGCCAGAGAATGATGGTCAGAGCCTCTGCTATTTCCTCTTTTGCTTCTCTTAACAGCCTGGAATAAATTTCATCTGGGCCTGGGGACTTATCCACTTTCAACCCTGCTAAACTCCTTCATACTTCCTCTCTCACTATGTTTATTTCGTCGAATATTTCACACTCCTCCTCCCTGATTGTAATGTCTGCATCGCCCTCTCGTGAAAATAGATGCAAAGTATTCATTGAGAACCATACCCACATCTTCCGCCTTCACACACAGATTAACTTTATTGTTTCTTTCTATAGTTATCCTTTTGCTGTTAATGTATTTATAGAACATCTTTGGGTTTTCCTTGATTTTACTTGCCAAAATGTTTTTATGCTCTCTCTTTGCTTTCCTATTTTCCTTTCTAATTGCACCCCTGCACTTTCTATACTCTTCTAGAGTTTCTGCGATATTGAGCCCTCGGTATCTGCCCATAAGCCTCCCTTTTTTTGTTTATCCTACCCTGTCTGTCTCTTGACATCCAGCGGACTCTAGATTTGTCAGTCCCACCCTTTTTCTTTAAGGGAACATACTTGCTCTGAACCCTCAGGATCTCTTCCTTGAGTGCCTCCCACTGCTTTGACACTGATTTACCTTCAAGTAGTTGTTTCCAGTCCATTATGGCTAAATCACCTCTCAGCTTAGCAAAATTGGCTTTTCCCCAATTGGGAACTTTTATTCCTGGTCTATCTTTGTCCTTTTCCACAACTACCCTAAATCTAACTGAATTATGACCATTAGCACCAAAATGCTCTCCCACTGCTACCCCTTCCATCTGCCCAGCTTCATTCCCTAAAACGAAGTCCAGGATTGCCCCCTCTCTTGTTGGGCTTGTTACATACTGGCCAAAAACGTTCTCCTGAAAGCATTTTAGGAATTCCACATCCTCTATACCTTTCACATTAATTCTATCCCAGTTAATGTTAGGGTAGTTGAAATCCCGTACTATTACTGCACTATAGTTTTTGCACTTCTCAGAAATGTGCCGACATATTTACTATTCTATCTCCCTCTGACTGCTTGGGGGTTTATAGTACACTCCCAGCAGTGTGATCGTCCCTTTTTTGTTTTTCAATTCGACCCATATGGCCTCATTTGATGATCCTTCCAACATATTATCCTTCCTCACAGCTGTAATTGCTTCTTTAATCAATACTGCGACCCCCCCCCCCCCACTTCCTTTTTACCCCCCTCTCTATCCCATCCGAAAACCCTGTTGTGATATATTCACAGAGCACAGCACACACACAGCTTCCAACATGGCAGGCAGCTCTCTCAGAAGCCTCCGGAAATCTGCCATCCATTTGCAATATACTCATACACTTTTGACATCACTGGGTCACGTTTGGTTGCTCTACCAATCTCTTCAGCTGTGACTGGCAGTTCATCAATATATGAAAAATAAAACACTTCTTCCCTATTGGGTGTAACTTGTGATGGGGAAGGCAATCTAGACATTACTGTGATCAGTTGATCATCTGTATTCAATATCATATATATCTGCTGATAAAATCAAAGCCCATCTCCACATTCGGGCTGCAGCTAATGTTGGAACTGGGGACTTTGGATGGAGGATTTCTGTTAGGGGCTTATGATCCGTAACGATGGTAAACTTACGACCATACAAGTATTTGTGAAACTTCTTGACCCCAAAAATTAATGCCAAAGCTTCCCTTTCAATTTGTGCATAATTACTCTCACTGGCACTGAGAGTGCGTGAAGTAAAAGCAATTGGTCTCTCCTCCCCAATACTTAATACATGAGAGATTACTGCCCCAACTCCATACAGAGAGGCATCACATGCTAGCTTAGTCTCCTTAGATATGTCATAGTGAACTAACATGGTGCTCTCTACCAATTTGCTTTTACACTCCTTGAATGCTGTATCGCATTCTTTTCACCACTTCCAATGGACCTGTTTTTTCAAAAGTTCATTCAGTGGATGTAATACTGTAGCCAAATTTGGTAGGAACTTCCCATAATAGTTCAAAAGATCCAAGAATGAACGAAGTTCAGTGACATTCCTGGGAGTGGGTGCATTTCTAATTGCATCCAATTTTTCCATGGTTGGATGTAAACCATCTTTGTCTACTCTGTACCCTAAGTACTCCACTGAGTTTTTAAATAACTCACACTTACGAGCAGACTCTCGTACTCTGTGCTTCTCGAGCTGTTTGAGGATTTCATTCACTATGTTATTATGAATTTGCCTATTTGGTGCTGAAATTAGTATGTCCTCCAAATAACATATTAGCCCTTCAATACCTTGCAAAATCTGGTTCATCACCCCTTGGAATATGCCAGGGGCGGAAGACACTCCAAACGGTAGCCTATTAAATTGACGTAGGCCTAGATGAGTATTTATAGTTAAACATTACTTGGACTCCTCATCTAGTTCAAGATGTAAGTAGGCATTCATAAGATTCAGTTTTGAGAAGATCTGACCACCTGTCAGTGTTGTGAACAAATCTTCTATATTCGGCAATGTATTGGAGACATTACCCTCTAGAATCTGGTTTACGGTTACTTTATAATCTTCACGCAATCTTACCTTACCATTGGACTTAGGTACAACAACAATGGGTGTAGCCCAATTACATCGATCTATCTTACAAATAATGTTCTCAGTCTCTAGTCTTTTGAGTTCTTGCTCAACTTTCTCCTTGAGTGCGTATGGTATGGAACATGGCTTGTAGTAAACCGATCTAGCGTCCTTCTGTACCCTGACACTCGCCTTGAAGCCTTGGATTGGACTGCCCGTTTCGCAGAACACCTTCGGATACTTCTTGATAACCTCATCCGTTGATGAAAATCTCGCTTCCAGACAGAAAATCTTACTCCAATCCAGCTTCAGTGAGCTCAACCAATTTCTTCCGAGTAAGGCAGACTTGTCTCTTTACACTACTATTAGAGGCAAGTTCTGAAATTGATCTTTATATTTCACCGGTACGGTGATACGACCTACCACAGGAATTTTCTCTCCCGAGTAGCCTCGCAGCTCTATCTTGGATTTCTCCAGTTGAAAATCACGCAATTTATCGAGGTACAGTGACTCCGGTACTACACTCACGGATGCACCCATATCAATTTCCATTGATATCTTGAATCCCGCAACATCAATGTGGATATTGATGCTTTCCGAATCGCTGTCTGTTAACCTCGTGCTCCTGATGACGTGTAACTCTAACATCGCCTCGTCCTGTTGTTGTTCTTCCATGCTATGTAGTCTCTTGAGATTTCTACTCATAGCTTTGAACGATGGACTCATAGCTTTAAAAACTAGTTTATCCTTCAGTTGGCATGCCTTCGCAAGATGCCCAGTCTTTCTGCAGAAGAAACACTCTGCCTTCATGTATGGACAACTTTGAGCAATGTGTTGCCCCAGGCACCTATAGCATGACTTCGACGCTCTGTTAGAATTTCCAGTTTCTGAGACTATGGGCCCCCACCATCTTTTACCTTGAACCTGCAGGTGAATTACCTCGGTTGACTGACGACCATAATTATTATTTAATTCTAGGGAATATTGTTCGGCCATGCCCATCGGCCTCGCTGTCTGACAAGCAATCTCAAAAGTCAAGTCATCCGTCGTCAATAACTTCCTTCTGATCACATCATTTTTCACCCCACAAACAAAACGATTCTGTAATGCTCGGTTTTGAAAGTTTCCAAAATTACAGTGCATCAACAGCTTTTTTAATGCTTCGATGTAATCACTGATACTTTCATCAGCCTTTTGATTCTGAATCCGAAAACAATAGCTTTCAGCAATTTCTAACAGTTTGGGGTTATAGTGCTGCTCCAGCTTCGTTAGAATCTCTTTAAGCAATGTGTCCTTTGGCTCGTCAGGCACAAGCAGATTTACAAGGGTGTCATACAATGCTGGACCTGCCTCTGATAAGAAGATCGCTTTCTTACGTTCCAACACAGCCCGGTTCTGGACTGCATTATCTGGAACTTCGATTATGTTATTTGCAGTGAAGTGAAATACATTTCTAGCTGATCCACATATGCTTTAAAACATTCCTGGTCGTGTCTATATTGCCCCAAATGTCCCAATACACCTGCCATTTTAATCTCTCGCTGTTCACGCCGTGTGCTGTATTTTATCTCGGATTTTGTAGCTTTTTTCCAAAGACAGAAGCTTCCAAATTCTCTCTGTCGGCAGGCTGAATCCTTCCCCAACAAAATTAAAGCTTTGAATCATCCGAAAAATCCCATCTCGTCGCCAAATATGATATATTCACAGAGCACAGCACACACTCGGCTTCCAACATGGCAGGCAGCTCTCTCAGAAGCCTCCGGAAATCTGCCTGGTTCTGTTTATTATTAAACCTGCACTTGCAGTATACAATACGTCCACATCCACAGTGTGGAGCTACAAACATTACAAGCTTACAGACATTACACCTGTAACCAGGAATGTTGAGATGCCATACCTGCCCTTCTTTCAGCCATGTCTCAGTAATAGCTATAATATCATACTCGCAAGTGTCCGACTTAATCCACATAGATTCAAACCGAAATGTTTTGGATCCATCCAGGATTACAGATATCTCCGAGATATTCAACGTTCTTCAAATCGCTGCTCTCGCCGCATCTTGGAATCTACACTCAACGTTATGCGGCGCCACAAGCACCTCTCTCTTCAGCAGCACCGCCTCACTCTATCTCTAAGCTATCCTGGTCTGCAGTTCCATTTCATCCTTCGCCTCTGTTAGATCTCTTAATTTCCAATGAAATACGAACTCCGATTGTAGTTTTAACTGCTTTATTTTTGGCAGACAGCAGTAACAAGTTCTTGGCTTTAAGCATCTTTAGCTGCCTGGTCGGCTAGGGCGTTTCCCTGTGCTATGGGCCTTACACTTCAGGATGGACACTTCCTGAGGTAATTGTATGGCCTCCAGTATGGCCTCTCGGACTTCTTTTCCATTTCGGATGGGTGTACCAGCAGCAGTGAGGAATCCTCTTTTCCGCCATAACATACCAAAGTCGTGAGTGACTCCAAAAGCATAACGCGAATCTATGTAGACATTAGCTGTCTGTCCTTCTGCTATTCGACATGCTTCTGACAGGGCCCGTAACTCGGCCTGTTGTGCTGACATTCCTGAGGGTAAACATCCTTTTGCCACTACCTCATATAAGGTTGTAACTGCCCATCCTGCTTTTCTGGTACCATCGTCAACAAAGGAGGAACCATCTGTAAACAGGATGAGGTCTGGGTTGTGCAGAGGCTCCTCTGCTGCTAAGGCTGCTTCTTCTGTTTCTTTTAAAATCTCCATGCAGTCATGCTCTTCACATTCTCCTCCCTCTTGCTCCCTCGATTCTGACATCGGGAGCATAGTTGCGGGATTAACCGGGCTGGCCCGGACGATATGGAGATTAGGAGCTTCCAAAACTGCTGTCCAGCGGGTCCATCTAGCTGCTGTCACCTGAGACATTCTATTCATAGACAGCAAAGCGTGTACGGTGTGGGGACACTTGACAATCAGCTTTTGGTCGAGGACTAGACCCGCAGTGGTCATTACCGCTCGACATGTAGCTTCCATGGCCCTTAGGCAACTTCCCCATCCGAGGGCTACCGCATCCAGTTTTGCCAAATAATAGCCAATAGGTCTTTGCCGATCCCCATGTTCTTGTGTCAGTACAGCTGTCATATATCCTTCTTTCTCATGGACAAACAGGGTAAATGGCTTACCACTGTCGGGGATTCCCAGAGCCGGTGCCGAACACAAAGCCTTTTTCAAACTCAGGAAGGCCTCTTGCTGTTCTTTTGTGAGGGTGATGGCTTCTTTAGAGGCACGTTTCCCCTTTAAAATATCATTCAATGGCTGAGCAAGCTGTGTGAAGGAGTCAATCCAATTTCTGTTAAAGTTACACAATCCCAAAAAAGACCTTAGTTCCTGAATAGTGGTGGGTTTTTTAGCAGCCCGAATGGCTGCAGTTCTATCCTGGATAAGTTCTCTCTTTCCTTGTGAAGTCTTTTGTCCAAGGTATACAACCTCTTCTTGGGATATTTGTGCTTTATCGATGCTGGCTTTATGTCCTTTCAGCTGAAGGTGATCCAGCAAAGCTCGTAAATCTTATTCATGCTGTTCTTCCGTGTTTGAAGCTAGCAGGATATCGTCTACATATTGGGTGACTGTGGATGACAGGGGAGGTAATTCTCGCAAATGGCATTGTAAAGCCATGTGGAATACCGTAGGGCTGTTGTGGAAATCCTGCGGTAACCGGGTCCAAGTATACTGTTGTCCTTGGACCGTGAAAGCAAACCACTGTCGAACCTCCGGTGCCAGAGGCACCGACCAAAATCCGTTGGCCATATCTATAACCGAGAAATATTTATGTTCCGGTTTGAGGGCATTAAAAATGGTGGAGGGATCTGCGACCAAAGGAGCTTTTTGATCAATACACTGGTTAGCTTTCCTATAATAGACAGTCAAACGCCAAGTCTCATTAGATTTCTGTACCGGCCACACGGGGCTATTGGAGGAGCTATGCGTTTTAATAAGCACCCCTTGTTTCTCCAATTGCTGAATAACCGGTAAGATTCCCACGATGGCAGTTGGACTGATGGGATACTCTTTAGTGCATGGAGGCTTGGTCCCTGTAAATGACGCAGGCTCCATCTGGAGTAGGCCACAATCGTTCTTATCTTTAGCCCATATCGGGTGTTCCTTCAATTCTTCTTTCTTCAAAGTTCTAATTGACCATGTCACCCGACCATCCTCGAAATGCAACGATGAATCTATTTGGATTAGAATGTCCATTCCCAAAAGGGGTTGATCTACTGGGCCTATCCAGACCAGCGTGGTTAGTTCATGTGGACTCAGCCCTATAAGTACCGGTGTTGTCCTTTTAATTTCCATTTTATGGCTCCCAACTCCATAGGCTGTACGTGCCCTACCATCCAACGGCAAAAAGTCTCCATATTGTAGGGGTAAGCATGGTAATTCCACCCCTGAGTCTAAAAGACAGTCCACATCTTTATCGCCCACCCTCACAGTTATATATAGCCCATCTCCCCTTTGTTGTATTAGTGCGAGGAGGGGGGCCAGGGTGGGCTCGAATCGTTTTTTGGTATCCCAAGTAACTCCTTCTGTTGTTGTATTGTCAGTCGCTTAAATGCTTCTATGAGGTCGTTATCTTGTGACAAGTCTGGTTTGTTGGCTGAATTGTATCCCTGGCTGCGTCCTCTTCCCCAGTCATGACCTTTCTGTTTTGCCCTGCACGTCGTGGCCTTCTTTCCCACAATGATGACATTTTCCGGGTAATTTTCCTTATAACTGTTTATCGGAATCCTGGGATTTCCATCCCATAGCCTGTACAGCTCGGACTTTAGCTCCCATATCCCGATCTAATTGGTTACATCGATCCACCAATGCTGCAAAGGTAGTTCCTCTACCTTCCCAGTCCGGTAACACTACCTTAAGCATTTTGGACAGTTCTGGCTTTAGACCTGCCACGAAAGCTGCTTTGAGGGGTCCAAACACTTGTTCATCCATTTCCTCATCCGTATTATTCATACCCGAATGTTCTAGCCACGTGCATCTCAACCACTCGTCATACTCCAGGACCTCCTCTGTTCCTTTCTGTTGGCAGGCTGCAATTTTTCCCCAGTCTGTCTTAGCTGGACTGAAGGCTTGTAGCCAGTGTTTAATCGCTTCCCATCCTGCATCTAAATCTTGCTCATCCTGCCCCAAAGCTTCTTCTACCTTGTCGAGCAATTTTCTTGTGTTTTTGGCACCATTATGGTCAAAATTTGCACTCCGTCTCAGGGATGAAGTTGATATATATTTTTTAAGCAGTCCAATTGGTCCCACGTTTTTACTCCCCCTTTCTTTGGATTGGGCAATTCCTTGGACCATTTATCAATTTCCTCTGGGTCTGCCGGATCATGAACTAAGTATTCTGCATACACCCTTTTCTTTGTTTTCTTGGTTCCGCCCTCATCCGCAGTCTCTTCTGATTTGACTACAACTCGTCTTTTTTTTAAACGGGGCAAAGCGCACCCCTAATTCTTCATCCTCCGACCCTGTATCATCGGAGGACTCAGAATCCGTATCTATTCCTCGGTCGTGTCTTCGGGTTTGCGCTTTTAATTTATCCAAGCATGGGTATCCTGGGAATTGATCAATACATTTTCCTTTTCCTATTACTGTCTCTTGACCTAATGATTTTTTCCATTCTTTAATTTCACCTTTAAGATCTTTAACTTCCGCTTCCAGCTTTTCAAGTTCAAGCTTTTTCTGTCGCAGCTGCGCACAAACTGCTTGCAATTGATCCTTTGTACTGGTCAGTTCTCGATCATGTTGGGAACGCATTATAATTTCATTCCGCTTTCAAATCTGGCCCATAACCGCTAGGGACCATCTAGTTCGGTCTTTATTTTTCATACGGGTCGTTTTTCCCCAGACCCTTTTAATCTCGTCCAAGGACCATTGTCCTTTGGAGGTTCCGTACTTTTGTTCGATCTTAATACAGGTTTTAGATAAGTTGAATTGTTGCTCTATGTATTCTTTCAACTGTTCAAGAATTAAATCTAGCGAAACTTCAGGTGGTGCTTGCCCACCTTTAACAGTTGTAGGCAATTCTTTGCTCTTATCTCCTGCTGCCATAATACTGATTTCTTTACTGGGGTCTCGAGTCGTAGGCTTTCTAGCCGATCAATAGGTCGGTGATTAATTAACTAACACACCGCCGAAGTTTAGACGTCTATGGGACCTCGAGCCGACTACCAACCGGAGGGTTCGCAAACCGGAGGCTTTCGGAATCGCGTAGAAGAAGAGGCAAATTTAGACTTTTGACCGAGGACTTTTTTAAAAGAGGTGTCCTTACCTTAGTATGTCGGTCCGATGTCCAAAATTCAGTTTCTTTCCTCAGCGATCGTGTTCGTGACGCCAAAATTGTTAGATCTCTTAATTTCCAATGAAATACGAACTCTGATTGTAGTTTTAACTGCTTTATTTTTGGCAGACAGCAGTAACAAGTTCTTGGCTTTAAGCCAGGTCTTTGTCCTTCTGGGACCACATGGTCAAAATGGCTGTACTTATACCTGGATCAATTTACAGAAAAGAACTCGCTTTCTTTGACCTTATTGGCTCAATTAATAGTCTTTTAACCTTTTAATTGGCTCGCTACCCAAGGTCCTAAAATGTCAAGTTGATTGATGACTTAATGCAACATGCTGAACTGCACGTAGTGATTGGAGTCTGTGTTTTCTCAACTTGTCTAAATGCAGCCTGTTTGAATTCTCTATCAATCCCCCCTTTGATTCTTTCACAAACTGAATGATAAAACATCAGGTATCACTGGTTAAACATTCTACAAAATAATTTCATACATGTTAATAGTTTCCTTCTAAAATTTGTTGATGTGT
This sequence comes from Pristiophorus japonicus, assembly GCF_044704955.1. Lineage (NCBI taxonomy): Eukaryota > Metazoa > Chordata > Chondrichthyes > Pristiophoridae > Pristiophorus > Pristiophorus japonicus. The sequence continues at coordinate 36,471,897 of NC_091984.1, forward strand.
TTCGCCACATGTCCGGACTAGTAGCTTCCACACAAATTTACACCAACCCGAGTTCCATCGTGGCCACAATGGAAGTCTGGTTTTAGTAGGTTAATTAACCTTATTCCAATTTAATCCAAATCAATATCTTAGTTCAACCAGTAAACAACCTTCCCTTAAGCATAACATACCCCTGTGCCACGTACAGATGGTCTGCTGGGACCTGCAAGGTGTCTCACCTGCGGGACAGCAGCTACAGCCGCCTGGTCGCAACAACATTTAATCAACATAAACAAACAATATAAAAGTAAAACAATTACAACAAATAGAATTAAACCTTCCACCAATGAAGTTCCTATTGAACCTCACCATTCAGTGGCTCCACTCTACAAAGTGAATGATGGGGGTTGCTTAAGTTTTTCTACCTCCTTTTGGATATGCTCCGCTAAGTGGGTAATTTCTTCGGAGCTATCTGGGATATATGTGCAACACTCAGTTCCGAGTAGGGTGCAAGTACCTCCCTTTTCAGCCTGGATGTAATCAAGGGCCAGTCTATTCTGTAGGGCTACTGTGCGGATTGCTACCATTTCTGCATTGATTTTAACTAGGGCCTCTGAGGTATCATTGGCTACTCGTTCCACAATGGATGCCATGTTAATGGATTCCCTTGCCAGTTTGGCGGTCCCATACCCAGGGATCAGAATGGCAAAGAACCTCTCTGTTTCTGTGATAGCTCTCTTAGGATGGTGTAAATGTTCCGACAGTGACTTTACATGATACATATAAGGCACAATGTAGGCTAAATAGCAGGATCCCATCCAATTCTGGGGCAGCCAAGGGTAGGCCTTGTGGCCACACACCCAATAGGTGCCATTATATGCAATGAATGTTAGCTGTTTCTTTGTCAGCAACACTCCGGGGCCTGTCCAAGCTTTTCCATCTGTTTTATTCAGAATCCCCGTTACGTTAAAAATTCCCAGTTTGGACGGTTCCGTGGCTTGATTATATTATAATTCCGGGAGCAGTTACTATACCCCATATTTTGTCCTCCTTTGATGTTTCTAATCAGACAAATCGATTCCCCCGGTCTTCCTATTCCCATTGTATTAGTGATAACAAAAAATGGGGGCCGTTTGGAATTATTGTAGCACGGTTAGTATCCCCCTTCAAAGGTAGTCAGATTGTAACCTGCTGACTTCCATTTACGTGCCCAGTTTTCCATATCCTGAAACGCATTCCTTGTTTTGTTTTGATTAATTATCCACTCAGCCATTTCCGAGATATTCAAGGGAACTGGCCTCAAGGGAATCCTTCCCTTTGAGTGAATAGGAATATGCACACACACCCAACAACTAGAAATGTTACCTTGTTTGGCATAAATGTATGACATATATAAAAAGGTATTTACATGTAATTCCCTTGCTACCCTACTATTTCCCTTTGGTGCAGAGGGTCGGCTAGTAAGAAGTAGGCCTATGCCTAGAATACCTACAATCAATAATACAGTAAATTTATACATTTTCGCAAAAAGTATTTGTCCTTATTAGATTTCAGCTTCAGTTACGGGTGTTCGTTTAACGTGTGAAGCGTGGATCCAGGCTTTCTTTCCTTGGACTTTAACAGCTGCCTGGGTGCTCAATAACACTTGATAAGGTCCCTCCCACTTGGCACCCAAAGGTTCTTTATGCAACTTTTTCACATACACCCAGACTCCCGGGATGATGTCGTGTCCTCCTTCGGGTGGATTACCCCAAGCTGCCGATACCTGTCGGGAAACAGAACTAATAGCATTGGTTAAGTTCTAACAGTATGATAACAAAGTGTCACTCATTACGTGAACATCAGCTTTCCGTAAATCGATAGTTCCTGGCAGCGACATGGGTCTTCCTGTTATAATTTCAAATGGGCTTAGACCTGTAGTCCTGTTCGGGGTTGCCCTAATGCTACATAGCACTACTGGTAGTGCCTGGGGCCATGGTGTTCCTTCTTGGTGATATTTGGCAAGCCATTGTTTCAAAGTTCGATTCATTCGTTCTACTTGTCCTGATGATTGTGGATGATAAGGACAGTGTAAATCCCACGTAATGTTCAGTAAAATACAGACTTCTTGGCAGACAGCACCTGTGAAGTGTGTTCCCTGATCTGAGTCAATGCTACTCGGGACTCTCCATCGGGGAATGTAATCCTTACACAAGACCTTTGCAGTGTGATTGGCTGTGGCTCTTTCAGTTGGGACAGCTTCTACCCATCCAGAGAATCTGTCGGCCATGACAAGAATGTTAGTGTATCCTTGGCATGAAGGAAGAGATATATAATCAACCTGCAGATGCTGGAATGGTCCGACAGGGGCAGGGGGCCTCAGTTGGGGCATTACCGTGATGGGTCCAGAATTATTTTTCTGGCAGACCACACAGCGGTCTGTTATCAGCTGGGCATGTTTTTTAAATCCCCGACCCCACCAGCTTTTCTGGAACCGTGCCGTCATCTGTTGTGAGGCCAAGTGTCCCCACGAGTGGATCTGTTGGGCTAAAAAAGGCATAAGCGCTTGTGGCGCGACTGGCTTGTTGGTAACTCTGTCTCCAGACACCATCTTCGCATAGCTTAATTCTTGCCTCACTCCATGTCCATTTTTCCTCTCGGGAGCACTCGCCTTGCATTGTTTGAAGGTCTCGTGTCAGAGTCCTGAGTGCTTTCAATCTGCACATCTGTGTTGGTTCTTCTGGAGGAACGCCCTGTGAGGCGGCATCTTTAGCCTCATCCAGCACTTCAACCAAAAACATTTTTCCTTCCTTTCAGGTGTCAAGGATTGTAAACTTCAACAACTCTTGGACACCAATGCCCCTGCGAAACCTTCTTCCCCTTCACATCCTTTTGATCCCATCCCTTCTTCCAATCTCACCCCCTGCCGTGTTTTCACTATCCCCTCTGACCTTCCCCTCTCTGACTCCGAACGATCATTCCTCAGCAAAAGTCTGAGCTTCATCCCCTTACGCCCCCCCCCCTCAATGAATTTCAAGCTCGGCACGATGCTGAGCTCTTTTTCCACCACCTTTGCCTCCGCGCCCACTTCTTCAGCCAGGAGTCTTCCCCCCGCACAGCTGGCCCTTTCTCCTGTTTTCAGAATTCTCTCTCTACCTGGCCCCCTCCCTCTGGCCTCTTACCCTCTCTAGGTCTCTTCATTACGAACTGCTGACAGAACATTGGCCGTCTCAATGTCTCTGCTCCCCTCACTCACTCACTCCAACCTACCTCCCACTGAACTTGCAGCACTCCGCTCTCTCAGATCCAAAACCAACCTTGTCATCAAACCTGATGACAAAAGTGGCGCTGTTGTTGTTTGGGGGACCGACCTGTACCTTGCAGAGGCTGATCGCCAGCTCTCTGCCACCTCCTCCTACCTCCCCCTGGACCATGACCCCACTACTGAACATCAAGTCGTCATTTCCCAGACTGTCATTGACCTCATCTCCTCTGGAGATCTTTCTTCCACAGCCACCAATCTCATAGTTCCCCAACCCCCCACAGTCCACTTCTACCTCCTTCCCAAGATGCACAAACAGGTAGACCCAACGTTTCAGCCTGTTCTTGCCCCATGGAACTGATTTCTTCCTATGTCTACACTATTTTTTCTGCCCTTGTCCAGTCCCTTCCTACCAACATCCGCGACTCCTCCGACGCCCTCGGCCACTTTAACAGTTTCTAGTTTCCTGGTTCCAACCGTCTTCTTTTCACTATGGACGTCCAATCCCTCTACACTTTCATCCCCCACCAGAATGGCCGAAGGGTGCTCCACTTCTTCCTCGAGCAGAGGCCCAACCAGTCCCCATTCACCACCACCCTCCTTCGCCTGACTGAACTTGTTCTCACGTTGAACAACTTCTCCTTTAACTCCACTCACTTCCCCTAAATTAATGGTGTTGCTATGGGAACCTGCATGGATCCTAGCTATGCCTGCCTTTTCGTGGGATAAGTGGAACATTCTTTGTTCCAGTCCACTCGGTTCCCCTCCTTCACCTCTTTTTCCGATACATTGATTACTGTATTGGTGCCGTTTCCTGCTCTCGCCCTGAACTAGAAAATTTCAATCACTTTACATCCAATTTCCTACCTTCCCTCACCTTCATATGGTCCATCTCCGACTCTTCACTTCTCTTCATCGACTTCTCTATCTCCATTTCTGGGGATAAACTATTGACAAACATTCATTATAATTGACAAATTTGCTGGAGTTCTTTGAGGATTTAACGAGCAGGGTGGATAAGGGGGAACCAGTGGATGTGATGTATTTGGATTTCCAGAAGGCATTCGATAAGGTGCCACATAAAAGGTTACTGCACAAGATAAAAGTTCATGGGTTGGGGGTAATATATTAGCATGGATAGAGGATTGACTAAATAACAGAAAACAGAGAGTCGGTATAAACAGGTCATTTTCCATTTGACAAACAGTGACTAGTGGGGTGCCACAGGGATCGGTGCTGGGGCCTCAACTATTTATAATCCATATTAATGACTTAGATGAAGGGACCGAGTGTAATGTAACCAAGTTTGCTGATGATACAAAGATGGGTGGGAAAGCAAATTGTGAGGAGGACACAAACAATCTGCAATGGGATATAAACAGGCTAATTGAGTGGGCAAAAATTTGGCAGATGGAGTACAATGTGGGAAAATGTGAGGTTATCCACTTTGGCAGAAAAAATAGAAAAGCAAATTATAATTTAAATGGAGAAAAATTGCATAGTGCTGTAGTACAGAGGGACCTGGGGGTCCTTGTGCATGAAACACAAAAAGTTAGTTTGCAGGTACAGCAAATAATCAGGAAGGCAAATGGAATATTGGCCTTTTTTGCAAATGGGGTGGAGTATAAAAGCACAGAACTCCTGCTATAACTGTACATGGTATTGGTGAGGCCACACCTAGAGTACAGTTTTAGTCTCCGTATTTAACGAAGGATATACTTGCATTGGAGGCTGTTCAGAGAAGGTTCACTAGGTTGATTCCGGAGATGAGGGGGTTGTCTTATGAAGATAGGTTGAGTAGGTTAGGCCTATACTCATTGGAGTTCAGAAGAATGAGAGGTATTCTTATCGAAACATATAAGATGATGAGGGGGCTCAACAAGGTGGATGCAGAGAGGAAATTTCCACTCATAGGGGAAACTAAAACAAGGGGGCATAGTCTCAGAATAAGGGGCCGCCCATTTAAAACTGAGATGAGGAGGAATTTCTTCTCTCAGAGAGTTTTAACTCTGTGGAATTCTCTGCCCCAGAGAGCTGTGGAGGTTGGATCATTGAATATATTTAAGGCGGAGATAGACAGATTTTTGAGCGATTAGGGAGTAAAGGGTTATGGGAGCGGGCAGGAAAGTGGAGCTGAGTCCATGATCAGATCAGCCATGATCTTATTAATGGTGGAGCAGGCTCAAGGGGTCAAATGGCCTACTCCTGCTCCTATTAATTATGTTCTTATTTCTTATGTCCTTAAGCCCACTGATTCCCACAGCTCCCTGGACTACACTTCCTCCGACCCCGCATTCTGTAAGGCCTCCATTCCATTCTCTCAGTTTCTCTGTCTCCATCGCATCTGCTCTGACGATGCCACATTCCACACTAGTGCCTCTGACATGTCTTCCTTTTTCCTCAACCGAGGATTCCCCTCCACCTTGGTTAACACGGCCCTCGACCGTATCCATTGTATTTCCCACACCTCTGCTCTCACCTCTTCACCTCCCTCTCAGAACCCCCTGTCCTCACCTTTCACCCCACCAGCCTCCACGTTCAACGGATCATCCTCCACCATTTCCGCCACCTCCAGCATGATCCCATCACCAATCACATCTTTCCCTCACCCCCCCCCCACCCCCCAGCATTCCAAAGGGACCGCTCCCTCCACAACACTCTGGTCCATTCCACAGTCACCCGCAGCACCCTCTCCCCTTCCCATAGTACCTTCTTGTGCAAACGCAGGAGATGCAACATCTTCCCTTTTACCTCCTCTCTTCCCACTGTCCAGGTACCAATTACTCCTTCCAGGTGAAACAGCGATTTACTTGTATTTCTTTCAATTTAGTATACTGTATTTAGTGGTCACAATGTGGTCTCCTCTACATTGGGGAGACCAATGCAGATTGGTTGAACACTTTGCTGAATACCTCCATTCAGTCTGTAAGTGTGACCCTGAGCTTCCGGTCGCCTATCACTTTAATTCCTCGCTCTACTCTGACCTCCTACACTGTTCTAATGAAGCTCAACGCAAGCTCAAGGAACAGCGCCTCATCTTTCATTTAAGCACTTTACCGCCTTCTAGACTCAACATTGAGTTCAACAATTTCAGACCTTAACCTCTGCCCATATTTTGCTCTGATGTATTTTTTCTCTCTCTTTGTTTCGCATAGCAGCTGTAATTATCCTACCATTGGCACCCTATCTAAACTAATCTTTTTCTAACTTCGGCTATTACCATCTCGATTCGGCCCATCATCCCTTTTGTGTCTCTAATCTCTCCTGCCTCCCACCCTATCACAGACCTTCCCTTTTGTTCTTTCCTCCCCTCCCCCTTTCACTGTTTCTTAAGAATTTGTTCATTTCGAACATGCGCCAGTTCTGACGAAGGGTCAGCGAACTGAAACATTAACTCTGCTTCTCTCTACAGATGCTGCCTGATCCGCTGAGATTTCCAGCATTTTCTGTTTTTATCCCAAGTATCTATCTGTACTCTTAGCTCATCTGCCTTATTCCCTCTACTCCTTGCATTGAAGTATATAGCATTTCGCACTGCCTGTCACTTTAATTCCCCGCTTCACTCTGACCTCTCCGTCCTCGGTCTCCTACACTGTTCCAATGAAGCTCAACGCAAGCTCGAGGAACAGCACCTCATCTTTCATTTAAGCACTTTAAGGTCTGAAATTGTTGAACTCAGTGTTGAGTCCAGAAGGCGGCAAAGTGCTTAACATGGCCCTTGTTGTCTATTTTCTAGCTCTTGTTTCCCCTCTTCCAAATTCACTTTCTACTTTTCTGCTTTCCAATTCCAGCTTTGCTTCTCTCCCCACTGAATCTATTCTCCAGTTCCCATCTCCCTGCCAAGTTAGTTTAAACCCTCCCCAACAGCATTTGCAAATCCCCTGCGAGGATTTTGGTTTTGGCTCTGTTAAGGTGCAACCCGTTCGTCTTGTACAGGTCCCTCCTCCCCCAGAAACGGGCCCAATGCCTCAGGAATCTAAAGCCCTCCCTCCTGCACCATCCTTACATGTAAGGAGTTAAAGCTTGTTCAATAACGTTCCTGTGAAATGCCTTGGGACAGTTTACTGCATTAAAGGCCCTACATAAATGCAAGTTATCGCTGTAACTGAAATGCATAATTAATAACTTCATTGCATTTTTAATATAAAATTGATCACAAACTTGCAGGTCACTTCTCCTGGGGAGAACCATGATTAATTAAACAATTATGATAAATTAGCTACTTCATCAGTTTAAGAATTTAAAATGCTATACTCCCCTTCAGCAGCAACACATTCCACAGGTCTGAGATCAAGGACTGACATGTTCTGGATTAGAACTGAAGGAAAATATTACAATTAAGCCGTGGGACCAATGCAATTACTACAATTTCTATGCCATCCAGGAGTAAAACAGCTTGTGACATTCAAGTTTGGTAATTAACCAGACCTTAATCCTTCCTGACACTCCAGTGCAGAACTGAAGGAGTGCTGCAGTGTTGGAGGTGCCGTCTTTCAGATGAGACGTTAAACCGAGGCCCGGTCTGCTCTCTCAAGTGAACATGAAAGATCCCACGGCACTATTTCAAAGAAGGGCAGGGGAGTTATCACCAGAGTTCTGTCCAATATTTATCCCTCAATCAACATAACAAGAAACAGATTATCTGGCCATTATCAAACTGCTGTTTGTGGGAGCTTGCTTGTGCGCAAATTGGCTGCCGCGTTTCCTACATTACAACAATGACTACACTCCAAAAGTATTTCATTGGCTGTAAAACGCCTTGAGACCTCCAGTGGTCATGAAAGGTGGTATATAAATGCAAGTCTTCCTTTCCAATTGAAAATAATGTACAGCGCACCCGAATTTCTAATGTGTGCTTCCAGCAGGCAAAGTTCCTTATAATAACCAGAACAGGACTTACCCTGTGTAGTTTCGATGTGCACTTAATAAGGAAGGACTTTAGCTTCAAGGGATTTTCACTGTAAATTTTCAGGTTCTAAAAACTTGTTCTGTATTTTTTCTTCACACAGGAGCAATTTTGGACATCTACCTGATCACTGACCTCAATCCTTCGAACAAGTTTCCCCTTTCTTGTGTATCTGGTGAGCGTCGCTCTGATGGACCTGAGCTTAAAATGGAAAAGGACAGTACAATATTTCGTGTGAGAAAACATAATTTCAATTATGTAAAAGACACAAGCAGGCACAATGGCATTCAGGCAACAGGCTCCAGTAAGGACTGGGAACAGATGGGGATCTACTATTGTGAAGGAAGCCGGAAGATGGAGAAAACTCACATTGTGACAATTATTAACAGCAATACAGGTAATTTTTGAAACAACAGGCGTGACAGAAGCAAAGCGCCTTTGTCTAACTTTTAGTTTGGTATTGGAGCCTTCAATTCAGTAATCTCAGCATTGCTACCAGTGCCACGTGCTAGTCATAGTAGGAATCGCAGGATAGCTCAGATGAATACGTGGCTCGAGGAGTGGTGCACAAATTCCTGGGATATTGGAACTGGTTCTGGGGGAGGTGGGACCAGCACAAACCGGATGGTCTGCACCTGGGCAGGGCCGCAACCAATGTCCTAGGGGGAGTGTTTGCTAGTGCTGTTGGGGAGAATTAAACTAACATGGCAGGGGGATGGGAATCTATGCAGGGAGACAGGGAAATAAAATGGAGGCAGAAGCAAAAGATAGAAAGGAGAATAGTAAAAGTGGAGGGCAGAGAAACCCAAGGCAAAAAAAAAAAAGGGCCACATTACAGCAAAATTCTAAAGGGGCAAAGTGTGCAAAAAAGACAAGCCTGAAGGCTCTGTGCCTCAATGCGAGGAGTATTCAGAATAAGTTGGACGAATTAACTGCGCAGACAGCAGTTAACGAATATGATGTAATTGGCATCCCGGAGACATAGCTCCAGGGTGACCAAGGCTGGGAACTTAACATCCAGGGGTATTCAACATTTAGGAAGGATAGACAGAGAGGAAAAGGAGGTGGGGTGGCGTTGCTGGTTAAAGAGGAAATTAATGCAATAGTAAGGAGGGACATTAGCTTGGATGATGTGGAATCGGTATGGGTGGAGCTGCAGAATACCAAAGGGCAGAAAACGCTAGTGGGAGTTGTGTACAGATCACCAAACAGTAGTAGTGAGGTTGGGGACAGCATCAAACAAGAAATAAGGGATGTGTGCAATAAAAGTACAGCAGTTATCATGGGCGACTTTAATCTACATATTGATTGGGCTAACCAAACTGGTAGCAATGCGGTGGAGGAGGATTTCCTGAAGTGTAATAGGGATGGTTTTCTCGACCAATAAGTCGAGGAACCAAATAGAGAGCTGGCCATCCTAGACTGGGTGATGTGTAATGAGAAGGGACTAATGAGCAATCTTGTTGTGCGAGGCCCTTGGGGAAGAGTGACCATAATATGGTAGAATTCTTTATTAAGATGGAGAGTGACACCGTTAATTCAGAAACTAGGGTCCTGAACTGAAGGAAAGGTAAACTTCGACGGTATGAGGTGTGAATTGGCTAGAATAGACTGGCAAAGGATACTCAAAGGGTTGACGGTGGATAAGCAATGGCAAACATTTAAAGATAACATGGATGAACTTCAACAATTGTACATCCCTTTCTGGAGTAAAAATAAGACGGGGAAGGTGGCTCAACCGTGGCTTACTAGGGAAATTAGGGATAGTGTTAGAACCAAGGAAGAGGCATATAAATTGGCCAGAAAAAGCAACAAACCTGAGGACTGGGAGAAATTTAGAATTCAGCAGAGGAGGATTAAGGGTTTAATTAGAGGGGGATAATAGAGTACGAGAGGAAGCTTGCAGGGAACATAAAAACTAACTGCAAAATCTTCTATAGATATGTGAAGAGAAAAGGATTAGTGAAAACAAACGTAGGTCCCTTGCAGTCGGCTTCAGGTGAATGGAAGACCAATTGAACAAATACTTCGGTTCTGTCTTCATGAAGAAAGACACAAATAACCTTCCGGATGTACTAGGCGACAGTGGGTCTAGTGAGAAGGAGGAACTGAAGGATATCCTTATTAGGCGGGAAATTGTGTTAGGGAAATTGATGGAATTGAAGGCTGATAAATCCCCGGGGCCTGATAGTCTGCATCCCAGAGTACTTAAGGAAATGGCCCTCGAAATAGTGGATGCATTGGTGATCATTTTCCAACAGTCTATTAACTCTGGATCAGTTCCTATGGACTGGAGGGTAGCTAATGTAACACCACTTTTTACAAAAGGAGGGAGAGAGAAAACAGGTAATTATAGACCGGTTATCCTGACATCAGTGGTGGGGAAAATGGTGGAATCAATCATTAAAGATGAAAATGGTGGAATCAATCATTCAGGATGAAATAGCAGCGCATTTGGAAAGCAGTGACAGGATCGGTCCAAGTCAGCATGGATTTATGAAAGGGAAATCATGCTTGACGAATCTTCTGGAATTTTTTGAGGATGTAACTGGTAGAGTGGACAAGGGAGAACCAGTGGATATGGTGTATTTGGACTTTCAAAAGGCTTTTGACAAGGTCCCGCACAAGAGATTGGTGTGCAAAATCAAAGCACATGGTATTGGGGGTAATGTACTGACGTGGATAGAGAACTGGTTGGCAGACATGAAGCAGAGAGTCCGGATAAACGGGTCCTTTTCAGAATGGCAGGCAGTGACTAGTGGAGTGCAGCAGGGCTCAGTGCTGGGACCCCAGCTATTTACAATATACATCAATGATTTAGATGAAGGAATTGAATGTAATATCTCCAAGTTTGCAGATGACACCAAACTGGGTGGCGGTGTGAGCTGTGAGGAGGAAGCTAAGAGGCTGCAGGGTGACTTGGACAGGTTAGGTGAGTGGGCAAATGCATGGCAGATGCAGTATAATGTGGATAAATGTGAGGTTATCCATTTTGGGGGCAAAAGCACGAAGGCAGAATATTATCTGAATAGCGGCAGATTAGGAAAAGGGGAGGTGCAACGAGACATGGGTGTCATGGTTCATCAGTCATTAAAAGTTGGCATGCAGGTACAGCAGGCGGTGAAGAAGGCAAATGGTATGTTGGTCTTCATAGCTAGGGGATTTGAGCATAGGAGCAGGGAGGTCTTACTGCAGTTGTACAGGGCCTTGGTGAGACCTCACCTGGAATATTGTGTTCAGTTTTGGTCTCCTAATCAGAGGAAGGACATTCTTGCTATTGAGGGAATGCAGCGAAGGTTCACCAGACTGATTCCAGGGATGGCTGGACTATGAGGAGAGACTGGATCAACTGGGCCTTTAGTTGGAGTTTAGAAGGATAAGAGGGGATCTCATAGAAACTTATAAGATTCTGACGGGATGCATAAGTTAAATGCGGGAAGACTGTTCCCGATGTTGGGAAAGTCCAGAACCAGGGGACATAGTCTTAGGATAAGGGGTGGGCCATTTAGGACTGAGATGAGGAGAAACTTCTTCACTCAGAGAGTTGTTAACCTGTGGAATTCCCTGCCGCAGAGAGTTGTTGATGCCAGTTCATTGGATATATTCAAGAGAGAGTTAGATACGGCCCTTACGGCTAAAGGTATCAAGGGGTATGGCCAGAAAGCAGGAAAGGGGTACTGAGGGAATGATCAGCCATGATCTTATTGAATGGTGGTGCAGGCTCGAAGGGCTGAATGGCCTACTCCTGCACCTATTTTCTATGTTTCTATATTTCTATGCTACATAAATAGCTACAAAACTAGCTTTACCTGGGGGAATCATGGCTCAACTGAACTCGATTCAGTGTGGTAGAAATTTATTTTGGGCGGTAGAGCATTGGCTTCCTCTTATACGCACCCTGCCCGATATTCATTCCATTGCAGTAAATGGGATTCAGCATAAGGTTAACGAGTGGCTGGTCTGAAATGTCCATTTTGCTCCACTGCCCAAGGCAAGCTTTTCCCCCAGTGTTTTGATGACAGATGTCCCCAGGCAGTTTGCTTGAGCGAAGAGCTCAACCACGCCACCCCAACATAAGGACACTGATTGGCATCTCTTTTTCAATTTAAGCAGACATTAATTTAAACTCACAAAGCCTCAGTAACTGCTTTGGGGATATTTATTAGCTTGGATTTTTCAAATCAATTAATTTCATTTGGAGTCTTGGAGGACAGTACATTTGGAACTTCCAAAGAGTGTTAGATAAGGTAATTAACTCCTGGAGTTGATGAGAACAGGAAAAAAGAATTGCTATGTAAGATAATTGAATACAATATATTTTAGCACAGAGTATTATTTTTTATTATATGAGACAGCAAAGTTTAACAACTATAAGAATATATGTTAAGCTCTTGCTATTTATCCTCTTTGTTTGTTTACTGTTCAATAAATTTGCTTGGCATCTAAAGCTAGTGTAGTGTCACTCTGACACTTGTGGAAGCCAAGAGCATCCTGTTGAGTTACAGGATGGAGCTAGTGCTAAAGCAATTGAAAGAAGTATTTTCTATTTATCATCCCTGGCACACTATCAGACTTGCCTCGATATGAGGACAAAATGTAAATACTCTTGAGGACGTAGGGCATAGGCGATCTCCTGATCGAGCAGGCTTGAATAGGGAGGCTAAAGATTTCTAGAGTACAAAGGGTAAAAAAGACTCAAAAATGTAACAACTAGTCTACCTAAATGAGTGGGTTTGTAAGATTGCGATCAAACTGGTCCATTACTGAGCCCCAAGCTGAGCAACATACAATTTCAACCTGACACTTAGGAAGAACTTGCATTTATGTAGATCCCAATCACATCTCTCAGGGCACCCCAAAACACTTTCCAAGGAATCCACTGTTATATACTAAGATGCAGTAGCCACTATGTTCAGATATTCCTCAAGCAGCAATGAGATGATCACCGGTTAATCTGGGTTTCTTTTGGTGCTGTTTGTTGAGGAACGACTTTTGCCTTTGGCCACCATGTTCAACTTGCCTTTAAGTTCCATCATTGTTCAAAAACCTTTGAATGCCATAAGTCTGTACCATTACTGGCCATTGGGCATAAGAGCTTTGTTGTTAAAAGTGCATCTCATAAGGTTGCTAAAAGAACACCACCATAATATTTAGCGAAGTTAAATCCCATTTGTTTCTGTTCCCAGAGTCAGTTTTTTCCATTCGACATTATCTTGTGTGATTTATTGATAAACAGATTTTTAGTCCAAGTAGCTCATTTGTAAATAATTTTGTGAGCTATCATTTTTGAGAAGCCTCACAACCAGACTTTACGAAAGATTCTTGCTGAAATAACATACAATTTCTAAAACCATGCCGACTACTTTATGGCCTCTGAGCTCATCAGGTGCTAATTAATAACATCCTAAAAAATGGTCCTGAAAACTTTCCAAATATGTGTATCACACAAATTGGTCCTTAATACTCTGATTCATCTGTCACTCGGTTTCTGTATATCAGAACACAAGAACATAAGAAATAGGAGCAGGAATAGGCCATTTGGCCCCTTAAGCCTGCTCCACCATTCTATGAGATCATGGCTGATCTGATCTTGGCCTCAACTCCACTTCCCTGCCCGCTCCCCATAACCCTTGACTCCCTTATCATTCAAAAATCGGTCTATCTCCACATTAAATATATTCAATGACCCAGCCTCCACTGCTCTCTGGGGCAGAGAATTCCAAAGATTCACGACCTTCTGAGAGAAGAAATTCCTCCTCCTTTCTGTTTTGAATGGGCGACCACGTATTCTGAAACTATGAACCTCTAGTTCTAGATTCCCCCACGAGGGGAAACATTCTCTCTGCATCTACCCTGTCAAGCCCCCTCAGAATCTTATACGTTTCAATAAGATCACCTCTCATTCTTCCAAACGCCAATGAGTATAGGCCCAATCTGCTCAACCTTTCTTCAAAGACAACTGCTTCATCCCAGGAATCAACCTCATGAACCTTCTCTGAACTGCGTCCAATGCAAGTATATCCTTCCTTAAATAAGGAAACCAAAACTGTATGCAGTATTCCAGGTATGGTCTCACCAACGCCCTGTACAGTTGTAGCAGGACTTCCCTACTTTTATACTCCATCCCCCTTGCAATAAAGGCCAACATTCCATTTGCCTTCCGAATTACTTGCTGTACCGGCATGCTAACGTTTTGTGTTTCATGTACAACGAGCCCCCAGATTGTAATCTCTCTCCATTTAAATAATAATTTGCTTTTTTATTTTTCTTACTAAAGTGGATAACCTCACATATCTCCACATTATATTCCATCTGCCAGATTTTTGCCCACTCAATTAACCTATCTATATCTTTTTGCAGATTATTTGCATCCTCCTCACAACTTGCTTTCCCACCTATCTTTGTATCATCAGCAAATTTGGCTACATTATACTCAGTCCCTTCATCCAAGTCGTTAATATAGATTGTAAATAGTTGAGGCCCCAGCACTGATCCCTGTGGCACTCCACTAGTTACAGTTTTCCAACCTGAAAATTACCCATTTGTCCCGACTCTCTGTTTTCTGTTAGTTAGCCAATCCTCTATCCATACTAATATATTACCCCAACCCCGTGAGCTCTTACCTTGTGCAGTAACTTTTTATGTGCCACCTTATAGCACCTTATCAGGTTACGTGACTCCCCTCCAGTGCTCAGGTGCAACTCCTGCAGTTGTGGTGCTCCTATATATACATCGATTATAGTATCACTTATCTGTTTGCTCAACTGACCCTTAGGATTTTACATAAGAACATAAGAATTAGGAGCAGAAATAGGCCATTTGGCCCTTTGAGCCTGCTTCGCCATTCAATAAGATCATGGCTGACCTTCTACCTCAACCCTACCTTCCCGCATTATCCCCATATCTCTTAGAACTCCAAAATTTATCGATTTTATAATGCATCCAGTCAAATCAAGGTGACCCCTAGATATTTAAAATCAGATTGTCCAAGTGTTGATAAGTTATCTGCCTGATTTATGCAAGGACACAAGAGGAAACAACTCCTTTGTCCCGGCCAGCTGTACCCTGTGTTTGATAACTCCTTCTCTACCATTAATAGTAACATCTTCCTGTGGTAATTCTGTGTTTGCTAAATCCTCTTCTACCATTAATAGTAATGTCTATGTTGACCTCCTCTGTCACCAGTAATGTCCACATTTGGTTATTCTTCTTCCTCAGTCATGACATGAGCACTGCCTGTGTTTGATCATTCTACTTTAGCCATCACTAGCAGTATCTGTGTTTGGTAACTAACTAACATCTATCACGAGCAGTGTCTGTGTTTGGTAACTAACTAGCCTCCATTACTAGCAGTGTCTGTGTTTGGTAACTAACTAACCTACATTACTAGCAGTATCTGTGTTTGGTAACTAACTAGCCTCCATCACTAGCAGAGGCTTTTGGGAATTCCTCCTCCACCATCTCTAGTTGTTTTAGTATTTGATAACTCCTCCCTCACCTTTAGTAGTCGTGTTAGTGTTTGTTGACTCCTGCTGTGCCCTCAATAGCATCTTCTTGGTTTGCTAAATCCTCCTCTGCCATCACTGTCAGTATCTGTAACTTTTCCACCGTTGAGTCAAGCATTTATTGTTTCTATGTTAAAGTTATTTTATTCTGAATTTCCAGCTGAATTCTACCCTAACAAGCTCACAACAACAGTGAACAAGGGTGAAACAGCTATGCTTGTAGTGCAGAGACTGACTGCAGCGACTGAGGATGTTATGTGGAAGTGTAACGGTGAGTGAAACAATCCTCTTAAAATCTCCCCTCGGTTGTTTGTCAGTTTCTGATGCAGGAAGAGCAGCAGTTGGATAGTGCTTGCCCTGTTGAAAGGTTTTGAAGATGTTTAATGGAGCTTAACATCGTGTGCATAATGAGAGTAAGAAGCAGTAAGTGTGGCCAAGAGGAGAAAGTAGTTGTCAGGGCAGTAGCAGGTGTTGAGTAATTTGAGACGTGACATATGGTAAGTGTAACATGCTCGGGAGGAACAAATGACTTTGGACCTTTGGTTCGCAAAGCTCCCCACCACTGGGGTTTTTCCTCGTCTCACGTCTGGGTCTGTTGTAGATCAGTTGATAGAAATTGATTACTATGATCAGTCAACGATTCAATTATACTTGTATCATGCGACTACCAGGGTGGTAGAAGACAAACTAGATGGACCTTGGGGTATTTTTCACCAGGTTATTTCTATGTTCCTGTGCTTTTGAAAATTTGTCTCCTTCTGTCTCATTGTTCTGATCGACCTCTTCCTCTGTGTCATTCTTACTGAGTCCTAGACAGACCGTGAAATGTGTATAAAATGCTGTCTTGTTTTCTTAGGTACCTACTACAGTATAATCCATGTTAATGAAATAAAGAACGGGACTGTTTCCTTGAAGATTGAAAATGCTACTCCTTCTCACAGCTGTGTTTATAGCACATTAATGATCAGCGGGAATATCCTCAAATCAGTTTTCTTTAGACTTATAGTCCGAGGTAAGACCCTGTTTGAATTTGGCAGAAACTTGGATAATTTCGCACTGATAGAGCCGAGGCACAGTATTAGACTAATAGATATGAGTGGTAGTTCAGACACTCCCAAATATCCATTCCTGCAGTCAATTATTTCTTTCAAAATACAAGGAAAGCACTGAGATGATAATATTAAAAAACAAATGTGGTGAAATTGCCCCTTTTTGCGACGCCCATTAGCGCCTCCGCGGGGCACAAAACAGTTTTCACCTGGGGGAGGTTGGGGGCGCTCTACCAGTTCCCACAAAATTGCGCCGTGCGCCGACCCCTTTCCGTCCCATGACGGAAATGACCCTGCGACCTGCAAGGCATCTGCGAGCAGTGTCAGCGCCAGCCTGTCACGGGTTGCGAACCGGGCCGACATCCACTCGCGGGGCAGAAGTTAAAGGGGAGGTCAGGAGCGCCCCGTGCCGACTCACCGGTTGGCCCAACTTCGTGCTCTGTGGTATGCTCCACGCTGCCATCATGCCGCCGGGCACTTTATTTTGGGTGCCAGGCTGCGGCCTCACCACCACACTGCCCTGATGGCCCTGGGGAGGCCTTCAGAGGCTCGGCAGAGTGCATTGCAACCCTCCTCCATTGTGTTTAAATGAAAGGATTGCTACTTATATGTGATTTTTCAAAAGCTTAAATGTGCAAAACTATATATACTGTCATATCATATAGGCAGTCCCTCGACATTGAGGAAGACTTGCTTCCACTCTAAAAGTGAGTTCTCAGGTGACTGTACAGTCCAATATGGGAAGTACAGTCTCTGTCACAGGTGGGACAGACAGTGGTTGAAGGAAAGGATGGGTGGGGAGTCTGGTTTGCCGCACGTTCCTTCCGCTGGCTGCGCTTGGTTTCTGCATGCTCTCGGCAACGAGACTCGAGGTGTTCAGCACCCTCCCGGATGCTCTTCCTTCACTTAGGGCGGTCTTGGGCCAGGGATTCCCAGGTGTTGGTGGGGATGTTGCATTTTATCAGGGAGGCTTTGAGGATGTCCTTGAAACATTTCGTCTTCCCACCTGGGGCTCGCTTGCCGTGCAGGAACTCCGAGTAGAGCGCTTGCTTTACGAGTCTCGTGTCGGGCATGCAGACGATGTGGCCCGCCCTACGGAGCTGGTCAAGTGTGGTCAGTGCTTTGATGCTGGGGATGTTGGCCTGAGCCAGAACACTGACATTGGTGTGTCTGTCCTCCCAGTGGATTTGCAGGATCTTGCGGAGGCAGTGCTGATGGTACTTCTGCACTGTACTGTACTGTAATGTACTGTCTTCTCCTCCTTAGGCGGCCCTCGTATTGAGGATGACTTGCTTCCACATCAAAAAGGGATGAGTTCACAGGTGTTTCAGTGAAGGACCTGACATTCCAGGTCCCGAACTACATATTGAGGAGTGGAAGATGCCTGCGTGTGGATTTTTTTAACGTGTGGTAGCCGTTGAACAACAGCCATCACACAGGGCTTGACAGAGCTAGGTCTTGTTCCAGTGGCAAGACTTAGCCAAGACGAATGGCAACCAGCTCTGCTGCACGGACCTAGTGCGCACACATATTGCAGTGTGGGCTGGCCTGTGCTGTCCCTGAGCCCTCGCCTCTTTTGGGTCCCGAACTCACGCCTCTCCTGGGCCCTGACCACATCGCTGTACAATCTCTCGCCGCTCCTTCGACACAACCTCGCCGCTCCTCTGCTGCTTGCCGTCTCTCCTGCTGTACCTGCCCACGCTCCCATCAGTCACCTTGATTTTGGTGACGTCCAATCCAGCGTGGAGGCATGCCACTTCGTGGAGCAGCACGAGCTAGTGCAGGATGGCGACGACTTGGAATGTACTGTACTGTAACAATGGCACAGTATTACATTCTTTTAAAGTCTCAGGGCTAAAAGTTACAAAATACCACAAAGTTAAAAAAAATCAATATGTTGCCAGATCATTAAAACCATCGCAATTGTCTCACAGCAAACAATAAATTAGCAACCGAACATTGTCGCTCCACAATTACATACATTTTCACCAGCAGAGGCTGCCAGAGTCTGCAGGAAGAGCTACTGTATGAACCAGGACTGAGCAGCTACAATACCCCATTGCCCTCATTTCTGCAGATGAGAAATTCTCTGCACACATCAATATGAATTTCCCAATTTACCATCAACTATTTTCAAAGTATTTTGCTGCACTGAATCACTGAACTACAATGCAGATAAACGCTCAAGAATTGTATTAATTTCTCATCCGAGTGAAAGTTGTAAATCTCAGAGACTCACTATGGTCAAGCAATTTCTGGAGTATTAATGTAGACATTGAATTCACGACAAAATGTGCGGTACAAATTTCAGATCTGAATATGAGTTGATATATGACTTCAAATTTTTAATTTTCATTTGTGTGAGTTTGTGCTGCAGTTCTTAGTTAGGTATTCACTCATAAGAACATAAGAACATAACATAAGAACATAAGAATTAGGAACAGGAGAAGGCCATCTAGCCGCTCGAGCCTGCTCCGCCATTCAATAAGATCATGGCTGATCTGGCCGTGGACTCAGCTCCACTTACCCGCCCGCTCCCCATAACCCTTAATTCCCTTATTGGTTAAAAATCTATCTATCTCTGACTTGAATACATTCAATGAGCTAGCCTCAACTGCTTCCTTGGGCAGAGAATTCCACAGATTCACAACCCTCTGGGAGAAGAAATTCCTTCTCAACTCGGTTTTAAATTGGCTCCCCCGTATTTTGAGGCTGTGCCCCCTAGTTCTAGCCTCCCCTACCAGTGGAAACAACCTCTCTGCCTCTATCTTGTCTATCCCTTTCATGATTTTAAATGTTTCTATAAGATCACCCCTCATCCTTCTGAACTCCAACGAGTAAAGACCCAATCTACTCAATCTATCATCATAAGGTAACCCCCTCATCTCCGGAATCAGCCTGGTGAATCGTCTCTGTACCCCCTCCAAAGCCAGTATATCCTTCCTTAAGTAAGGTGACCAAAACTGCACGCAGTACTCCAGGTGCGGCCTTACCAATACCCTGTACAGTTGCAGCAGGACCTCCCTGCTTTTGTACTCCATCCCTCTCGCAATGAAGGCCAACATTCCATTCGCCTTCCTGATTACCTGCTGCACCTGCAAACTAACTTTATGGGATTCATGCACAAGGACCCCCAGGTCCCTCTGCACCACAGCATGTTGTAATTGCTCCCCATTCAAATAATATTCCCTTTTACTGTTTTTTTTCCCCCAAGGTGGATGACCTCACACTTTCCGACATTGTATTCCATCTGCCAAACCTTAGCCCATTCGCTCAACCTATCTAAATCTCTTTGCAGCCTCTCTGTGTCCTCTACACAACCCGCTTTCCCACTAATCTTTGTGTCATCTGCAAATTTTGTTACACTACACTCTGTCCCCTCTTCCAGGTCATCTATGTATATTGTAAACAGTTGTGGTCCCAGCACCGATCCCTGTGGCACACCACTAACCACCGATTTCCAACCCAAAAAGGACCCATTTATCCCGACTCTCTGCTTTCTGTTAGCTAGCCAATTCTCGATCCATGCTAATACATTTCCTCTGACTCCGCGTACCTTTATCTTCTGCAGTAACCTTTTGTGTGGCACCTTATCGAATGCCTTTTGGAAATCTAAATACACCACATCCATCGGTACACCTCTATCCACCATGCTCGTTATATCCTCAAAGAATTCTAGTAAATTAGTTAAACATGATTTCCCCTTCATGAATCCATGCTGCGTCTGCTTGATTGCACTATTCCTATCTAGATGTCCCGCTATTTCTTCCTTAATGATAGTTTCAAGCATTTTCCCCACTACAGATGTTAAACTAACCGGCCTATATAGTTACCTGCCTTTTGTCTGCCCCCTTTTTTAAACAGAGGTGTTACATTAGCTGCTTTCCAATCCGCTGGTACCTCCCCAGAGTCCAGAGAATTTTGGTAGATTATAACGAATGCATCTGCTATAATTTCCGCCATCTCTTTTAATACCCTGGGATGCATTTCATCAGGACCAGGGGACTTGTCTACCTTGAGTCCCATTAGCCTGTCCAGCACTACCCCCCTAGTGACAGTGATTGTCTCAAGGTCCTCCCTTCCCACATTCGCGTGACCAGCAATTTTTGGCATGGTTTTTGTGTCTTCCACTGTGAAGACGGAAGCAAAATAATTGTTTAAGGTCTCAGCCATTTCCACATTTCCCATTATTAAATCCCCCTTCTCATCTTCTAAGGGACCAACATTTACTTTACTCTGTTTTGAAGACTGCAATGTTAAGTACATATAATTATACACAAATTGCACCTGCTTTGAACAGTGTTTTTACTTTTCCAATATCCACTCAAACTCATTTGCCTATCGTCGAACGCAAATCTTCCACGAACCAGTGCAATCGGGCAGCGTTTTAAAAAGTAATTTTTTTTAAAATTTGCTTTAATAAATATTCCATTGATATATTTAAACATAGAAACATAGAAACATAGAAAATAGGTGCAGGAGCAGGCCATTCAGCCCTTCTAGCCTGCACCGCCATTCAATGAGTTCATGGCTGAACATGAAACTTCAGTACCCCCTTCCTGCTTTCTCGCCATAACCCTTGATCCCCCGAGTAGTAAGGACTTCATCTAACTCCCTATTGAATATATTTAGTGAATTGGCCTCACCTACTTTCTGTGGTAGAGAATTCCACAGGTTCACCACTCTCTGGGTGAAGAAGTTTCTCCTCATCTCGGTCCTAAATGGCTTACCCCTTATCCTCAGACTGTGACCCCTGGTTCTGGACTTCCCCAACATTGGGAACATTCTTCCTGCATCTAACCTGTCTAAACCCATCAGAATTTTAAACGTTTCTATGAGGTCCCCTCTCATTCTTCTGAACTCCAGTGAATACAAGCCCAGTTGATCCAGTCTTTCTTGATAGGTCAGTCCCTCCATCCCGGGAATCAGTCTGGTGAATCTTCGCTGCACTCCCTCAATAGCAAGAATGTCCTTCCTCAAGTTAGGAGACCAAAACTGTACACAATACTCCAGGTGTGGCCTCACCAAGGCCCTGTACAACTGTAGCAACACCTCCCTGCCCCTGTATTCAAATCCCCTCGCTATGAAGGCCAACATGCCATTTGCTTTCTTAACCGCCTGCTGTACCTGCATGCCAACCTTCAATGACTGATGTACCATGACACCCAGGTCTCGTTGCACCTTCCCTTTTCCTAATCTGTCACTATTCAGATAATAGTCTGTCTCTCTGTTTTTACCACCAAAGTGGATAACCTCACATTTATCCACATTATACTTCATCTGCCATGCATTTGCCCACTCACCTAACCTAGTGGTAACTAGGTGCAGTTTGGTTAATACAGCTTGAAATGGCTTTATCACAAAAAAATAAGCATTTTAAATCACAGTGGCAATCCACCATCTGTGAGTAACCCGATTTTAAAGAATTGAAAATTGCTTTTTAACAAATATACAGAACTATATCCAAGTTATATTTGGGTACAGTGATTTGGTAAAAAAAAAATTTAAAATTAAATTATAACTGTCTATTATTGTCCTCGTGCCCAAACGAACCAGCTTAATATTAAGAGCCTCCTCAAAGGCCTGCAAACGAGCACAATTAGCGAAAACTCGCCATGGTGATTAATTTACCCCAGGGGCGTTGCCAGTTTTGTGGGCGGGGCCAGCTTCTAGCACGATGTTTTTTAAACTAGTGCGAAAGATCACGGAAACTCAAGTTGCGCTGAAGGTAATTGTGCAATCTTATGCACTAGTTACGCCGATTCCAGCCGAATTATGCTGAAAACACCAGCACAAAATGAGCGGAAACTCCAGGCAAGATATACATGAAGGGAATTCTTTGAATTAAAAGTTATTTGTTTTGTGAATTATACTCTAAATCTGTAAGTACAACAGGCAGAGAAAGGGAAACATGTTGCGTCCACAAGGTTAAAGGTTGAATAACAGTCTCGTTTATTGAGTGAAATGGAATTCTGAAATGTCATCAGGATTAATATCTGGAAAATCTTGCATGAGCATTGGCAGTGCTTGTCTGAGTAGTTACTGGATACTGATTTGATATTGTACTAATACCATTGTGTTATGTTATAGCTTGTCCTGGTAAGAAATGGGGTACAGCGTGCGATAGAGACTGCCCTGATTGTCTGAATGGGGGGATCTGTCATGAAGGTACTGGGGAATGTATCTGTGGACCAGGCTTTACCGGAGAAAACTGTGAAATTGGTGAGGAGTCACAATTATTAATATCGAGCCGATCGTGATTTTGTAAATCATGTATCCATATGGAATTGACATATCAACATTCATATTTAATGTGTATACCATTCTTCATATTAAATCCCTATACCCTGGTAAATCTGACCTGCTTAGTTGTAATGTTTAGTCCTGTGAGCCATCGAGCTACAAGCCACCTACAGCCCAAGAACTAAGACAGTGTTGCCCAATATGAATCGTTGACTAGCCACAGGTATGGCTACAGCAACACTGTTTTAGCCACGTGCACTCATTTCAGTAGAAAACGCCTTACACACAAAACAGGAAAATATACTTTGCATGTCTCTATTTACTTAACAAACATCTACCACCATTCAGTAACCAAGGAAATAAAGCACTCACAATGATCAAAAAAACACTTATGCTTTTCGTCTTAACATTTTAGCAACAGATGCACAAAAAGGTTAAAATACATACAAATTCCATACAAATGAGTACTGAGATCACACGCCCAATGGTGTTTATTAGTTATATGTTATTTACTAATGAAGAATACAATTTAACACATCTGGATTCTCATTTCACCACTAGCTAACATATCGGACAAAACTGAACTAAAAGGAAAAATGTCTTGTATTTATAAAGCGCCTTTAACGACCAACGGACGTCTCAAAAGCATTTTATAGTCAATGAAGTACATTTTGGAATGTAGTCACTGTTGTAATGTAGGAAATGCGGCAGCCAATTTGCGCACAGCAAGCTCCCACAAACAGCAATGTGATAATGACTAGATATTGTGTTTTAGGGATGTTGGTTGAAGGATAAATATTGGCCAGGACAATGGGGATAATTCCCCTAGTCTTCTTCGAAATAGTGCCATAGGATCTTTTATGTCCACCTGAGAGGGCAAACGGGGCCTCGATTTATCATTTCAACTGAAAGACGGCACCTCCGACAGTGCAGCACTCCCTCAGCACTGCACTGGAGTGTCATTCTAGATTTTTGTGCTCGAGTCCCTGGAATGGGACCTGAACCCACAACACTGGAACTAATATACCGTACATTATTGTTTTATAACCAACCTACCGCACACGACTGCCCTACAACCCAAACTATTACATACTAAATACCAATACCGCACAACATAACACAACAACAATTTACATAGTGCCTTTAATGTGGAAATAAGCATCCCAAGGTGCTTCACGGAGGTGTAAGAAAACAATGAATGCTGAGCCATTGAAGGAGATTGTAATGTATGCACCTGTGAGCATGCTCACAGGCTTGTGGGGCTGTTGCACTGTGAGTGGCTTAGCCAGTCACGTGATGTTCACAAGACTCAATAAAACCTCAGTTAATTGAGTCCCTGTTCTCCACGATGAGGCATGCAGTTGTGAGCTTAGTGGATGAACTGGTAGTGTTCAGTTTGATTGTTAAACCTTTGCTAATAAACCAGCTAGTTCTTTACAACAAATGTGTAGCTATGAATTCTATGAACCCATGAGGCAAGTACACTGCAGAGATATTAAGAAGGATGACAAAATGCTTGGTCAAAGAGATGGGTTTTAAGGAGGTGGAGGGCCGGAGAGGTTTAAGGAGAGATGTCCAGAATGTTGGCCCTGGATGGGTAAAAGCACAGCTGCCAATGGAGGGGCAAATAGAGGTGGGGTAGGGGGCAGGATACACAGGAGAACAATGTCAAAGGAATGGAGTGTTCTTTGGGGTGGCGGCATGGGGATCTTGTCGGGCTGGGGGAGGTTGGTGACAAAGCTAGAGAGAGGAATTTAACCATGAGGATAAAAAAAATTAAATCTGAGGTGTTGGGGAACAGGGAGCCAGTGTATGTCAGGGACAGGGAAAATAATTGAGTGGTATTTGGTGTAGAATATGATATAGGCAACAGAGTTTTGAATGAGCTGAAGTTTGAGAGGGGAAGATGGAAGGCCGGTCCCAAAAGCATTGACATCGTCAAGGCTGGAGGTGACTAAGGTATAAATGAAAGTTTCAGCAGCAAACTGAGGCAGGGCAGAGGCGAGTAATGTTATGGAGGTTTTAAACAGTCTATATCAACATGAGACATTGTCTAAGGAAGGGAATGGAATGGATGGCAAGGGTACACAGTTTGTAGGTAGGTCTGCAAATGATGGCTTTGGTTTTACCACTGTTTAGCTGGAGGGAATTGCAGCTCATCCAAGACTGGATGGTGGAATAACAGTCTGACAACATACAGGCAATGGAAGGTTCAAAGAGTGGTAGACAGATAGAGCTGGATGTTGTCAATATACAGGTGGAAGCTAATGCCATGTCTGCAGATGATGTTGTCATGGAATAGCATGTAGATGAGGAAGAGGAGAGGACTACAGCTAGGTCCTTGGGAGATTCCAGAGGTAACATTGCGTGGGCTGGAAAGGAAATCATTGCTGAAGATACTGTATCTACAGTCGGATAACTGGAACCAAGTAAGGGTCGGCCCACTGAGCTGGACTGTGGAGGAGAAGCATTAGAGAAGGATGGTGTGCTTGATTGTGTCAAAGGCTGCAGAGAGGTCGAGGAGGACGAGGAAGAATAATGCACCACAGTAACAGTCACACAGGATGTCATCTGTGGTTTTGATTAGTGTCATTTTGGGGCTGTGGCAGGGCAGAAACCTGACTGGAGAGATTCAAACATGGAGTTGCGGGATAGATGTGCCTGGACACATTCACAGACTTTGGAGAGGAAAATGAGGTTGGAGATGTATTGGTAGTTCGCAAGGATAGAAGGATTAAAGGTGGATTTTTTGAGATTGAAGGTGATAATGGTGGCTTTGAAAGGGAGGGGGACAATACCTAAAGATAGGGAACCATTTACAATATTGGCTCGCATGATCAGCAGTTAAATAGGAACATAGGAACAAGAGTGGATCATTTAGCCCCTCAAACCTATTCCACCATTCAGTGACATCATGGCTGATCTCTGACTTAATTCCATATACCCACCTTTGGTCCATATCCATTAATACCTTTGCTTAACAATAATCTATCAATCTCAGATTTAAAATTAGCAATTAATCTAGCATCAATTGCCATTTGCGTGTTCCAAACTTCTACCACCCTTTAATTATAGAAGTGTTTCCTAATTTCATTCTTGAAAAGTCTGTCTCTAATTTTTTTTAAATTTAGTCATTCATGGGATGTAGCATTGCTGGCAAGGCTGGCATTTATTGCCCATCCTAAATTGCCCTTGAGAAGGTGGTGGTGAGCCATCTTCTTGAACCACTGCAGTCTTTGTGGTGAATGTACTCCCACAGTGCTGACTGTTGTAGTGGTTTGGCACAACTGAGTGGCTTGCTAGTCCATTTCAGAGTATGGTTAAGAGCCTGGAGTCACATGTAAATCAGACCGGGTAAGGATGGCAGGTTTCCTTCCCTAAAGGACATTAGTGAACCAATTGGGTTTTTCTGACAATCGGGTAGTTTCATGGTCATGATTACTGATACTAGCTTTTTAATTCCAGATTTATTTACTTAACTGAATTTAAATTCCCCAGCTGCCATGGTGGGATTTGAACTTATGTCTCTGGATTATTATTTCAGGTCTTTGGATTTCTAGTCCAGTAACATAACCACTATGCTACCATACCCCTATGCCCCTAGTCCTAGAATCCTGAACCAGTGGAAATACTTTCTCTT
Source organism: Pristiophorus japonicus (assembly GCF_044704955.1). Lineage (NCBI taxonomy): Eukaryota > Metazoa > Chordata > Chondrichthyes > Pristiophoridae > Pristiophorus > Pristiophorus japonicus. Next base: position 36,498,460 of record NC_091984.1, read on the forward strand.
TATCTACCTTTTCTGTTCAGCTTAATATCTTGAAAACTTCAATCAGATCACCCCTTAGCCTTCTAAATTCTAGGGAATACAACCCTGATTTGTGTAATCTCTCCTCATAATTTAACCCTTGGAGTCGGGTATCATTCTGGTAAACCTACGCTGTACTCCCTCCAAGGCCAAAATATTCTTCCTAAGGTGTGGTGCTCAGAACTGCTCACAGTACTCCAGGGGTTGTCGAACCAGTGTTTTGTATATCTACAGCAAAACTTCTACCCCTTATATTCTAGTCCTCTAGATACAAAGGCCAGCATTCCATTAGCCTGTTTGATTATTTTCTGATCCTGTTCATGACATTTTAATGATCTATGTACCTGGAGCCCCAAGTCTCTTTGGACAGCACTGTTTTTAGCTTTTCACCATTTAGAAAGTACCCTGTTCTATCATTTTTAGGTCCAAAGTGGATGACCTCACATTTGCTAACATTGAAATCCATTTGTCACAGTTTTGCCCATTCACTTAATCTATCGATATCCCTTTATAATTTTATGCTTTCATCTACACTGCCTACAATGCCCCCTATCTTTGTGTCATGGGTAAATTTGGATATATGACTTTCTATGCCATCATCCAAGTCATTAATAAATACAGTGAATAGTTGAGGCCCCTACACAGATCCCTGCGGGACATCACTAGCCACATCTTGCCAATTTGAGTACCTACCCATTATCCTTACTGCCTGACTCCTGCCGCTCAGCCAATTTCCTAACCAAGTCAGTAATTTGCCTTCAATTCCGTGGGCTTCTACCTTAGTTAACAGTCTTTTATGTGGGAATTTATGAAATGCCTTCTGGAAGGCCATATAAATAACATACATAGACATTCCCCTGTCCACTACTTTAGTCACCTCTTCAAAAAATTCAATCAGATTTGTCAGGCATGACCTACCTTTCACAAATCCATGCTGGCTCTCTCTGATCAACTGGACATTTTTGAGGTGTTCAGTCACCCTATAATTAATTATAATATCTAGTAATTTTCCGACAACAGGTGTTAGGCAATTAATCTATAATTCACTTGTTTCCCTCTCTCGCCATTCATAACAAACGGAGTGACATGCAAAATTTTCGAATTTAAAGAAGCAGTTCTTCAATCGAGAGAACTTTGGAAGATTATAGTTAGGGCATCTGTAATGTGTTCACCTGGTTCCTTTAACACCCTTGGATGGAAACCATCTGGTCCTGGGGATTTGTCACTCTTTAGTCCCATTATTTTTTTTATTACTGTTATTTTACTTAGGTTAATTTTATTGAGTTCTTGTCCCTGATTCAAAATTAATTTAGCAGGAATGAGGGCAAGGGAATAAGAGATGGGTCTCATGGGCAAGGTGAGCTTGGCAAGGGCACGAGGGGAGATGGGAGAGAAACTAGGTAGATGCACTAGGACGGGAGGAGCCTTGGGTGGGTGGAGGACATTTGGCTTGGTGGAAAAGGGAAATGGAGGGAAGCCACAGAAGCAGCTGAACAATGGACCTCAGTTTTAGTGACAAATAAGTCCATAGGATCCTCACACTTGTTAAAGTGGAGGGTGGAGTGGGCAAGGGAGAGGGGTGTAAGGAGATGGTTGTCAATGGATTAATGAAGTTGAGTTATCTTTGATCTTCAGGTTGATCCTGGAATAATGTGCAGTTTTGGCAGAGGAGAGTGAATCTGTGCTCCAGTCAGATCTGACAATGACTAGACCAGTTGTGTGCCAGATATGGTCAAGTCTGCATTGCTAGAGGTTGAGGGAGTGAATACGTGGGCCATATCAGGGGGAATGACCAGGGTGGGAGAGTGTAAATGTTTTGTTGGGGCAAAGAGCATCAAAGGTTGGGATGAGGGAGTGGTTGAACAAATCAACATCTGCAGAAATATTGTGGTCAATGCTTTTAAAAATAATCAGCTCTCATATATTTGATGAACAATGTCTGTAAAAGTTTCAGAATCTTAACAGATTATTATCTTATTTTTAGTCTGTGAGAGAGGAAAATTTGGTCGCAATTGCCAGGAAGAATGTAAATACCACAGGAGCTGCAGTGGATACAGATTCTGTCTGCCTGATCCCTATGGGTGCTCCTGTGCCACAGGTTGGCAAGGGAAGAAGTGCAGTGAAGGTACGTATATAAAACAATATTCACTTTATAGAGCTGTCTTGAAGTCTTGTTATGTAGAGGACCAAACTAAAATTACGATGAAATGTTATGCTTGTGATCAAGGAATGTGTAACAGTGAAGCGCTGGGACTGGGTAATTGCATCATAAGAATGCTTTCAGACAACAAGCTCTGAGTCTGAGTGGTGCTATTACACTTGGCACTAATCTTGTTTTGTCCCCAGAACACCAAAGGGATGACTTTCCCTTTTTCTTGACCTTCTAACCAGAGAACTGAGTGTTCCCCAGGGGCAAAGGTCAGGAAAGCTTACTCTCAAAACGCATGGCTTTGGTGTTGAAAGACCCAATGAAGAATCTATAATCTATCATACAGCAGAAATCTGCTGCTACAAATACCATCTGTGCCGATGCAAAATAAATCATGACACAGAATGTTTCATTGTCCGAATTCTCTAGAAAGGCACCATGCCTGAAGAGAAAAGGTTAGCGAAAGCCAAAAATTCATTCAATATAGAGTTTAATATGAATGATGGCGACACATTCAGTCAGGAACACGGCAGTCCCCTGCCCACTATCCAAGCCAAACCTCATCAATAAGTCTAGCAAATAAATACTTGGCACCTTCCATGCTTAAACACGACACTACAGTAGGAATAAACGGGTCTTTTTCGGGGTGGAGGGCAGTGACTAGTGGGGTACCACAGGGATCGGTGCTTGGGCCCCAGCTATTCACAATATATATATAAATGATTTGGATGAGGGAACCAAATGTAATATTTCCAAGCTTACTGACGACACAAAACTAGGTAGGATTGTGAGTTGTGAGGAGGATGCAAAGATGCTGCAAGGCAATTTAGATAGGTTGATTAAGTGGGCAAACACATGGCAGATGCAGTATAACGTGGATAAATGTGAAGTTATCCACTTTGGTAGGAAAAACATAAAGACAAAGTATTAGTTAAATGGTGATGGCTTGGGAAATGTCAATGTACAAAGGACCTGGTGTCCTTGTACACAAGTCATTGAAAGCAAACATTCAGGTGCAGCAAGCAGTTAGGAAGGCAAATGGTATGTTGGCCTTCATTGCAAGAGGATTTGAATACAGGAGCAAGGATGTCTTACTACAGTTATACAGGGCCATGGTGAGACCACACCTGGAATATTGTATGCAGTTTTGGTCTCCTTACCTAAGAAAGGATAAACTTGCCATAGAGGGAGTGCAGCGAAGGTTCGCCAGACTGATTCCTGGGATGGCAGGACTGTCGTATGAGGAGAGATTGGGTCGACTGGGCCTGTATTCGCTGGAGTTTAGAAGAATGAGAGGGGATCTCATTGAAACGTATAAAATTCTGACGGGGTTGGACAGACAGGATGTGGGGAGGATGTTTCCCCTGGCTGGGAAGTCTAGAACAAGGGGTCACATACAGGGTAGGAAATTTAGGACCGAGATGAGGAGAAATGTTTTCACTCAGAGGATGGTGAACCTGTGGAATTCTCTACCACAGAAGGCTGTGGAGGCCAAGTCACTGAATATATTTAAGAAGACGATGAATAGATTTCTAGACACAAAAAGCATTAAGGGGTATGGGGAAAAAGCGGGAATATTGGGCCCAAGTTTCCACATGATTTGCACCTGATTTTTAGGAGCAACTGGTGGAGAATGGACTATCTTAGAAATCGCAATTCTCCACATTTATTTTTCTGCAGTTCTAGTCAGATAGAACAGTTCTACTTTGGAACAGAATTTTTTCTTCAAAAGGGGGTGTGTCCGGCTACTGACGCCTGATTTGAAAGTTTCCACAGTGAAAATGTACTCCAAACTAAAGTAGAATGGAGCAAGTGAAGATTTTTGTAGAACTGAAAAAACCTGTTCTACACATTAAAAAATCAGGCGCAGGTTACAAATCAGGCGTCTAGAACGAGGTGGGGGGCGAAGGGAAGTCATTAAATTCTACAATAAATCCTTATTTATACTTCTACAATTATTATACAAATAAATCCAACCTGAATAAACATTTATAAGCCAAGAAAAGATTAAATTAACCATCTTCCTACCTGTGTGAAAGTGCTTCAGCCAGGAAGAATGCTGCAGCAAGCGTCACAAAACGAGGCAGCCATTACCGAATGCGGGCGGGAGGGAACCGACCGAACGCGGGGGGGGGGGGGGGAGCCGACCGAACACGGGGGGGGGGGGCGGGGAGGGAGGGAGCCGACCGAACGCGGAGGGGGGGGGGAGCCGACCGAACATGGGGGGGGGGGCGGGGAGGGAGGGAGCCGACCGAACGCGGGGGGGGGGGGGGGGAGCCGGAACGCGGGGGGGGGGGGGGAGCCGACCGAACGCGGGGGGGGGGGGGGGGAGCCGACCGAACGCGGGGGGGGGGGGGGAGCCGACCGAACACGGGGGGGGGGGGCGGGGAGGGAGGGAGCCGACCGAACGCGGAGGGGGGGGGGAGCCGACCGAACATGGGGGGGGGGGGCGGGGAGGGAGGGAGCCGACCGAACGCGGGGGGGGGGGGGGAGCCGACCGAACGCGGGGGGGGGGGGAGCCGACCGAACGCGGAGTGGGGGGGGAAAGAGAGAAGGCTGCAGGAAGCCTCAGAAATTGAGGAGCCATTTCCCGACGGCAAAAGGGGGAGGTCGTCGGGAAACGGCTGGCTCAACATTCCGAGGCTTCCTGCACCCTTCTCACTGCTGCAAGAAGCCTCAGTGCTGATGTGCTGATGGCAATGTACTTTTATAAAAAAATGTTCAAAAACTAAACAGCTACAAAGAACTACAAAAATGGTCGAGTGCCAATGTTTTTTTCACACTGCGCGTGCGCGAGCGCTCCAACGCGCACGCGCAGCGTTGCCAGCAGGAAAAAAACTAATTTAAATAGTACCGAGCCCCTCCCACTTACAAAATCGGCGCGAGTGTAGGCTCCGCCCCCCTGGGCGCCGCGCCAGGCAGACAAGGAGCTGCAAAGCGCTCGAGAATCGCGAGTTTTTTTTTAGGCGCCGTTTCGTGTGGAAACTTGGGCCCATTATGTTGAGAGAGAGGATCAGCCATGATTATATTGAATGGCGGTGCAGGCTCAAAGGGCCAAATGGCCTACTACTGCTCCTATTTTCTATGTTTCTATGTGTTGTGAGGAAAATAATTCATTTTCAATCTAGTTGCGAGGCCAACTTACTCATCTTCAGTAGATTTCTCAGGCCCAGACTATTAATTTCCCTCCTAAGCCACAGGGGGCTGGTGGGAAAGAGTTACTCCGGTCATTAAGTGCAGCAATACAGTAACTGCATTGAAAAATAATATATTAACTATGTCTCTACAACCATAGCAATTTTTCCTTGAATATAAGTACAAATCTCCCTTGGCCCATCAGAATGGAAAGGCTCCATAGAGTCCTGAGTTCACTCAGGAACATGTTTCTAATTCAACTGCCTCAAATTCTTCTGCAATTTTCCTCTTTGCACAGGAAGGAACAATCTTCCTTTGTCACTACCCTGAACAAATTCAAACATAACAGGAAAAAAGCTGCATTTATAGGAATGCCTTTCACGTCCTCAAGACATCCCAAACCATTTGTGGTCGATGTATTATTTTTAGGGGGAGAAATTCACCTGGTTTGCATCTTTGTTAGTGAACATCCCTGGTGGTTTAACACTTACCGCCTCACTGTCTTGTGCCCCATTGATTGTGACGGCATCCGGTAAACACGCCCTATTAGTGTCCCGGATATGATACTTGCTACCATCCTCTGCAGCATCGCCAGGAATCGATAACGGCAGCTGCAGGAAGCGTTATCATCCCTGCTGGCCGCTTGGGGGTGGGGGGCTATATTTAAAGGCAGGGGTGGTCAGGTAGGGCAACATTTATTTCTCTCCCCAGTCTGGTGCCTCCTGATTTCTTTTGACACCGCAATTCCTCAGCCCTGCACCCCCTTAGAGAGCTCGGGGCTGTTATGCACGTAGCGCAGGTTCCGTGGCCCCACAGAGACAGCCTGAAGAGCGATTTAACCCATCATTGGCCCTTCCCTTTAAGCGAGGGATGGCTAATTATTTTGGAGTTTTGCTTATCTTGGGGCTCAGAGTGTAGGTGTATGGAGCTTTCTCTGGTGAATCTGATAGCTGGCACGCGGCCTGTGGCAGGAGCTTGCCTGATCCATTTCTTTCTTGTAGACACTCTGAGCCCCAAGGTAATCAAGCGAAACTCCAAAATAATTATCCATCCCTGCATCTCTGTCATTTAACTTGATCCACTTTCCTTCACAAACAAAAAAGCACCCCTCCCACCATCATTGAGTTTCATGGAACACACCAGTTTGCCACCAATGACAGCTGGTTGCTGTACATTCCACTCTCCAATCCACTCACCAGCGCCTTACATAGATAGATAAGCAATGCAATGGGATGTGGGGCCATCCAGTTACTTTTCAGCTATATATTTCTGGGGGTAGAATGCTATGTTTCAAGTTTTATTTCTGACTTGGTGACCGCTTCTAAAATGTTCACTGCGATCCGCCTCTGAGTCTCTCATGCAGGGCTGAGCAAAATGCCATCGGTTTAGCTGCCTGCTCCAGGTAACATCTCGCTGTTTCGCTCAGCTAGCGAAGGGATAACTATTCAAGGATTCAGAGGCTGAATATCATATAATGAGTGGAAGCTGTTGTATTGTTTACTGCATTCAGCCTCTGAGTGCCCGTTCGTTCAGTCTCTGAGTGTCCGTTTGTTCAGTCTCTGAGTGTCCATTCATTCAGCCTCTGAGTGCCCGTTCGTTCAGTCTCTGAATGTCCGTTCGCTCAGTCTCTGATTGCCCGTTCGTTCAGTCTCTGAATGCCCGTTCGTTCAGTCTCTGAATGCCCGTTCGCTCAGCCTCTGAATGTCCGTTCGCTCAGCCTCTGATTGCCCGTTCGTTCAGTCTCTGAATGCCCGTTCGTTCAGTCTCTGAGTGTCCGTTCGCTCAGCCTCTGATTGCCCGTTCGTTCAGCCTCTGATTGCCCGTTCGTTCAGTCTCTGAGTGTCCGTTCGTTCAGTCTCTGAATGTCCGTTCGCTCAGTCTCTGAGTGTCCGTTCGTTCAGTCTCTGAATGTCCGTTCGCTCAGTCTCTGAATGTCCGTTCGCTCAGTCTCTGAATGTCCGTTCGCTCAGTCTCTGAGTGTCCGTTCGTTCAGTCTCTGAGTGTCCGTTCATTCAGTCTCTGAATGTCCGTTCGCTCAGTCTCTGAGTGTCCGTTCGCTCAGCCTCTGATTGCCCGTTCGCTCAGTCTCTGATTGCCCGTTCGTTCAGTCTCTGATTGCCCGTTCGTTCAGCCTCTGATTGCCCGTTCGTTCAGCCTCTGATTGCCCGTTCATTCAGTCTCTGATTGCCCGTTCGCTCAGCCTCTGATTGCCCGTTCGTTCAGTCTCTGATTGCCCGTTCGTTCAGTCTCTGATTGCCCGTTCGTTCAGTCTCTGATTGCCCGTTCGTTCAGTCTCTGATTGCCCGTTCGTTCAGTCTCTGATTGCCCGTTCGTTCAGTCTCTGATTGCCCGTTCGTTCAGTCTCTGATTGCCCGTTCGTTCAGTCTCTGATTGCCCGTTCGTTCAGTCTCTGATTGCCCGTTCGTTCAGTCTCTGATTGTCCGTTCGTTCAGTCTCTGATTACCCGTTCGCTCAGCCTCTGATTGCCCGTTCGCTCAGTCTCTGATTGTCCGTTCGTTCAGTCTCTGATTGTCCGTTCGTTCAGTCTCTGATTGCCCGTTCGTTCAGTCTCTGATTGCCCGTTCGTTCAGTCTCTGATTGTCCGTTCGTTCAGTCTCTGATTGCCCGTTCGTTCAGTCTCTGATTGTCCGTTCGTTCAGTCTCTGATTGCCCGTTCGCTCAGTCTCTGATTGCCCGTTCGCTCAGCCTCTGATTGCCCGTTCGTTCAGTCTCTGATTGCCCGTTCGTTCAGTCTCTGATTGCCCGTTCGTTCAGTCTCTGAGTGTCCGTTCGTTCAGTCTCTGAATGTCCGTTCGCTCAGTCTCTGAGTGTCCGTTCGTTCAGTCTCTGAATGTCCGTTCGCTCAGTCTCTGAGTGTCCGTTCGCTCAGTCTCTGATTGCCCGTTCGCTCAGTCTCTGAGTGTCCGTTCGCTCAGTCTCTGATTGCCCGTTCGTTCAGTCTCTGATTGCCCGTTCGTTCAGCCTCTGATTGCCCGTTCGCTCAGCCTCTGATTGCCCGTTCATTCAGTCTCTGATTGCCCATTCGCTCAGCCTCTGATTGCCCGTTCGTTCAGTCTCTGATTGCCCGTTCGTTCAGTCTCTGATTGCCCGTTCGTTCAGTCTCTGATTGTCCGTTCGTTCAGTCTCTGATTGCCCGTTCGTTCAGTCTCTGAGTGTCCGTTCGCTCAGTCTCTGATTGCCCGTTCGTTCAGTCTCTGAGTGTCCGTTCGCTCAGCCTCTGATTGCCTGTTCGTTCAGCCTCTGATTGCCCGTTCGTTCAGTCTCTGAGTGTCCGTTCGTTCAGTCTCTGAATGTCCGTTCGCTCAGTCTCTGAGTGTCCGTTCGCTCAGCCTCTGATTGCCCGTTCGTTCAGTCTCTGATTGCCCGTTCGCTCAGCCTCTGATTGCCCGTTCGTTCAGTCTCTGATTGCCCGTTCGTTCAGTCTCTGATTGTCCGTTCGTTCAGTCTCTGATTGCCCGTTCGCTCAGCCTCTGATTGTCCGTTCGCTCAGTCTGATTGCCCGTTCGCTCAGTCTCTGATTGCCCGTTCGCTCAGCCTCTGATTGCCCGTTCGCTCAGTCTCTGAGTGTCCGTTCGCTCAGCCTCTGATTGCCCGTTCGCTCAGTCTCTGATTGCCCGTTCGCTCAGCCTCTGATTGCCCGTTCGCTCAGTCTCTGATTGCCCGTTCGTTCAGTCTCTGAATGTCCGTTCGTTCAGTCTCCGAGTGTCCGTTCGCTCAGCCTCTGATTGCCTGTTCGTTCAGCCTCTGATTGCCCGTTCGTTCAGTCTCTGAGTGTCCGTTCGTTCAGTCTCTGAATGTCCGTTCGCTCAGTCTCTGAGTGTCCGTTCGCTCAGCCTCTGATTGCCCGCTCGTTCAGTCTCCGAGTGTCCGTTCGTTCAGTCTCTGAATGTCCGTTCGCTCAGTCTCTGAGTGTCCGTTCGCTCAGCCTCTGATTGCCCGTTCGCTCAGCCTCTGATTGCCCGTTCGCTCAGCCTCTGATTGCCCGTTCGTTCAGTCTCTGAATGTCCGTTCGCTGCCAAACATAAAAACAGCAGTTTAGCGCGTTGTCACTCAGTACCTTGTTGTCTCACCCAGCTGGCCAGTTAAATAATATCTGTTTGGGTGTTCAAATGCTGAGCATTTTAAACAGCTTTTAAACAGTTAACTTTCTTCAGCCTTTGCAGAAAAATGTACAGGTTCCCAGCAGTCCTTTTTCTGGTAAATTTATTTGAGTGATCGTTGGAGTAGCCCATTGCTGAAATTGCCATAATTAAATTCACAATTCTAATGTTCAAATTCATAAAGAAAGTGCAAGTACACAACAGGATTCCTACCTATTGCATCATGTCCTAGCAGTTGCATGTTATCCTAAAATAAACAACTACCTATGTGTTTTCCACAATGTGCTGTGTGTTGTCCCACATAAAATCACTGACCCAGTGATTATGGTTTAAGTCATCTAACTATGTTATTGTTTGGTGTCGATTGCTACCTGATTAAATTATGTTCACAGACTGTAGCCCTGACACCTATGGACCAGAATGTAGGCTGAAGTGTCACTGTCAAAATGGAGCATCATGTGATCGATTCCATGGCTGCAAATGCCCAGTGGGATGGCACGGCCAGTACTGTGAGAAATCAGGTACCAGACAGCGTGATTTCACATGTGTGTGTGCATGTGTGTATGAGTGGGTGTGTGTGTGTGTGTGCAGTATGTGAGCGTTTGTGTGTGGCGTGTGTGTGAGTGTATGTGTAAGTGTGTGCGGTGTGTATGTGTGTGGCATGTGTGTACAATGTGAGCGTGGCATTTGTGCGCCATTTGTGCAGTGTGTACGGTGTGTATGTAGCATGAGTCTGGCATGTATGTGGTGTGTGTGTGTGTATGTGCGCATAGAAAAATAGAAACATAGAAGTTTACAATGCAGAAGGAGGCCATTTCGGCCTATCGTGTCCACACCGGTCGACAAAGAGCCACACGGCTCTTGGTCAGCAGCCCTAAAGGTTACATATAAACCCATGAACAATGACAGAAAGGCAAAGAGCACCCAGCCCAACCAGTCCGCCTCACCACAACTGCGACTCCCCTTATACTAAAACATTCTACACTCCACCCCAACCGGAGCCATGCGATCAGCTGCAAGAGGATAAAAACAGATAAAAACCCAGGCCAATTTAGTGAGAAAAAACCTGACCTGAGTGTGCCAGACACTGGGTTCAAAATTGGAACTAACTTCCCTCACCTTAATGAGTACAAAACATCACCAAGAATAAAAATCTTTAGTTAGTAGATAGTGGCTGTGTTGGCTTGTTATATTGCTTATGACGCTGAACACTGTAATATTTGTGGGAATGATGATGGTGTCAGTGATCAGAGTTGATGATGTGTTTTATTTTTAATACACTTATTGTCATCCTACCCTCCCTTTCTGAAGGTCTCAGTTTTTGCTGCGGTGTGGTCCATTAATACTATTTGCCCTCAGGTACCTGGCCCAAGTGGCCATTTTACATTGGGGAGCCTTGACACCGAGTGGCGGCAGGCCGTTCAACCATGGAAGGAATCACAGACCAAACCCGATCCCCTCCTCTTGCATTTCCAGCAGGAGAGTTATCAGGAACAGGGACCATCGCTGCCTTCCCTCCTCTGTAACCCAGAGGCACTGAGCCAAGTTTCATGCTCCCTCTGCCACCTGGGTGAGAGCAGGATGCACCAAAGATAAAACTTGGGACCTTCCTGGTCGTATGGCCCAGCCATTCCCGAGATAAATCCACTGGGCCACCAGGAAGCTGGATATTCAGGTGTTGATTGTTGAGGTGTAGGTGGCTGTTATGAAAAAAATAATGTTAATTGTCATAAAGATCTCGTGAAATTGCTGATGAAGATGGGCCGTGGAGATTTTTCTCATGGTCTTAGATGGGGTATTTGCAGGGGCAAAAGTTGATTACTGTGTTCTGCTGATTACTGTTGTTGAGATTACTTATCCTGTTGGTCTTTCAAACAATCATGATTGAGTGCAAACCAATATGGTGGGTATATTGTATGTATTAGGACAGAATATAACACACTAGTTATACAGCAAAAACATGCGACCATGAAAAGTAGCTGGTACTGACCCGATTGGACAGACTGCTGGCATGCGTGAACGGCTCTCCTTGATCCTCTCTCTTCCTGAAGTGCCTAAGAGTGTTAGACCAAAGCCAGCATTAACTCCACCTTTAGGAGTCCTTACTTCACCGTCTTTTCGGGTCTTGCTTTTATTCTCTCTTTAAGGGTGGGCCTGGGGTAAAATAATGGACAGGACCATTTAACCTATAGAGGTTCCTCTTAAAACTAGGTGTCTAATGGCATGCCGAGTTCTTTGTCTAAGCCATTGGAAAAAGGGTCAACCGTCCTGTTATCTCCCACCTGATAGGGGTCTTCTCTTAACCATTAGACATGCTTTCTGTTCTTGACCAATCATGGCCTTACAGCATGTTGAGGACTGTCCTCCCAAGGGTAGAGTCTCTCATACCCATTTTCAAGGAAAACAAAACTTATACAATTCCAGTAAAGCATAACTTATACATTAACCCCTTGTCTCGCGCTCCAATATAATCATTTAAACACAGTGTTATTCACGTCGCAGTTTCATTCGCATAACCATATATCTTTCAGCTACCCCTAATTTCTCACATGGATTTAGGATATGAATTCTTTGTGGTGGTGGTGGTTGTGATAATGGCAGATCAGTTGCTGAAGTTGGGTACAGTAGCCGAGTGGTTATGTTACTGAAATAGCAATCCAGAGTCCTTGGACTAACAATTCAGTAGAAGGTGAGTTCAAATCCCACTGTGATGATCTAATAATTTCAATTCAGTTCTTTTGAAATCTGGAAATAAAAATCTGGTATCAGTAAAAGTGCCCCTGAATTTGCTGGATTGACCTTAAAAACCCATATGTCCTTTAGCGAAGGAAACCTGACCTTACTTCTTACCCGGTCTGTCCTATATGTGACTCCAGTCCCAAATCATCGTGGTTGACTCTTAATTGCCTTAGGAAGTGCCCTAGCAAGTCATTCAGTTGTATCAAACCGCTCAGCAGTTCATGAAGAAGGCCCACTACCATCATCATCTCAAGGCAACAAGGGTTGGTCAATCAATGCCGCCCTTGCCAGTGACTCCTGTATCCCGAGAATGAATAATAAAAGAAAAAGGTTGTGATAGTGTTGGAGGCAGAGATGTTGGTTCTTGGAGTGGTATGGGGATTTTGGAGATGCTGATAACATAAACAGAGATGGTCTCCACAATATTGTATTGTCTACTTAATAAAATATTCAGTACCTATTAAGTAATACAGTAATATATTTAGTCACATTTAGTAATATATCGTGGATTTGTTTCTCTTAAGATCACATCCCTAAGATAGTGGACACCTTTACAGAAGTTGAACTGAACCTTAATTCAAGTTCGGTGATGACCTGCTCTGCCTCAGCAAAACCCCTGCCCACCAACAGTGACATTCAACTCCGCAAATCTAATGGAGAAATTCTAAAGGTGAGTCTCCCAAGGGATTATTTCTCTAACTTGCAGGTGTTGCACACTTGAATTGCGCTTCAGAACTCGAAGTACAGGCCAAAAGATTGTTACTCATAACCTTTTTTATTTATCTGATCAACGATTAAGGACATTATTCCAAACTTTTGCCTTTAGCAGGAATTCCTACATCCATACTATTACACAGAATTACATAGAACTTTACAGCACAGAAACACGCCACTCAGCCCAACAGGTCTATGTTGGTCTTTATGCTCCACACTAGCTTCCTCCCACCTTTGTCTCACCCTAGCAACATGCCTATGACCTTATAGAGATATGTGACAGTAGTATGATCACAGGAAGAGAAGCAAGAGCTACAGACACAGCAACATGATCGTAGGGAAGAGGGCTGTGTTCTGTAAAAACACCAAATGATCCTGGGGGAAATTGTTCCGGAGGTTTTGGGTACGCTGTCCCAGCAATGCCATGCCCGCGACCCCTCACCATCTCGCGCCATTCCCTTAATGCCCCGCGGGGAAAATTGTCCCATATGCCACGAGGCTGTTGCAGACAGATGTCAATCTTAAAGACTCGGAGGCCTTTAGCGCCGACTCTTGGGTCAACCCGATAATGGCAGCCCTTGCATCGACTGGGCCGCCATCATGAGCCCGGCAGTCCAGTTTTGCATGTCGGGCTGCTGGCCCAGTCTCACACCTCCCTGGTGGCCCAGTGGCGGCCACCAAAGGGCCTGCAGAGTGCGCAGAGGCCCTCCCCTTTAATGGAAGGGGAGTGGTGTTGTAACTCTACTTGGCCACATAGTGCTGGCCTGCTCCGCACGGCGCTGGACTCAGCTGTAACTGTAAACGTAGCTGTAACTTCCTTTGAAGGGCGTACGGCCCAACTCCAAGTCGGGGATGAGACTTCCGGGCTGGGCACAGGACGTCCCGGCCCCAGAAGGTTACCACCCCCAATCTGGGCGAGGGGCAATTTCTAGCCCGCAGAGTTGGGTGCCATCAGTGTACATGTGGAAGCTGAATCCATGTTTGTGGATAATGTCAGCAAGGGGCAGCAGATGAGGTCGAAATGGGGGTCAAAGATGGATCCCTGGGGAACTCCCGAGGTGTTGTTGAGGGAGTGGCAAGCCATTGTTCAAGAAGCTCTGCCTACAATTATATAGACAAGAGTGGAATCAAGCAAGGGCTGACCCAAGCTGTACAACAGAGGAGAGGCATTGGAGCAAGATGGTGTGATTGTCTTTTACAGTACCTGTTCCTTTAATGATGTTGCTTCCTTTAAGGGCTGATATTCCTGGGCCTGTACACAATTGTGCATCTCCAGATGTGTTCAAAGTCTACCCTTAGTGGTGCAGGTATGTGGTCGATAACGTGCTCCTGGGTCACCATCATTGTTTTCCCCAGCTTATCACCAGGATGTACATCACTCGGGTCCAGGCAGGAAGTTCTCTAAAGACGATGCCTTTCCCCTGCTCAGGGCCTCCCCCTGCAGCGAAACAATGAAATAGGAAACACAGTGAGTTAGTGATTGAACATCTGCCCATTACTCCGTGGTGCTGTGTGTCCTCTAATTAAGTAGCCAGAGTCCACAGCAACACAGATTGATCCTGGTCTATTGCATGCAGTGAGTTTGAGGGGTTATTCTCATCGCATGTAAGGAATATGGACTATGTAACTGTATGGAATTCCTTATTATTTTGTAGCATAAGGATTAATTACCATGTTATTGCGTGGAGGTCCATTTTCTGCCGCAGACACATGGTCAGTATGAATGACCATGCTAGCATATTGTCAGAAATTATCTGAAATGAATTGCAATATATTTTGTATTTTCATCTCAGCCAACCAAATCCATTATGCAAGGGGATGTAACCACTTCAGAATTCAAATTACCACTGATCAGTTCACGGGATGGAGGTGTATGGGAGTGTGGAGTCAGTACATCCACCGGCACTGACTCAAGGAGGTTCAAAGTCATTGTAAAAGGTAGGAGACTCCAAAAGCTTAATCCTTTGGGCCTCGCCATTCATGTTTTAGCTGATATATGGAGTCTTTTAACATGCAGCATCATTATTGTACACATGGTGTTGCCAATTTCAACAAATTCCACAGCTCCTGTAACTTGCTGTTTAATTTTCATTGTTGGCCCCCGCCAGCACAGCGTATGATGCATTGGAGAACGCAGCTTACAGTCCTGTCAGGCACAATCGCTCTCCATTTGTGAGTGGCACTGAGGAGGAATGGGTGCTGTAAACAGTGAGGAGCCCCTCTTTCTTTTTAATACTTTGTGATTTTATTTTCTCGAGATTTACAATGGATGAAAAGTAGCTGAATTGCTTGAGTTTAAGAGGTGATTAAATGGAAGGGTGCCACAGCTGTGTAATTATTCTTGTCAATGTGCAAATTAACACACAAATCCTTGAATGACAAAAGAAAAATA
Organism: Pristiophorus japonicus; assembly: GCF_044704955.1. Lineage (NCBI taxonomy): Eukaryota > Metazoa > Chordata > Chondrichthyes > Pristiophoridae > Pristiophorus > Pristiophorus japonicus. Next base: position 36,513,728 of record NC_091984.1, read on the forward strand.
GAAGAAAAGCAGCGAGTGGAATCTCTGTCCCTGAACTCTCAATCTTACCTGATCGATGAGCTGAAACTCTCTTCCATCCGATGGTCTGAATTGGAATGAGTTTAATCATACTGAACATAAATCTTAATGGAAGTTTGAAATTATACTTCGCTGACCAACATGAGATTACCATCTTCTTTCCCTAATTGGGTATCTTTTTCTAAATCTCTCTTGAGCAACTGATAGGCATTGCCGAACAACTATACGTGGATTTGTCTTCTCTCAACATTTTTTTGGTTGCGCAATGGGTCATCAGTTAGTTTTTTTTTCTTATTTAAAAATCAAACACTAATTGTTGTTCCAGCACCTCCGACCCCAGTAAGCATACCAGAGGTCCTGGAAAAGAAAAGCAAGCAGCTAAAAGTAAGGCCAAACAGTGAGAAATTTACTGGAGATGGACCAGTGAAATCGGTTAAACTCCTCTACAAGCCAAGGGACAGTGAGGCACAATGGTCTTCAATAGTCGGTAAGTCATAGCAAAGAAATGACTCATTTCACTGATAACAGAACAGTAAGGGATAGAAGGTTATATTAATCTTTGAGAACTTTATGTTGGCCCAGAAATTACTTGCGGATGCTTCCCACGGGCAGATGCCTCCGACCTGAAAAATTTCTACGAATTTACCTGGTGGTCCCGGAGGTACGGAGACTTCTGATCCTGGGCCTCTATGCGAAGGCCTGCATAGAGGCCCACATATTCCAGGGACTTAAGCGCTTCGTACGCGTCCCTGCTTTTATCAGTCGTAAGAATTTCAAGAGCATTCGTTGGGCAGAAGTTGGGCAAATAGCCCAACTCTCTGCCCGCTAAGGTCCGTTTCTTCCACCTGCTTGCGATCTGTCAAGAGGATTGCTTCGCATGCCTAAACCCGGAACTTGCGGGGACCCTACGGGCGTGTGCGCATCTCGTATGCGCCCGTAGGAGCCACGAATTCAAGGCCCCTAAATTAAGAGAGTAGAATTCTCGCAAGACTATTTTCACTCGACTTAAAGACCAATTGACGGGTATTAGCAGAGCAAACACTTGATAGGAGTGCCCTCTAGAGGACTGCTTCAGTTTTGCAGTTAGCTCTTTCCTTAACAGTTGCTGGGACCGAGTATCCTCTTTCTGGTGCTAGTTGTGGCTAAAAGTTTAAGAGATGGTGCAAAATCTGCCTGAGTGGTGATATGATAAAATGACTCTAACTTCCTAGATCAGTTCATTTATATATTTATTCATAGACACAGATATACACTGAGGCAAGTGTAGGGAGCATGCAAGCAATGCAAGAGAACATTCGTGTATAAGTGAAATTTAAAGGAGTGGGGACAATTGGAGCCGCCTCATGCACTAAACCTGTCAAAGTCTGGTCACTTCTGGCTGCAGATGTGGCTTTGCAGGTATTGGCAGGTGGTTACGGGGCCTCTCTCCTGCTGCCCAACCTGCCCAGCACCTTTCCAGCAATCCTCCGCTTCTTCCTAGTGCAGATGGGTATTCCCCTTGAGGAAACCCAGTGATGTCAGTAATGGTGCTGGGCGCATTCTTGTGCATTATTCAGTGTTGGTGGTCGTACATAGGTTGTGTGTTGATTGAGTGGAATCCTTTGTACTCCTATTTGTACAATTTACTTCTATGTTGCAACAGACTGCAGATTGGCAATAGATAGTAATGTAATGTGACTACCAAGACAAAAGTTTCCAAATGACACTGCTACAGATTGGTTAATGGAACTTAATAGCATCTTTGCTTAAATTAAGAAATGTTTTGTCTGCATTATTTCAGTTGATAATAATGAGCCAATCACACTGATGAATTTGAAGCCTTCAACGAGTTATCTGGTTCAAGTACAACTCACTCGCCCAGGAGAGGGAGGAGAGGGTCCCCCAGGTCAATATGCTATCTTAGAAACAGATTGCACCGGTAATTACCTGAAGGTTTTTAGATTTGTTTGACTGTTTAATGGTGTCTGTTGCTAATCTATCTCACAAAATCAAATATCTCAATGCCAACTCTTATATATGTACAGTATACGGTAGCTCAAGCAGATAGATGTAGAACGCTGTAAGAGCGTTTTATGCCCGGAACTAACCCTTGCACATGTACGGGCCTATATTCCAACTGCATTCTCTTGGTACAGAGCCTTACCTGCCAGAAACACCTTGGGTATTCGACCCAATACAGTATAGACAGAATAAAAGGGAATAAGTCACTGATGTATAATACCGTCTAGCTCATATCTTAGTGTCAGCTCCTGAACATGTTGCATACTAGCAAGGTAATAATTTGCTTGTGTAGTATAATATGGCTTGTGGATATCTTCGTGCCAACTCCTGTCCATATGTAACAGGAATAAAGCTGTATGCCCACCTCAGCAAAGTAGAAAATATTTAAGATTGTTAGTGATAAAGACAGTGGTATTGATTAGTCTATAATCACTAATGGGTACAGCAGCCATTTAACTAGCATGTCTCCTATAGAGGTAATGTCACATTTCCATATGATGTATGTATTAATGTCAGCTTTTTGCATAGTTTGTACTGTACATCTCACATAAATGTTCTTGCTATCTATCCATTGGCACTATACCATCCTGGTTTGTTCATTCTTACATCTCATCTTTCCAGTTATAAAATGCACCAGAACTTCATTTCTTTGCCTTTATTCAGAACCCACCACGGTGGCAAAGATTGATCGCGTCTTGGTCGAGGGCAGGGACACCATCTCCGTCAGCTGGAATATTTCCAAAGATCACGAGACCGGAAGTGGGTTTGTCGTCCAAGTCACTTGCCCTGGGAGTTCCATGAAGAAAGAGGTTGCAGTGCAGCCCCTCTCAGTGCGGTCCACACAGATAACCAATCTGGAACCTGGAAATACATATATGGTGGCTGTCAGGCTGTTCCATTGTGGCAGTCTGGGGCCACTGTCTGACTCAGTCATGGTGCAAGTGGATGGAGGTAATCTGGAACATTGGACAGCTATTTAGTTTTTCCATAAAGTTAAACCTGACAAAACAGGGAGGGATTTCTGGTTGCTTTTAACCAGCCAGAATTGAGATCCACAGCATTCTATACAAAAGTTTTTAAAAAGCATTAGTGTGGCATGATGGTATAGAGGCACCGAATGAAAGCCTAGCACCTGCTTACCATGAGGAAGGGAGGAATCAGACGAATGGTCATTACTAGACTATTCTCACACATTTCTTAGTTTTGCTTTTATTTTTGTGCTTATTAAGGTGTTAGTGCTCGGGAAATGGAAATCATTCCCAGTGTTGGCATCAAACTCTCCCAGGTCAGATATAACACAGCCAAATGCAGATTGAGATTGCTAATTATTGATGAATAAGGTTAGTTTTATGTTGTGGGCTCATACCCACAGGTGCTACATTGTGACTGTTCAAACTTGTTTCACATAGACCAGCAAGTCTTTCATCTCATCAGCAAGAGTTGGACTTAAACCGAGTGTCTAACCCACTGCGTTACTCACTTCCCCACCCAAATTTTGTAACATGCATGTTACTCTATCTAGGAGGATCACCTGTGCCATTGCATCAGTTGCCAATTTCTTGTGTTGCAGACAAATTTGTCAAGTGCCTGCTCCATGGTCCTGTCTCCAACAATGCAGTTGAGAGATTTACTTGTAAATTCAGGAGTCTGGAACTGACACTGCTGATCTGGGAGGCTTGTAAGGTATAGAGACAACAACCTGAAAACTGGGCAGTACACACACACCTGGGATGAGCAGAATGAAAGCAAAGTTAAAATATAAAATGAAATTATTACAATTATGGAATTTGTGCAGTGAACATTTTCAACATTTTCAAGACCTAGTTTAGGATGTTCTTACATAAGAACATAACATAAGAATTAGGAACAGGAGTAGGCCATCTAGCCCCTCGAGCCTGCTCCGCCATTCAAAAAGATCATGGCTGATCTGGCCGTGGACTCAACTCCACTTACCCGCCCGCTCCCCATAACCCTCAATTCCCTTATTGGTTAAAAATCTATCTATTTGTGATTTGAATACATTCAATGAGCTAGCCTCAACTGCTTCTTTGGGCAGAGAATTCCACAGATTCACAACCCTCTGGGAGAAGAAATTCCTTTTCAACTCGGTTTTAAATTGGCTCCCCCGTATTTTGAGGCTGTGCCCCCTAGTTCTAGTCTCCCCGACCAATGGAAACAACCTCTCTGCCTCTATCTTGTCTATCCCTTTCATTATTTTAAATGTTTCTATAAGATCACCCCTCATCCTTCTGAACTCCAACGAGTAAAGACCCAGCCTACTCAATCTATTATCATAAGGTAACCCCCTCATCTCCGGAATCAGCCTAGTGAATTGTCTCTGTACCCCCTCCAAAGCTAGTATATCCTTCCTTAAGTAAGGTGACCAAAACTGCACGCAGTACTTCAGATGCGGCCTCACCAATACCCTGTACAGTTGCAGCAGGATCTCCCTGCTTTTGTACTCCATTCCTCTCGCAATGAAGGCCAACATTCCATTCGCCTTCCTGATTACCTGCTGCACCTGCAAACTAACCTTTTGGGATTCATGCACAAGGACTCAAAAGAGTTTCAAAATTTTCTCAAAAGAGTTTCATGCACAAGGACCCCCAGGTCCCTCTGCACCGCAGCATGTTGTAATTTCTCCCCATTCAAATAATATTCCCTTTTACTGTTTTTTTTTCGCAAGGTGGATGACCTCACATTTTCCGACATTGTATTCCATCTGCCAAACCTTAGCCCATTCGCTTAACCGATCTAAATCTCTTTGCAGCCTCTCTGTGTCCTCTACACAATCTGCTTTCCCACTAATCTTTATGTCATCTGCAAATTTTGTTACACTACATTCTGTCCCCTCTTCGAGGTCATCTATGTATATTGTAAACAGTTGTGGTCCCAGCACCGATCCCTGTGACACACCACTAACCACCGATTTCCAACCCGAAAAGGACCCATTTATTCCGACTCTCTGCTTTCTGTTAGCCAGCTAATTCTCGATCCATTTTAATACATTTCCTCTGACTCCGCGTACCTCTATCTTCTGCAGTAACCTTTTGTGCGGCACCTTATCGAATGCCTTTTGGAAATCTAAATGCACCACATCCATCGGTACACCTCTATCCACCATGCTCGTTATACCCTCAAAGAATTCCAGTAAATTAGTTAAACATGATTTCCCCTTCATGAATCCATGTTGCGTCTGCTTGATTGCACTATTCCTATCTAGATGTCCCACTATTTCTTCCTTAATGATAGCTTCAAGCATTTTCCCCACTATAGATGTTAAACTAACCGGCCTATAGTTACCTGGCTTTTGTCTGCCCCCTTTTTTAAACAGAGGTGTTACATTAGCTGCTTTCCAATCCGCTGGTAGATTATAATGAATGCATCTGCTATAACTTCCGCCATCTCTTTTAATACCCTGGGATGCATTTCATCCAGACCAGGGGACTTGTCTACCTTGAGTCCCATTAGCCTGTCCAGCACTACCCCCCTAGTGATAGTGATTATCTCAAGGTCCTCCCTTCCCACATTCCTGTGACCAGCAATTTTTGGCATGGTTTTTGTGTCTTCCACTGTGAAGACCGAAGCAAAATAATTGTTTAAGGTCTCAGCTATTTTCACATTTCCCATTATTAAATCCCCCTTCTCATCTTCTAAGGGACCAACATTTACTTTAGTCACTCTTTTCCGTTTTATATATCGGTAAAAGCTTTTACTATCTGTTTTTATGTTTTGCGCAAGTTTACTTTCGTAATCTATCTTTCCTTTCTTTATTGCTTTCTTTGTCATTCTTTGCTGTCGTTTAAAATTTTCCCACTCTTCTAGTTTCCCACTAACCTTGGCCACCTTATACGCATTGGTTTTTAATTTGATACTCTCCTTTATTTCCTTGGTTATCCACGGCTGGTTATCCCTTCTTTAACCGCCCTTCTTTTTCACTGGAATATATTTTTGTTGAGCATTATGAAAGAGTTCCTTAAAAGTCCTCCACTGTTCCTCAATTGTGCCATCGTTTAGTCTGTGTTCCCAGTCTACTTTAGCCAACTCTGCCCTCATCCCACTGTAATCCCCTTTGTTTAAGCATAGTACGCTCCTTTGAGACACTACTTCCTCACCCTCAATCTGTATTACAAATTCAACCATACTGTGATCACTCATTCCAAGAGGATCTTTTACTAGGAGATCGTTTATTATTCCTGTCTCATTACACAGGACCAGATCTAAGATAGTTTGCTCCCTTGTAGGTTCTGTAACATACTGTTCTAAGAAACAATCCCGTATGCATTCTATGAATTCCTCCTCAAGGCTACCCCGTGTGATTTGATTTGACCAATCGATATGTAGGTTAAAATCCCCCATGATTTCTGCCATTCCTTTTTCACATGCCTCCATTATTCCCTTGATTATTGTCCGCCCACCGTGAAGTTATTATTTGGGGGCCTATAAACTACGCCCACCAGTGACTTTTTCCCCTTACTATCTCTAATCTCCACCCACAATGATTCAACATTTTGATCATTAGAGCCAATATCATCTCTCACAACTGCCCTGATCTCATCCTTTATTAACAGAGCTACCCCACCTCCTTTCCCTTCTTGTCTATCTTTCTGAATTCTTGCACATCAACACTGTACCCTCGTGATTTCCACTGATATTTTCTTTTCATACCATACGTAAATTCAGCATACCAGTGGCAAAAATAATTTTGCATACCTGCTTGTCCCTTTAAGGTATTTTCATTTTCATCTGAAATCATATGATCTATAGCTTTCCATTTTCCTGTTTAAAACCCATATTTCTGGTCAAGCTTACCAATGAGCGCATGAGAAAGGACAAATGGAAGGTTTGAAATCCCCCTGTAAAACACAATTCTGTCACTATACATAGAGCTGTTATTTTGGTCTTCCTCTGCCCTTTTGAAGGTAAAACCTCTGGCACAAGCCAGATGTATGAGAGTCAGGCAAATTGGGTCCTTTGTTTAAAACCCACAGTGTCATATTGAGACCTGCAGATATACAAATCTACATATTCTCTGTTTTGAGCTTTTGCCTACAATTAATATGAAACACCTCATATAGAAAAGTCCCATTTTCATGACACGTTGCTCCTCAAAGGTAGAGTACATAGGCTTATCATTGACTAGCTTCCCTTAGTTGGCCTGTGCACAGAGCAGATTTAAACCATATTAAAAATTGTTTAAAATGGCGGCGGACTCCCAACTAACCCAAGAAACGCCATCTTTTTGCTAAGCCTCATAAAATGTGCAATAGGACAAAGGTTTTGTCTTACGTATGTCACTCTGTTGTTATGTTAACAGAAATGAACAATACTGGAAACCTTCCCTCAACTGTTCGATATAGATCGCATTTTGTCTGACTATTTTAACAAAAACTATTCTTCGGTAGTAGTTGTCACTCTTCCATCTAGCAAGGAAAAATCTCCCCTCCCTCCTGCCAACGTAACAGTGGCCACTACATGGACTACCTTTATTCCTCTGGAATGGGGTAACATCTGTAGTTTGGCAGGGACATGCCAATCACTGCCTTGGATCCTAAGTAACCATGGTTTCATCAGAAGTTCCCATGGAAATCATGGCATTCCAAGGCCAATTTCTGTGTCATGAGAATATAAATTTCATGGCAAGACTGTCCCGGGTTTGGATACATCTCGTTAAATGCAAAATAAATATTTTTAAATACCACCTCGAGTCGAGCTCAACTGATAGCTATTTTTCACAGAAAAAAATATGCATTTCAAAATGTTTCTAAACACAGTTTACAATGGGTTTGAATCTCCCTGTGCTGTTTAGCTGTTTTCAGTAATCACTGCTACTTACACTGCTACTTAACAGCCAGCTGTCTCACCCTGACTGCACACATAGTCAGGTAAAGTACCACACCTATATGATTCTATACACATGCGCCTGCATGCACAAACACTCACACTATACTAGACTCAGAGCTTCGACAAACCATTAAGGAGTCGCTATCAATGAGATTCCACCATCTGCACACATTTCATACCTTGATCACGTCAGGTGGCGATGAGAAAATCGTGTTCCTTGGCACCATTTGGAATCAGAACACTTGATAAATGCTTTTCTCAGTCACCCAGTACACCAAGACAGGCATTGATTCAATAGCTACAATTGGTGAAAGTGGAATACGTAGGCAAAGAATGGCAGAGAAGGCTTTCTGTGTTAAGTGCAGATTCTGCTGTGATTTCCATGCAGCACTGTGGACCCAGGTTGCAATAAATTAAGATAAAAAGACTGCATTTTTCCTTTAAAATTCTTCTGCTTATCAACATGAGGGATGTTGGTGCTTCCCAGATCAAGCACCCAGTATCTGCAACAGTCCCATAGAAAGACTGTTTTATACAGGGCACAGTCCCATCGTATCTCCATGTTACACAGGGCACAGTCCTGTGGTACTTCCATGTTACTCAGGGTATCCATAGAGAATAGAATCGTAGAATCATAGCATGGTTACAGCACAGAAGGAGGCCATTCGGCCCGTCGAGTCCTTGCCGGCTCTCTGCAAGAGCACTTCAGCTGGTCCCACTCCCCGCCCTTTCCGCGTAGCCCTGCAATATTTTTTCCTTCAGGTACTTAACAATTCACTTTTGAAAGCCACAATTGAGTCTGCCTCCACCACCCTTTCAGGCAGTGAATTCCAGATCCCAACCACTCGCTGTGTAAAAAAGTTTTTTCTAATGTCGCCTTTGGTTCTTTTGCCAATCACCTTAAATCTGTGTTCTGTGGTTCTCGACCCTTCTGCCAATGGGAACAGTTTCTCTCTATCTACTCTGTCTAGACGTCTTATGATTTGGAACACCTCTAACAAATCTTCTCTCAACTTTCTCTACACCAAGGAGAACAACCCCAACTTCTCCAGTCTATCCACGTGGCTGAAGTCCCTCATTCCTGGAACCATTCTTGTAAATCTCGTGAACCTTCTCTGCTTTTTTAATTTTCCTACCAAAGTGGATAACCTCACATTTTCCCACATTATACTCCATCTGCCAAATTTTTGCCCACTCACTTAGCCTGTCTATATCTCTTTGTAGATTCTTTGTGTCCTTCTCACAACTTGCTTTCCCACCTATCTTTGTATCATCAGCAAATTCAGCTACATTACACTCGAATTGTACCTTTTAGTTTCTGTCAATTTATTACACTGATTATAGTGCCAAGGTATTACACAACATGAATGTTGTTGTGTTACATAAGGTTATAGTGCTATGGTAGCACTCTGTTACACAGGGACAGTGCAATGTGATGTACGGCACATATTACAATTTTTCATTTTACCCAAAATACTTTCGCAGAATATTCTGCTTTACCTGGGTGTAGTAGCACAGAGTTACACAGGGTTTCAGTATCAAGGCACTATCATGAGTCTCCCTTGGTTCAGTACCATGAAATTTCTTTGTTCAATTATGAATTATGAATACCCTAGGTGGGCCCTCTTTGAGAGTCAGTACAATGTAAATGAAGAAGTTGTTCTGTCTGTGTAGGCCCACCATCTCCCAGAGGCCTACAGACCATACCGTTATCCCTGACCAGCATATACTTGAAGTGGCTGCCGCCCCTCAGTGCAAAGGCAATAAACAAGTACACCATCGAGTACCAGCAGATGGAGCCTCCCAGCGAGCCCACGTGGATCGATACAACTGCTGGAAATGAAACTGTCAAAGAGCTGAGTCCCAGCACACGCTATCAGTTCCGTGTTCGTGCGCAGTCTAATGTGGCAGGTGAATGGAGCGCTCCTGTCACATCTTGGACCTTCAGTGACTGTAAGTGATATTTTTCCTGTTTCAGAGTTGCCGTCTTTGGCAGTCTCTCTCTGTTGAGCCCTCTCTCTTTGCTGCTTTTGCTATTGCCAATTTTCTCATTCTCTGATGGAAAGAAAGATAAGTCCTAAATATTTACCTTATGATCAATGCTAAAAGTAGACACAGGTTGCTCTGATAATCTGCAGTCCTTTCAGAAACGAGGCCTGGACCTGGATTTGCCGGGGCCGAGGCCCGAATCCTTGAATTTTTCATTCTTTTTTCAAGTAGCCCCCAGGCAAGGGGGTATCGGGGTGGGGGGAGTATCTGCACACATCTTCTGAGGAGGACTAGGCACCCCACCCCCCCATTCCATCACCACTTGCTCAGCATTTTTCTGCTAAACTTTCTGGCCTCATGTGAATGGTGGGTATCCCTAGTGGTGTGGTGCCACTCAGTGGGATGATAATTAAGGGACCTCCCCCTGACCCTTCAGATGTTGGTGGGCTCAGCAGCAGAGGTCTGGGACAACATCAGCTCACATTCACTCCGAGATGCGTTTTCCTGTGGATTTTCAGGGCCAGTCCCTTTTTAAATGGCTGACCACACGGAGTTCATATCTGTTTGAAAGGGCAAGGACACAGGCATGTTCCTTGAAGCAAACCTGATCAGGTTTCCCTGTGTGCCTCCAAACCCAAGCACCCGTGAGTGAAGCCAAACTGCCTTCAGCATCCTTGATGGTCACTGACTTTATTCTGCTTCCCTCAAAGTGACCTGATCTCCTCCAGATCAGCTTTTCTTCTAACCAAAATGTTGCTGCATTTTCCTTTAAACATTTTTCAGTGTAGTTGTCCTGCATATTGTCAAAAGCTAAAGGCAGCATGTAAACAGTACAATTGTGCCGCTGTTTTGCTAACTGGTGAATAAATGCTGCTTATGTGCTTGCTAATTATTATGCCCGGTTATCTCATGCTGAAGTAACACCACCCAGCCTCCCCACTGCCCCCTAGCTGACAGGCTCAGATCTGTCAAGACAAGACAGAGCAGGGCCAGCAGTGGGAGGACTGTTTCAACATAGAACCAATTTTAAATTTATGCAGAACTCGATTTGCTTGGATCACTGGCATATCCATAACAAAAAAACTGAACACAAGCACCAAAAATGTACCGTAGCTTCATAATATATCAAAGAGGTAAACTCTTGAAAATTAAATTTTAAAAAATTACACCTAGCTTTCTTGTACGCGCAAGAATCCTGTTATAAAGAAAGAAGGGCTTGCATTTCTATAATGCCTTTCACAACCTCAGGATGTCCCAAAGTGCTTTACAGCCAATGAAGCACATTTTTGAAGTGTCGGGACTTTTGTAATGTAGGAAACATGGCAGCCAATTTGCACACAGCAAGATCCCAATAATGTGTTTGTGACCAGATAATCTATTTTTTAGTGTTGTTGGTTGAGGGATAAATATTGGCCAGGGCTTCCCTGCTCTTGTTTGAAATAGTGCCATGGGATCTTCTACATTCACCTGAGAGGCTCATCTGAAAGACAGCACCTCCAACAGTGCAGCACTCACTCAGTACTGCACTGAAGTGTCAGCTATAATCTATGGTCAAGTACCCAGAGTGGGACTTGAACCCACAACCTTCTAACTCAGAGGCGAGAGGGCTACCCACAGAGCCACAGCTGATACCTGGGAGGCAGGTATTTACTAGTAAACTGAGGTGAAATTGTCTCCAATAGATGCGAGCATGGGAATCAAAGTGTTTATGTATCCAGAATATTGGCATGACACTCTGTTCCCTGAGAGCTTTACCAAGATGTGTACTTCTCTGCCCAACAATAACCCTGGACTCTGGGGGAAGTCTGCGATTGCCTTTGATAAACTAAATGAATGATTATTCTCTCCCTTATTTTTAACCCCAGCTATTCCGCCAGCACCTTACAATGTTAAGGTATCAAACATCACCGACACATCTGCGGTGATCTCTTGGGTGGTACCGCAGAAACATGCCATCTCTTCTGTGGTTATAAGGTGTAAAGTCTACGGGGCTGCAAAATATACTGAAGTCACACCGATCAATTTGGCAGAGATGCCAACTTCAGAGTACGTCTTGCACAGGTTGCAGGCCGAGACCCCCTACCTAGTGGAGGTTTTAGCCAAGAACAATAAGGGAGAAAGCAAGCCAAACCCAATGAAAGAACTTCGAACAGCAGAAACTCCACCAGGTAAGAATTGTTAGAACTCAGCTAACTACAGTGCACATCTGGATATGTGCACATACATATGGATGTAGAATTATGTATGTGTATATGGGCATATATTACTAATATTCAGCCTGTATATGTGTTAAGGGCATCAGGCCTATCTTTATCTTTTCCTAACACAACAACTTTCATTTCTAAACCGCCTTTAATGTAATAAAATATCCCAAGGTGCCTCATTAGAGCATCATCAGACAAAATTTGACATCAAGCCACATAAGGAGATATTAATCAGGTGCCCAAAAGCTTGGTCAATAAGGTAGGTTTTAAGGAGCACCTTAAAGGAGGAGAGAGAGATAGGGGGGCAGAGAGGTTTACGCAGGTAATTCCAGAGCTGAGCAACTACACAGCTGAAGGCACGGCCGCCAATGGTGGGGTGAAGGAAATCAGGGTTGCACAAGAGGCCAGAATTTGAGGAACACAGAGTTTTCGGAAGGTTGTAGGGCTGGAGGGGCAAGGCCGTCAATGGATTTGAACACGAGGTTGAGAATTTGAAATTTGAGCCACTGCCAGACTGGGAGCCAAAGTAGGGTGAGCAGGAACTTGATCCCAATCAGGATACGGTCAGCGGTGCTTTGGATGAGCTGAATGAAATAATAGGAGAGGTGGGAGGTGCGGGTTAAGGAGGGCCTTAAAGGATGAGAAAGGCTGAAAGATGGAGGGGGATAGGCATGTAATTCCAGAGCATGGGGCCTAGGAAGCTCTGGGCTCGGCTGCCACTGGTCGGGCAAAGGAAACAGCGGGTGCATGAAAGGCCAGAGTTGGAGACCATTTTGGGTTTGGGTGGGCGACCATTTGGGCGATATATGGGCGAAATGCTGAAAGTAGCGCTCGCCGATAATCTGGGCGGTATTTGGGCATTAGTTTCCATTATAAATAGTATTCTGGGCATTGCACGAGTGATGATCAGATTTTATTTTTTTTAAATGGGCGGGCGGTTCAGCTGTATGCCGAAAGTTTTGCCTGCGATAAATGGGCGATAATCGGGCGGCAGTTTCCATTTATCATCAAAAAGAACGGTGAACTGAATCTCGGCGATTATATGGACGCTAAATGGGCAGTAAATGGACGGATATATACCGAAAGTCTAGCCCTAGATTCAGCTTACTTGAGTGGGTGCAATTTGTGCTCTGGATCTCACCTGAGTAAAAAATCCATGCAGAGCAACTGTATTTATTTAATTACAGACTGGCTAACCTCAAAATTACATGCCTCTGCTCCTTGACACAGATTCCTGCAGCTTCAGAACTGATCTTCATTGAATGAGCTTAGCTATGCAATGGTGCTTTGCAGAAGGTGCACTTGCACAGTCGGTAACACCCAGAATCCTCACAAGTCCAGCAATGCCATAAGCCAATTGTTGCGCTTGCATTTGCTTTGTGGCTTCGTGGAGGATTTCCTTGTCATTTGGTTGTACAGCTGATTGAAGAGACCCAAGGACATGCGAGGAATAAGAAAGGGATCTTTCCAAGTTACTCAAAAGGATTTCTGTTTCCTCACATCGGATCTGTTCCTTTTCCTCAGCTACTTCTAGTGTGGTTCAAGTATTGGGGATTTTGGAGCAGCCCCTTGGTGATGATCAGCAGCTCTTGATGGCAATCGTGGGCTCAGTGTCCGTGACCTGCATGACCATCCTCCTTGCACTCCTGGGCCTCTTCTGCGTACGTAAAACCCTCTTCCAGCGCCGCCGAACCTTCACTTACCAGTCTGGATCTGTAAGTAGCACTCAGGTTAAGTTAAATACATAGTGCAATTTGCTAGTTTTATTCAAATTCAAATTTCAAATTAAAGCTTATTCCATGGAAATCTGGCAATGTTGTTGCTTATGATTCCCTACTGGTTGTGCACATGCATATTTAGATTTGTTGCTAACCCAGGACTGCCAACCAATAGGATTTTATCATGAGCATCTTAACTTTGGCCATTTTTAATTGGCCTTTCACAATACCAGTTCAAAAGCCCGCAAGCTCGTTTCACTTTATCTTTCTCTCTTTCTGTACTTTTTCCTGCTCTATTCTCACTCTTACTTGCCTTTAGAGTTTGCTTTTCACATCTTTCTCTGGCAGACGAAGTAGTAGAAGCTAAAACGTAGGGCATTCAAAATGAGGCTGAATGTAATAAAGGAAAATGTAGAAGGATGAGCTTCGATGGATCAAGTAAGCATTTTTCATCCTTGACTTTTATTACGTTTTCTCCTTTCTGCCCCTGAAGCCTGCCTTTTCTTTCTCTTTTTTTTTCCTTTTCTCTTTTTGGTGCTAGTCTGCCCTTTGTTTTTCTACATCTTTGTTGACCAGCAGGTTTCTAAACAAGAGCAGCCTTGAGGAAACGGTACAAGTTGAACAGGCTGTTAAAAAAATATCTGGCTTCAACAAAAACTATGTTGGTCACTAACCTTAACATGTAAAGGGTCTTTTGTCTGTCAATCCATGAATCTCCTGACTTTTTTTTAACCACAGACCTTACCTGTCTTTTTAAATGAAACGTTTGCACTCTGGAGCTTGACATTAAGAGTGAGGGTAAGTCTGTTATTGTCACTGGTTCCTTGCACTGGTTCACACTGAGACTGAACCATAAAATCAGCTATATTGTCACTTGCCGCATGGAGCCGACTGGTACTGTTTAAACTAATTTTATCTGCAACAGATCAAAGTTAACCTCAAAGCATTTATCCCATTTCTATCATATAGAACTTTATTATAGGTCTGTGTTGTTTGAGGAATAGATTCCATGTTGAAATTCTTTCAGATACGTACTTTCATATTTTTAATTGTTATAACTCATTATCCTGGGGTAAACAGATCAGTTTAGAACTTGCATGAACCACTTAAGTCTCTGCTGTTGCTAAGACGTGCTGTATAACCAAAGGACAACAAAAAGACAGCAAGTAGGTAACCTTTAGTTTTATTTGTTTGTTTTGAGGGTGAAGAGACAGTCCTTCAGTTTAATTCTGGAACTCTGACGCTCACGCGCAGGCCAAAGCCACAGCCCGAGCCCCTTACCTACCCCATCCTACAATGGGATGACATCAAATTTGAGGATGTTATTGGAGAAGGAAATTTTGGGCAAGTCATCAAAGCTTTGATTAAAAAGGATGGACTGAAGATGAACGCTGCAATTAAAATGTTGAAAGGTATTTCTTTATTTAAAATTTAAAATGGGGCCTATGGCCTGGAGTTTCTGCACAATTGTGATGTTTTTTTCAGTGCCAGATATTGGCATAGCCGATGATAAAGATCCTGGGATTCTAAGCGCAAATTGCAATCAACGCAACTCAAGTTTCCGAAAACTTTTGCGCTAGTTTTAAATACATTGTGCTAGAAGCCGGGCCCACCCACAAAACTCGCCACACCCCGAGGGTGAATTCATCACCATCGGGAGTTTCCACCAATTGCGCTCGTTTGCAGTCCTTTGAGGAGACTCTAAAAATCAAGCTGGATCTTTTGTGCGCAAGGAAGCACATCGGTACATTTTGAAAGATTTTGAATGAAATTGTTTTCAGGATCCAAAATTGGCCCAGAGGCCGTCCCCCTCCTGCAGTGGTATACCGCCGTACGCTGCTCCCTCTGATGGCCCCGGCCTGCTGATGGTCTTGCAGGCTGGGACCGCGCCGCTGCATGCTGCTCCCTCTAAATGGCAAACAATAAATCTATGACTAGCGCATCAAGTGTAGAAGCAGTAAAAACGAGTCTTTGACCACGGAATGGCATGGTACAACTATTGTGTTCCTAACACAGTTGAGACTGCACTCAGGGAGGTTAAAGTAACAGTGACCTCAGTCTTTATTAAGACACTCCAGATTGAGGAACAGGCCTTAAGGGCCGGCTTATATACAGTGCTCCCAAGGGATGCTGGGATCCCTTGGGACTTCAGGGGATGCGCTCCCTGGTGGCAGAAACATAGGAGAGCATGCTTTACAGATACACAACATCACTCCCCCCCCCAAAGTCAAAGTGGAAACTATTTACAAGGTGAGGTGTTCGGGAGCCTTTCTTTCCCTGGTGGACCGCCTCGGTACAAATGTCTGTTCTGGTGTGTTGGCTGTGCGCTCGCTGGGCTGCCGTGTTATTGGCCCTGCAGGGCTGCTGGGTGAGCCTGGCCTTGCTGGACTGTTGGGCGTGATGGGTTCAATTTTCTGCTCCGGGTGGTGTCGTTGATCCTTTGGGTGTGTGTTGTGGGCTCGAAAAAGGTGGTGTCTGCTGTGGGTTGTTCAGGGCAGTCTGTGAAGCGCACCCTCATTTGGTCCAGGTGCTTTCTGCAAATTTGTCCATTGTCTAGTTTGACGACAAACACCCTATTTCCTTCTTTAGGTATCACCGTGCCCGCGATCCACTTGGGACCATGTCCATAGTTTAGCACATACACAGGGTCATTCAGATCAATTTCCCGTGACACAATGGCGCGACCATCGTTTACATTTTGTTGCTGCCGCCTGCTCTCTACCTGATCATGCAGGTTGGGGTGAACCAGTGAGAGTCTGGTTTTAAGTGTCCTTTTCATGAGTAGCTCAGCCGCGGGCACCCCTGTGAGCGAGTGGGTTCTCGTGCGGTAGCTGAGCAGTATGCGGGACAGGCGGGTTTGGAGTGAGCCTTCTGTGACTCATTTAAGGCTCTGTTTGATGGTTTGTACGGCCCGCTCTGCCTGCCCTTTGGAGGCTGGTTTAAATGGGGCCGAGGTGACATGTTTGATCCCATTACGGTTCATGAATTCTTTAAAGTTGGCACTGGTGAAACATGGCCCATTGTCACTGACCAGTTTGTCAGGCACGTCGTGGCTGGCAAACATGGCCCTCAGGCTTTCAATGGTGTCGGTGGCGGTGCTTCCTGACATTATTTCATTCAATCCATTTTGAAAAAACATCCACCACCACCAGGAACATTTTACCGAGAAATGGGCCTGCATAGTCGACATGGATCCTCGACCATGGTCTGGAGGGCCAGGACCACAACGTAATGGTGCCTCTCTGGGCGCGTTGCTTAACTGAGCACACACGCTGCATTGCCGTATATAGGACTCTAAGTCAGAGTCGATAGCAGGCCACCACATGTGGGATCTGGCTATCGCTTTCATCATTACTATACCTGCGTGTGTGCTGTGGAGATCCGAGATGAACGTCTCCTTGCCCTTTTTGGGTAGCACTATGCGGTTACCCCATAACAGGCAGTCTGCCTGAATGGACAGCTCGTCCTTTCGCCGCTGGAACGGCTTGATTAGCTCTTGCATTTCAACGGGGATGCTGGCCCAGCTCCAATGCAGTACACAGTTTTTTACTTGGGACAGCAGGGGATCTTGGCTGGTCCAAGTCCTAATCTGGCGGGCCGTGACAGGTGATTTATCATTTTCAAACGCTTCCATGACCATCAACAAGTCTGCGGGCTGCGCCACCATCAACAAGTTTGCAGGCTGCGCCATTTCCACCCCCTTGGTGGGCAATGGTAGCCGACTGAGAGCATCCGCACAGTTCTCGGCGCCTGGCCTGTGGTGGATGGTATAGTTATATGCTGATAGCACGAGTGCCTACCTTTGTATGTGGGCTGAGGCATTAGTATTTATCCCTTTGTTTTCAGCAAACAGGGATATGAGGGGCTTGTGATCGGTTTCCAGCTCAAATTTGTGGCCAAACAGGTACTGATGCAATTTCTTTACCCCGAACACACAAGCTAATGCCTCTTTCTCAATCATGCTGTCAGCCCTCTCGGCCTTAGACAAGCTCCTGGAGGCATAGGCGACAGGTTGCAACTTCCCCGCAATGTTAGCTTATTGTAACACACACCCGACTCCGTACGACAATGCATCACATGCTAACACAAGTCTTTTACACGGGTTATACAATACAAGCATCTTGTTGGAGCATAAAATGTTTCTGACTTTCTCAAAAGCAATTACTTGTTTTTTTCCCCATACCTAGTTCTCACCTTTACGCAATAACACATGTACGGGCTCTAAGAGGGTGCTTAACCCCTGTAGGAAGTAACCTGTGGTGTATGTAGCACACAGATCACTGACTCCACACAGTCTGGTGTTAATCTAACTGCTGTGACCTTCGTCCTTTATTGTTCAGCTCCAGAGTGCCTCTCAGGTGTGGTGGTCAGCCTTTTATATTGCCTGTTGCAGGTACTTCCAGGTTTCCCACCACAGTGCCCTCTGTGGTGTACCATTGTGCTTATATTACATTTAAGGTACCAGGACGATACACACATCAATACATAACATTACCAAAATAGTTGAGGAATCCCAGGAACGACCGCAGCTCCGTGATGTTCTGTGGCCTGGGCACATTCCTGATAGCCTCTGTCTTGGCGTCAGTGGGCCGAATGCCATCCGCCGCGATCTTTCTCCCCAAAAACTCCACTTCTGTTGCCGTGAAGACGCATTTCGACCTCTTCAGCCGCAGCCCTACGTGATCCAGTCACTGGAGGACCTCATCCAGGTTTTGTAGGTGCTCGACGGTGTCCCGGCCCATGACCAATATGTCGTCCTGAAAAACCACCGTGCGTGGTACCGACTTGAGTAGGCTCTTCATGTTTCTCTGGAAGATCACTGCAGCCGACCGAATTCCAAACGGGCATCAGTTGTTGATGAACAGTCCCTTGTGTGTGTTGATGCAGGTGAGGCCCTTCATGTAGGCCAAAGTCAGGTCGAGCTTGGTGAACATCTTGCCTTCTGCCAGCGTCGCAAATAGGTCATCTCCCTTAGGTAGCGGGTATTGGTCCTGTAGCGAGAAGCGATTAATAGTTACTTTATAATCGCCGCAAATCCTGACCGTGCCATCACTTTTGTGTACTGGAACAATCGGGCTGGCCCACTCACTGAATTCCACTGGGGAGATGATGCCCTCGCATTGCAGCCTGTCCAGCTCGATTTCCACTCTTTCCCTCATCATGTGAGGTACCGCTCGCGCCTTGTGGTGAACGGGTCATGCCTCTGGGACCAAGTGGATCCGCACCTTCGCCCCGAAAAAGCTTCCAATGCCTGGCTCAAAAAGGGAAGGAAATTTGTTGAGAACCTGGGTACATGAGGCCTCAGCGACATGTGATAGCGCTCGGATGTCATCCCAGTTCCAGCTGATTTTGCCCAGCCAGCTCCTTCCAAGCAGTGTGGGGCCATCGCCTGGAACAATCCAGAGTGGCAGTTCATGCACCGTGCCCTTGTAGGTGACCTTGACCATGGCGCTGCCCAGGATAGTGATAAGCTCTTTGGTGTACGTTCTCAGTTTCCTGTGGATGGGACTCAGGGCTGGTCTGAGTGCCTTGTTGCACCACAGTCTCTCAAACATCTTTTTATTCATGATGGATTGGCTAACGCCAGTGTCCAGCTCCATGGCCACGGGTAAGCCATTCAATTTTACATTTAGCATTATAGGTGGACGTTTCAGCGAAAATGTGTGCACCCCGTGTACTTCAGCATCTGCCTCCTCTCTCTGAGACTCGAAATTGCTTTGATCCACCTTGGACCGATCTTCCTCTGTCACGTGGTGGTTAGCAGGTTTTGCAGAGCTTGCAGCTCGTCTGCAAGCTCGTTAGAGGTGACCCATTGATCCACAGCTCTTGCAAACATATCTTTTGAAGCGGCATGAATAGGCTGAATGGAAGCCTCCACAACGCCAACAAGATGTGAATTGCCTTGCATTCACCTGAGGCCTGCTGGCAGTTGCAGACTGGTGGTTTCTGCCCTGTACATTTCTGCTCGCAAACACAGTTCCAGTTAATTTATGAACATTGCTAGCACTTGTGTGCTGAGAGATTTGTTTGGTGTTATCACTGGTGGACATAAACGCCTGTGCTATCGCAATGGACTTGCTGAGGGTCGGTGTCTCTACAGTCAAAAGTTTTCATAGGATGGTCTCGTGGCCAATGCCCAGTACAAAAACATCTCTGAGCATTTGCTCCAGGTAGCTATCAAACTCACATTGTCCTGAAAGTCGCCTTAGCTCGGCGATGTATCTCGCCACTTCCTGACCTTCAGATAGCTGGCACATGTGGAACTGATACCTCGCCATCAGCACGCTCTCCCTCGGGTTAAGATGCTCCCGAACCAGTGTACACAGCTCCTCATATGACTTATCTGTGGGTTTCACCGGAGCCAGAAGATTCTTCATGAGGCTGTAGGTCGGTGCCCCACAGACCATGAGGAGGACCGCTCTCCTTTTTGCAGCGCTTCCTTCTCCGTCCAGCTCATTGGCTACAAAGTACCGGTCTAGCCATTCAATATAGGCTTCCCAGTCCTCACCCTCCGAGAACTTCTCCAGGATGCCCACAGATTCGTATACTCGTCGCCAGTTGTTGTGTTCCTAACACAGATGAGACTGCACACAGGGAGGTTAAAGTAACAGTGACGTCAGTCTTTATTAAGACACTCCAGAGTGAGGAACGGGCCTTCAGGGGATGCACTACCTGGTGGTGGAACATGGGAGTACATGCTTTACAGGTACACAACAATATCACATAATGTCGCGCTATAGCGATTCCGGTACTATGCTCACGGATGCACCAGTGTCAACTTCCATGGGTATCCTGGTTCCTGCGACGACTACTTGGATGACAATACTTTGCGTATCGCTGTTAGATACCTTTCTTGCCCCTGATGATGACAAGCTCCTGAAACTCCTCGTCCTGCTGCTTCTCTTCAACACTATGTAGTGTCCGGCGATTTCTATTTTTAGCATTGCCAGTCGGTTTACTCTTCTGTTGACACACCTTCAAAACATGCCCAGTTTTCTTGCTGTTGAAACACTCTGCCTTCACATATGGACAGCTTTGAGTGATGTCCTGTCTCAAGCACCATAGTACGACTTCAATGCACTGTTACCTTAGCCAGTTGCTGAGGCCTTGGGGCCCAACTGCCTTTTACTTTTAGACTGCAGCCGATTCACCTCTGTTGTCTGACGCCTGGAAATTACGCGAAATTCTCAAGAGTATTGGTTGGCCATATCCATCGACATGGCTGTTGAACAAGCTAACTCAAAAGTCAAGTTAGGGGTTGTCAATAATTTACTTTCGATGCATTCATTTTTCAACCCACAAATAAAGTGGCCATGGAAATCTCGGTCCTGCAAGTTTCCAAACTGACAGTGAATCGCTAGCTTTTTTAAAGCGATAATATACTCACTGATACCCTCGTCATTTAATTGATCGCGTGTTCCAAAATGATAACTTTCAGCAATTTCCAGGGGCTCAGGCCTGTAGTGCTGTTCTCCTTCAGTGGCGTGTCCTATGGTTTGGCGGGATCAAGCACATTTTTCAGGGTTTCATACACCTCGGGGCCTGCTTCAGTCAGAAAAATAGCCCATTTCCTTTCTAAAACCACCCGGTTACAGTTTACATCATCAGGGACTTCGACGATATACAGTGAAAAACATTTCTAGTCATTTTACATATGCTCCGAAAGTCTCTGGCGACGGAATTCACCCAAGCGCCCGATTGTTCCCATAGGCGTGGCCATCTGGACTCTGGCAACGTCGACAGTTTAAGCACATGTGACCGAAATTTACCTTGGACTTTTAAGTTTTTCTGAAAAACGAAGAACCTCTAACAGCCCCTCCATCAATTGGCAGGAGTATCCTCCAACAAAAATTTCAACTAGGGAATCTGGAAATCACATCCTCATCGATTGAGGAGACATTTTTTTTAAGCAGCGAGTTGTTATGACCTGGAATGCACTACTTAAAAGGGTGGAGCAAGCAGATTTAATACAACTATCAAAAGGGAATTGGATCAATACTTGAAGGGCAAAATCTTGCAGGACTATGGAGAAAGGGCAGGAGATGGGGACGAATTGGATAGCTCTTTCAAAGAGCCAGTCCAGTCACGATGGGCTGAATGGCTTCCTTCTGTGCTGTATAATTCTATGATTCTAAAACCAGAAAATTAAATGGGGCGCTAAATGGGTAGCAATTGGCGTAAGCAATTTCTGTCCATATTTCTAATCAGTTATACCCACTTTATGCGTGTTTATTGAGAGCAGTTGATTCAAAAATCTAGCCTCCTTCATCTGCAGGTAGGAAGTAGCTATGCAAAAACAATATTGTCCCGTACAATAGCCACAAGTCACATGTGGCTAATTGAGAATCCAGATGCGGCTAATTTAATTCCTGATGAGTAAATTATGGGCCAAAAAGCACGGTCTCTTGGGGCGCATACGATGCGAACACGCAACTGTAGAGGCCCCACAAGTGCAGATTTTAGGCCGCAATGCGCATGCGCCTAAAACCAGCATTTCCAATCTATCAAAATGTCTTTTGACAGATCCAACGCATCCCCGAGAGAAAGGCCTTCTCAGGCGGAGAATTGGGCTATTTGCCCAACTCTTGCCCAGCGACTGTCCTTCAAACTCTTACGCCTGGTAAAAGCAGACGTAAGGCTTGCTTTTACCAGCATAAGAGTTTTAATAGATAGAAAAAATAAATATTATTACTTATTTTTATATTAAAAACCCTGTCTATGAAGGTAAGTTTATTTTTAACACTATTAAAACATTTTTTTTTAAATTTCAATAAAATAAATTTTTCTCTACAACATTTAATTTAATGCAATTTCTATTAATTTAAAAGAAGTGAAGTTTTTTTAAATTTATGTTTGTGTTTTAGTTGATTTTAGGGGTATTCTCATTGATGGTAATGGGAGGTCAGAGCTCTTATAACTATGAATAAGAATACTACATTGTGATTGGTGGTCCAGACCCATGTGATCCCAGGATACGCATGCGCTTCTGGAATACGTGGGGCCCTACGCTGGACTGTGCAGCTAGGCCTCCGACCACAATTCTTGGTCCAATAAATGAGTAACAGACACCTTCGTTGGGCAAGTGATCTCAATCTTCATATTCACATGGCGCCTGCATGTGAACTTGAACCTTTTTGTGTGTTTGTTGGTGAAATGGTAAGACGAAAAGAGTGCGTTTTTGAACATTGCTTATGCTGTATTTCCTTTGCTACTGAATGGTGATAGATGTTTGTTAAATAAATATGCACATGTGAAGTACTTTACCTATACTGGGTAAGTGTATGTAAGGCATGTTTTTTTTACTAAAACTGGCACTGGTGGATACAACGGTGTCATGGTAGTCATGTCTGACAGCGGTCACTATGCTAAAAGTTTGTAACAACATTGTGTGGTACTTTACACAGAATTTGCCTCTGAGAATGATCACAGGGACTTTGCAGGAGAGCTGGAGGTTCTGTGTAAACTTGGGCAACATCCCAACATCATCAATCTGCTGGGAGCCTGTGAGAACAGAGGTAAGAATTGAAACCCCAAAAAATTCTACACAAATGTCAAACAAAACAGACTACAGGACTCAGCAATATGAAGGAGGGTCTGCCAAAGTATATCAAACTATTTGAGGGTGAAATTGCCCCGTGGCCCATCAGGGGTCGCTAACCTTCCCGGCTCGGTGCAGGTAACTCCTGGGTCCTGCCCCCGGCGTGAAATTGGCCTTTGTGACCCGGGAACGAGGAGGAGTGCTGCCTCGGGCACTCCAATTCATTTTGGGGGCGCACCCGAGATGCTGCCGCGGCACTGAGGTCAGCGCCGCACTAATCAGGTCAACGCTTCGCAGCTGCTCCACTGAGCGCTAACGCGCCACAATGCCCCTGCCTTTAATTTAAAGGGGAGGGCTGCTGTGAACTCTGCAGCCTCTTTGGTGAGCATGACTGGGCCACCAGGGGCACTTTTGACTGGGCAAGTGGCCCGGCACACAAAAGGCAGTGCCGGGCTGCATTATGGTGGCCCGGTTGAAACGAGGGATCAGTTCCTATGGACTGGAGCGTAGCTAATGTAACACTACTTTTTAAAAAGGGAGGGAGAGAAAAAACGGGTGTTAGCCTGACATCAGTGGTGAGGAAAATGTTGGAATCAATTATTAAGGATGAAATAGCAGCGCATTTGGAAAGCAGTGACAGGATCGGTCCAAGTTAGCATTGATTTATGAAAGGGAAATCATGCTTGACAAATCTTCTGGAATTTTTTGAGGATGTAACTAGTAAAGTGGACAAGGGAGAACCAGTGGATGTGGTGTATTTGGATTTTCAAAAGGCTTTTGACAAGGTCCCACACAAGAGATTGGTGTGCAAAATTAAAGCACATGGTATTGGGGGTAATGTACTGATGTGGATAGAGAACTGGTTGGCAGACAGGAAGAAAAGAGTCGAGATAAACGGGTCCTTTTCAGAATGGCAGACAGTGACTAGTGGGGTGCTGCAGGGCTCAGTGCTGGGACCCCCAGCTATTTACAATATACATTAATGATTTAGATGAAGGAATTGAGTGTAATATCTCCAAGTTTGCAGATGACACTAAGCTGGGTGGCAGTGTGAGCTGTGAGGAGGACGTTAAAAGGCTGCAGGGTGACTTGGACAGGTTAGGTGAGTGGGCAAATGCATGGCAGATGCAGTATAATGTGGATAAATGTGAGGTTATCCACTTTGGGGGCAAAAACACGAAGACAGAATATTATCTGAATGGTGGCAGATTAGGAAAAGGGGAGGTGCAACGAGATCTGGGTGTCATGGTACATCAGTCATTGAAAGTTGGCATGCAGGTACAGCAGGCGGTGAAGAAGGCAAATGGTATGTTGGCCTTCATAGCTAGGGGATTTGAGTATAAGAGCAGGAAGGTCTTACTGCAGTTGTACAGGGCCTTGGTGAAGCCTCACCTGGAATATTGTGTTCAGTTTTGTTCTCCTAATCTGAGGAAGGACGTTCTTGCTATTGAGGGAGTGCAGCAAAGGTTCACCAGATTGATTCCCGGGATGGCAGGACTGACATATGAGGAGAGACTGGATCAGTTGGGCCTGTATTCACTGGAGTTTAGAAGGATGAGAGGGGATCTCATAGAAACATATAAAATTCTGATGGGACTGGACAGATTAGATGCATGAAGAATGTTCCCAATGTTGGGGAAGTCCAGAACCAGAGGACACAGTCTGAGGATAAGGGGTAAGCCATTTAGGACTGAGATGAGGAGAAATGTCTTCACTCAGACAGTTGTTAACCTGTGGAATTCCCTACCGCAGAGAGTTGTTGATGCCAGTTAATTGGATATATTCAAGAGGGAGTTAGATATGGCCCTTACAGCTAAAGGGATCAAGGGGTATGGAGAGAAAGCAGGAAAGGGGTACTGAGGTGAATGATCAGCCATGATCTTATTGAATGGTGATGCAGGCTCGACGGGTGAATGGCCTACTCCTGCTTCTATTTTCTATGTTTCTATGTTTCTATGTTTCTATGTAACAAGAACGTCAGCTGACAATAAAACATGGCGGCCCGGGGCACAAACGGCCTCCCCTTTAAGGGATGCCCCAGGCGGATGTCAGCGCCCCACAAAGCAGGCACAGACATTGGCTTGTGCCAGCCTGGCGTCCCGCAGGGCAATTTTCCCTGCGGGGCGTAAAGATGTCGGCGCTGGGCGGTGAGGGGTCGGCGCGTGCATGGCGATGACATCATCACTGTGTGCGCACCGATCCGGGGCGCAAAATGCGGGGCACGGTGCTAACTGCCAATCGCCCTCAAAATCCCAGGTGCCACCGTCGCCCGCCCATGGTCGAAAAGGGGTTGCGCGCCATTAGCGTCTAACAGCGGCGCTAATGAGGCACAAAAAAGGGGCAATTTCGGTCCCTATGTATTTTCAAATACAGGTTAGAATGGGACTCGGTGCACAGATTTGTACACAGCTAGCCTTCATAATCATAGTTAACTGCATTTGTAAATCTCAAAAGTCTTTCAGACTCACACATCTTTATATTTATTTGAGATGGTATCAGTGAGTATGTACGAGTCAGGGGTTAGATCAGGTAGTGTGTAAGAGTCAAGATTTGGTCAGCATATGTGCAGGGGTCAAAGGTTAGGTCAGCGAGTGTTCAGGAGTTATGAGTTAGGTCAGAGAGTGTACACGGATTAAGGGTTAGGTTCGGTCATGTATAGAAGTTAAGGGTTAAGTGAGAGAGTGTGCAGGAGTCAAAGGCTAGGTCAAGAAGTAGGCATGGATTAAGGGATAGGTCAGAGAGTATGCAAGAGTCAAGGGTTAGGTCATAAAGTGCCAAGCGTCAGTCACAGTAACTTTGTGGCGTTATCAGATTCTGATGTGATGGCTTAAATGTGTCTGTTGTATGACTGACCAGGTTACCTATACATCGCTATTGAATATGCCCCATTTGGAAACCTGTTGGATTTTTTACGGAAAAGCAGAGTTCTGGAAACAGACCCAGCATTTGCAAGGGAGCATGGAACTGCATCAACGCTGACTTCGCAACAGCTGCTACAGTTTGCATCTGATGTGACAAAGGGAATGCAGTATCTGAGCGAGAAACAGGTGAGCAGTGGTATTAAAGGTGTTTACATATTTTATTTATTTACTTGGCATCATTATGGTGTCGACTGATGAGAATCTTAATCATTGTGAGTGTGCATGTTGGCAGTGTGTGTGTGTACGTGTGTGTATGTGTGTGGTCCATATATTCAAACGTGTGTGCGTGTGTGGTCCATATATTCAGACGCATCTGTATACAGTTGCCCACTGGATGTGTGTACATGTCAGTGTTCACTAGCTGTATATGCACAGGTTGTACATGTGAACTTGCACCAGGTATGTATGTACTCACAAGCTGTGTGGGTGTGTGTGTGTGTATGTGTGTCTGTGACTGCATGTGAGTGTCTGCAGTGTGCAGTTAACTGTATGAAGATGAAGGGCATTGTTTGAAATTCTGTGTACTGAGTTGGCGAAGGTTTTAACCTGGGTGTGAAAGTGTATGCACTGTGAGTACTATGTATGTGTGAATATTAGGTATATATAAAATAATGTAGTTAGCTGAATTGTCATGCATAGTGTGCTGCTATAATAGCTGGCCATGTGAGTGTGAAGAGGTATGCAATGCTGGATATTTGGTGTGTAGTTTACTGTATGAAAGTGTGCACTGGCTGCAGGTGAGAGTCTGAGATGGATTTGTGAAAGTGTGCAGTGAGTTGTTTGTGTATGCTTGCTGAGAGTATGTGACTGTATGGCCTGGCGCTGAGTGGATATGTACATGTGCGTACATGCTCATAGTGAATGTGATGGCAGAGTGAGTCTAATATACTGAGCTTCAATCCCACTAGGATTGTACTCTTTGAGCTTTGATATGTCTATATATTGCTGAAGTACTCTTTGTTTCCAAGTCTTATGCAAAATTTCTCTCAGTTCATTCATAGAGATCTCGCAGCCAGAAATGTGCTAGTGGGAGAAAATCTCGTGGCTAAAATCGCAGACTTTGGGCTGTCGCGAGGGGAAGAGGTGTATGTGAAAAAGACCATGGTAAGATTTAATAAAACATTTTATCCTGCAGATTGTTAGCTTATTTCTCCCTCATTAAAGCCTCCTGTGAATCCTGTGACCATATTGTTCTGCACTGACAATGACTCCAGGACTTGAGCATATTATCTGGGCTAACACTTTAGTCCACTGCTGAGGAGAGTTGCATTGTCCCGAATTCCATCCTTCGGTTGAGGTGTTAAACTGAAGCTATATCTGCTTGTTCCTGTGGTTCATATGGATGCTAATGATCCTGTGGCATTATTCGAAGGAGAGCATGGAATTCTCTTGGTGTTCTGGTCAACATTGTTCTCTCAACCAACACAAATAGATTAGGTGATAATATATCTCATCTGTGTGTGGGATCTTGCTGTGTGCATATTGGCTCCCTAACACCAGCTCCTCAATTTCAAAGTGCTATATAATTGTTAGATTTTCTTTCTTATCATGAAGAATTTATTACATTTTCGTAACCTGCCCTGTAATCATAACATAAGAACATAAGAAATAGGAGCAGAAGTAGGCCATATGGCCCCTTGAGCCTGTTCCGCCATTTAAAATGATCATGGCTGATCCGATCATGGACCTGGTCCACTTCTCCGCCCGCTCCCCATAACCTCTTCCATTATCGTTTAAGAAACTGTCTATTTCTATCTTAAATTTATTCAATGTCCCAGCTTCCATAGCTCTCTGAGGCAGCGAATTCCGCACATTTACAACCTGCTGAGAAAAGAAATTCCTCCTCATCTCAGTTTTAAATGGGCGGCCCCTTATTCTAAGATTATGCCCCTAGTTCTAGTCTCCCCTATCAGTGGAAACATCCTCTCTGCATCCACCTTGTCAAGCCCCATCATAATCTTATACGTTTCAATAAGATCATCTCTCATTCTTCTGAATTCCAATGAGTAGAGGCCCAACCTACTCAACCTTTTCTCATAAGTCATCCCCCTCATCGCCAGAATAAACCGAGTGAACCTTCTCTGAACTGCCTCCAAAGCAAGTATATCCTTTCGTAAATATGGTAACCAAAACTGTACGCAGTATTCCAGGTGTGGCCTCATTAACACCCTGTATAACTCTAGCAAGACTTCCCTGCTTTTATACTCCATCCCCTTTGCAATAAAGGCCAAGATTCCATTGGCCTTCCTGATCACTTGCTATACCTGCATATTAACCTTTTGTGTTTCATGCACCAGGACCCCCAGGTACCGCTGTACTGGAGCACTTTGCAATTTTTCTTCATTTAAATAATAACTTGCTCTTTGATTTTTTTTCTGCCAATTTGCATAACCTCACACTTTCCAACATTATACTCCATATGCCAAATTTTTTCCCACTCAGCCTGTCTATGTCCTTTTGCAGGTTTTTTGTGTCCACCTCACACATTGCTTTTCCTCCCATCTTTGTATCGTCAGCAAACTTGGCTACGTTACACTCGGTCCCTTCTTCCAAGTCGTTAATATAGATTGTAAATAGTTGGGTCTGTTGCGGTGGATTGGGCGGAGGAAATCAAGTTTGATCCAACGGCCATGAAGGTGGAACAGCAATGCACTGTGGAGTGTATAGGCCATGGCAGAGCACGAAAGACATCATGGACTTCCACTGCAGCCAACGAAGTCTTCAGTTGTACCAAATTTTGGGCCACTGAAACCCGGCTTCTGCGGAGGAGAGAGTGGGATTGCCCCTGTGCACCGGCCTTCCCACTTTAAAAGCATCTATGCACAGGTTTGTGCTAACCATCATCCAACATACCAAGTCCTGCGGCGATGGGGGAGGGACGAAGCGACAGGTGGAGGTGATCACTGGGAGTCATAGCCTCAAACCTGCACGTAGGCGGCCTGTGGGCAAGTGGTCGCTCGACTCTGTATCCAGGGCAGCAGAGGAACCCGGCAGCACCCCAGGCGACTGAGCAGCCCTCTTTAGGACAGCACTGCCCACCCTTTATAAGGGAGGGGCCGAGAAAAGGTGGACCAAACATTGCCCGCCCTTCCATTAACTGGCCAGTTTACCGCGGCTGGCAGTTCAACCCATTCTGCGGTCGAAAATACAGCAACAGTCGAAAACTTCATAACACAAGAAAACTTCTTCTCGGACAATGGAACGTTCACACACTCTTAGACAGAGCTGACACTACAAGACCGGAAAGAAGGACTGCCCTTATTACAAGAGAGCTGCAGCGTTATAACATCGATATAGCGGCTCTGAGTGAGACAAGACTTGCAGAGAAGGGCTGCATGAGTGAACTAGGTAGTGGCTACACCTTCTATTGGAAAGGCAAGGCAGAGAATGAGAATAGGATCCACGGAGTTGGCATAGCAGTGAAGACTTCTCTTATGCAACAGTTTTCGAATCTGCCTGAAGGGATTAACGAAAGACTTATGAAACTGCGTTTCCCCCTGAATGCCAAGTGCCACATCACCATTATAAGTGCTTATGCACCCACCCTTCCAAGCCCCGATGAGATGAAAGAGAGGTTCTATGAAGATCTAGACAGACTGGTCAGGTCCACACCTGCTGGGGACAAGTTGATCATCCTGGGTGATTTCAACGCACGAGTTGGAAAAGACAGCAAGCATTGGAAGGGAGTCATTGGACAGCACGGCACAGGAAAATTAAACAGTAATGGCCTCCTCCGCTTGAGTATCTGCGCGGAGAACGACTTGACTATCACAAATACTCTATTCAGGCAGGCTGACAAGTACAAAACAACTTGGATGCACCCCAGGTCTAAGCAATGGCACATGATAGACCATGTCATTGTAAGAAGGCGAGACAGCAAGGATATAAAAATTACAAGAGCCATGCGGAGAGCAGAATGCTGGACAGATCACCGTCTAGTCAGATCCACTCTCCAGCTGTACACTGCTCCACTTCAGCGCAAGCATCCAAAACCAAGCAGAAGTGCCTTTAACACAGCTAGGCTGAAACATCAATGCTACCGTGAGCAGTTCCAGGATGACCTCGATAACAGGCTGATGTCTCACGGACCGCTCTTCGGCAACACCACACAGAAGTGGACAAAGTTCAAACAGATGGTGACAGACTCAGCAAAGACAACTCTTGGAATTAAAAAGAAGGTACACCAAGACTTGTTCAATGAAAACAACGTTGAGATCTGCAAGACGCTGGATGAAAAGAAAAAAGCATACCTAGAATGGCAAAATGACCCTTCCCCAATTTCCAAGAGGGACCGCTACAGACACATGCAGAGCAAAGCACAAAGAGACCTTCGCCAGATGCAAGATAAATGGTGGCAGACGAAAGCAGAGGAAGTGGAACATTATGCTGAAACTCACAATACAAAGATGTTCTTCAGCGCCATCAAGTCAGTCTATGGACCATCAAAACCCAGCACTACTCCACTCCTTTCAGCAGATGGCAGCACTTTGATCAAAGCCAGGACTGGCAAAAATGAGAGGTGGAGAGAACACTTCAGTAATCTTCTTAATCGACCTTCAACAGTGAACAAAGAAACACTTGACTCCATACCCCAACAACCTATCAAAGAAGATCTTGATCTTCCTCCCAGCATGGACGAAGTAAAGAAAGCCATCAACCAGATGAGTACTGGAAAAGCTCCAGGAAAGAATGGAATCCCTGCCGAAATCTACAAGGCAGTAGGCCCAGCAACTCTCGAGGCCTTTCATGACATAATAACTAGCATCTGGGAAGATGAAGACATGCCACAGGACTTCCATGACGCTGTGATAATTTCCCTCTACAAGAATAAGGGCAACAAAGCAGACTGTGGCAACCACAGGGGAATATCGCTTCTGTCCATTGCTGGGAAGATCATCGCCCGCATAGTATTGAACCGACTCCTAGCTAGTGTCTCGGAAGTAAATCTTCCAGAAACACAATTTGGCTTTCGGTCTGGTCGGAGCACAGTGGACATGATCTTTGCACTCAGACAAGTGCAGAAGAAGTGCATTGAGCAGAACATGGACCTGTACGCCGTATTTATTGACCTCACCAAGGCCTTTGATACTGTCAACAGAGCAGCGCTGTGGTCAATCTTGATGAAACTTGGGTGCCCAAGGAAGTTTGTCCACATCATCGAGCTGTTTCATGACAACATGACAGGTGAAGTGCTCTCAGACGGCACAACCACAACCCCATTTGCTATCTCAAATGGAGTGAAACAAGGTTGTGTACTCGCTCCAGTTCTGTTCAACCTATTCTTTACCTGCGTCTTGAACTATGCCATAAAAGACTTGGAGTTTGGGGTCTACCTGAAATATCGATTAGATGGTTCAGTTCGACCTCCGCCACCTTGCTGCAAAGACCACAGTACGGAAACGACTCATCCTAGAGGCACTTTTTGCTGACGACTGCGCCCTTATGGCACACAAGGAGAGTGACCTACAATTCATACTCAGCAAATTTGCTGAGGCAACAGAATTATTTGGCCTAACCATCAGCCTTAGTAAAACCAAGGTTCTCTATCAGCCTGCCCCTGGCACCACAGCACCTGCTCCCACAGTCTTCATTGGTAGTATACAACTAAAGTCAGTGGACAGCTTCAAGTACCTTGGCAGCACCATATCAAGTGATGGGTCCTTGGACAAGGAGATTG
This sequence comes from Pristiophorus japonicus, assembly GCF_044704955.1. Taxonomy (NCBI): domain Eukaryota; kingdom Metazoa; phylum Chordata; class Chondrichthyes; family Pristiophoridae; genus Pristiophorus; species Pristiophorus japonicus. The sequence goes on from NC_091984.1 coordinate 36,545,638, forward strand.
ATGCAAGGATCTGTAAAGCCAGCCAGGCACTTGGTCACTTGCGCACTAAGGTGTTGAGTTACCACCACATCCGACTGTCAACTAAACTATTGGTGTATAGAGCAGTCGTTCTCTCATCTCTCCTTTATGGATGTGAGACCTGGACACCCTACAAGCGTCACATCAAAAAGTTGGAAGCTTTCCATATGCGCAGTCTCAGATCTATACTCCCCATACACTGGCAAGACCGGGTGTCAAACTTTGAGGTTCTGGAGAGAGCACAATCAACTAGCATCATGCGATCATGCGAGCCCAGTTCCGGTGGGCTGGACATGTCATCCGCATGGATGAGTCAAGGATCCCTCATCAGCTTCTTCACGGCGAGCTCTGTGAAGGTCGAAGACACCAGGGGCACCCCCGCAAGTGCTACAAAGATTGCATCAAGGCTAACCTCCAGTACTGTGGCATCCGACCAAAGGACCTCAAGAATACAGCAGCTAATAAAATCCAGTGGTGAACCCTCACGAGGACTGCCTGCCAGACTTTTGAAGAAAGCCGATGTCAACGCTTGCGGGACACGAGATAGACGACATCAGGTGGCAGTACTGTCAGCATCAGGCACATCGAACTTCCCTTGTCCGACGTGCAAGAGACTATGTGCATCTAGAATTGGCCTATACAGCCACTTGAAGACACATGCCATTGATGATTAGCACATCAACGTCTTTGTTGGATACGACAGACTACCAAGAAATAGTTGGGGTCGCATCATTGATCCCTGTGGCACCCCACTACTTACTGATTGCTAACCCGAGAATGAACCAATTATCCCGACTCTCTGTTTTCTGTTATCTAATCCTCTATCCATGCTAACATATTACCCCAACCCCATGAACTTTTATCTTGTGCAGTAACCTTTTATGTGGCACTTTGTCAAATGCCTTCTGGAAGTCCAAATACACCACATCCACTGGTTCCCCTTTATCCAACCTGTTCGTTACATCCTCAAAGAATTCCAGCAAATTTGTCAAACATGACTTCCCCTTCATAAATCCATGCTGACTCTGCTTATAATGTTTTTTCAAATGTCTTGTTACTGCTTCTTTAATAATGGACTCCAACATTTTCCCAACCTCAGATGTTAGGCTAACTGGTCAAAAGTTTCCTGCTTTTTATCTGCCTCCTTTTTTAAATAGGGGTGTTACATTTGAAGTTTTCCAATCTGCTGGGACCTCCCCAGAATCCAGAGAATTTTGGTAAATTACAACCAATGAATCCACTATGCCTGTCGCTACTTCTCTTAAGACCCTAGGATGCAAGCCATCAGATCCAGGGGATTTATCCACCTTTAGTCCCATTATCTTACTGAGTATCACCTCCTTAGTGATTGAGATTGTGTTACGTTCCTCTCCCCCTATAGCCCCTTGACTATCCACTGTTGGGAATTTTTTTGTGTCCTCTACCATAAAGACTGATACAAAGTATTTGTTCAGAGTTTCTGCCATCTGCATGTTCCCCATCACTAATTCCCTGGTCTTATCCTCTAAGGGACCAACATTTACTTTAGCCACTCTTTTCCTTTTTATATACCTGTAGAAACTCTTGCTATCTGTTTTTATATTTTGTGCTAGTTTACTTTCAGAGTCTATCTTCCCTTTCTTAATTGTTTTTTTATTGTTCTTTTCTGGCTTTTAAAAGCTTCCCAGTCTTCTGTCCTCCCACTAGTTTTGGAGACATTGTATAACCTTGTTTTTAATTGGATACCATCCTTTATTTCTTTAGTTGCCCACCTTTTCTTTTAACCCTTTCCTCCTCACTGGAATATATTTTTCTTGAGAGTTATGAAATATCTCCTTAAATGTATGCCACTGTTCATCAACCATCCTACACTTTAATCTATTTTCCCAGTCCACTTTAGCCAACTCTGCCCTCATACCTTTATAGTCTCCTTTATTTAAGCTTAGTGCGCTGGTTTGAGATCCAACTTTCTCGCCCTCCATCTGAATTTGAAATTCAACCATGCTATGATCACTCATTACAAGGGGATTTTTACTCAAAGATTGTTTATTAATCCTGTCTCATTACCACAGGACCAGATCTAAGGTAGCCTGCCTCCTGTTTGGTTCCGTTACATACTGCTCAAGGAACCCTACCCTTATGCATTCTATGAACTCTTCCTCAAGGCTACCCTGACCAATTTGATTTGTCCAATCAATATGGAGGTTAAAATCACCCGTGATTATTGCTGTTCCCTTTTTACAAGCGCTCACTATTTCTTGGTTTATACTCCGACCAACAAGAGTTGCTACTGTTAATTCTTCTGTAATTAACTTTATTTGGGACACTATTTTTTTCCCTCTGCTAATTGTTTAGGGGCGGCTCCCAGTGCGATGGATGGCAATCGAATCCTTGAACTACAGTGTCTATACAACAAAAAGTGATGTGTGAGTAAACAATAATTAGGAAATGGATTTTGGAGTAGTTCTGTTCATGTCCTTTGAATATATTACTCATTAATGTGCTCATGCAACCAATGGCATCTGATCTGGGGAGAAATCTTCTGAAGGAAAACAGGACTTAACAATCTTCGAACAGAATCTTGGGAATGTGCTGCATTGAAACATCTGGGGAGAAACTTTCAACTTTGTGGAGTGCAGGCGGGCATTAAACAGGTACCCATTATACACCTGGCCCGATTCGCCTTTCTAAACAGAAAGTAAGGTTGGGTGGAGAGTCTTAACGGGCGGCCAATCTGATACTGCCCGTTTAACACTGAAATTGAAAGCTGCACCCATGATTTCTAAGAATGCAGTTTTGTTAGTTGCGAAGAAAAATAGTTTCCCTATTATTACTAAAGGAAGAATTCCCTACCTGGCTCGTACTGATATCAAACCAATAGAAATAAACTATGATTTTTAAACATTTTTAATAGCATTTTATTTATTAGTTTTGTACATTCATAAGTATTGATGAGGTTGCAGATTATTCTGTATTTATACAACAAGCAATTCCATTTTTTAATTTAACAGAAAGCGTATTGAAATCAACCCCCTGTCAATGCATGCATACAGAAGAAAGAGAAACAGAACTGTTTAAGGCAGTGATAACTGGCACAAGGCCATCCTTCTTCAGAGTGTCTCTTGGCACCACTGTGTCAGCCAGTGAGTTGAAGGTGGGGCAGGACTCACAGCAGGTCTCACAGCAAACAGTTTATTTTACAGCAAACAAAATCTATTTACTCAGAAAATGGAGTCTATTAAAATAGGGCACGGCAGCAGTCTACAGAGTCTATTTAAAAAGAGTCGCTACGAACTACAACTCGTGACCGAAACTACAGCAACTTCTCCCGGTAAAAACAGGGTGATTTCTCCAGCAAAATGCAGCGAGCAGAGGATAGTTACATAATACAGACTGTGTAAGGAAAATCAATCCCAGCCACTTGCAGCAGTGCGGTCTCCAGGTGTGATCGACGGGGAATGACCTAATCATCTCCATTCTGGCCAGGAATAGTGGTGTCGCTATATGCAGCCATCCTTCTTTGCCACCTGATATTGTTTGTGAAAGTGCTTCCGCTCCCACCTCTGCACCCATCCAAGTTTCCTTCCAGAATTGACGATACACTTTAAAAAGGGAAAGAGGAGTACAGTTGTATCATTATCATTCAGCCCCAGGGAGATAGATCCCGGCCGTCCCTGCTGCTCGGCTGTAGCATGGTTCTGGTCATCTCCGTCACTGGGCCACAAACAGGTTCTTGTGCTTCACCACATTTGTTTTACAACACAGTGCACCACAGCAAGGTTTGCATGTAGCTACTAACTACTAGTGGTTACAAGATCACCTGATAGTGACAGATGAAGAAGGCCATTCAGCCCATCTTAATTTGTCCATTCAGAAAGACCCCACCTCTCCCAATTTCAGCATCTAATTGTTTCTTAAATGATTCCAGGATTTTTGCTTACTGCATCTGGCAGTTCATTCCATGTGCTGATCATACTTTATGCAAAGAACTTCCAGATACCAGTTTTACTTTTTACTAGTTTTATCCTGATAGTTGTATCCTTTCAATTCTGGTAACATCCTTGTAAATATGTTCTGCACTTTTTCCAGTGCTTCAGTATGCAGACCAGACCCAGGGAAATAGATCCACAGTACTCCAAGTGTGATCGAATCAAGATACTATATAAATGTAACATTACCTTCCTCATTTTGGATGAACCTCAGTACTTTGTTTGCTCTCTTTATGCCCTTTATGACCTTATCCCTTTCCTAAACTACAGAATATTACTCTGCATCCCGAACTTTGAGTTTTGAGGCAATCCTGGCATACGTGGCCTTTATGGTCCTTATATTATTTCTCCCTCTCTCTGTGTGTCGTTTACCCCTAGGTGGACTACTATCATTGGATCCCTTGCTGCCTCTTTCAGTTAACCTTCTAAGCTATCCTCAATATATACTGTTGTAGTTCCTGGTAAGCAGCTCAAAATCCTACAGGTATCGTCTTTATAGAATACCTGGCTAGCTACTTTCCTAAAAAAGAATCCCCCAAAGACTACTGTTATTCTGTCACCTGTAAACTGTGTCTTAGTCCAGGCTGTCCTCTCTGGTTTTCTTGCTGCCTTTTCTTCTAAGACTTATTTTCCTGATGATCACCATCTTATTTGTCATGTATTTCACCATCTTGCAATGACTATAGGTATGAAACTGTAACTCATGCATACTGTACCTGTACCCTTGTAATGCACACCCTGACCACAGGGAGTGAGCTCCTCACCTGGGCTTCCAAGTATAAAAGGGGAGGCCCACCCAGGATCAGCACTCTTCAATCCTGGGAATAAAGTGAAGGTCACAGAGTGACCGTGTCTGATATATCCATGCCTCGTGTGAGTTGTAACAAGGTGCAGAGACACTACATCTGGTGACGAGAATCGGGAATCACCGAACCACGAGGATGGCCACCGGCAGCACAGAGGAATGCTATTGTGTGGGTGAGGACTGGGACGACTTTGTGGAAAGACTCCAGCAGAGCTTTGTCACAAAGGACTGGCTGGACGAGGCAGCAGCTGACAAGCGGAGGGCGCATCTATTGACCAGCTGTGGTCCACAGACATATGCACTGATGCAAGACCTGCTCGCACCCCAAAAGCCAGCGGACAAGTCCTTCGAAGAGCTCAGCCAGCTGATCAGTGAGCATTTCAAGCCAGCAAGTAGTGTACACATGGCCTGGCACCGGTTCTAACCATCGGCATTGGGAGGGTCAAAACATCTCGGACTGCATGGCGGAACTGCGGCGTTTGGCCAGTCTCTCTAAGTTCTCTGATGCCTGCAGGGGGGGGATGTTAAGGGACTTTTTCATCAAGGGCATTAATCATGCCGGCATTTTCAGGAAGCTCATAAAGACTAAGGATTTGACTTTAGAAGGGGCAGCGTTGATAGCTCAGACCTTCATGGCAGGGGAAGAGGAGACTAAGCTAATTTACACACATAGCCCTGGTTTCAATGTTGCGATGAACCAGAGAGCTAATATTGTAAAAAGGACACAGAACCCCACAGGCAAGCAAGGGCAATTCAACACCGTCCAGGCAGCAACTAGCTCCAGGGTGGGCCTGCAACAGGGATAATGGAAAAGGGATCGGCAATTCATGCTATCATGAGGAACAATGCATCCTGTGGTGGGACAATTAACACCCTCCATCAGAGTGCTTAGAAACAGCCAAACGAGCCATCAGAGAGGAATGCCTGGGAATAGCCCTTTTGTTAACAGCAATCTCAGCTCATGTTGGAGATGTGGGGGCAAACACACTGCAACAATCTGCAGGTTCCAACTTTACACCTGTAGGATTTGTAATGTCAAGGAAAACCTGGCCAGGATGTGCAAAAAGGCAGTAGCGAGGCTAGTCTGCGAGACAGACGAACCAGACGAGGGGTCTGAAATGCAGGATGAGGCCTGGGGAACAACCATGGATGCTGAAGTTCAGAGAGTTCATGTGGCCGACGTCCACTGCTCATAAACCAAAATGCCACCCATGATGATGAAAGTCTTACTGAATGGCATCCCGGTGCACAAGGAGCTGGATACCGGAGCTAGCCAGTTCCTCATGAGCGCCGAACAATTTGAGAGACTATGCCCACACGGAGCTAGCAGGCCCAAATTGGAACACATTGAGACGCAGCTACGTACGTGCACCAAAGAGATCATCCCAGTGCTGGGCAGTGCAAATTTGGTGGTAACGCATAATGGATCACAGAACCGGCTGTCACTCTGGATTGTTCCAGGAAATGGCCCCACGCTCTTGGGGAGGAGTTGGCTAGCTGAGATTAATTGGAAATGGGGGGATGTGCACGCCATTTCATCTGTGGAGCGAAGTTCATGCTCGCAGGTATTGCAAAAATTTGAGTCACTCTTTCAACCCGGTGTCAGAACGTTCGAGGGCACCAAAGTAGTGATACGCATCACTCCGGCCGCCAGACCAGTGCACCACAAAGCCAGAGCGGTGCCGTACGTGATGTGTGAAAAAATTGAAAGTGAACTGGACAGGCTGCTCAGAGAGGGCATAATTTTGCCCATTGAATTCAGCGACTGGGCAAGTCCCATTGTTCCCGTCCTCAAAGCAGATGGCTCGGTTAGGATTTGTGGCGACTACAAAGCCACCATCAACCGAGTGTCGCTGCAAGACCAATACCCGCTCCCGAGAGCGGAGGACCTTTTTGCCACGCTGGCAGGTGGTAAGCTGTTCACGAAGCTGGACCTCACTTCGGCCTACATGACTCAGGAACTGGCTGAAGAATCCAAGTTTCTGACCACCATCACGACACACAAAGCATTATTTGTTTACAATAGGTGCCCGTTTGGCATTCGTTCGGCAGCGGCTATCTTTCAGCGAAACATGGAAAGCTTGCTCAAATCCATCCCTGGAACGATCGTGTTCCAAGACGACATCCTTATAACGGGTCGAGACACTGAGGAACATCTCCCGAACCTGGAGGAGGTGCTACGCCGATTGGAACGGGTAGGCCTGCGGCTGAAAAAGGCCAAGTGCGTGTTTTTGGCCCCAGAGGTCGAGTTCCTGGGCAGGAGGGTTGCCGCAGACAGGATCCGGCCCACTGAATCAAAAACTGAGGCGATTCGCCGGGCACCCAGGCCCGGCAACACGTCGGAGTTGCGATCATTCCTGGGACTCTTGAACTATTTTGGGAACTTCCTGCCGAACTTAAGCACATTGTTGGAGCCGTTACATAAGCTCCTCCGTAAAGGTTGTGAATGGTCTTGGGGGGATTGTCAAGAACGGGCTTTCAATAAGGCGAGGAACCTGCTGTGTTCCAACAAACTGTTGACTTTGTATGACCCCCGTAAAAAAACTGGTTTTAACATGGGATGCGTCATCCTACGGGGTTGGGTGTGCTTTGCAGCAGGGTAACGATGACGGCCGACTCCAGCTGGTGGCTTACGCCTCCAGGTCGCTCTCCCAGGCAGAGCGTGGATATGGCATGGTCGAGAAGGAGGCAATCGCGTATGTGTACGGTGTGAAAAAGATGCACCAGTACCTTTTCGGTAGACGGTTCGAGCTAGAGACGGACCACAAGCCATTAACATCCCTGTTGTCCGACAGCAAGGCTGTCAACGCTAATGCATCAGCTCGCATACAGCGATGAACCCTCACGCTGGCTGCGTATGACTACACCATATGGCACCGGCCAGGCACCGAAAATTGGGCTGACGCGCTCAGCAGGCTCCCATTGGCCACCACTGAGGGGGCGTCGGAGCAGAGCGCCGAGATGGTCATGGCCGTTGAGGCTTTTGACACTGCGGGCTCCCCCATCACAGCCCGACAGATCAAACTCTGGATCAACAGGGACCCCCTCCTATCCATGATAAAGAAATGTGTCCTGACTGGGGACTGGGTGCCCACACACAAGGTGTGCCCCGAGGTAGTCAGGCGATTTCAGAGACGGGTGGATGAACTCTCCGTCCAAGCCGACTGCCTATTATGGGGCAGCCGAGTGGTCATGTCCCAGAAAGGAAGGGAAGCGTTCATCAGGGAACTCCATGGCGAGCACCCTAGCATCGTGTTAATGAAGGCCATTGCCCGGTCACACGTGTGGTGGCCGGTGATTGACTCAGACCTGGAACACTGGGTTCACAGGTGTACGACGTGTGCCCAGTTGGGCAATGCCCCCAGTGAGGCCCCACTCAGCCCGTGGCCCTGGCCCACCAGGCCATGGTCACGTATTCATGTGGACTATGCGGGCCCGTTCATGGGAAAAATGTTCCTGATCGTTGTCGATGCATACTCGAAGCGGATCGAGTGCATCATATTGAACTCGTGCATGACATCCATCACCGTGGAGAGTCTGTGTACGGTTTTTGCGACCCACGGCTTGCCGTACATCCTGGTCAGCGATAATGGCCCATGTTTTACCAGCCAAAAATTCCAGGAGTTTATGTCAGGCAATGGGATCAAGCACGTCCGGACAGCGCCGTTCAAGCCGGCCTCCAATGGCCAAGCGGAACGGGCGGTCCAAGTCATAAAGCAGGGCATGCTACGCATCCAAGGACCCTCCCTTCAGTACCGCCTATCACACCTCCTGCTGGCCTACAGGTCCCGGCCACACTCGCTCACAGAAGTCCCGCCAGCGGAACTCCTCATGAAACGCATGCTCAAGACGGGGCTGTCCCTCATTCACCCAGCCCTGGCAGACATTGTTGAGGGCAAGCACCAGTCCCAAACCGAGCCCCATGATCGAGGCTCAAGGGGGAGGTGTATAGAAATAGATGACCCGGTATTTGTTCTTAGCCATGCTTTGAGGGCACCGTAATTGGCAAAGAAGGAAACAGGATCATGTTAAACAGGTCAAACTAAACAATGGGCAGATATGCCGCAAACACTTGGACCAAGTAAAGACAAGGTTCAGTGCAGACATGGAGGAACCGGAAGAAGAGCATGATGAGATAGCACCCACACCACTGCCAGCGCACAAGCAACAAAGACAGCCCTCAGCATGCACAGTCCCTGCGGCCAGCCTGGATAGGCCGGAATCACCTCAAGTGACCGAGACGTGTACTGAGGCTCAGCCACCAGAGCCACAACTGCGGCGCTCCATGAGAGAGCGCGACCACCCGATAGACTTAACTTCTGAAACTAAAAGACCTAAGGGGGGAGGTGATGCCATGTATTTCACCATCTTGCAATGACTATAAGTATGTAACTGTAACTCATGCATACTGTACCTGTACCCTTGTAATGCACACCCTGAGCACAGGGAGCGAGCTCCTCACCTGGGCTTCCAGGTATAAAAGGGGAGGCCCCACCCAGGATCAGCATTCTTTAGTCCTGGAAATAAAGTGAAGGTCACAGAGTGACCGTGTCTGATATATCCATGCCTCATGTGAGTTTGTAACAAGGTGCAGAGGCACTACATTATTAAGTTATTGTTATCTTATTGAGTGACCCTCCCCCTCACCCAGGGGCATCATTTATCTTTAGTTTTGTACTTCAGCAGAATATATATCTAAGATAGGATTGACCTACTGCAATGATTAATTGCTGATGATGCAGAGTAGGTCTCCACTCCTGTGGAGTAGTTTCTATATTTTGTTATCAAGCTGATTCTACAGGAAATATGACTCTGTTCACTGATGCTCGCAGTCGGAACCATGCAAGTAAAGATAACTTTTCTCAGGAAGCAGCTTGTGTTCATTCAACCACAGTTTGCATCCAGTGGTGTGAGGCACAGATACTCAAAAATAAAACAAAATGTTTTCTGGATTTCAGGCCAATATAACTCCAACCACATGGATGCTGATTACAGGGCAGTCCTTTACCAGGATTCCAACAAAGAGTAATCCCTGAATAATCCCGAGCCATTGGACTTATGAGTCACTCGAATGAGTAGTAGGGAAAGCCTAGATTTTCTGCTTTTTAGACCCGAGTGGCTATTGGTGGACAGACTCAAATGGAAGTTTGTTATTTATAGCCAGTTTTTCGAGGTCATCTTATTAACGTTGCTTCATTATGGAGACTTGTTTTGGTGCAGGGAGCACCCGAATCATGTGAGGAAAATTGCACACAGGTGAAATTTTAAATATTATATTAAGGTGACAAAAATTCTGAAAGCCTTAAGAAAGCATTTCAACCTATTAGCAGCTCAAGCCGGAGTGCAGGGGACTCAGAAGTGACGGACATAAAATGAAGGGCAAGGAAACCCAAGGTGCAAACATGAGTGATGGAGCCCCCAATTCCCTGTGTGATGGCTGCTGAAGTGGGGGTGTTGCAGCATGATACAGGTCCTCTGTACCACTACCTGGTGCCATCCTCATACGTCAACACACATAGTGATACAAGCCATTCTAAAGGTGGTAACGCTTGTAAAAGAACCTGTTCTTTAAACTACGTAGCACATTACACAGCAAACAAATATAAACTAGGGACAAAATACTCAATTTTTGTCAAATGATTAGTTTCAGTTACTGCTCAGACCCATCAGGACAGTACTCCCCACTGTCAATGCCCGTTTACTGCTTGGAGCTGTTGGCTTACTGTTTGAGCTATTAGTGATCACCAGGGTGTTGAAATTCAATCTTGTGTCAATCAAATTGCAAATGGCTCACATATGAATTTTATCTTTTCCTCAGCTGGTCATTTGGAGTGTTGTTGTGGGAGATTGTCAGCCTTGGTAAGTGACATTAGCACGGTATTTCTGTAGTGTGCTGAAGAGTTGGTTTCTTTTGCGAGTGTGTGTGCCTCTCTGTCTCCTCTATGCTACTCTCTGTTTCCAACTTCTCTGTTTCTAAATCGCTTCACAATATCTTTGTAATGATTTTTCAACTGATCAGTGTCACTGCTGGGATGATACAGACACCCCTATATAATTTTACTAGCTCTTTATTTAAATTGAATTCAAATTCTCAAGCTGCCATGGTGGGATTTGAACTCATGTTCTCTGGGTTACTTGTCCAGTAATGTAACAATTACGCAAGAATAGTCTTCTCCCTTGCTCGTTTCAAACTTGCCGGTGGCCTGTATTATGAACCTTGTTCTTTTGCATAGGTTTCTTGATTGTAAAAAAATCTGCCCCATTTCTGTATTTCTGCTGTGCTAATTGCTGCCTGATTGTTGTAGGTGGAACACCGTATTGTGGAATGACATGTGCAGAACTCTATGAGAAATTACCGCAGGGCTTCCGACTGGAGAAACCCCTCAGCTGTGATGATGAAGTGTGAGTAATTACCTGCTGATCCTCTCACATTTCCAGTTGCCATGCTGACTCGGTAATCTCAACCTGAGCGGTTCTCACAAGATTTTTATCTCTTTAACTTCTTTCGGGGAAAAATTCAATATCGCCCCGTTTGGTGATGGTAACAATCAGGAGGCGCGAGATTTCGTACCAGGTGCTGAAGTCTAGTTCCTCTCAGAAATTTGGGTTAATGCCCCTGGAAGGAAGTAGACCCCTAAATCAAGCCCACTATCTTCCTGGGCCACCCCAGTGCGTCAGTTGACTGAGGAAGAGAGTGTTCGAGGATCAGGTCTTCGAATCTGGCAACAAGCTTATGTCCACAGGGCTGTAGTGATACCCGCCCTCCTGTATGGCTCAGAGACATGGACCTTATACAGCAGACACCACAAATCGCTGGAGAAATACCACCAACGATGTCGCTGCAAGATCCTGCAAATCCCCTGGGAGCACAGAAGCAACAACACTAGTGTCCTCGATCAGGTCAACATCCCCAGCATCGCAGCACTGACCACACTCGACCAGCTCCATTGTCCGCATGCCCGACACAAGATTCCCGAAGCAAGCGCTCTACTTGGATCTCCTACACGGCAAGCGATCCCCAGGTGGGCAGAGGAAACATTTCAAGGACACCCTCAAAACTTCTCTGATAAAATGCAACATCCCCACCGGCACCTGGGAATCCCTGGCCAAAGACCGCCCTAAGTGGAGGAAGAGCATCCGGCAGGGCACTGAGCACCTAGAGTCTCGTCGCCGAGAGCATGCAGAAATCAAGCGCAAGCAGCGGAAGGATCGTGCGGCAAACCAGACTCCCCACCCACCCTTTCCTTCAACCACTGTCTGCCTACCTGTGACAGAGACTGTAATTCCCATATTAGTCTGTTCAGTCACCTGAGAACTCACTTTTAGAGTGGAAGCAAGTCTTCCTCGATTCCGAGGGACTGCCTATGATGATGGGGCACTAATGGGGTGGACACCTCAGCCGTACTGCACACTGGGCCTTGTCTGAGGGGCCTTTCCCTCACTTAAAGGTAAGGGCCCATGCTGTCAACTCTGCAGAAGAAAATGGCACCTACCTGGCCCACCAGGGAGCAGGGGTGCTCCGCGATCAGCCCGGTATCAAGCAGAGTGCCAAGCTGAGCAATTGCAGCCAGGACCTTGCGAAACCTGATCAGCAATGGGAAAATAATCAGACGATTATAAGAAGATAAGAACATAAGAAATAGGAGCAGGAGTAGGCCCCTCGAGCCTGCTCCACCATTCAATATCATGGCTGATCTGATCATTGATTCAGCTCCACTTCCCCGCCCACTCCCCATAACTCCTTAGTCCCTTATCGTTTAAGAAACTGTCTATTTCTGTCTTAAATTTATTCAATGTCCCAGCTTCCACAGCTCTCTGAGGCAGCGAATTCCACAAATTTACAACCTTCTGAGAGAAGAAATTTCTCCTTATCTCTGTTTTAAATGGGCGACCTCTTATTTTAAGATCGTGCCCTCTAGTTCTAGTCTCCCCCATCAGTGGAAACATCCTCTCTGCATCCACCTTGTCAAGCCCCCTCATAATCTTATATGTTTCGAGAAGATCACCTCTCATTCTTCTGAATTACAATGAGTAGAGGCCCAACCTACTCAAACATTCCTCATAAATCAACCCCCTCATCCCTGGAATCAACCTAGTGAACCTTCTCTGAACTGCCTCCAAAGCAAGTATATCTGTGAGAACTTCCAGTTTTATCTTTTAGGATTGTTTGTGTCTGTGCCAGGGAGAAGCCAATTCCAATATAATACCAAACCATTTAATCCTAATTTATCAGGAATTCATACCAAACATCTCTATAATAGGGTATATGCTCTCCAATGGGATATACTCTCTCCTTGTCTTTAAATCCTCTCTTTGATGGGGAAATCTCATTTTTTGACAGAACTTTTAGAACCCTTTGCAAAGTTGATGACTTAATGTAATGTGTAACTGGACAATCACAGTATACAATGAGAAAAAACAGACCAGTAGCTTTTCAAGTCGAACAGATTCTCCATAAATCTGTTAGCTGATGTAATCAACATGTATTTATTTTGGTTTGTTTTCCATACTGTTAAGTAATCAGCTGGAGCAATGGCCACGGAACTCAGGTTGACAGATGTGGTTCCCGAACTGCGTGAATCCCATTGCCATGCAGGGAAATTTAAAAAGTAGGGGACAAAAAGCCCTCGAGTGCCTGTAAAGTACCTGATAATTATTTCAATTGGGTCCCCTGCCACTGCGATGACAGACACGCCTGTGGGAAAGGTGCGTGGGAGTGAGATAACGGCAGGTTCCTGACCCGCTATCAAAAATAACAACTTTTCCACCCGATCTGCCACCGATCGCACCCACTCCCATCCCAGAAAATTCGGCCCCATGTTTTCAAGGTCACACTTTTTTTAAACATCTGAAAATTCAGAAGTATCCAAACAGTAAAACCTGAAGCCGACTTTCCACAGTTCGATTATTTCTTGCTGCATCATTTTAAAATTCAATGAGGGAAAAATCAGAAGCATTTTTATGTAAATCAACAGTCATTGGTTAAACCTTTCATTTTTGTTTATTTAAAACCTCCTTAGCTATGAATTCATGAAACAGTGCTGGAGGGATCGGCCCTATGAGCGACCGACCTTTACACAGATTTCGATGCAACTGAACCGAATGCTTGAAGCAAGAAAGGTAATTCATCTGAGGTGATGGAAAGTAGTTGAGATTATTAACTAACCGTGAGCAGTGGTCAGTCATACAAAGAGCCCAAGAACAGCTGGTATTGACACAATAACATTCACTGTAAGTCCGAAGGGCACCAGTTGTGGGCTACATAGCAGCTGGTGTGGGTTTAGAGTGCTTGGTATGTGCTGGCGTATAAAGGAGTGATGTGTGGAAACCTCGTCTGAATAAAAATTTCTCTTGCAAAATGAACATTTGGATTTGCCCCAAATGTAAGTAAAGGGTTTTTTAAAATTACTTTTCCCTCCAGTTTTTTTGCTATCCCCCCGCCCCCCCAGTGTGGGGTACTCAGAGGTGTCTTCGCTCACTTCGAGGCCAGATGCATTGTATTCCCTCTCTGTGGGTCCTGAAATTCCACGGGCAGTGAGTCCGCCGTGCGCTCCCGGATCGCGTGCAGCGGCTCCGTCCAACACTGAACCCCCGCCAGAATTTGTGGGGTCCGAGGGAGGGAACCTCATGGGCACGTGGCCAGCGGGAGAATGTCCCGCAAGGGGTGCTTCTCTGGTACCCGCCTCCCCCATGCTCCAGGAAGTTGGGGCAGCCACCGAGCTGTGAGGAGGGGCTTGTTGCCCAGCCCCCGTCTCCAGACAGCTCCGATTGGCCCCAGAGTGAAGTGGAGATCCCGCCCCACCATGGACATGGTAATCCTGCTGGCACTAAGGAAATTCTGGGGCCTCTGTGTGCATCTTGGTGCCTGTTATGAGGCTGACACATCATATTGACGCTTATATTTGCCAAACCAGTGTTTTCGAGGCAATGTGACAATTCATTTGTCCAACCTTGCCTCCTGGCCAAGAACTGGGGGAACTGATCGCATGGAGGGCCAGTAAATTGGAGTGTCAAATCCATGTCCCTGAATTGGAAAGTGACGGCTGTTATGGTTCTATACTGTGGCTTCAGCTTTTATAAGTATATCTTTAATGGGGAAAGTGGGTAGTATGGTGGAGTAGAGCAGTCAACTCTGGAATTTGAGATGTAATTTGCCCAGTAATGGTCCTTTGCAAAATGAAATTGACAACTATGATACTAGCCCCTGTGAGGCTGTAGCAAAAACGGCCCTTGCTGTGGCCACATTTGGCTCTAAATCGGCAACTTTAATCAAAAAAAACGTAAACTTGTGGAAAATAGATCTGTGGAATAGTAGGTGCTTTCTTATTGGTGCACAGTAGAGGAGGATTTACTCTGTAGCTGATGCATTGGGTATATAAAACGAGAAAGTGATTTTCATAGTTCAAGCACCCCACAGCAAAACATTGCTTTAATAAAGCTTCCCTATTGGTTCTGTGAGTTGACCCAGTGAGCCTGGGTGAGCTATACAGACTGGTCAGAAAGTATACAGCAAGTCCCAGATTCAATCCCTGACCTAGAATCATAGATTCATAGGCCCCAAGTTTCCACATGATTTGCTCCTGATTTTTAGGAGCAACTGGTGGAGAACGGAGTATCTTAGAAATCGGAATTCTCCACATTTAAGTTTTCTGCAGTTCTAGTCAGGTAGAACAGTTTCACTTTTGAACAGAATTTTTTTTTCAAAAGGGGGCGTGTCCGGCCACTGACGCCTGATTTGAAAGTTTCCACAGTGAAAACGTACTCCAAACTAACTTAGAATGGAGCAAGTGAAGATTTTTGTACGCTTGAAAAAACCTTGTCTATACATTAAAAAATCAGGCGCAGGTTACAAATTAGGCGTCAGGAACGAGGTGGGGGGGGGGGGGGAGGGGGGGGGAAGTCATTACATTCTACAATAAATCCTTAGTTATACTTATACAAATATTATACAAATAAATCCAACCTGAATAAAAATTTATAAGCAAAGAAAAGATTAAATAAACCATGTTCCTATCTGTGTGAAAGTGCTTCAGGCAGGCCTTTCAGGCAGCGGTTTGCTATCGGGACCGACCGACGGCAGGGAGAAGGCTGCAGGAAGCCTCAGTGCTGATCATGGAAGGGCAATGTGGTTTTATTAAAAAATGTTAAAAATTGAACAGCTACAAAGAATTTTAATAGTTTCAAACAAGTGCATGTGTCCCGTTTATCACAGCCTATCTTTAATTACAGAATGCACTCCCTCACCCTCACACACAGAAATATCAAGAAAATTAAAATACAAGCCTTTGCAAGGGTTCAATAAACAAATTTTCACTTTTTCTGCAGCACTTTTTAAAATGGCCGAGTGCCAATGTTTCCTTCAGACTGCGCGTGCGCGAACGCTCCAAAAAAGCACGAAAAAAACATTTAAATTGTACCCGCCCCCTCCTACTTGCAAAATCGGCGCGAGTGGTAGGCTCCGCCCCCTGGGCGCCGCGCCAAGCAGACATCGAGCTGCAAAGCGCTCGAGAAAAGCGCGTTTTTTTTCAGGCGCCGTTTTCGGTGCGAAAAACGGGCGCCCAGTTCGGAGGGGCGCCTGATTTGCCGCATGTGGAAACTTGGGGCCATAGAATGGTTACAGCACTGTAGAAGGCCATTCGACCCGTCGAGCCCATGCAGGCTCTCTGCAAGAGCACTTTAGCTAGTCCCACTCCCCACTTTCCCCGTAGCCTTGAAAATGTTTTTCTTTCAGTTTCTTATCCAATTCCCTTTTGAAAACAGTGGTTGTGTCTACCTCCACCATCCTTTCAGGCCGTGCATTCCAGATCCCAACCACTCGCCGCGTAAAAACATTTTTCTTATGTTGCCTTTGGTTCTTTTGCCAATCATCTTAAATCTGTGTTCTCTGGTTCTTGACCCTTCCGCCAATGGGAACAGTTTCTCTCTATCTACTCTGTCAAGACCCCTCATGATTTTGAACACCCCTATCAAATCTCCTCTCAACCTTCTCTACTCTAAGGAGAACAACCCCAGCTTCTCCAGTCTATCCACATAACTGAAGTCCCTCATCCCTGGAATCATTCACGTAAATCTTTTCTGCACCCTCTGCAAGGCCTTCACATCCTTCCTAAAGTGCAGTGCCCAGAATTGGACACAGTACTCCAGTTGGGGCCGAACCAGAATTTTATACAGGTTCATCATAATTTCCTTGCTTTTGTACTCTATATCTGAATATTCATGAAGCCCAGGATCCCAAAGCTTTTTTAACCACTTTTTCAACCTGCCCTGCCACCATCAATGATTTGTGCACATTTACCCCTAGGTCTCTCTGTTCATGCTCCCCTTTCATTTTATATTTCCTCTCCTCATTCTTTTTACCAAAATGTATCACTTTGCACTTGTCTGCGTTAAAGTTCATCTGCCACATGCTAATCTTAACTGGGGGAGTTGGTAGGGACACTGGTCTCAGTGGACTTAGGCTAAGTTGAGAGACAGCAAAGCAAGCTGGAGTCTGCGTCTGTCTACGTCCGGAGAGGACAAGACTGTAGTGCCTCCTGCGGCCAAATGGTCCACCTTTATTCACTGACACTAGGACAAGGTACCAGAAAACGATCATTGCCTACAACACCATACCCAGCAACTTGTCAGTGCTTTAAGGAGGTAAGGGAAAATAATTGGTGAACTTGTGACTTTCTCCCCAGGCTTACGTGAACACTGCTTTGTTTGAAAACTTCACTTACGCTGGAATAGATGCTACAGCAGAAGAAGTGTAACACGTGGGCTATCCCTGGGCTCATGCAAATCGGCACAGTACCCGAGGTCATGTAGTTCCTGCTAGTGACACTCACAGACTGTTCCATAGCGAGCAAGTTCCAATGACTGTCGTCTCTGTTCAAAGAGACATCAAGAAGCCTGAAGTTGACTGCTTGCACCATGAGCCAACAACCCAGAGTAATGTATGTTTCTGCAGCATTATAAAGATCACTGTGCGTTTCGGACCTGTGCACGGTCCCCGTGACAGAGTGGATGACTGTGTCTAACCCCAGTGATGGAATGGGGATCTTCGTACTATCTCAAGTTGTGGGATCGAGACAGCCTGCCCAGCTTCACCTGGAGATCAGCTGTGGAAATGGCACATTTACATCCCATGAACAATGTGACGTTTCTCAAGTCAGATTTAAGAGCTGGACTCCCTGCGATGTGGCAATGGGAACATAAGGACTGAATTAAATAAAACACTAGCGATGGAGTCAATCGATTGGATGTGAACACTGCTTTCAATATAATTGATGTTGTGCACGTATGTGTATAAGCACTCAAAACCTTCACAAAGTATTTCTTACTGTATAAGCACAAAGGCTATGCATATTGTGTCTGTGTGTATATATACATATTGTACAAATAATGACTTCAGTTGAGAATTGCAGCAATGAACTATTCTGGATCAGACTATTGACTCCTGGGATGTGTGTGTGTGTGTGAAAGCAGTTTGTTTGATTGGAAAGCAAACTTGACAGCAGCTGACTGACTGAGAGCAACTGAAACTTAACCCATGACACTAGGCCAGTGATTCCATGTCCACAATGTTCCATACACCATAGAGTGTGTCAGGGATTCTGGCAAAAATTATCAATAATTTATCGAATCCCAAATAACCAAGCTTTAATATGTCCTAGTCTGTCCAAGTTCTGCTGGGCTTTTGAGCTGGAGTAAATACTCCTTTTCGGTGACATAACACTTCTCAAAGTTCGGGCTCTAATTCCACTATGTGCATCTCAATATTATTGTAAACAAAATTCATTCTCCTGATGTTCAATAAATGCATTTATGCAATCACCAGAATTTATATGTATGGAGGTCTTGAAAGAAATGGTTTAAGGCTCATAAGATGAAGTGCAAAAGTGCTGGCACGTGATAGGGTAAAGTTGAATGATATCATCAGTTTTAACAAGTGTCAGGAACAACGAAGGGAATATGGACAAAGAAGAGAATATGGGGAAAAAGCTGGGGTATGGGATAAAATCAGACAGCTCTTTCAATGAGATGGCACAGGCATGACAGTAGGATTCTGTGATAGAAATTAGATGGATCTTGGAGCTAGGATAACATCTAATTGGACAAGGAGATAGAGTACTGAGCCAGAACTTGAGAACCAATTAGGGACAAATGGAAACAGGTCTCACTCAGAGTGGTCACAAGGTGGAAGAGGATAACAATACCACAGCGGTGTAATAAGTGGAGCTCTTCTGAGGTTGGGGCAGAAGAGAGAGGGACCTTTATTCTGCTCTGGCTGTGTTGTATCTAACCTTGGAGTTCTTATTGCTGACACTGGGTTCTCAAACTATTTTGGTTGAAGGACTCCTTTTAAATGGATTAGTAATCATGGACCCCCCTGTCTAAATTATAATACTTTAAACTCCTTGTACATTTACATTTCTGAATGTAACATTCATCAGTGTTCTGTTAAAGACTGTCTGATATAGTCAACAGTGATGGGATTGGTGCTGTGAAAGCTTTTATCTTCCCTTCTGCTGAAACTAACCCTACAGGTTCAGCAACATGCCTGTTGAATACTTCACAGCTCGACACCTCCCTGCTCTTCCTGGAGTGGGATTAGGCTCTGTGGCGCCTGTTGGGAACACTGGCACCGTTTCAGTCAGCCTCCACAGTTGTTGAGTGTTTCAGGGCTGTTTCCCGCCCCTCTGCTGTTTACCGGCCTGTTTGTACAGGACTATCGCTGACAAGCTGCTTGATGCGTGGCACTTCGCCATTCAGGACACCGCCAGTAACCGAGACCATGGTTTTAGCCCAGGTCTAGTCACAGGCCCAGCTGCTATACGTAGCTTGATCGTCATTCCCTGGACAAGGTCTCCCCCAGTCCCAACCCTGCGAATCCATTCCCGGTGTCTCTGGGACCTCTCGTCTCCTTTCTCGGGATTCTCAGTCAATCCGAGACCCCGCCAATCAGGTTACGTGTCAGTTTCCAGAGCTGCCTCGGCCCCAGTGCCTGCCCGGCGATCGCTGCTGACCAGTGTCTCGCTGTGCGAGTGCATCAGGCCCCAGGCCTGACATTGAACTCCCCGACCCGTGCCATCGCAGCAACAGGTCTCATTCACAGACCCGCCGGAATGTCTCTATGGACCTCCAGGGGTCCGTGAACCACAGTCTAGAACCACTGCTCTAAATGGAGAATTTCAGTCCTCAGCATTAACCTTCCTTATCTTAGTAAGCACAATGTTTTTAATCCAGTTTGTCACATTATTATAACCCAGATTTGATGTGGATTGTTAAGAATAACCTAAATGACAGGATGAGTTGTAAGGGATGAGTAGCATTGTTACTACAAGCAAAAGAAAAATTGTCAACACAAAGTTGTAATTCAGAGAGGATATCTTTTATAAGATTAATGGTCTGTTTCCTGACAGTTTCTTTCTTCTGGTCACTGAGCTATGAGGCCAGATCCACAAAACCATTGTCTTAACTGAGTGGGCAGACTAGACTCAACACATTCCTTTCTTTTAAAGGGACAGCTACATCAGAACTCAAAGTTATTTGAATTGCAGAAAATTCACTTTGCTGCGAATTGACACAACCTATTAAGTTGATGGGCTGCATAGATGTGTACCATGGAACCTCAGAGGACATGTCTGTGGTAAATTTTCATCTTCACTGCATGGGCGGTATTCTGGTGTCCATCAGGTAACTCGGCTGTAATGTATTTGCTTCATGGGTTCTTTGCTTAAGAATTCATAGCAACACATTGCTATTAAGAACTAATTGGTTTATTAGCAAAGGTTTAACAATCACGCTGCACATTACCAGTTCATCCACCAGGCTCGCAACCACCTGCCTGATGTGGCTGGGGTTTTATTGAGTCTTGTGAACGTCACATGACTGGCTAAGCCACTCACAATTCAACAGCTCCACAAACCTGTGAGCATACCCACAAGTGCATACATTACACCGGCCAATTGCCATCTCATTGATTTCACCACTGGGAGTATTGAGCACATTCGAATTGGAATTGAGACCCTAGGAAAGCAGCTGTGACATGGAAATCCAGTTAGTCCCTCCGATGGCCTAGTAGGTATCAGCACCATCTGATGTAGCATTAAGCAGAAGATCCCAGGTTCAAGTACCCAGCCTGTGATCTTAACCACACTAGCAGAAAGGAGCTACAATTGAGCTCAGCACTTCTGGGGAGGCAGCTATCTTGGTCCTGATTGTATCTAATGAACAATTGGAAAGTACGGGAAGAATTTTAGCTCCCTCCAACCCCCATACAGCGGAAACTGGTTGAGGGGGCAATTACAATGGAGCGGAGCACTTAGCTGCTTGACTCCCGCCCCAATCCTTCCAAACCCAGTGTGGTCCTTGCTTAACTATGCAGATCGGGCTCTGATGACGGCATCTTAACCTGAGGGCTGAGCAGAGAAGGTAAGGTAGCTTCATCCCCCGCCCAAGACCAAACCTATCGGGAACTGGATCCAAATCCAGAAGAGCCCCAGCAAGGTTTGTTATTGCTAATTTTTTGTAGTTTCTTTGTGGGCCAGGAAGAACTGAAGTGCTCCTTGGCCCACAAGGATATCTTATACCGCCCTGCCCTGCCCTGGGCTACATTACCCCTGCTCTGACTGGGTTCCCCTCCCGACTCACCTCTTTACCACTTACCATAGTGCTGGGCACCTTTTGTTCTGATCCCTGGCGACAGCCCCCTGCTGCCCATTTTTAATGGCCAGGCAAGCACTTCCCACCAACCGCCAGACCGTTTTGGTCAGGAAGTCGGCCAATGACTTGTGAATGAGGCCTGGTCATTAAAAGTGGCTGGGTGTCTCCACTGCTGAGAGCGGATGGGCCAGCCACTCGCTAGGCCGCATTCCCGCCTGCGGTTTAAAATTGATCCCTACGTGTATGTAAGGATATGTTGTGGCTTGACTGTGATGTCTTTCAGGTGGAAAATGCTGTTGGCAATCGCTGTCTAGGCTCACACATGAAGAATGGCCTTTGGGGAACGTTACTCTTGCAAGAGGTCGGTGCATTGAGGCGAGGAGGGACGGAAAACCCTCCATGTTTTCTGTCACATCTCCTTTGTGTCAGGAAAATGGAACTTGTAGTGCATCACCTCATTAAGTAAAGCAGCTGTGAAGCAAGAATGCTGGATCATGCATCGGGCTGTAGAAAATCTGTGATTTGCACCTTAGCACCTTCTACCCAAGTCTTTCTTTGCTCCCTGTATGTACCATGCTCAAACTAAAAGACATCTATCTGTTGCAGTTAACTCTGACTTTACCTTGTTCTAATACTTTCTAATACAATGTTGTCAACACACAAGGTTCACTCGCAAGTCCTGCGATTTTCAAAAAAAATTTACATTCACAGTTCGTATGAGGAATTAAAAAATAGAGACTTCAACTATCTCTGCAATTTTTGGATTTTCTCCATGATTCGTGAGTATTAAAAATTACATGAATATTCGAAGACTTACAACAGTTGCAAGTACTGTAATTTTTTTTTAAGTTTCACAATTAGCTCGTGGGACAGGCATATGATAGCACCCAGAGGTGCCTGAAAGATGCTAAAAGCAGAGAAGGTAAAAGTGCCTGTCACCTTTGCAATTGATATGACTGTGCTGGCTGCAAAATCAGTCACTGATCCTTAAATCCTGGCGGAGGCCAAACACAATTAATCAGCAAAATCTTTCTTAATATTGGTAGCTTTGCATGAGCATTCAGGGGAGGGTATCAACCTCAACTGCTACATTTCCCTGCTTCTGCAAGCGCATCAAAGAAATAAAATTCCCCTCTGCTTTCTTGGTCGGGATTCAAGAGTTGCATTGGGTTTGTTTGCCTCTTTATGTTTTCTTCACACTCAAATTTTGATTCAATCAGAGTTCAGTAAGTGAGTTAGCTGGCGAAACTCGAAACAATGTGTAGAGTAGACCCTTCGATGCATTTGTATGATGCAACAATGGATGTGCACATTTACAATGTATTGTGTTCCTAACACAGATGAGACTGCACACAGGGAGGTTAAAGTAACAGTGACCTCAGTCTTTATTAAGACACTCCAGAGTGAGGAACAGGCTTTAGGGGCCGGCTTATATACAGTGCACCCAAGGGATGCTGGGATCCCTTGGAACTTCAGGGGATGCACTCCCTGGTGGGGGAACGTGCGGGTTCATGCTTTACAGATACACAACATCACTCCCCCGCCAAAGTCAAAGTGAAAACTATTTACAACGTGAGGCGGTTGGGAGCCTTTCTTTCCCTGGTGGCCCGCCTCAGTACAAATGTCTGCTCTGGTGTGTTGGCTGTGCACTCGCTGGGCGTTGTTGGCCCTGCAGGGCTGTTGGGTGAGCCTGGCCTTGCTGGGCTGTTGGGCATGATGGGTTCAATTTCCTGGTCCGGGGTGGTGTCGTTGATCCTTTGGGTGTGTGCTGTGGGCTCGAAAAAGGTGGTGCCTGCTGTGGGTTGTTCAGGGCAGTCTGTGAACCGCAGCCTCGTTTGGTCCAGGTGCTTTCTGAAAATTTGTCCATTGTCTAGTTTGACTCCAAACATCCTACTCCATTCTTTAGCTATCACCGTGCCCGCGATCCACTTGGGACCATGTCCATAGTTTAGCACATACACAGGGTCATTCAGATCAATTTCCCATGACACAGTGGCGCGACCATCGTTTACATTTTGTTGCTGCCGCCTGCTCTCCACCTGATCATGCAGATTGGGGTGAACCAGCGAGAGTCTGGTTTTAAGTGTCCTTTTCATGAGTAGCTCAGCCGGGGGCACCCCTGTGAGCGAGTGGGGTCTCGTGTGGTAGCTGAGCAGTACTCGGGACAGGTGGGTTTGGAGTGAGCCTTCTGTGACTCGCTTAAGGCTCTGTTTGATTGTTTGTACTGCCCGCTCTGCCTGCCCATTGGAGGCTGGTTTAAACAGGGCCGAGGTGACATGTTTGATCCCACTGCAGTTCATGAATTCTTTAAATTCAGCACTGGTGAAACATGGCCCATTGTCACTGATCAGTATGTCAGGCAGGCCATGGGTGGCAAACATGGCCTTCAGGCTTTCAATGGTGGCGGTGGCGGTGCTTCCCAACATTATTTCACATTCAATCCATTTTGAAAAAGCATCCACCACCACCAGGAACATTTTACCGAGAAACGGGCCTGCATAGTCGACATGGATCCTCGACCATGGTCTGGAGGGCCAGGACGACAACTTAATGGTGCCTCTCTGGGCGCGTTACTCAACTGAGCATACACGCTGCATTGCCGTACACAGGAAGTCAGAATCGATACCGGGCCACCACACGTGGGATCTGGCTATCGCTTTCATCATTACTGTACCCGGGTGTGTGCTGTGGAGATCCGAGATGAATGTCTCCCTGCCCTTTTTGGGTAGCACCACGCGGTTACCCCACAACAGGCAGTCTGCCTGAATGGACAGCTCGTCATTTCGCCGCTGGAAAGGCTTGATTAGCTCTTGCATTTCAACAGGGATGCTGGCCCAGCTCCCATGCAGTACACAGTTTTCTACTCGGGACAGCAGAGGATCTTGGCTGGTCCAAGTCCTAATCTGGCGGGCCGTGACAGGTGATTTATCATTTTCAAAAGTTTCCATGACCATTAACAAGTCTGCGGGCTGCGCCACCATCAACAAGTTTGCAGCTGCGCCATTTCCACCCTCGTGGTGGGCAATGGTAGCCGACTGAGAGCATCCGCACAGTTCTCGGTGCCTGGCCTGTGGCGAATGGTATAGCTATACGCTGATAGCACGAGTGCCCACCTTTGTATGCGGGCTGAGGCATTAGGAGTTAGCCCCTTGTTTTCAGCGAACAGGGATATGAGGGGCTTGTGATTGAGGCCAAACAGGTACTGATGCATTTTCTTTAGCCCGAGCACACACGCTAATGCCTCTTTCTCAATCATGCTGTAGGCCCTCTCGGCCTCAGACAAGCTCCTGGAGGCATAGGCGACAGATTGCAACTTCCCCGCAACGTTAGCTTGTTGTAATACACATCCGACTCCGTACGATGACGCATCACATGCTAACACAAGTCTTTTACATGGGTTATACAATACAAGCAGCTTGTTGGAGCATAAAATGTTTCTGGCTTTCTCAAAAGCAATTACTTGGTTTTTTCCCCATACCCTGTTCTCACCTTTATGCAATAACACATGTAGGGGCTCTAAGAGGGTGCTTAACCCCAGTAGGAAGTTACCAAAATAGTTGAGGAGTCCCAGGAACGACCGCAGCTCCGTGACGTTCTGTGGCCTGGGCGCATTCCTGATAGCCTCTGTCTTGGTGTCTGTGGGTCGGATGCCATCCGCCGTGATCTTTCTCCCCAAAAACTCCACTTCTGTTGCCATGAAGATGCATTTCGACCTCTTCAGCCGCAGCCCTACATGATCCAGTCGCTGGAGGACCTCCTCCAGGTTTTGTAGGTGCTCAACGGTGTCCCGACCTATGACCAATATGTCGTCCTGAAAAACCACCGTGCGTGGTACCGACTTGAGTAGGCTCTCCATGTTTCTCTGGAAGATCGCTGCAGCCGATCGAATTCCATTGTAGATGAACAGTCCCTTGCGCGTGTTGATGCAGGTGAGGCCCTCTGAAGACTCCTCCAGCTCCTGCGTCATGTAGGCCAAAGTCAGGTCAAGCTTGGTGAACGTCTTGCCTCCTGCCAGCGTTGCAAATAGGTTGTCTGCCTTAGGTAGCGGGTATTGGTCCTGTAGCGAGAAACGATTAATAGTTACCTTATAATCGCCGCAAATCCTGACCGTACCATCACTTTTGAGTACTGGAACAATCGGGCTGGCCCACTCGCTGAATTCCACTGGGAGATGATGCCCTCGTGTTGCAGCATGTCCAGCTCGATTTCCACTCTCTCCCTCATCATGTGAGGTACCGCTCGCACCTTGTGGTGAATGGGTTGTGCCTCTGGGACCAAGTGGATCCGCACCTTCGCCCCGGAAAAGTTTCCGATGCCTGGCTCAAAAAGAGAAAGAAATTTGTTAAGAACCTGGGTACATGAGGTCTCCTCGACATGTGATAGTGCTCAGATGTCATCCCAGTTCCAGCGGATTTTGTCCAGCCAACTCCTTCCAAGCAGTGTGGGGCCATCGCCCGGTACGATCCAGAGTGGCAGTTCATGCGCGTGCCCTTGTAGGTGACCTTGACCATGCCCTGAGCCCTCAGTGCAAATCGCCACTGCATTGACTGTGCTCTGGGCTTAGCTCTATGTGGGCTCTGTCAGGTTGACCCTTGGCGGGTCACTTCAATCTTGGGTGAGTAGTTGGTGCAATAGCGTGCTAGTGGTTGCTGTTTTTGTGTGTGTGTCCCTGACCACTCCATTCTCCTCCCCCCCCACCCCCCCTCCCGACATTGATTATGGCGGGGGCTCCTAGCATTCATGTGCATTCAAGTTCAGGAAAGTGGATTTTGCATTATTTTTGTGGTTCTGTGGTATGTTCGATGCCTTATCGATGCAGTGACCAGTGCATGAGGTTGTGTCCCTGCAGTCTGGTGGTGGCTCTGTGCCCGGTGCTGGCAGTGGGAACCCGGTTGGCTCGTGTAGCCTGCTCTCGGGGCTGTTGCCGTGGTCCCTAGCGTCGGGCCGTTTAACAGATGCCTGTGACCTCCCTGTCCTTTCTTTGCACCCTGGGTCACTGCTGCTCCCTGGGGAGCTATCGTCAAGCAGTGCACAGGGAACTGCTGACTCGCTGGCCGGAGCTTCGTTTGGTTTGGGATCCTGGCTGGTGCTTGTTTCCTTTGGGGGATCTGTGGCAGGTGACCCTACATCTATGGGTATGGCCGTGGTGGTGATGGGGTCTGAGGACTGCACCTTGGTACAGCTTGCTCCATCGGGTGCCATCAGGTGGAGCCGATCAGGAGCATGGTTTCGATACCGGTGCCGCTGCCCTCCTGAGGTCGCTTGCTCTGCAGCTCATGGTGTGTCGGTGAGAGGGGAGTGGCCTATCAAAAGCCCAGCGGGAGATCGAGAGCCAGCGGCAGTTGGTGAGAGGGGAGCGACCTATAAAAGGCCCAGCGGGAGATCGAGAGCCAGCGGCAGTTGGTGAGAGGCGGGAGCGGCCTATAAAAGGCCCAGCGGGAGATCAAGAGCCAGCGGCAGTTGGTGAGAGGGGAGCGACCTATAAAAGGCCCAGCGGGAGATCGAGAGCCAGCGGCAGTTGGTGAGAGGCGGGAGCGGCCTATAAAAGGCCCAGCGGGAGATCGAGAGCCAGCGGCAGTTGGTGAGAGGGGAGCGACCTATAAAAGGCCCAGCGGGAGATCGAGAGCCAGCGGCAGTTGGTGAGAGGCGGGAGCGGCCTATAAAAGGCCCAGCGGGAGATCGAGAGCCAGCGGCAGTTGGTGAGAGGCGGGAGCGGCCTATAAAAGGCCCAGCGGGAGATCGAGAGCCAGCGTACCGGTGCAGCTACAGCGGGAGAGAAAGCAAAATAGAAGTAGAAAGTAATCAAAAAGTGACGTCACAGCCAATGGGGTAAGTGATTGGCTGGTGATTGGTGAGTAGCTTTTCTTTTATTTTTTATATCAGTAAGTGAACTGTAACATTGTTATTACCAATTTAAGAGTATCTAAGGTTAAGACATGGCAGGAGAGCTTGGTCACGTGATATGCTCCTCCTGTACCATGTGGGAACTCGGGGACACTTCCGGTGTCCCTGGGCGCTACGTGTGTGGGAAGTGTATCTGCCTCTAGCTCCTGACGGTCCGCGTTGCGGAATTGGAGCTGAGGGTGGATTCACTCTGGAGCATCCACGATGCTGAGAATGACGTGAGTATCACGTGTAGTGAGTTGGTCTTACCGCAGGAGAAGGGTCCACAGCCAGATAGGGAATGGAAGACCAGCAGGAAGATCAGTGCAAGAAAGATAGTGCAGGGGTCCCCTGTGGTCATCCCCCTGCAAAACAGATACACTGCTTTGAGTACTGTTGGGGAGGATGACTCATCAGGGGAGGGCAGCAGCAGCCAAGTTCATGGCACCGTAGGTGGCTCTGCTGCAAAGGAGGGCAGGAAAAAGATTGGGAGTGCGATAATGATAGGGGATTCGATGGTGAGGGGAATAGATAGGCGTTTCTGCGGACGCAACCGAGACTCCAGGATGGTATGTTGCCTCCCTGGTGCAAGGATCAAGGATGTCTCGGAGCGGGTGCAGGACATTCTGAAATGGGAGGGAGAACAGCCAGTTGTCGTGGTGCACATTGGTACCAACGACATAGGTTAAAAAAGGGATGAGGTCCTACGAAAAGAATTTAAGGAGCTAGGAGCTAAATTAAAAAGTAGGACCTCAAAAGTAGTAATCTCGGGATTGCTACCAGTGCCACGTGCTAGTCAGAGTAGGAATCGCAGGATAGCGCAGATGAATACATGGCTTGAGCAGTGGTGCAGCAGAGAGGGATTCAAATTCTTGGGGCATTGGAACCGGTTCTGGGGGAGATGGGACCAGTACAAACCGGACGGTCTGCACCTGGGCAGGACCGGAACCAATGTCCTAGGGGGAGTGTTTGCTAGTGCTGTTGAGGAGGAGTTAAACTAATATTGCAGGGGGATGGGAACCTATGCAGGGAGACAGAGGGAGACAAAAATGAGGCAAAAGCAAAAGACAGAAAGGAGATGAGGAAAAGTGGAGGGCAGAGAAACCCAAGGCAAAGAACAAAAAGGGCCACTGTACAGCAAAATTCTAAAAGGACAAAGGGTGTTAAAAAAGCAAGCCTGAAGGCTTTGTGTCTTAATGCAAGGAGTATCCGCAATAAAGTGGATGAATTAACTGTGCAAATAGATGTTAACAAATATGATGTGATTGGGATTACGGAGACGTGGCTCCAGGATGATCAGGGCTGGGAACTCAACATCCAGGGGTATTCAACATTCAGGAAGGATAGAATAAAAGGAAAAGGAGGTGGGGTAGCATTGCTGGTTAAAGAGGAGATTAATGCAATAGTTAGGAAAGACATTAGCTTGGATGATGTGGAATCTATATGGGTAGAGCTGCAGAACACTAAAGGGCAAAAATCGTTAGTGGGAGTTGTGTACAGACCTCCAAACAGTAGTAGTGATGTTGGGGAGGGCATCAAACAGGAAATTAGGAGTGCATGCAATAAAGGTGCAGCAGTTATAATGGGTGACTTTAATATGCACATAGATTGGGCTAGCCAAACTGGAAGCAATACAATGGAGGAGGATTTCCTGGAGTGCATAAGGGATGGTTTTCTAGACCAATATGTCGAGGAACCAACTAGGGGGGGAGGCCATCTTAGACTGGGTGTTGTGTAATGAGAGAGGATTAATTAGCAATTTCATTGTGCGAGGCCCCTTGGGGAAGAGTGACCATAATATGGTGGAATTCTGCATTAGGATGGAGAATGAAACAGTTAATTCAGAGACTATGGTCCAGAACTTAAAGAAGGGTAACTTTGAAGGTATGAGGCATGAATTGGCTAAGATAGATTGGCTAATGATACTTAAGGGGTTGACTGTGGATGGGCAATGGCAGACATTTAGAGACCGCATGGATGAATTACAACAATTGTACATTCCTGTCTGGCGTAAAAATAAAAAAGGGAAGGTGGCTCAACCGTGGCTATCTAGGGAAATCAGGGATAGTATTAAAGCCAAGGAAGTGGCATACAAATTGGCCAGAAATAGCAGCGAACCTGGGGACTGGGAGAAATTTAGAACTCAGCAGAGGAGGACAAAGGGTTTGATTAGGGCAGGGAAAATGGAGTACGAGAAGAAGCTTGCAGGGAACATTAAGGCGGATTGCAAAAGTTTCTATAGGTATGTAAAGAGAAAAAGGTTAGTAAAGACAAACGTAGGTCCCCTGCAGTCAGAATCAGGGGAAGTCATAACGGGGAACAAAGAAATGGCAGACCAATTGAACAAGTACTTTGGTTCAGTATTCACTAAGGAGGACACAAACAACCTTCCGGATATAAAAGGGGTCAGAGGGTCTAGTAAGGAGGAGGAACTGAGGGAAATCTTTATTAGTCGGGAAATTGTGTTGGGGAAATTGATGGGATTGAAGGCCGATAAATCCCCAGGGCCTGATGGACTGCATCCCAGAGTACTTAAGGAGGTGGCCTTGGAAATAGTGGATGCATTGACAGTCATTTTCCAACATTCCATTGACTCTGGATCAGTTCCTATCGAGTGGAGGGTAGCCAATGTAACCCCACTTTTTAAAAAAGGAGGGAGAGAGAAAGCAGGGAATTATAGACCGGTCAGCCTGACCTCAGTAGTGGGTAAAATGATGGAATCAATTATTAAGGATGTCATAGCAGCGCATTTGGAAAGAGGTGACATGATAGGTCCAAGTCAGCATGGATTTGTAAAAGGGAGATCATGCTTGACAAACCTTCTGGAATTTTTTGAGGATGTTTCCAATAAAGTGGACAAAGGAGTACCAGTTGATGTGGTATATTTGGACTTTCAGAAGGCTTTCGACAAGATCCCACACAGGAGATTAATGTGCAAAGTTAAAGCACATGGGATTGGGGGTAGTGTGCTGACGTGGATTGAGAACTGGTTGTCAGACAGGAAGCAAAGAGTAGGAGTAAATGGGTACTTTTCGGAGTGGCAGGCAGTGACTAGTGGGGTACCGCAGGGTTCTGTGCTGGGGCCCCAGCTGTTTACATTGTACATTAATGATTTAGACGAGGGGATTAAATGTAGTATCTCCAAATTTGCGGATGACACTAAGTTGGGTGGCAGTGTGAGCTGCGAGGAGGATGCTATGAGGCTGCAGAGTGACTTGGATAGGTTAGGTGAGTGGGAAAATGCGTGGCAGATGAAGTGTAAAGTGGATAAATGTGAGGTTATCCACTTTGGTGGTAAAAACAGAGAGACAGACTATTATCTGAATGGTGACAGATTAGGAAAAGGGAAGGTGCAACGAGACCTGGGTGTCATGGTACATCAGTCATTGAAGGTTGGCATGCAGGTACAGCAGGCGGTTAAGAAAGCAAATGGCATGTTGGCCTTCATAGCGAGGGGATTTGAGTACAGGGGCAGGGAGGTGTTGCTACAGTTGTACAGGGCCTTGGTGAGGCCACACCTGGAGTATTGTGTACAGTTTTGGTCTCCTAACTTGAGGAAGGACATTCTTGCTATTGAGGGAGTGCAGCGAAGATTCACCAGACTGGATCAACTGGGCTTGTATTCACTGGAGTTCAGAAGAGTGAGAGGGGACCTCATAGAAACGTTTAAAATTCTGACGGGTTTGGACAGGTTGGATGCAGGAAGAATGTTCCCAATGTTGGGGAAGTCCAGAACCAGGGGTCACAGTCTAAGGATAAGGGGTAAGCCATTTAGGACCGAGATAAGGAGAAACTTCTTCACCCAGAGAGTGGTGAACCTGTGGAATTCTCTACCACAGAAAGTAGTTGAGGCCAATTCACTAAATATATTCAAAAGGGAGTTCGATGAAGTCCTTACTACTCGGGGGATCAAGGGGTATGGCGTGAAAGCAGGAAGGGGGTACTGAAGTTTCATGTTCAGCCATGAACTCATTGAATGGCGGTGCAGGCTAGAAGGGCTGAATGGCCTGCTCCTGCACCTATTTTCTATGTTTCTATGTTTCTATGTCGGCTGCTTGTGGCCAGACACAATGGTGCATGACTCTGGTTCCAGGGACACAGGCGACAGCATTGGGTAGCTCGCTGGACCTGTGTGCTCCCGATGGGTGTCTGCCCGCTGCATTGGCTGCCTGCAGTTGAAACCCTGCATCGCACAACTTTTCATTACTTATGCTGGACACACTGTGGGTCTGATTGCGATCGCACAACTTTTTCTCGCTGGTTGTATGTGCACAGTTCAGTTCATCAATTACACATTCTACATAATCGCGCGATTTTTCCTCGCTGGTTGCGGATATACAATTCAGATTATCGGTTGCACATTTTACATGATCAATTACACTTTTTTTGTCTGACTTACAATTACTGTTACATTGTTTAAGTGTGTGGAGCTGTCCCTTTAATTGTGGTGGGTTGGCAGCCTCCTTTAAGAGGGCCTTGCTTTCTTTACCCCAATCCGCTTCTCTGTTTGGTGTCACATGTTGCTCCATCAGCACTGCACCTCGTGGTCTGGCCGCGGCCACCTTTGTCTTCAGCGCCTCACCTCGTGGTTTGGGCGCCATCTTTCCTCCATCCACGATGTCGACTGCGGTGATCCTCTTCTCCCCGGGTTCTGCCTCCAAAGCTGGGAAGTCGCCTTTGGATCCGATTTTCTTCCTCCGCCCTGCCACTGGAGCCTGGAAGGTGCGTTCAGGTCGTCTCAGCTGGATCATCTCCATGCAGTGCTGAGCCGTCTGTGTCTCAGGTGCTGTGCTGGTCTGCTCTCCGGTGCCGGGTCCACCCTCAGATGAGGGCTTGCTTTGCCTCTGAGCGCAGGGGGCTTTGATCGATGGAGGGGTGAAGTCTTCGCCATCCACTTTCTGCCGAGCAGTGTTGGTCCATCACCTGCAACAATCCACAGAGTTAACTTGTGCACTGTGCCATCATGGAGTACCTTTACATTCACGCTACCAATGGCTGGGATGATTTAATCGGTGTAGGTGCGCAGGTTTGCCTGAACTGGGACCAACTCGGATAGTTCAGCTTGATTGTCCCATAGCCTCTCAAAGGCTCCTTGATTCATCACTGACTGGCTCGCCCCCATGTCCACTTCCATGAAGACTGGAACGCCATTTATCTCGACTTCCATCTTCAGCAGGGAACACTCGGTGGTGCAAGTAAACATGCTATGTACCTCCCCGTGGGACTGGGCTGCCTCTCTGCCTATCAATTCATAATCTGTGCTGGATTCCTGGCCATCTGCAGACTCTTCATCAACGCAGTGAGTCATATTTCTCTTACACATTCGCTGGAGATGGCCCTTTGTGCTGCAGCCTTTACATACATCGTCTTTAAAGCGGCACTGGTGAGCCCTGTGATTCCCTCCGTAATGCCAGCATGGTGTTACTCGATTAGCCCCCCTCGGCGGACTCTGAGTTAAGGGACTTGGGGACCTGTTCTTTCTTCCCTGAGACGGTTCGCGCTCTACAGTCCAGCCTCTAAACGGCGCCACTCTGTGCACAGTACCTGCCGGGTTTGAGTCCTGAGAGTGAGTCATCTGCCGAGAACCGCAGGTCGAGGTCATGAATGACTGGCTCACAGAGATGGACTTCTGCAGTGTGACTGTGGTATCCGCCGACAGTAGCTTGTGAAGAAGGCCCTCATGACGAAAATGCCCCGCAGCGCTTCGTTGAGGTGGTCGCCGAACTCGTACGGTGCCGCCAGCCTCCTGAGGTCTGTGGCATACTTCGCGATTGCCTGGCCTTCGGGCCATCGGTGGGTGTAGAACTGGTGTCTGGCTGTGAGGATGCTCTCCTTGGGCTTGAGTTGCTCATGGATCAGGATTACGAGCTCCTTGTA
This sequence comes from Pristiophorus japonicus, assembly GCF_044704955.1. NCBI lineage: Eukaryota > Metazoa > Chordata > Chondrichthyes > Pristiophoridae > Pristiophorus > Pristiophorus japonicus. The sequence goes on from NC_091984.1 coordinate 36,578,836, forward strand.
CGACATGGTCGTTGTCTTCACTGGTGCTAGCAAGTCCCTGACGAGGCCATAGACGGTGGGCCCACAACTGGTTAGCAGGATAGCTCTGCGCTTATCAGCCAGTGTGGCCGGGTCATCTCCTGCCAGGTCGGTTGCTGTGAAGAAATATTCTAGCCTCTCCACAAAGGCGTCCCAATCATCACCATCGGCGAACTGCTGCAACTTACCAAGGGTAGCCATTTCCGCGTGAAAGTTCGTAATCTCGTCGCCAATTGTTGTTACCTTAGATGCTCTAGCAATGACTCCATGAGGCAATGTGTTGTAGTTGAACTGTAGTGACCTTAGTCCTTTATTAGTTCACTCCAGAGTGAGGATCACACCTGGTGGCCTGCCTTTTATACTAGGCTAGGCACACCTGTTGAGGTAACCTACGAGTCTCCCACTGTTGTGCCCTCTGGTGGCACATTTTGTGGTAGTACCAACAGTAGCCATGTAGGATACATGACAGATAGCTAGCTGGCTTCAAGACAGAAAGCAGAGTGTAGGGGTAACGGTTAGCTATTCACAGTGGCAGAAGGTAGGTAGTAGTGTTCCACAAGGATCAGTGCTGGGACCACTGTTGTTCACAATTTATATTAATGATTTAGACTTTGGAATCAAAAACACAATTTTTAAATTTGCAGATGACACCAAATTGCGGGGAATACTGAGGAGGACTGCAACAAATTACAGGAGGACATTAATAAACTTGCAGAATGGGCATATAATTGGCAAATGAAATTCAATACAGATAAATGTGAGGTATTATATTTTGGTAGGAAGAATAGGGAGGTCATTTATTACTTGGAGGGTGCGAGTCTAGGTGAAGTAGAGGAACAAAGGGATCTCGGAGTATAAATACACACATCACTAAAAGTTGCGACACAGGTTAGCAAGGCCATAAAACAAGCAAACCAAGCACTAGGGTTTATTCCTAGAGGTATAGAATTTAAAAGTAGGAGAGTTATGCTAAACTTGTATTGAACCTTGGTTAGGCTACACTTAGAGTACTGCATAGAGTTCTGGTGGCCATATTATAAAAATGATAGGGAGGCTCTGGAGAGGGTGCAGAGAAGATTTACAAGGATGTTACCAGAAATGTGAGGATATATGCTCTTTAAAATTATGAAAGGTTTTGTTAGAGTGGATACAGAGAGAATGTTTCCACATGTAGGGAAGAGCACAACTAGAGGCCATCAATGTAAAATAGTCACCAAGAAATCCAATTTCGAATTCAGAAGAAACTTCTTTACCCAAAGTGTGGTAAGAATGTGGAACTCACTACCACAGGGAGTAGTTGAAGTGAATCGTATAGATGCATTTAAGGGGCGGCTAGACAAGCATATGAGGAAGAAGGGAATAGAGGATCATGCTGATAGATTTAGATGAGGAAAGACGGGAGGAGGCTCAAGTGGAGCATAAATGCCAGCATGGACTGGTTGGGCCGAATGGCCTGTTTCTGTGCTGTATATCTTATGTAATCCTATGTAATTTTACCAATGGAAAGAAGGGAAAAGATGGAGAAGGATAGGTTCCCAAGGCTTCAGGGCATTTTGGTTGGCACTCATGTTGCCATTACAGTTCCAAATAGCAACCCCATAGAATGTAAGAATTGAAGGAGATTTCATTCCATCAACATGCAAATGGTCACAGACTGTCAAAACTAAATAATTCAACTGACTGAAAAATGCCTTTGCTTCAGACAAGATGCCTTCATCTTCCAACAGTCAATGGTGCCATAACTCATTGAAGGATCAGGAGGAATGGGTTGATGGCTGCTATGGAGCAGGCTAGCCCTTGCTGCCCTGGCTAATGACACCAGTCTGGAGCCCCCACACCAAGACTGAAAGGAAAAATACGAGGCCCATTCCTAGACTCAAATTCTTGCATTGGGAGGTTGAAGCAGTTCTTCCAATGGTTGGGTAGTTCAGGTGAGGTGACACTCTACAGTCCTGAGAAAGTTCTAAATCAGTTTGTCATCACAAGAGGAGCGCCTCTATGGCCAGAAGGGCTGGAAGGTGAGATTGTACACTTGTCCACAGAGAGGAAGAATTAGAAAGGGAGACGGAAGTGGACAAAGAAAGCGTGAGCCCAGCTGGTGCACTCCCAAACAGACTGATATAGCAAGGATTGATTGACCCGACTCTTAGTTAAAAGGAGACCTGCAACCCCTACCAGAGAAGCCCTAGGGGCCTTTCTTGTACTCTATTCATCCTGTACCAACATGCTGGGTCAAATTGCCAACTCCTCATCTCCATCCAGACATGGTTTCCCCATTACCAACACTCATATGTTCCCTCTGGCTAACAAATCATCACCAAATATTCCAAAGAAGATGCAGTCATTTTATTTTACCCCTGCGCATGTGTGTTCCTGAACCAATGTTTGCTTCCCCAGTGCCTGTCCTTGATGACAGTGTGGGGTGTGTGTCATCCACACCCTAATGTTGTGTCTTAAAATGACCACCTTCCTTGAGGTCACCTTTTCCATTTACATCTCTGGGCTCCTTTCACTGAAAGAACGGCTACGCGAGTTACTGTGGCCAGGCTGATAATCAGCTAACATGACAAGCACAGAATTGGTCCTGGTGTGTGCTTATACAAACACAAACACACTGATATATTGGACAAAGAATCTAATTCTCTGTATTACCTGGAGTATGTTCCCTTTATTCTGGGAACTCTGAGAGGAAAGTCAAGTGCAGGAACCTGTCCCTGTCAGATAAAGAGTGTTCCTATTCTGAATTATTCAAATTCTTATCTGACTTCTTTTTTATGTCTGGCAGAACAATGATTTCAGAGCTGTTCACTGCTGGGTGATCAGCATTGGTTCTTCCAGATGAAAGTCTGGAGTGGTTTTAGTGAGTGTGTGCACCCACACTGTACTGCAGATCCACTTCATGGTTGGTTGGTTTCCTGAGGATGTGCCTGTTCCCACTTCAACTTGTAAACTCCTTCTGTTCTGAGTCAGTCCAACAGTAACAGCGGAGAGTCAGAAATGCTTTTAGTGTTGCTGAAAGAAATGGGTAGCTGTGCAGTGTGGCTCCTGTTTGGGGGCTGTGTATATTTCAACACTATCCGGTCTGTCTCTGTGTCAGGCTTGGAGAATTGGACTTTTCTCCAGGAAGGTAAGTTTGATATCAAACTTTATAAATGTTTGAAGCCAAAAAGGTAGCTGTAAGAAACTGGCAACTTAGTAAAATATCTCTCAACATGTTTAGTCCTGAAGGTCCACTACAGACCTCTACAAACAGTTATATATATTATTTATATTTAGTAATTGCATTCAGGAGATCTGCTTTAAATCATTTCAAATTGTATTCTCTTCTCAGATATAACAAATTATTTGCAAAACAAAGACATTTATATGTGTTTAGCAAAAAAATCACACAAAATGTTTGCAAAGGTAGAATAGTTTGTACGCTTGTAGTGAAAGTGTCAGTGAAGGCATGTTTAAAGAGATAGATTATATCATGGGTGGATTAAAGTGAATAATACTACAACACTGTAAATGTGGACTATGTAAGGTGCTTCACATGGAATAAAAATTAAATACTTTAGTGACATAATAATAATGGACTTAACGATTTAAAGGTTTCCTGTAAGACTGTTACTAACAATTGTTATTTGTTTGTATTTAATACCTATAATCAGGAAAAGATTTACTTTAAATTATTTCAAACCTTATGGACGAATAATCTTTAACAATTATGTTAGTAAATTTTTTAATTGGATATATTCAGCTACATCTGAATTTCCTTCAATTTTTCGTGTAGACCAGAGTCACATATAGGCCAGATAAGGTAGGTTCACTTTGCAGATGGACATTAATTGGACTTTTACTAATATTAAATCGTATAGATAAGTTAAACCCAGAAGTATTAATTCAAAGAACCTCAGGAAAATAGGTTTAAAAGACATAAATAAAAAGTGTGAAACCTGTTTGCAATAATCTGCCAACATGAGAAAAATAAATTAATTTCAGCAGATCTCCTCCCTCTAGAACATTAAGTCTCTCATCATGGTATCCCATTGTATTTTGTTAACAAAGAGAAAAGCAATGAAATGAAAAGACAATTAGATACCATTGGCAGGAATTTCCTCGGGGGATTTCCCGATCAGCCACAGTACCTCCTGTTGTGTATGGAGAAAGAGTCAGACTGAACACTGTGAGCTCAAAGTAAAGTGTGACCTTAGTCTTTTATTACAGGTCTCCAGAGTGCCTCTCCAACCTGTGAAGCCTCCTTAAATACCTGTGCTCCCAAGGGATTATAGGATCCCTTGGGACTCTGGGGAATGAGCCTTCTGGTGGCTGTACAGAGTAAATACAAGTCCACATATATAACAACATGCCCCCCCGCCCCCCCACCAAAGTCTATAGTGTAACTATTTACAATGTGAGTTGATCTGGGGCCCTTCTTGCCCTGGATGATTGTCTCGGTGTGAAAGCTGGTGTTGTTGAATCATTTGTTGGGCCCTCGCTGGGTTGCTGTGCAGCTGGCCTTGCTGGGTTGCCTGGTGTGTTGGGCCCTGCAGGGCTGCTGCGGATGATGGGTTCTGCTTCGTGGTCAACCGTGGTGTCGGTTGCCACTGGTGTGTGTGTTGGGGGTTCAAAAAAGGTAGGGTCCAAGGTGGGTTGCTCAGGGTAGTCCGTGAATCTGAGTTTGATTTGGTCCAAGTGTTTCCGGTGAATGAGTCCATTTGAAAGTTTGACCCGAAACACCCTGCTCCCCTCTTTGGCCACAACAGTGCTGGGAAGCCACTTGGGACCTTGTCCATAATTTAATACAAATACAGGATCATTGACTTTAATCTCGCGTGATACATTTACGCTATCATGGTATGCACTTTGGTGAAGCTGCCTGCTCTCTACCAGTTCATGTAGATCAGGGTGAACTAACGAGGGCCTTGTCTTAAGTGCTCTTTTCATGAGCAGTTCAGCAGGTGGGATCCCAGTGAGTGAGTGTGGTCTCGTGCGGTAGCTAAGCAGAACTCGGGATAGGAGAGGTTGCAGTGAGCCTTCAGTTACCCTCTTCAAGCCTTGCTTGATGGTTTGCACTGCTCTATGCCTGACCATTGGACACTGGTTTAAACGGGGCAGATGTGACATGTTTGATCCTGTTACGGGTCATGAATTCTTTGAACTCAGCACTGGTAAAACATGGCCCGTTGTCACTCACCAGGACATCGGTAAGCCGTGTGTGGCAAACATGGCCCGCAGGTTTTCAGTGGTGGCAGCGGACGTGCTAGCCGACATTATCTCACATTCAATCCACTTGGAGTACGCGTCTACAACCACAAGGAACATTTTACCCAAGAACGGGCCTGCATAATCAATTTGTACACTAGACCACGGTTTGGAGGGCCAAGACTATAAACTTAGCAGCGCTTCCCTGGGTACATTGCTTAAATGTGAGCATGTATTACATCTGTGAACGCAGGACTCTAAGTCCGCATCGATACCGGGCCACCACGCATGGGATCTGGCTATTGTTTTCATCATTACGATGCCTGGATGGGTACTGTGGAGGTCATTGCCCTTCTTGGGGACCGCTACTTGATTGCCCCACAGAAGGCAGTCTGCCTGTATAGACATTTCACCTTTGCGCCGCTGGAACGGCTTTATCTCTTCCTGCATTTCCACTGGGACACTGGACCAGCTCCCGTGAAGCACACAGCTTTTGACTAGAAATAATAAGGGGTCCTGGCTTGTCCAGGTTTTGATATGCCGGGCAGTGACAGATGATTGCTCACTCTCAAATGCTTCCATAACCATGGCTAGATATGCGGGCTGCGCCATTTCCACCCTCGTGGTGGGCAGTGGCAGTCTACTGAGAGCATCGGCGCAGTTTTCTTTGCCTGGCCTGTGACGGATGGCATAGTTGTATGCGGACAACGTGAGCGCCCATCTCTGGATGCGGCCCGATGTGTTGGTATTTATCCCTTTACTCGCGGTAAACAGGGATATAAGTGGCTTATGGTCAGTTTCCAATTCGAATTTTAGGCCAAACAGGTATTGATGCATTTTCTTTACCCCATAGACACATGCTAATGCTTCTTTTTCAATCATGCTGTAGGCTCTCTCAGCCTGAGACAGACTCCTGGATGCATAAGAAACCGGTTGCAGATTCCAGAAATCATTAGCTTGTTGCAATACACACCCGACGCCATATGACGACGCATCACATGCTAGTGCCAAACGCTTACATGGATCATACAACACAGCAATTTGTTTGAGCATAACAATTTTCTCGCTTTTACAAAGGCATTTTCTTGGCTTTTGCCCCAAACCTATTTGCCCCCTTTTTGTAGTAAGACATGTAGTGGTTCTAACAGTGTGCTGAGACCCGGTAAGAAGTTATCAAAGTAGTTCAAGAGTCCCGGAAATGACCGCAGCTCCATCACGTTCTGTGGCCTCGGTGCGTTCTCGATTGCCTCCGTCTTCGCGTTGGTGGGCATGATGCCGTCCGCCGCAATCCTCCTTCCCAGGAACTCCACTTCAGGCACCAAGAAAATGCACTTCGAGCATTTTAACCTGAGCCCCATGCGGTTGAGTCGACTAAGGACCTCCTCCAGGTTCTGCAGGTGTGTTCCAACCTGTGACCAAGATGTCGTCCTGGAAGACCACGGTGTGCAGGACCGACTTCAGTAAACTTTCCATGTTTCTCTGGAATATCGCCGTCACTGATCGGATTCCAAACGAGCATCTGTTAGAAACAAAAAGGTCTTTATGTGTGTTGATGCAGGTGAGGGCCTTCGATGATTTCTCCAATTCTTGCATCATGCAGGCTGAAGTCAGATCCAACTTCGTGAATGTCTTTCCTCCCGCCAGCGTTGCAAAGAGGTCGTCGGCTTTTGGTAGTGGGTATTGGTCCTGCAGGGAGAAACAATTGATAGTTACTTTGTAATCGCCACAGATCTTAACGGTGCCGTCTTCCTTGAGGACTGGGACAATAGGACTGGCCCACTCGCTGAACTCGATCGGTGAAATGATGCCCTCTCGTTGCAGCCGGTCTAGTTCGATCTCTACCCTTTCTCTCATCATGTATGGTACTGCTCTCGCCTTGTGATGGATGAGTCGCGCCCCCGAAATTAGGTGGATCTGCACTTTTGCTCCTTGGAATTTCCCGATGCCTGGTTCGAACAGTGAAGGAAATTTGTTTAAGACCTGGGCACACGAAGTGTCATCAGCGGGCGATAGCGCTCGGACGTCGTCCCAGTTCCAGCGTATCTTTCCCAGCCAGCTCCTGCCGAGCAGCGTGGGACCATCACCCGGTACCACCCAGAGTGGTAGCTTGTGCACCCCTCCATCATAGGAGACCGTTACAGTAGCACTGCCGATTACAGGAATCAATTCCTTAGTGTAATTTCTTAGTCTCTTACGAACTGGAGTTAAGACAGGCCTTGAGGCCTTGTTGCACCACAACCTTTCGAAAGTCTTTTTGCCCATGATGGACTGGCTTGCGCCCGTGTCCAGTTCCATTCATACCGGGAGTCCATTTAGTTCAATATTCAGCATTATCAGGGGGACAATTTGTGGTGAATGTGTGCACCCCATGTACCTCTGCCTCCTCTATCTGAGGTTCTGGCTCATAGTGATCCTCCGTGGATCTGTCCTCCTCTGCAACGTGATGGTTTGGAGGTCTAACAGGCTTAGCAGCTTGCCTGCGCACTCGTTGGAGGTGTCCCATTGTTCCACAGCCCTTGCAAACATATCCTTTGAATTGGTATGAATGGAAACGATGATCACCCCCGCAGCGCCAACAAGGTGTTAATGGCCTTGCATTCATCACCCTTGATGGTGGACTCTGAGACATCTGCGGATGTGTAGCTGCAGGTATATGTATGTGACCTGCCCTGTACATTACGATTCGAAAACAACATCACTTTGTTCAGAGTACTTGTAGCAGCACTTGTGTGCTGAGAGATTTGCTTCGTATTGTCACTGGTGGCAATGAACGCCTGGGCTATCGCTATGGCCTTACTCAAGGTTGGGGTCTCTACAGTCAAAAGCTTGCGAAGTATGGTTTCGTGGCCAATGCCAAGTACGAAAAAATGCCTGAGCATGTGCTCCAAATGTCCTTCAAATTTGCAATGTCCTGCAAGGCATCTCAGCTCGGCGACATAACTCGCCACTTCCTGGCCTTCAGACCTTTTGTAGGTGTAGAACCGATACCTCGCCATCAGAACACTTTCCTTCGGGTTCAAATACTCTTGGACCAGTGTACATAAATCGTTGTATGATTTCTTCATGGGTTTCGCTGGAGTGAGCAGATTCTTCATGAGGCCATATGTTGGTGCCCCACAGACGGTGAGGAGGATCACTCTACATTTGGCAGCGCTCTCTTCCCCATCTAGCTCATTAGTCATGAAGTATTGATCAAGTCGCTCCACAAAAGTTTCCCAATTTTCTCCCTCCGAAAATCTCTCCAGGATATCCACTGTTCTCTGCATCTTTGGGTTCGCTATCTGTATCTCGTCGCCAGTTGTTGTGTATGGAGAAAGAATCAGACTGAACACTGTGAGCTCAAAGTAAAGTGTGACTGTAGTCTTTTATTGCAGCTCTGCAGAGCGCCTTTCCAACCTGTGAAGCCTTCTTAAATACCTGTGCTTCCAAGGGATTATGGGATCCCTTGGGACTCCGGGGAATGAGCCCTCTGGAGGCTGTACAGAGTAAATACAAGTCCACATAAATAACACCTCCGGCATCAGTTTACACCTTGATCGAGAGAGTCTGCCAATCTTCCACCAAAGTTAGGGCGGGCAACAGGAGAATCACTGAGGAAATTCTCACCGTGTGATGGGAGGGTTAGTAAGTTTAACCTAACTCGCCAGGCAGGAAAGCTGTCAGGAAACCAAAGGGATAGGTTGGAACATCAGTTATACACCCCAACCAATATTGCTCTCCGCTGACATCAATGGAGTAAAAGCGGGCGGGTTGTAGAACCAGCGTTCTACCTGATCCCAACGATTTCCCGACAGGTGGGTTAGGTTTAAATCACTCAATAATGTCCCAGAGGGATGAGCTCCAATTGAACAAGTGTCCTGTTCTTACCCCGACATTTCCTATGTCCCTATATACTGGGTGAAGTGTCATTTGCAGATAGTACATGTAATAAAATGAATGAGTAATGTGTTTCCTGCAGGTACTGCATCATTGGTATCACAAGCTGAAGATCTGAAATGTTTTACTCGGATGTTAGATGACCTGACCTGTTTCTGGGATGACAGTGAGGAGACAAATTCTACTTACAAGTTCTTCTACAGCATTGAGTACGTCATAATTTTAATATATTAGTGTGCACTGTGTTGCTGAGAATGGTACTGTGTGCAGAGTGTTGCTGAGTGAGTTGCTGACTAGCTTGAGGCCACAGCTGACCTGTCATTGGCTGTGCCAGCCCTGTGTACTGCATGTTCGAAGGGGGCACTCTTACTGCAGATGGCACAGCGCTACATCTGTTGTCCGGTAATTGCAATGCTCTCTGCAAATATGGTTGGTGGCATTTTGCTGGGTGCAGCAAATCAGACTTTGCTGGTTGATGATCACTCTGGTACGCCTTCTCTCATATAGTACCACCAAATGTGTGATTGGGAAGCTTCAGAGAAAGTATCCAATGGCTGGTCAGACCTTTGATAATATCTGGCCCTTTAAAGCCTTCAGCTTTCCTCGAGAGCTGGAGTGTCCGCATGCACGAAACCTCTGTCAACGTGAGGTATGTGCGCGATGTCTATAGATGCAGGTGTGTGGGTTTTGCATGGAATCGCGAGCTAATTAGATTAAAACATGGCTGGCGTGTAATCTCCCAGCCCCCTGTGTGCTTGCCACCCACTTCAGGGTATTCTGGGCACCTCAGGTATATTGCAGGCCTGAGGCCTCTGTGCTTGATAACATGGGGAGTGGGAGCTCAACGCGCTTCAGAGGATTAGGTGTCTGTCATTATTTTATCTCTTCTGCAGTATTATCAAGTATGTTAATGTACATATAGTAGAGCCACTGTTTTCTTCACTTGGTATTGTCCAGGGATAAATTAGATGGAGTGCATTAGAAATGAGCCTCACCTGGAGGAAGATCCCAGTGCCTGTACTTCGTCTCAGGCCTGATTTAAAAATGCAGCACGGCGCTCATTTTACCTTTATGTTGCAGCAATTCTTTTAAGTGCTATTTAGAAGCAGGGCAGAGGAAAATCTAGCCAATTGGTTACTAAATGTTCAGGTGTATTGCACAGTGTGTCACTAAGAGTAATTTTAACTTTGTGTGATAGTGTAAAATGGATGATGGTGGGTGACGTGAATGGAACTAAAAATCAAGAATAATGTAACACAGGCTGCTGATGTGCTATCACCTATTTTACACTGTCGCACAAAGTCAAAATTACCCCCCCAGAGTGCCACTAAGCATGTCAATGTACTCACACAAGTGTATCCAAGTACACAGAGTGCATTAAGCATGTCCGTGTACTCACACTAGTGTATCCAAGTACACAGAGTGCGCTAAGCGTGTCCGTGTAGTCACACTAGTGTATCCGAGTACAAAGAGTGCACTAAGCGTGTCCGTGTACTCACACTAGTGTATCCAAGTACACAGAGTGCACTAAGCGTGTCCGTTTATTCACACTGCCTTCATGGCAAACGAGCCAAGGGTGGACAGAAAAACATTACAAGAACACCCTCAAAGCCTCCCTGATAAAGTGCAGCATACCCACTAACACCTGGGAGTCCCTGGCCAAAGACCGTCCTGAGTGGAGGAAGTGCATCTGGGAGGGCACTGAGCACCTTGAGTCTCATCGCCAAGTGCATGCAGAAAACAAGCGCAGGCAGCAGAAAGAGCGTGCAGCAAACCTGTCCCACCTTCCCTTACCCTCAACGACTCTCTGTCTCACCTGTGGCAGGGACTGTGGTTCTCGTATTGGACTGTTCAGCCACCTAAGGACTCATTCTAAGAGTGGAAGCAAGTCTTCCTCGATTCCGAGGGACTGCCTATGATGATGATGTACTCTAACCAGAGTATCCAAGTATACAAAGTGCTATCGAATGTGGTAATGTTTCCATTCATGATAATGATGAGTGTACGGGAGGGAAGTTGAGCATCAGAAACTGGTCACAGCTGGTCTCCTCCATGTGCTAGAGGCAGCATTTTAACCTTTCTGCAAATAAGTAAAACCCTCAAGATGCCACATTCGATGTTTTCTTCCCTTACAGGCAAAACATCCAGGAGCAATGTCACACAACGTCATACATGGTTCTCAGGAATACAACACGGCATGTTTGTGTTATCCCTGCAGAGGACATTGTGCTCTTTCAACCATTTATCATCGAACTAAGTGAATCATTTTCCAATGTGTCTAAAATCATACAACATGTATCAATCGAATCAGTAGGTGAGTGGCACTCTTTCTCCTACTCTTCTACCACTCAGTAGCCACAGCTTATATCTGAATTGACACTAATGTACGCATCTTGACAGGCATTATATTGTCCCTGGCACAAAATTGGTACTTACAAAATTATATTCATTTTACTTTTCCCATGTTTTAGATCCCTTTACTGGGCCTAACAAAAGTGGTCAAGTGATAATCTTTAACAGCCTCTACCAATGTCACTCTTATGTTGTCGTCTAGGAAGTACATGAGAGCATCATATCTGCCTCCACTCAGTGCTTGCATCAAATGTTCGACTGAAATTGAAGGATTAGTATCTTTGATATAAGCTAGAGCAACTCAGAAGCCATGTTAAGTAACAGTGTGCACTTATATAGCACCTTTAATGTAATAAAATGGCCTAAGCCACCTCACATAGAAGGGAGCAGATGAGAAGCCATAGTAGAGGAGTTAGGAGAGACTATCAAAGATATGGTCTAAAAGAAGATAGGCAGGCAAACAAGTACCAAGGCAGGGAAGGGAAAACCAGAGAGTAGTACAGATGGCTGAAGCTCTGCCAGAGATGGAGGAGCGGTAGGCTGGAGATTCCACTGATCAAAATTGGAGGAGTAAAGGGCACAAGAAGGGATATAGGGTTAGAGTAGGTTGAAGAGGTAAGGTGTGGTAAGACATATGTACGATGGGGAAGAATTTGAAGGCAAGGACTGGATTTTGAATTTAGTACAAGGAACCAGTGGAGGTTGGTGAGGCCAAGCGTGATGGGTGATCAGGGATTAGTAAGGGAGCCTATACAGGCAGTAGAACTTAGGAGGAATTTAAATTTGTGTACAATGAAGCTTAAGAGGCTAGAGAGGAGGGAATTGGAGATGTCAAGTTTTGAGGCAACAAAGTTTCAGCAGTTTGTGGGGGGGGAGGTGAAATTTAAGTGAACAAGGAGAGATAATATACAATGGTCACTATTCATGACGTTGCCTAGGGCATTCTCAGTGCTGTGGACAGTCTAGAAGTGAAATTCAGCGGATTTGAAACAAAAGTTTACGGAGAAATGAACATGGAGCTGAATGGCTGTGATGCATCCGAAGTACTTGGAGAGAAATTCAAGGTTAAATATGGGGTTCTAGTTGGAGAGAATGCAATTATCAAGGATAAGTTTTTTGAGGAAAACGTGATAACAGCAATTTCAAGATGGAGGCGAATGTTGGTCATTTAGAAGGAGTCTGGGATTGTTCTTACCTTTGAGAATGATTCTGGAATAATAGTCGGATTTTGCTGTGGAGAGGGAGCCAGAGTCAAGGACAAGCCAGATCTGGTGATGTTTACAACCAGGCTGGTTGAACAGCAGGTGTAATTGAGTCTGTAGAGTTTAGACTTCAGGGTGCATAAATAGAGACGATGCCAGGGTAATGGCAGAGGGAGAAACCATGAGTACTTTGGAAGGTAAAGATTGAAAATCGAGCGATATTAAAAGAATCCATTTGTATTAAGTTTAGTCCATTTGTAGTCATTAGTAATCAGTTCCATTTTTATGAAACCTCTTGTTGAAAACCTAAACCTGGAATTCTGCGAATGGTTAACAGTACAGAGGCTGTGAGCAGCCTGTTTCAGGGCTCGGCTACATGTTTTTTATTTAGCGCTTAAGTTACCTGTAAATAACCATAATAATGTATTCTATGTCTTGCTAGCCCTAAACACAGTCTGTTCGTCTTAGGACCATGGATGCTTGAGAGAGATAAATGATTAGAATGTCAGGAACTTCTTGATAATGGCTGGTGGAAACTTCAAGATTATGTGAAATAATGTAGTTAGAAGGATATGAAAATGGTGGAATTGTAATGTGAGGTTGGGAGATGAAGAAGGGAGACATCTGGAGGGTTCCTTTATTCATTCACGTCACTGACAAGGCCAGCATTTATTGCCCATCCCTAACTGCCCTTAAGAAGATGGTGGTGAGCCGACCTTTTGAAGCAGTTTAGTATAACTGAGTGGCTTGTTAGGTCATTTTACAGAGCAGTTAAGAGTAAACCACATTTCTGTGGGTCTGGAGTCACATGTAGGCCAGACCAGATAAGGATGACAGATTTCCTTCCCTAAAGGACATTAGTGGATCAGCTGGGCTTTTAGGACAATCTGGTAGTTTCATGCTTTTTATTCCAGATTTATTTAACTGAATTTAAATTCCCCAGCTACCATAGTGGGAGTTGAACTCCTGTCTCCGGATTAGTCCAGACCTCCTGGTTTACTAGTTTAGTAACATAACCACTATGCTACCCTTCACATGAGGTTGGGCGACAAAGAACGGAGACATACCTTCTTCTTCTTAGGCAGTCCCCCAGAGTCGAGGATAACTTGCTCCCACACTAAACTGAGTTCTAAGGTGACTGATGAGACCAATGTGGGATCCACAGTCTCTGTCACAGGTGGGGCAGACGGAGGTTGGAGGAACAGGTGGGTGGGGTACATGATTTGCCATACGCTCCTTCCGCTGTTTATACTTGGTTTCCATGTGCTCCCTGTGAAGAGACTCGAAGTGTTCGGCGCCTTCTCGGATGCTTCTCCTCCACTTTGAGTGGTCTTGGGCCAGGGATTCCCAAGAGTCGGTGGCAATGGTACATTTTATCAAGGAGGCTTTGAGGGTGTCCTTGAAGCATTTTCTCTGCTCTCCTGGGGCTCATCTGCCGTGACATAACTCGGAGTAGAGTGCTTGTTTCGAGAGTCTAGTATCAGGCATGTGGACAATGTGGCATGTCCATCGGAGCTGATCGAGCGTGGTCAATGCCTTGATGCTGGGGATGTTGGCCTGTGTGAGAAGGCTGACTTTGGTGCGCCTATCCTGCCAATGAATTTGCAGGATCTTGCGGAGGCAGTGTTGGTGGTACTTCTCCAGTGCTTTGAAGTACCTACTGTTAATAGTCCAAGGCCCCGAACTTGGTGCACTCACCGCTCGCTGTCGCCGGCTGCCGGCAAGTTTTTTGGGTGGTCTCCCCTCGGTGCCAGTTTCGTGGAGGCCTCCCGCCGGCGGGAGGGGAGGACCGCTGGGAACCGCCCGCTGACGTCCACTAGCGTGCAAGGCGCGTAAGTGTCCTCCCGCCCGCTGAGCTGCCAGATTCCTCCAGGCAGGTGTTGGCGGCAGCAGGAGGAAGGACCGTGCATGGAGGCAGGTCTAACCCCAATGGTAAGTATGAAGACCTGCAAAAAAAGGTTAGTAAACTTCTTTTTTTACAGCGATTCAGGTGGATGGGGTCCCCTGAAAGTTTTCCAGTGGATTTGTTTTGTATAAATTTTTATTTTTTTGTGTTCCCCCCTCAATCCTCGGTGGCACTTTGCCGAGGATTGCATTTACTGCCGAGATTGGGAGCTCCCACCCGCTGCCGTCCACATTCAGGGCGTAAGTTGTGTTTTTGCCACCAGGCGGTCTTTGTGGATCTTTTTGAGGAATCTCCTTGCTAAATTACCGCCGGGTCTCTCGGCGGCCCTTTGGGCGGCACTTGGGCTGGCCTTAGTTTTGACCAAGTTCGGGCCCATGCATGTCTCTGATGTATATAGGAGTGCGGGTATCACTACTGCTCTGTAGACCATGAGCTTGGTGCCAGGTTTGAGATCCAGCCTTCGAACACTCATTTCCTCAGGTGGCCGAAGGCCGCACTGGCACACTGAAGGCAGTATTGGACTTCATCATCGATGTCTGTCCTTGCTGATAGTAGTCTCCCAAGGTATGGAAAATGGTCCACATTGTCCAAGGTCGCATCATGGATCTTGATAATCGGGGAGCATTACTGTGGACATATGGAGGGTTGATCATAACCGACTATAATGCATGTATCTTCTGCAGCAAAGCATCTGTTGTAATCTTTGTGTTAGGTGTGTGCCAGATAACTTTTAATAAACAGCAAGTGTTTGAGCCATGTCCAAGAACTTAGGGCCAGATTTTAGGCTTTTCTGTTTCCAGGCGAAAACGAAGATGGGACGGGAAAGTTAGCGGTCGAGAATAGTTTGCGCTTTAGTATGTCATTTTGGGCATCTGGGCCCTGCGTCAGGGGGCGCAGCGCTAAGGGAGGCATTGTACACTTTGTGGCGCAAGGATGGGAAAGTTGCAAACTAAAGTGCCGGGCCGTGAGCACTCCGAGAGAGGCCTGGGGAGGGGGGGAAACTAAAAAAAAAAAAACACAAAAACATTCCCAAAACATTGCCCACACTGCCACAACACAAATCACTAAAAAGATTAAAAGAACAAACACTCGCACTTACCTTCGGAGTATTTTATCCTCCTCTGCGCCGTCGGCTATGTTGGACGGCTCTGATTTCGCAGGCGGTCACTGCGGGCGCACTTCCGGGTGGACGGGTCAAGCAAAAGTCAAAACTTCTGCCAGAGTCACAACCAGGGGCTTTGCACACCCAGCGCAGCTCTTCCCGGCGGTGCTGCTCAGTGCTGCCGCAAAACCCGACCAGCGGATCGCGATGGGCCGCAGGAGACCTGAACGCCGCCTTTCACGCTGCTCCGGGGCAAAACCCGGAGCGCAAAGGACCAGAAAATCCAGCCCTTATTCTTGGAATATATGCAAAACAGTATTATAAAATTTACATTCCCAACAATGCAAAGCATTAAAAAAGGTTGCAAGCTTGGAAAAGAACAGCACTATAATGACCAGTGCAACTAGTCTCAGATACGTCCCTGTAAATAGTATTGGTATGAAACACAATTATTAACATTTTAAAATATAAATCACTTCCAATTGCTCTAAAACTCTGATTGTATCTCTTCATCCAGTTCTCCTAGACCCACCTTCTGACGTAACGGTGTATTTAAATGGGAATCCTCTCCAGCTTCGTATTGGCTGGGACCCACCAAGAAATCCTGACATAAACGAATTTCTTATGTATGAAATTAGCTACTGGAAGGATAAATCTGGCCCTGCTTCAGAAAAGGTGAGTAGATCCCTTGATAAGAAAAGTATTTACTTATTACAGTGTGCAACACACCTAACTCCATATGTTTTTGTTGAGTGCACTTGTTAGATCAACAATAAGGTGAAGCCAAAGGCAACAGTAACGTTAGCAGCCATGTCACGATACTGACCTGATGGGTAGCTGAGAGCTCCATGTGACCTGGAGAGTTCCAAGATACAGTCTCCCACCTTCATTCACCTCTCACACCTAGAATCGTGCCTCTTTGGTAACGCAATGGAGCATCTCCGAGAGATTGAACCATCAAACCCTGAAAACTGGGATTTCAAACTGGTCACCTTTCTTTTAATATTTAAAAGATAAGCAATTCCGCATCTGACCCTTTCATTAAGTTTTTTGGCTTTTCTGTTTCTCTCCACTACCCTCCCTTCCGCAAAGCTTTTCTTCAGTCCTTGTTGATTTTTAGTTCACAGCCAGTTCTTTCGTCATATTGCGTGAGTTGAAAAATCAATGATTTATTTTGGGCCATTCAATCGGAATCCAGCTTCCATCTTGTATTGTGTGAATGGTCTATGGTGAAGTTTGGAGTGAAGGCTAAATAAAGCACAGTACATACATATTTCGAAACACACAAATCCAGATTTGCATATACAGCACCATCTAACCTTGTGAAATGTAGGAGAGTTCACATTTGTGCAGTAAGATTTGGTGAATTCAAACCCGACTCCCTGAGACCACTGCAACACACCCCTGGTACTAGAACAGAACAGAGAGACCTAGAAATTCGGTGCATTTGCGCCTCCCGCTAGCGCTAATGGGGCGCAAAACAACTCCCGCCATGTTAGACAGGACTTTAGCAGCGGCGCTACGGCATTGTGCCCCGATCTCCTGCACCCGGAGATCGTGATGTCATTGCCGTGCGCATCGTCCCTCTGACGCCCCAGCCCCGAAATTGACTTTCGCCCCTTGCAGCAGCGCCGGACGAAAACACCGTCAGCTGCAGGAGGCATGCCGCTACTTGGGCAATAATCAAAGGCGAGGTGGCCGAGCTAAGTAAAAAAAAGACTTACCTCTGTTTTCGCTGTGTTCCTTCATTTTCTTCGTGGAGTCCTGCCCGCGATTGCTCAACTCAGCACTCTGCTTGGGTGCCAGGTAGGTGATTCTTTCATTGCAGAGCCTGCAGCGATGGCCCTTCTCTTTAAAGGAGGGAAGGGCCCTTTTTAAAAGGCAGCGCTGCACGGCCTGGTGTGCAGCGCTGCCGATGTTTGTCCCGTTAGCACTCCAAGAAGGAAATGGAGCACCTGGCGTTAAGTTTCTCGCCTCTCAAAAGTTACCGCCCACAAGCGGAACGATAATCAATTTCTCCCGCAGAGTGTTTCCCCACCCACTCTCAGTGTCCTGAGAGGGAAGAAACATTCAACCCTTTGCATGTAAGCTGATTCAAACCCTGGTTCCACAGGTTACTGTTTTTCTTCAGTGCTAGGTTAATAACCAATAAATCTCTTCTTTCAGACAGAGATTGTCAATACCAAACAGCAACATGATCTTCAGGGCCTAAAGGCTGGAATTAAGTACATGGTTCGTCTGCGCACCAAGCCTGATGGCATTTCATTTGATGGGTTCTGGAGCGCCTGGTCAGAAACAGTATCGGCTGTAACTCCCTATTCTTCAGGTGACTTTGAAGCAAATCACTGTCAAGTGTTAACTCTTTTCAGTCCCTCTGAGTACAGCACAGGTATAAAAAAGGAGCGCAGACCTGCTCTGAAAGACGATAGTATATTCAAAGAAGGAATACAGACCCTTTAACATTCCATAAATA
The DNA here is from genome assembly GCF_044704955.1 of Pristiophorus japonicus. Taxonomy (NCBI): domain Eukaryota; kingdom Metazoa; phylum Chordata; class Chondrichthyes; family Pristiophoridae; genus Pristiophorus; species Pristiophorus japonicus. The sequence goes on from NC_091984.1 coordinate 36,596,952, forward strand.
ATTACAAAAATCATGGCTTTCTATCAGGTATTTGCCTTTCAGTGTAAACTGTAATCATTTTAAACTAACTCACTCTCATATCCTTGTTGCATCCTGTCTTTTGACTCCTCGGTGACTGAAAGTCTCCCTTTTCTTTCCTTTTCAGATGAAATAAATCTACGTTGTTCAACCTCTGACCTCCAATTCATAATCTGCCAATGGAAAGTGAATAAAACTGAGGCTAGTGCTCTCTATAGCCTGTACTATCAAGCGAGGTAAACCCGCAGTGTAAACAGTGATCGTTCAGAGGCCTCAGGACGGGAGGGGGAAATTCTGGGACCTATTTTATCAAAATATATAACCTTCTGAGCTCCTCATGGTCCATTCTGGTCTCCCAATTCTAGTGAAATTGGGAGAATAGGGCTCTTCGGGGTAAAACGGTAAGAAAGTGGGTGACTGCGCTCAGCCTTATGCAAATGAGAGGACGTGGAAATAAGAGCAGCTAAAGAACCTGTGTTTGAGTTAAAAACAAAAGTGGAAACATTTGAAGAACTTATGGAATACAAGATGTGCCTCAAATATATCTCATCATACATTCCATTCCTGAGTAAAAGATAACCCTTAAATCCAGTCATTCCCCTTGAACAAAATATAGGTATAATTAATTACAGTGTAGTTAAAAAGTGATGGATGAACATGTGTTTAAGAACAGGATTGAAAGTTCCTTCAGATAACATTCTAGATGATCAAATACTCCATAAGAAAAACAAACGACTCTTATCCTATTGGGCACATGGCAACATCCTCTGTGGGGTGGTTGCGTCTTTTTTTGGTTTCCTGGGTTCTCTATTCTAAAGTGATCTGATGAACTCAACTAACTATGTCTGAGCACAAATTGATCTTCTGAATGCATTGCGAGGAAGCAGGTCAAGGAACCGGAACGCAGTCCTCCAGCCAGTGAATAAAATGGGGAAATGTTTAGCAGCAGACATTTTGGAGTGTTTTCAAATTTAAAAGGTTGCAAAATTCAACATCTGGCAGATGGAGTATAATGTCGGAAAGTGTGAGGTCATGCACTTTGGCAGAAAAAAATCAAAGAGCAAGTTATTATTTAAATGGCTGCAAAGTGCTGCAGTACAGCGGGACCTGGGGGTACTTGTGCATGAAACACGAAAGGTTAGTATGCAGGTACAGCAAGTGATTAGGAAGGCCAATGGAATCTTGGCCTTTATTGCAAAGGGGATGGAGTATAAAAGCAGGGAAGTCTTGCTACAATTATACAAGGTATTGGTGAGGCCACACCTGGAATACTGCGTGCAGTTTTGGTTTCCATATTTAAGAAAGGATATACTTGCTTTGGAGGCAGTTCAGAGAAGGTTCACTAGGTTGATTCCAGGGATGAGGGGGTTAACTTATGAGGAAAGGTTGAATAGATTGGGCCTCTACTCATTGGACTTCAGAAGGATGGGAGGTGATCTTATCGAAACATATAAGATTATAAGGGGGGAGTATTGCTAGTGCTGTTGGGGAGAATTTAAAGTACCTTGGCAGGGGAATGGGAACCTGAGAACGAATTCAAAAGGGAGGGAAGTAAAGCAGCAGTTGAATAGCAAGAATCTAGAAAGCGAATCTGAATCTGTAAGACAGAGGAAACAGGGCTTAGTGTGTATTAAGCTAGGAGGTCTTCCTGTGCTGAATGGTATATACTACAATGCAAGGAGTATAGCGAATAAGGTGGATGAGCTAAGAGCACAGGTAGGCACTTGGGAGTATGACATTATAGCCATTACAGAAACATGGCTGAAAGAGGGGCGGGTTTGGCAGATCAATATTCCTGGCTACAGGATTTTTAGACAAGATAGATAGGGGGGTAAAAAGGGGGGCGGGGTTGCGGTACTGATTAAAGAAACTATTACAGCGGTGAGGGATCATCAACTGAGGCCATATGGGTCGAATTGAAAAATAATACTGCTGGCCGTGTACTATAGACCCCCAAACAGTGGGAGGGAGATAGAGGAGCAAATATGTAGGCAAATTGCTGTGAAGTCTAAAAACCATAGGGTAGTAATAGTACTGGATTTTAACTACCCAAATATTGATTGGACAAATTTAGTGTGAAGGGTATAGAGTGTGCGGAATTCTTGAGATGCGTTCAAGAGAATTTTTTTAGTCAGTATGTAGTACACCCAACATGAGAGGGGGCGGTCTTGGATTTAGTTTTGGGGAATGCAGCTGGGCAGGTTGAAGGGGTATTAGTGGGGGAGCACTTGGGTGCCAGTGACCATAATTCAGTCAGATTCAAGTTGGTTATGGATAAGGACAAGAATAGGCCAGGAATAAAAGTTCTGAATTGGGGAAAAGCTAATTTCGTTAAGTTAAGAAATGATTTGGCCATAGTAGATTGGAAACAGCTACTTGTGGGTAAATCAGTGCCGAAATAGTGGGAGACATTCAAGGAGGAGATTCGGAATGCTCAGGCCAAACATGTGCCCTTAAAGAAAAAGGCTGGGAAAAATAATTCTAGAGCGCCATGGATGTCTAGGGACTTACAGGGGAGGATTAAGAAAAAAAGGGAGGCTTATGTCATATATCAACGGCTAAATACTTTAGAATCTTTAGAGGAATATAGAAAGTTAAGAAGCAAAATTAAAAAGTATATTAGGAATGCTAAGAGAGAGCACGAGAAATTCTTGGCCAGTAAAATTAAGGAAAAACCAAAGATGTTCTATAAATATATTAAGAGTAAAAGGGTAATTAAAGAAAGGGTAGGGCCTATTAGAGACCATAGAAACATAGAAACATAGAAACATAGAAAATAGGTGCAGGAGTAGGCGTTTCGGCCCTTCTAGCCTGCACCGCCATTCAATGAGTTCATGGCTGAACATGCAACTTCAGTACCCCATTCCTGCTTTCTCGCCATACCCCTTGATCCCCCTAGTAGTAAGGACTACATCTAACTCCTTTTTGAATATATTTAGTGAATTGGCCTCAACAACTTTCTGTTCACCACTCTCTAGGTGAAGAAGTTTCTCCTCATCTCGGTCCTAAATGGCTTACCCCTTATCCTTAGACTGTGACCCCTGGTTCTGGACTTCCCCAACATTGGGAACATTCTTCCTGCATCTAACCTGTCTAAACCCGTCAGAATTTTAAACGTTTCTATGAGGTCCCCTCTCATTCTTCTGAACTCCAGTGAATACAAGCCCAGTTGATCAAGTCTTTCTTGAGAGGTCAGTCCCGCCATCCTGGGAATCAGTCTGGTGAACCTTCGCTGCACTCCCTCAATAGCAAGAATGTCCTTCCTCAGGTTAGGAGACCAAAACTGTACACAATACTCCAGGTGTGGCCTCACCAAGGCCCTGTACAACTATAGCAACACCTCCCTGCCCCTGTACTCAAATCCCCTCGCTATGAAGGCCAACATGCCATTTGCTTTCTTAACCGCCTGCTGTACCTGCATGCCAACCTTCAATGACTGATGTACCATGACACCCAGGTCTCGTTGCACCTCCCCTTTTCCGAATCTGTCACCATTCAGATAATAGTCTGTCTCTCTGTTTTTACCACCAAAGTGGATAACCTCACATTTATCCACATTATACTTCATCTGCCATGCATTTGCCCACTCACCTAACCTATCCAAGTCGTCCTGCAGCCTCATAGCATCCTCCTTGCAGCTCACACTGCCACCCAACTTAGTGTCATCCGCAAATTTGGAGATACTACATTTAATCCCCTCGTCTAAATCATTAATGTACAGTGTAAACAGCTGGGGCCCCAGCACAGAACCTTGCGGTACCCCACTAGTCACTGCCTGCCATTCTGAAAAGTCCCCATTTACTCCTACTCTTTGTTTCCTGTCTGACAACCAGTTCTCAATCCATGTCAGCACACTACCCCCAATCCCACGTGCTTTAACTTTGCACATTAATCTCTTGTGTGGGACCTTGTCGAAAGCCTTCTGAAAGTCCAAATATACCACAAAACTGGTTCTTCCTTGTCCACTCTACTGGAAACATCCTCAAAAAATTCCAGAAGATTTGTCAAGCATGATTCCCTTTCACAAATCCATGCTGACTTGGACCTATCATGTCACCTCTTTCCAAATGCGCTGCTATGACATCCTTAATAATTGATTCCATCATTTTACCCACTACCGAGGTCAGGCTGACCGGTCTATAATTCCCTGTTTTCTCTCTCCCTCCTTTTTTAAAAAGTGGGGTTACATTGGCTACCCTCCACTCCATAGGAACTGATCCAGAGTCAATGGAATGTTGGAAAATGACTGTCAATGCATCCGCTATTTTCAAGGCCACCTCCTTAAGTACTCTGGGATGCAGTCGATCAGGCCCTGGGGATTTATTGGCCTTCAATCCCATCAATTTCCCCAACACAATTTCCCGACTAATAAGGATTTCCCTCAGTTCCTCCTCCTTACTAGACCCTCTGACCCCTTTTATAACCGGAAGGTTGTTAGTGTCCTCCTTAGTGAATACCGAACCAAAGTACTTGTTCAATTGGTCCGCCATTTCTTTGTTCCCCGTTATGGCTTCCCCTGATTCTGACTGCAGGGGACCTACGTTTGTCTTTACTAACCTTTTTCTCTTTACATATCTATAGAAACTTTTGCAATCCGTCTTAATGTTCCCTGCAAGCTTCTTCTCGTACTCCATTTTCCCTGTCCTAATCAAACCCTTTGTCCTCCATGAGGGTAATCTTTGTGTGGAGGCGGAAGATGCTGGTAGGGTTCTTAATGAATACTTTGCATCTGTTTTCACAAAGGAGCGGCTGCAGAGCATTCTGGAGAGGGAGGGTGAACAGCCAGTTGTCGTGGTACATGTAGGTACCAACGATATGGGTAAGAAGCGGGAAGAGGTCCTACAAGCTGAATTTAAGGAGCTAGGAGATAAATTAAAAAGTAGGACCTCAAAGGTAGTAATCACTGGATTGCTACCAGTGCCACGTGCTAATCAGAGTAGAGGGAGCAGGATAGTTAGAATAAATACTTGGCTTGAGCAGTGGTGCAAGAGGGTGGGATTCAAATTCCTGGGACATTGGAACTAGTTCTGGGTGAAGTGGGACCTGTACAAAAGGGATGGTTTGCACTTGGGCAGGACTGGAACTGATGTCCTGGGGGTAACATTTGAAAATGCAGTTCGGGAGTGTTTAAACTAATGTGACAGGGGGATGGGAACCTATGCAGCGAGATAGGGCAAAGTGATATGGAGCCAGAATCTGCTGGTAGAAAGGTAAAAATCAAAAATGGAAGGCCAAGTAAACAAAAGCAAGAAACAAAAAGGGCCAAACGACATCATAATTATAAAAGGACAAAGGGTGTTAAAAAAACAAGCCTGAAGGCTTCGTGTCTTAATGCAAGGAGTATCTGTAATAAGGTGGATGAATTAACTGTGCAAATAGATGTTAACAGATATGATGTGATTGGGATTACAGAGACGTGGCTCTAGGATGATCAGGGCTGGGAACTCAACATCCAGGGGTATTCACCATTCAGGAAGGATAGAATAAAAGGAAAAGGAGGTGGGGTAGCATTGCTGGTTAAAGAGGAGATTAATGCAATAGTTAGGAAAGACATTAGCTTGGATGATGTGGAATCTATATGGATAGAGCTGCAGAACACCAAAGGGCAAAAAACGTTAATGGGAGTTGTGTACAGACCTCCAAACAGTAGTAGTGATGTCGGGGAGGGCATCAAACAGGAAATTAGGGGTGCAGCAGTTATCATGGGTGACTTTAATATGCATATAGATTGGGCTAACCAAACTGGAAGCAATATGGTGGAGGAGGATTTCCTGGAGTGCATAAGGGATGGTTTTCTAGACCAATATGTCAAGGAACCAACTAGGGGGGAGGCCATATTAGACTGGGTATTGTGTAATGAGAGAGGATTAATTAGCAATCTCGTTGTGCGAGGCCCCTTGGGGAAGCGTGACCATAATATGGTGGAATTCTACATTAGGATGGAGAATGAAAGAGTTCATTCAGAGACCATGGTCCAGAACTTAAAGAAGGGTAACTTTGAAGGTAATGAGGCATGAATTGGCTAGGATAGATTGGCGAATTACACTTAAGGGGTTGACTGTGGATGGGCAGTGGCAGACATTTAGAGACCGCATGGATGAACTACAACAATTGTACATCCCTGTCTGGCGTAAAAATAAAAAAGGGAAGGTGGCTCAACCATGGCTATCAAGGGAAATCAGGGATAGTATTAAAGCCAAGGAAGTGGGATACAAATTGACCAGAAATAGCAGTGAACCCGGGGACTGGGAGAAATTTAGAACTCAGCAGAGGAGGACAAAGGGTTTGATTAGGGCAGGGAAAATAGAGTACGAGAGTAAGCTTGCAGGGAACATTAAGATGGACTGCAAAAGTTTCTATAGATATGTAAAGAGAAAAAGGTTAGTAAAGACAAACGTAGGTCCCCTGCAGTCAGAATCAGGGGAAGCCATAACGGGGAACAAAGAAATGGCAGACCAATTGAACAAGTAATTTGGTTCGATATTCACTAAGGAGGACACAAACAACCTTCCGGATATAAAAGGGGTCAGAGGGTCTAGTAAGAAGGAGAAACTGAGGGAAATCCTTATTAGTCGGAAAATTGTGTTGGGGAAATTGATGGGATTGAAGGCCGATAAATCCCCAGGGCCTGATGGACTGCATCCCAGAGTACTTAAGGAGGTGGCCTTGGAAATAGCGGATGCATTGACAGTCATTTACCAACATTCCATAGACTCTGGATCAGTTCCCCCTATGGAGTGGAGGGTAGCCAATGTAACCCCACTTTTTAAAAAAGGAGGGAGAGAGAAAACAGGGAATTATAGACCGGTCAGCCTGACCTCGGTAGTGGGTAAGATGATGGAATCAATTATTAAGGATGTCATAGCAGCGCATTTGGAAAGAGGTGATATGATAGGTCCAAGTCAGCATGGACTTGTGAAAGGGAAATCATGCTTGACAAATCTTCTGGAATTTTTTGAGGATGTTTCCAGTAGAGTGGACAAGGGAGAACCAGTTGATGTGGTATATTTGGACTTTCAGAAGGCTTTCGACAAAGTCCCACACAAGAGATTAATGTGCAATGTTAAAGCACGTGGGATTGGGGGTAGTGTGCTGACGTGGATTGAAAACTGGTTGTCAGACAGGAAGCAAAGAGTAGGAGTAAATGGGTACTTTTCAGAATGGCAGGCAGTGACTAGTGGGGCCCCAGCTGTTTACATTGTACATTAATGATTTCGATGAGGGGATTAAATGTAGTATCTCCAAATTTGCGGATGACACTAAGTTGGGTGGCAGTGTGAGCTGCAAGGAGGATGCTATGAGGCTGCAGAGTGACTTGGATAGGTTAGGTGAGTGGGCAAATGCATGGCAGATGAAGTATAATGTGGATAAATGTGAGCTTATCCACTTTGGTGGTAAAAACAGAGAGACAGACTATTATCTGAATGGTGACAGATTAGGAAAAGGGGAGGTGCAACGAGACCTGGGTGTCATGGTACATCAGTCATTGAAGGTTGGCATGCAGGTATAGCAGGCGGTTAAGAAAGCAAATGGCATGTTGGCCTTCATAGCGAGGGGATTTGAGTACAGGGGCAGGGAGGTGTTACTACAGTTGTACAGGGCCTTGGTGAGGCTACACAGTTTTGGTCTCCTAACTTGAGGAAGGACCTTCTTGCTATTGAGGGAGTGCAGCGAAGGTTCACCAGGCTGATTCCCGGGATGGCGGGAATGACATATCAAGAAAGACTGGATCAACTGGGCTTGTATTCACTGGGGTTCAGAAGAATGAGAGGGGATCTGATAGAAACATTTAAAATTCTGATGGGTTTAGACAGGTTAGATGCAGGAAGAATGTTCCCAATGTTGGGGAAGTCCAGAACCAGGGGTCACAGTCTAAGGATAAGGGGTAAGCCATTTAGGACCGAGATGAGGAGAAACTTCTTCACCCAGAGAGTGGTGAACCTGTGGAACTCTCTACCACAGAAAGTTGTTGGGGCAATTCACTAAATATATTCAAAAAGGAGTTAGATGTAGTCCTTACTACTAGGGGGATCAAGGGGTATGGCGAGAAAGCAGGAATGGGGTACTGAAGTTGCATGTTCAGCCATGAACTCATTGAATGACGGTGCAGGCTCGAAGGGCCGAATGGCCTACTCTTGCAGCTATTTTCTATGTTTCTATGTTTCCAAGAGGTAATGCAGAGACTGTTATAGAGGTGGAGTGTGATATTCTGGATTAAATAAATATAGTGAGAGAGGAAGTATTAAGGGGGTGAGCAGCTTTGAAAGTAGATAAGTCCCCAGGCCCGGATGAAATGCATCCCAGGCTGTTAAGCAAAGTAAAAGAAGAATTAGCATACGCCTTGATCATCATTTTCCATTCCTCTTTGGATCTGGGCATGGTGTCGGAGGATTGGAGGACTGCTAATGTAGTACCCTTGTTTAAGAAGGGGAAAAGGGATAGGCCGAGTAATTACAGGCCTGTCAGCCTAACCTCAGTGGTGGGAAAATTATTGGGAAAAATCCTGAAAGACAGGATAAATCTGTATTTGGATAGGCAAGGATGAATTAAGGACAATCAGCACGGATTTGTTAAGGGAAGATCGTGTTTGACTAACCTGATTGAATTTTTTGAGGAGGTAACTGCTGTGTATCTGTAAAGCATGCACTCCCATGTTCCGCAACCAGGGAGCTCATCCCCTGAAGTCCCAAGGGATCCCAGCATCCCTTGGGAGCACTGTATATAAGCCAGCCCCTAAGGCCTGTCCCTCACTCTGGAGTGTCTTAATAAAGATGAGGTCACTGTTACTTTAACTTCCATGTGTGCAGCCTCATCTGTGTTAGGAACACAACAACTGCCGACGAGAATACGAATCCAACACAAAGATGCAGCAAACTGTGGGCATCCTGGAGAAGTTCTCGGAGGGTGAGGACTGGGAAGCCTATGTCGAACGGCTTGACCAGTACTTTGTAGCCAACAAGCAGGATGGAGAAGGAAGCGCTGCTAAAAGGAGAGCGGTCCTCCTCACAGTCTGTGGGGCACCGACCTACAGCCTCATGAAGAATCTTCTGGCTCCGATGAAACCCACAGATAAGTCGTATGAGGAGCTGTGCACACTGGTTTGGGAGCATCTTATCCCGAGGGAGAGCGTGCTGATGGCCAGGTATCAGCTCTACACGTGCCAGCGATCTGAAGGTCAGGAAGTGGCGAGCTACGTTGCCGAGCTAAGGCGACTTGCAGGACAATGTGAGTTTGATGGCTACCCGGAACAAATGCTCAGAGACTTTTTTGTACTGGGCATTGGCCATGAGACCATCCTACGGAAACTTTTGACTGTAGAGACACCGATCCTCAGTAAGGCCATTGCGATAGCACAGGCGTTTATGTCCACCAGTGATAACACCAAACAAATCTCTCAGCACACAAGTGCTAGCAATGTTCACAAATTAACTGGAACGGTGTTTACGAGCAGAAATGTACAGGACAGAACCCACGAGTCTGCAACTGCCAGCAGGCCTCATGTGATCCAGATGACTCAGAGTCCCCAACAAAGGATGAATGCAAGGCAATTCACACCTTGTTGGCGTTGTGGAGGCCTCCATTCAGCCTATTCATGCCGCTTCAAAGGGTATGTTTGCAAGAGCTGTGGAACAATGGGGCACCTCCAACGAGCTTGCAAACGAGCTGCAAGCTCGGCAAAACCTGCTAACCACCACGTGGCAGAGGAAGATCAGTCCATGGTGGATCAAAGCAACTTCAAGCCTCAAAGAGAGGAGGCAGATGCTGAAGTACATGGGGTGCACACATTTTCGACAAGTAATTGCTTTTGAGAAAGCCAGAAACATTTTATGCTCCAACAAGCTGCTTGTATTGTACAATCCATGTAAAAGCCTTATGCTAGCATATGACGCGTCGTCGTACGGAGTCGGGTGTGTATTACAACAAACTAACGTTGCGGGGAAGTTGCAACCTGTCGCCTATGCTTCCAGGAGCTGGTCTAAGGCCGAGAGGGCCTACAGCATGATTGAGAAAGAGGCATTAGCGTGTGTGTTTGGGGTAAAGAAAATGCATCAATACCTGTTTGGCCTCAAATTTGAGCTGGAAACTGATCACAAGCCCCTCACATCCCTGTGCCCTTAGGGGCCAAAAACAAGCCAGGCCAGCTAGGGCACAGCCAACACACCAGAACAGACATTTGTACCGAGGCGGTCCACCAAGGAAAGAAAGGCTCCCGACCGCCTCATCTTGTAAATAGTTTTCACTTTGACTTTGGGGGGGGAGTGATGTTTATCTGTAAAGCATGCACTCCCATGTTCTGCCACCAGTGAGCTCATCCCTGAAGTCCCAAGGGATCCCAGCATCCCTTGGGAGCATTGTATATAAGCTGGCTCCTAAGGCCTGTTCCTCACTCTGGAGTGTCTTATTATAGACTGAGGTCACTGTTACTTTAACCTCCCTGTGTGCAGCCTCATCTGTGTTAGGAACACAATAGTAACCAAGAGGGTCGATGAGGGTAGTGCGTACGATGTAATATATATGGACTTTAGCAAGGCTTTTGATAAGGTCCCGCATGGTAGACTGGTCATGAAGGTTAAAGCCCATGGGATCCAAGGAAAAGTCGCAAGTTGGATCCAAAATTGTGACTGGAAGTATGTTTCCAATGGCATTCCACAGGGCTCTGTATTGGGCCCCTTGCTTTTTGTGGTATATATCAATGATTTAGATTTGACTATAGGGAGTATGATTAAGAAGTTTGCAGACGACACTAAAATTGGCTGTGTGGTTGATAATGAAAAGGAAAGTCATGGGCTACAGGAGGATATTAATCTACTGGTCAGGTGGGCAGAGCAGTGGCAAATGGAATTTAATTCAGAGAAATGTGAGGTGATGCACTTTGGGAGGGCTAATAAGGAAAGGGTATACACATTAAGCGGTAGGCCACTTAATCGTGAAGCTGAACAAAGGGACCTTGGAGTACTTGTCCACAGATCCCTGAAAGTAGCAGGCCAGGTGGATAAGGTGGTTAAGAAGGCATACGGAATGCTTGCCTTTATTTGCCGAGGCATAGAATATAAAAGCAGGGAGATAATGCTTAAATTGTACAATACTTTGATGAGGCCACAACTGGAGTACTGCATGCAGTTCTGGTCGCCGTATTGTAGGAAGGACGTGATTGCACTAGCGAGGATGCAGAGAAGATTTGCTAGGATGCTGCCTGGAATGGAGAATCTTAGTTATGAGGACAGATTGGATAGGCCTGGTTTGTTCTCATTGGAACAGAGGAGGTTGAGAGGAGAGGTATACAAAATATTGAGGGGCCTGGACATAGTCGATAGTAAGGGTCTATTACCATTGGTAGAGGGGTCTATTACGAGAGGGCATAGTTTTAAGGTGGTTGGTGAAAGGTTTAGAGGGGATTTGAGAGGGGGGCTTCTTTACACAGAGGATTGTGGGGATCTGGAACTCACTGCCTGGAAGAGTGGTGGATGCAGAAACCCTCACCACTTTTAAGACATGGTTGGATGGGCACTTGAAGTGCCATAACCTGCAGGGTTACGGGCCTAGAGCTGGTAATTGGGATTGGACTGAATGACCTTTTATTGAACGGCGCAGATATAATGGTAAGTACTGCAGGAAATAGAATATGGCCAGGGTGATCTCCTGGACTAGTTTCGATCGCCTGGATGAGTCGGAGAGGAATTTTCCCAGATTTTTTTCTCCCTAAATTGGTCTGGGTTTTTATCTGGTTTTTGCCTCTCCTAGGAGATCACATGGCTCTGGTTGGGGTGGAGTCATGTAGATACTTTCAGTATAAGGGATGTCGCAGTTGTGTGGGAGGTGGACTGGTTGGGCTGGGTGCTCTTTGCCTTTCCGTCATTATTCATAGGTTTATATGTAACCTTTAGGGCTGCTGATCAAGGGCCGTGCGGCTCTTTGTCAGCCGGCGCAGACACGATGGGCCGAAATGGCCTACTTCTGCGGTGTAAATTTCTATGTTTCGATGTTTCTATGTTTCTAAGGTGGATGCAGAGAGGATCTTTCCACCAATGGGGGAGACTAGAACTAGAGGGCATGGACTTAGAATAAGGGGCCGCCCATTTAAAACAGAGATGGGGAGAAACTTCTTCTCTCAGAGGGTTGTAAATCTGTGGAATTTGCTGTGAAAGCTGGGACATTGAATAAATTTAAGACAGAAATAGACAGTTTCTTAAACGATAAGGAGATAAGGGGTTATAGGGAGCAGGCAGGGAAGTGGACCTGAGTCCATGATCAGATCAGCCCCCATCATCATCTTCATCATAGGCAGTCCCTCGAACCAAGGATGACTTGCTTCCACATCAAAACGTTCACAGGTGTTTCAATGATGGACCTAATATTCCAGGTCCGAACTAAATCTTGAAGGGTGGAAGATGCCTGTGCTTAGATTTTTTTAACATGTGGTGACCGTTGCACACCAGCCACCACACAGGCTTGACAGAGCTAGGTCTTGGTGCAGTAGCAAGGATTAACCAAGACGACTGGAGACTAGCTCTGCTGCACGGACCTAGTGTGCACACATATCGCAGTGTGGGCTGGCCCGTGCTGCCCCTGGACCCTCGCCTCTTCTAGGCCCCGAATTCGCGCCTCTCCTGGGCCCCGATCACGTCCCTCTACAGTCTCTCGCTGCTCCTTCGCCCCAATCTCGCCGCTCCTGATGTACCTGCCCATGCTCCAATCACCGGCCTGGACCTTGGTGACGTCCCTTTTCACTGCCGTTGCTCTCCTGCTCCCTGGAGCGGGCTAGGCTGTCACACTGCTCCTTCCGCTCCCCGGCCTGCTCCGATGGTGTTCGGATCAGCCATGATCTTATTGAATGGTGGAGTAGGCTCGAGGGGCCGTATGGCTTACTCCTGCTCCTATTTCTTATGTTCTTATGTTCTTAACTCTCTGTTGGAGGAAACTGTTCTGATTTCCTATGGCCAGCTCTATGAAGCCATCTCTTTGCCCCCTATGCCCTGTTCTCTCAAGGTATCACTATTAACCTATGGTCCAGATTAAAAATGTAATTTTATGTAATTAGTTCCTCTTACAGCATGGAAAGGTAAGGAAAGTCTCTAAGTGGCTCTCTCATATGTTTGAAAAGGGAGTTCAAGGAACTCATTTTTACAATTGGAGCAGCTAGTAAAAAAGTCTTCTCTGTTTGAACTGCGAGTCATACTTCTATAGGCATGTACAGAGTGTCGTTGTGGTCAACATTAAGGAAAATGGAGCAAATGTGCAAGTGGTCAATAAAAATGACAACAGGCTCTCTAAGGTCAATAATAGTGAGAGCGCAGATTCTTCTCTTGGACAGTAAGGGGACGAATCCAGAGTGCCTCCGTGTGGTCAGTAGCGGGTATAAGTGACGGGCTGAAAATACATACTTGATACTCAGATGTTGAGCTCACACTTAACTCCAGCCTGGAGAGGAGTGTGAAAGCTGCTATAATAAGTTATGTGATATATCGGAATGCTATGGGTAGAGGTGAGGAGTATATCAGAGCGTATTATAGAAATGGGCATGTACCCTCTCTGTGGTTTCCCTCCTAAATGGCAGGCTTTATTTCCATATACTAATGAGGGTGGTCGTACAGCTACTAGTTGATCTGCCTGTTGCTCAATAAGTAATTTGACGATGTATGCAGTTTGCAACATTTCCTATTTCTATGCTTGTGCAACTCATACCAAAAATAAATGAGAAGACAGAGCTGGGTAAGTGACTAATCGCTAATTTTGTCAAAGATTTATGAGCAGGCATCTAATTGTTTTGTGATTTGTATTTTGCTGCAGTTTGTTTAACAAGTCATTTATTTTCCTGTCAGAGCGGCAGAGTGGAAAATATGCAGCAATCAAAGAAAAGCTACCACAGGTGATGCCATCACTTACCACTGCATGATTGCAACATCAGAAGTCAATATGACTGTCATTATCATTAATGCATCCTATCCACATCACATGCAGACGTTTTATAAAAAGCCCTTCAGGACTGAAAATGTTGGTAAGTGAGAAGATTAGTTACCATGGATTCTGTAACATTCAATAGACCACACCTGTCTACAGCACACATAATTACCGTAATCCTGTGCTGTCTCTGTTGTAGTAACCATTTCTCCCCCTTCCCAGCACACATTTACTTTAATTTCAGGGAGTAGATTTGCACCTAGATCCTACTTCGCAATGCTATAAAATAAAAAAAAGAAAAAGACTTATATTTCTGTGGCATCTTTCACGACTACCAGACATCTCAAAGTGCTTTACAGCCAATGAAGGACTTTTTTGGAGTGTAGTCACTGTTGTAATGTGGGAAACGCAGCAGCCAAATTGCACACAGCAAACTCCCACAAACAGCAATGTGATAATGACCAGACAAGCTGCAAGACAAACAATGCTAGCTTAAACAGGGCAGAGACCCAGCACAACTGGGTGCTATTCCAATTTCCACCACAAATCTCTACCTGCCCTGAATGAGCCTCAGATCTGCCAGAAGGTTTGCAGATTTTCAGGGCTATTATTTTTACCTTGAGAGTACATTCCAATTGTCTCTTAATATTGCGAAGCATCATACTTCTAAAATTAGGCCGTGTGACAAATTATAAGTGGCTGCTGCAGGCCTCAGGCTACATGCCTGTGATTTCCTATGATGCACTCCCTGTAAGCTTGGCTCCTCGCTGGGCGCTCAGAATGACACGTCTCCATCAATACCACTTCTTGCACAGCTAACACTCTCTGTCCTCCACATGCTCTCTGGCTCCTACCCCACTCACCTGGTTTTATCTGCTCCTTTGCTTCAGAGATACCCTTGTTGCTGTTTACTCTTTCTTCCACTCTGGCTGCCGCTGTCTTCTGCCTGCCTCAATGGGCATCCTATGCTCTCTTGCTTTTTTATGTTCATCTTCTCTTTTGTAGCCTCCAGCAGCTTAACTCTATTTCCACCTCTAACCTATCTATTTGATCACCTTCTGCATTTCCTCTACAATTCAGCACTCACCTGTGCGACTTTGTGGCATGGCCCATCTACGTGTAGTAGTTCTTGTCTTCAAATTCTCTGTTGGACACTCTTCCTACTTAATCTGCCAACCTCCACACACCACGCATTACATACCACCTAATTTCCTCACCTTATTTCCAGCACTTAAATCTTCTCTATCACGTTTAAAGAGTTGCCTAGATTTTCTATGTTAAAATTAATGATATTAATATTGTTTGAAAATATATGCAAAGGAGGTGGTCCCTTTCATTCTAGGCGAGTGCTGATGTTAAACATCTACAGTAACTAAGCTAAAGGGTTTCTTGAAACAGTTTCCTTAACTGTTAATATAATAAAACTAATATAATGTTTTTCCTTTTTATTTAAACCTCATAGTTCGTCCTGATCCCCCGAGAATAGTGAAGACTGATATCAGCACAGCTGGTGGGAAACTACGCCTCTTTTGGGAGCCACCAATCAGGAAGCTCCTGGGGCAAATGGTTTATCAGATCAGATACTCCGAGGAAAATGGCACTGACTGGAAGGTGAGTGGATCAGTGGGTGGGGTCAAATTTTACTTCCATCACCTGCCGGTTACGGTAAAAGCCTCAAAATGGAATCGGTAGCCTTACCATCCCGTTAACAGCAATAACGAGCCTGGCACCATTTTAAAAGAGACCTACCACTTTGTGCCCAAATGCCCAGTGGTCTCGGGCTGTACCCCCCCTGTATCATTTGAGGTCAGAACTGGTCAGAACATGCTCCTCCGGGCTACACAAAAGTAATGTGGCCTGGATTCCCCCCTTCTCCCACACATACCTAGCTGGCAGTTGGGGCGGTCCAATTGTGGAAGGCCTCAATCCAGCAAGTTGCCTGTTTGGTGCCCAGCATCTCGCCGGCCCGGTGTTAATGTGGCCGGTGCCTTAAAATCGCGGGTGCCTCTTCGCCGGGGATAAAGGTGATCGGTCAGCATGTTCCGACCATTGGTCGCCCAAAATCCATCCTGGTGAGTGGGACACAGGTGAGCCAGTAAGCCAAGGAAAGGTGTGTCAGTAGTTGGACACAGGGGAAAGGGGACAAAGGGCTGGGTGAAAGAGTAATGTGGAAGATGTGATGGGTAAATGTAAAAACACATTGTTGGGGGTAGGGGGAGGAGGGGGATAGTATCAGTAGCTTGTTATTTTCTGTAAATTCTGTTTTATAAATAAAAGAAGATGGAATTCGGAGAGCCATCCCCCAGCAACTGCAAACACCCCCACATAAGACTGACAGCATTGATGCATTTCTAGATCAGAATGTTTCCTGCTTAGTGAGATTCTCCATTTAAATATCAGTCACAGTCACCCTCCAGTCTCTGACCATTTTGAATAATTTCCCATATGGTAATGACTGTGTGAATAAACCTGCGACTGAGACTGATTTGTGACCACGTGAAGCAATCAGTACTAATAGCAACTTCTGGTGCTGGAGAGGACTGGTGAACTGGTTAATGTTTTTAGAGGCTTTTGAAGATTAGACAATAGCTCATGTAATTGGACTTTTAACATGAATCAAAGAATTACAGATGAGCTAAGTTAAATCAGTGGTGGAGAAGATGTCCAATGAATCTTACTGTACTGTCAAATGAATGCGGCCAAAGTGGGAAGTCATCATCATGTTCACCTCACAAATTTACTAGGATCCTTTGAGTAGGTAACAAAATCAGTTTACGAGAGTTATGCATTCTCATGAGGCATTTAATAAAGATCTACAGAGTAAGTTCAGCAATCGCACATTTGCAGTGAAGGAACACATTCAGAGGAAGCGCAGTTCAAAGTTAGGGCTAAAATAGTGTAGTGCTGATTCACTGGCCCACATTTCCTTTAAACGTGGCCCCCTGCTGGGTGTTTAGCTCCCCAAAGAAAGCATCAGATCACTGAATTTTCCCTTACCATTAAGATTTTTGTACTAGATAAATGTACATATAATTAATAGTAAAATTGTCTTGATTCAAAATTGGTTAGACATAAAAAGCAAAAGGTGATGGTAATTGGATAAGGCTGTCAGTGAGATGCAGTGACAACTGTGGTTCCAAGCACACTGTTATTGGTCTACTCATATTTGATACAAAGGGATCTTTCTGTTCAGGTGCTCTGTTCTGGGAGGACACATAGCATTCTACTCAAGTCTATTCCACTCAAGGAAGTTGGTACACCATGATCTTACTCCCTGAGACAGATGATATGAGTCTGCAGCATGCTTACTCCATGTGAAGATGATGTTATGAATCTGTAATGCTTGATTATTCCTTGAGAAATATAATGCTCATCTTCCGCATATTTATCACCAACACAGAGTTGCCTGATACTTTAGCAATTAGCCGCACGTGGCTAATTGGGAAACAGATGTAGCTAACTGCATTTCTGATTAGTAAATAAAAAATGAATAAAAGACACCGTTGTTGGGCATATAATTGCAAAATATATATTCGCATGATGTATGCATGTGAACTTTAACCTTTTTGGCCTAGAATTCATCTCGGGCAGAGGTGCAAAACGGGCAATATCGGATCGGCTGCCCGTTATCCACAGTGCCTGGTATTCGGCTCCCTTACAGTCAATGGAACGGAATATCCGGTGCTGCGTATAACGGGGGCCGATCCAATACCGATAATTTTGCAGCACCGCCGGAGATGAATTTCTAGGCCTATGTGCTCAGATGAAAAGCAGAGTGTGCATATGTGTTTGGATCGTTGTGAATGTGTTTACCTGTTTGGTTACTGAATCATTACAGATGCTTGTTAAATAAATGCAAATATGTGAAGTACTTTACTTGCATTGTCTGAGGTTACGAAACGAGCTTTCTCCTAAAATTAGCGCATGTGGCAAAGTGATGTCACCATAGCCACACCTGCGATGAGGCGGCAATCTCTATTGGACAACACCGCGCTGGACGCGGATGACTTGAGTTGACAGCTCTTTCATTATGTCTGAAGAAGATGCTGATTGACAGCAGCACTGAGCTTACTTATGTGAGTTTATAGCACAACGGTTAAGATGATGTGAGTTGGCAACACATGGCTCAAATAATACCAAGACAAATATTTCAAAAAGTAGAAAGCAACAAACATAGAAAGTATTAGAGCTTGTGCCTTATCTCAGTGAGTCACTGTCAGCCTGATAGTCAATATAGTCAATGAAAGTAAAGGCTGGCTTGGACGATGCTTAGAATTTCCTGGTATTCTTTTTTAGACACTACTTATCCAGAAGCCATTGCACAGTGAGGTGTTGGACCTTCCCCACAGTAAAACATATTATATGCAACTCAGAGCCAAACCCAATGGAGTCACATACAGAGGATACTGGAGCAGCTGGTCAGACACTTTCACTGCAACAATCCCAGGCTTTATGAGTAAGTGTGCCATACTCCCAATCCAGCAATGCTGATATTATTGTCAAGACATGCTCTGGACTTTATTATAATTTGTCATGCTTATGCTTAAGAGAACTTCTTCCAAAATGTTTTTGTTCTGAAATGCAAAAAACGAGTAACAATTCCTTGTAAATTTTGGCCCCACAATTCCTGGGTTCAGACAGGCAGAAAATCCAATTTATAGTTAGAAACATAGAAACATAGAAAATAGGAGGCCATTCGGCCCTTCGAGCTTGCACCGCCATTCAATAAGATCATGGCTGATCATTCACCTCAGTACCCCTTTCCCGCTTTCTCTCCATACCCCTTGATCCCTTTAGCCATAAGGGCCATATCTAACTCCCTCTTGAATATATCCAATGAACTGGCATCAGTTGGGAGGAGTGAGAAATTGGGATTCCACCACATTTAGACTGGCCTTTTAAATTCTGATGGGGGGAACCATGGGTGGATCTTCCGCCTACATCAAGGGGACATATCTGGGGGAGTTCCCAGGTCTCCCCAGGAAATTCCAGCCTTTACGCTTTCCTTAGGTCTCAGTAGAACTCAATCCAACTGGGAGCTGGCATGAGCACTACTGATGCCCCAGTAAAAGCCCAAGAAGTTTTTGAGAGAAAGCTCATTTTTACATTTTGCATGGCTCCCCTTGGAGCTGAAGACATTCTTATCTTTATTCAGCCCGGAGATGGGCCTCGGGCTCCCCCAGCAGAGTGACTGTGAGCCATTCTGCTGTCTGGTCGATGGATCGGGCAAGTGATGAAGTGTTCTTGCAGATCCCCCACCCGCCTCCGCCTCAGTCATATAAATAACCCTCTTTCCAGGATTTGGGAGAGGATCTCTGGCTTGGGGATAGAGCAATTGGAGTTCTCTTCTGCCACACTTATGCTGGTGGAGCGGACCTCCATTGAAGCAGGTGTAACCCTTTAATTTCTCATTCAAAGGACAGGATCTCTGAAAATGCAGAACTCCCTCAGTACTGCACTGCATTGAAGCCTAAAGTATGTACTAAAGTCTTTGAACCCCCGAGCTGACACAAAGTCGAGTAAGTTACTAACTAAGCTAAGTTTTCAAAGCCTCAAAGCTGCCGATATTAAAGATCCCATAGCAGTATTCAAGTAGAGCAAGGAATTCTCCTGGTGTCAAGGCTAAAATTTTTCCTCAACCAACCCTACCAAAAACAGATTAACTGGTCAATTGTTGTGCTGTTTGTGATATCTTGTTGGAGGGGATAGCTGCTACATTTCCTACATAACAATATTTACTGCACCTCAAAATAATTTGTTATATGCAGCTCTGAGTGACATGATAAGGTGCTGTATAAATGCCAATATTTTTCTCTCTAACTCAAATCCCTTTTTCTGATAGGTCCGACTGCAGTGTCTCTTGTTACTGGTGTGGCACTTCTGTTGGCGATAGCACTTTTTGTGTCCCATCTCATCTTTCCAAATGTCTACAGGTATCAGTAACAATATATTCAGGCAAACCTCATTCAGAATCTCCTTAACATGGAGTTAGAGGGGCCAATCTATCTCTCCACATACAAAGGATAAATCAGTGGAACATTAGAAAACTGTGGATAAGGAGTGTGTCACTGCGCTCAACTTTATATAGTTTGATGGATCGTACCCCTCAATTTCTGATCCAAGCAATCAGGGACACAGCCACAGCCCACAAAAATCAAGCACACCCACTTTTGGCTGTTATACAAATTAAGAATGGTACTTACTATTTTAATAAAATTATACTACAAAAAGTAGGATTAAAAACTGAAATTAAAAATTACATTAGCAGGCTGAATGAATAGTGCACCCGAGGATGTTGCCAATCTGGTGACCTAAAATATACTGCCAAGTGGTCAGACCTCCTCAAGGGTGTAGTCTCCAATGGTTTTTGGCTTCACACCAGCTGCACTATAACTGCAATGTTAGCAAAGAGCAATCAGGCTCATCAGCACTTCTCCAAAAATAAAACGTTTTCTCTCATTTTCACGCCAGAGCTAGCACTGTAATGTGACAACTTGAAAGCATGACTCATCACAAACCAGCGTGTGCAGTTCGAGGTTGCAATATTCAATGTATTATATTTTTAAGGAGCGCATTAGCAGCTTGGGGATTACTGTAGTGGGGAGTGGTCCTATTCATTGAAGGATTGTCAGTACTCAGGGAGTAATCAATACTCAGACAGCATTTAGTATTGTGGGTTATTTGGTAATGATGGGATTTGCAGCATTTAGAAAGCAATAATTTCAGTCCTTGAATTTAAAATTCTCATCCTTGTATTCAAATCCCTCCATGGCCTCGCCCCTCCATATCAACCCTACAACTATCTGAGAACTCTGCGTTCCTTCAATTTTTCTTTCACCTGACCATTGGCGGCTATGGCCTCAGCTGACTAGGCCCCAAGCTCTGAATTCCTTCCCTAAGTCTCTCTGCCTCTCCATCTCTCCCTCGCCTCCTTTAAGATGCTCTCTCTTCTGCTTTAAGACGCTCCTTAAAACCTACTTCTTACCTGTTCTAATACCTCCTTACGTGGCTCGGGAGTCAAGCTTTGTCTGATAATGCTTCTGTGAAGCGCCTTGGGACATTTTACTACATTAAAGGTGCGAAATAAATACAAGTTGTTGTTGTTTTGAGGGTATTTAGTAGTAAGAGAGTATTCAGTAATCAGAAGATAATCAGTACCGAGAGGAGACAATGATGTACCTTTCCCAAAAAATATTAACTTTTTTAACTATCGTGTTATTTCTTTGTCAGTAATGTGAAGAAGAAACTGTGGCCACAGATTCCAAACCTGGAAAGGCTGCTGGAAGGATATCTCACCGATTTTCAGAAACACTCCCAAGTAAGGCGAAAGTTTCGTAATACAAACAATACACATCTTCAGAACTGTTGTGGGATGGATCAGAATCTCCTTTTGAGCTTAGAGGGAAACAGCTTGTAACTGAGGCACAGGAGTAGCAGCTAAATTTTCAATTTATCTCTATAATGAAGAAGGGATTACTTTCTGAGGGTGAAGGAATGGTGGAGATATTAAACAAATACTTTGCCTAACAGAAGAGTGTGATAGTGGATACATTGGAGGAAGTGGAGCAATTAGATAGAATCACTATAGATAAGGAAGTAGTATTGAACAAATTGGGGGAACTGAAAGTAGAGAAGTCACCTAGTCCTAACTGTTGTCTTTAGCTACTCTGATAATGACTCCACGAGGCAATATATTATACTTAAACTGTAGTGAACTTAGTCCATTTAATATAACTCCAGAGTGAGTATCACACCTGGTGGCCTGCCTTTTATACTAGGCCTGGCACACCTGTACAGGTAGCCAACAAATCTCCCACTGCAGTGCCCTCTGGTGGTACACCTTAGTGACCATACAGCTGGTGTACAAGTTTCCCATAGTAGTGCCCTCTAGTGGCACATCATATGTAATAGTACAAGCAGTAAACATGTTTGGATACATGACACTAACGACACACATCCTAACATGGAGAATGAAATCGCAGAGGCTCTGAGCACAATCTTTTAATCATCCTTAGATATGGGAGCTGTTCCCGAGGACTGGAAGTTTGTCAATGTAACCGTCTGTTCAAGAAGGGAGAAAGGGATAAACCAGGCAACTGTAGACCAGTCAGCCTAACATCAACTGTGGATGAACTTCTGTAATAGGGGAAAAACTTGAATAAATGGCTAGTCAGGAAGGATTTGTAAAAGGCAAGTTGTGTCTAACAAATGTTAGAGTTCCTGGAGGGAATACTGGAGTGTATTGATAAAGGAAATGCCGGTTGTGTATATGAATTTTTAAAAGGTGCTTTATAAGGTGCCACATAGGAGACTTGCTGACAAATAACATGCATGGTATTAAAGGGAATGTGGCAGCATGGATAGGAAGTTAGCTGGAGCACAGGAAACATAAGCAGCGGTGTCTCCCAGAGCTCAATGTTGGGACCAGTGCTCTTCTCAATATATAAATCTTCTTGACTTGGCTATCAGGAGCATAATATCAACATTTGCAGATGACACAAAAATAGTAACCATGGTTAACTATTAAGAAGACTTATGTGACTTCAGGAAGATGTAAATATTTATGTGGAATTCTCTGCCCCAGAGAGGTTGGGTCATTGAATAGATTTAAGGCAGAGATAGACAGATTTTTGAGCGATAAGGGAATAAAGGATTATGGAGAGCGGGCAGAGAAGTGGAGCTGAGTCCATGATCAGATCAGCCATGATCCTATTGAATGGCGGAGCAGGCTCGAGGGGCCATATGGCCTACTCCTGCACCTATTTCTTATGTTCTTATGTAAATATGTTAATAGATTGCACAGTTATATGTTAGATGAAATGTAATGTAGATAAATGTGAGTTAATACATTTAGGGACGTAGAATAAGGAGAAAAATTTAAACTAAATGATAAAACTTTGAAAGCAATAGAAGAGCAGGGAGACTCAAATGTACAAATCTTTAAAAGTGGGAGAACAAGTTGATAAAGCTGTAAAAATGCATACGGGATCCTAGCTTTTATAAATAGAGTTGTCACAGAAACATTGAGCACAAAGGTAAACTGGTAATGCTAAAACGTCCCAAAGTGATTCTCAGGAGCATTAGAAAACAAAATTTGACACTGGGCCATGTAAGGAGATACTTTTTCATATAGTTTAAGGACAGGTTTGAAAGAGCATCTTAAAGGAGGGGAGAGAGGTGGAAAGGCTTAGAGAGGGAATTCCAGAGCTTAGGGCCCAGGCAGCTGAAGGCACAACAAATCATTGGTTAGGCCACAGTTACAATATTATTTCAAATTTAGGGCACTCTACTTTCAGAGTAGATCCTAAACTAAGCCCTCCCTCCCCAAATCCATCAGGATTGTTTTACTTTAATCACTAATGTATGAAAAAAGGTTGATGTGAGTATGAAACAAGAAAATATGTTTTATATTTGTACTGATTTTTGTAATTGTTAGCTACCAGGGGCCAACATACCGACATAGCTCCTGGTTCAGCACAAATAACTTCTCCAAATCTAACCCCTTCATTTATTTCATGATTTAAAATATTGGATCAGTGTTTCCTTGACGGAGTGGCGTATACATGCACTACGATAGTGATGCTGATCCGCACAGGCCCGGGAGTTCCTGTCTTCAATCCCTGGACTGCGTTAAGTTGGCTGATCGAAGCAGGTCCAGTTAGACAACCAGTGCTGCAACTGGCCTCAGTGCCCTTGAGCTAATGAAAGGAAAAATCAGGAAATGCTTACTGCATTCAAGTATTTTTCTGATTCAAGAAACCTCTTGGGTGCTTCTAATGTTCAAGGGAAAGGGACGATGAGAAAGTATTAGCGTCTGATGTCCATATTTCACCATCTCCTGAACAGATCTCTTTATAAAAAATAAGGGCAGATAACTAGCCTTAGTGTTTCCAGAGTAGGGACGAAATCATCTGTCAGGGTCACTACATAGTGACCACCTGCTCCACAAACATACAAACAATGACAGACAGAGAAAGACTGTCTGGTCCATCGAGCCTGTCCCACACAATTGCGATACCCTATGTGTCACAACATATACACTCCACCCCACCTGAAACCATATGATCTCCTGGGAGATGCAAAAAAACAGGTAAAAAACCCAGGCCAATTTGGAAAAGAAAAGATCTGTGAAATTCTTCTCCGCCCCATCTAGGCAATCGAAACTAATCCAGGAGATCACTCTGGACTTGAAATCCCTGCTGTACCTACCTTCTGTAAGAGGTGATCTCCACCACAGCCAGAAACAAATCCAGCTTTCGCTTGAAAGAGTTCAGTGAGCCTGCAACCACCACATGAAATGGCAGCTTGTTCCAGAGATCTGCTATTCTCTGGGAAAAGAATCACCTCCTGATGTCTAACCTAAAACAACTTAAATGTGGGACCCCTGGTCCTGCCTAACCTATTTAATGAAATAAACTGTCAACTGGTACTCTGTCTATTCCCTTCATTATCTTATAAACCTCAATCAGATCCCCCTCATTGTCTACGCTGCTCTAAGGTATAGAGTCCACATAAAAAATAACCCTTGGGTGAGGTACTGAAGGATCAACACTCATGGAACTTTACCCTAACAAGATCCATGGCTTCAATGCAACAAATCCTTGAGGAAAAAAATAGAAGAAAAATAAAATTACAAAAGATGTATCCTTTTCTGTTCACAGCCTTTGCAGCCCACTTGTGACAAACCTGTTGATGATGAGCTCCTCCCTTCAGTTCTGGAAATCATATCTGAGGTAAATGAAAATGACAACACAAAATGTGTGGAAAAGCAAGAGGATGCTTGTCAGAAACATCATTTCAGCGAATCCCCCACCGCCAAGCAACACAGGGAGATGTCAAATCATGAATCTGAGAGTTCCAACAACTCCAGTCAGAATTATATTTTTTTGGATCTTCAAGACTCATCATTATCTCTTCCTCAGGAAGATATCAACTTTCACAAGAGAGACAAAACTAGTCCATTGCAGGATTCTCAGTCACGAATGTGGCCTGTTGCCACTGACACAAAGAGTCGTACAGGACATATCCAGAATGACATCAATTGGAACAAGCAGTTCTCATCAGTGCAGCCAATTAATATCACTGGCATGAAGCAACAACACCCAACATCATTGGTCAGTTATGATGACATGTTCCATCTCTTTGGTCATTTGCATTTCCCAGTGACATTTGATTATCGATCAATGAGTGCAACAGACATTTCAAACCATTCGTATCTCCTACTTTCTGATTTGGAACCAGATATTTTTTCACGACAGTGCTCAATGGCCAAAGAATAAAAACATCTCGACAAGTATACAATAACATGCAGGCAACATAAAATAAGCTTCGGCAGTGAAGAATTAAGTCACCAAATAGATTACTTGTGCTAATCTGTGTGGTCTGCTATTCCTTTGCATACAGTTGCTAACCTCAATAATCCACTTAAATGCTTATCTCAGTTTATCAATCATATGGAAAGACTTAATTAAGGTTTCCTTTCATTGTCAATTAAAGAACCATTCTCCCACCTCACTGTCACATGGTGCAGTAGCTCTTAATCTATCTGACCATGACATCTATGAAAATGAGTTGGAACCAGACACAGGTACGCTCATTCCTCTGTACACACCAAACATAAACCTTGACATAACATACAGTATTGGGGAAACATTTGACTTTGTCCTCCCATAGGAGGACCCCACTGGCTGCCACAATATATTGGAAATTATGGTGAGCTTTGCTTGATTTTCCAACCATTAATCTAAATAGTTGGAAAATTGTGCAAAACGTGTACCTGAATTTTTTTTATGTACATTGGGTTCACAAGGCTCCGCCCCAGAACCAAGTTAGTAAATTACCCCTTGTTTTGTCATCTTTAAGACAAAATTACATCTCCAGGAACTGTGCATGCTACTATAGAGAAACCTAAGGGGCACTTTTTTAATATCTTAGCAGGTGAGCAACACTAACATGACTGCACCTATTACCCATCCCTAGTGCTCCCTGAGAGCAGTGGTGCAAAGTGGTTTCTCCCAGAGTCAGGTTCGGTCCTAACTCTGGATTTAGATTACACAAACAAAGTGTTATGCAAGGCAGGAACTGCTTCACACTAGCACAAAACTTTTTGTGTAAATGAAACTTTAACTTCATAGCCTCTTAACAGTGAAGCGAGAATAAAATTTTTACACCATCCTTTGAGAAATTACCTTGTCAGTGACATCAAGTCGCCATCATTCCTGCTTTTGTATCAAGTCTGATATAAAGCCTGATCCTCAGTTGCTGGTTCTAACCGTTCAATGGGCTGACACCTGAAGATGTGCAATGGTCACAGTAAAATATTGCACCAGTATTGAGTTTTGATGACTCACCTGTTGAGCACTGGACTGGCCTTGATACCACAGGAATCCCTTGGAGGAACTCACTGACCAGCCTTCTTACTGACACCAGTGGAGTGGCTCACAGATATGTAAAAAGAAAGAAAGACTTGGATTTCTATAGCGCCTTTCACGACCACTGGATGTCTCAAAGCGCTTTACAGCCAACTAAGTACTTTTGGAGTGTAGTCACTGTTGTAATGTGGGAAACATGGCAGCCAATTTACGCACAAGCAAGCTCCCACAAACAGCAACGTGATAATGACCAGATAACCTGTTATTGTTATGTTGATTATAGTAGACCTGAAAAGGTCTGCCTTTTTTGAGAAAAAAAAGTGTACCTATCATATTTGTAAAATGTAATATATACATGAGGGGTGGGCAGTGCACTGACATTTCACCTCGAGAACCTGGACCTGAATTCAGCTCAAACCAATCAGTTGAAAGTCTAATATTGCTAACTGCAAGGGTTCTACGTGAAATTAACTTGAATCCTGTTCCCAGTTGGTGTCAGCTTGTATCACAAAACTCCATACAATGTAGCAGCAATTGACACCAATCCCAATGTTGTAGCCCAAACACCAACCTGGGATTGTGGAATTACCAGTCAAACTAGCAATTTCATTCATAAGGATGGTTGTTGTGAAAAAATACACACTGGTGACATACACTGTAAACTCATTGTGCGAAATTGCCCTGCACCCCGATTGGGGCTCCACGTAGCCCTGATGCGCTTCAATACCCCTCTCCTTTGCTTAAAGGGGAGGTCTGTGCACACGTAAGGCCTCTGATCGTCCCCATTAGACCACCAGGGCAGCGTGGGACCGGGCCTGCATGCCAGCACCCAAAACGGAGTGCTGGGTTGCACGATGGCGGCCCAGACCATGTTCAGGAGCAGTTCCTCGAGCCGACCTGAGAGTCGGTAAAACAATTAAGATGGTGGCACAGGGCGCTGGCAACCTCCTCTTTAACTTCCGGCCCGCGGGTGGATGTGGACCAGCGTCGTGAACCCAGGCGGAAAGAGGACAGCGTACGCCGCTGAGAGGTCACCATGCATGCTCTGGCAGCACTCTCCGCAGACTCTCAGGGAAATTTCCCGGGAGCCGTTAGCGCCCTACCCCCACCGGGCGAAAAGTGTTTTCTGCCCTGCTAGGGCCTCCTGGAGGTACTAACGGGCCTCTGAAAAAGGGGAAATTTCTCCCCCACTGTGACAAACGTTTTAAGGACAGCAAAAACATGCGCTGTGGTAAAGGGATTCTTTTACTGAATTACTGTATGTCAGTTATGTGCTTTGGACTCACTGGGGGGAATTTTAACCCCTCCCCACAATGGGCGGGAAAGGGTCGGGGTGGGAGTTAAATTGTTAAAAATATGAAACAGGTTGGGGGTGACAAGTAACCCGCTCTGGAGAGGCAGGTCAGTGATTTTAATATTTAAATAAGTCTGTGTTCCTCAGATTTTGGGAACCATTTGAATTTAATGGCTGCGGGCCGGGTTACCCAGGGCTCAGGAAACCTGGCAGCTGAAGGGAAGTTTGAGCAGTCGGCTCTAGCAGGTAAGTGCATTTTCAGCATTGCTTGTGGGCCAGAAGGAGCAGGCATGCTTTCCCCCCCCCCCACACCGGCCCATCAAGCACGTCTCATGCCGTAGTCTCTCCCCCCACCACCCCAGCATTCTGTGTACCCCCCCCCCTCGAACTCTCCCCACGCAATCTCTATCTCACCCTCATGATCATTCCCCTCGTAATCTCTTCCCCTGTGATCTCTCTCTCTCTCTGTGATATCTTTCCCCAGTGGTTTCTCTTTTCCCACAATCTGCCCCCCTCCACCGTTTCTATCTCTCCCTCTTCACTCAGAGGGTTGTAAATCTTTGGAATTCTCTGCCCCAGAGGGCAGTGGATGCTGAGTCTCTGAATATATTCAAAGCTGAAATAGATAGATTTTTGGAGTCTAAGGGAATCAAGGGATATGGAGATCGGGCGGGAAAGTGGAGCTGAGGTGGATGATCAGCCATGATCTTATTGAATGGCAGAGCAGGCTCGAGGGGCAATATGGCCTACTCCTGCTCCTATTTCATATGTTCTTATGATCTCTCCCCTCACGATCTCTTTCTCTCCCTCATGATCTCTCCCCCTGTGATCTCTGTCTCTCTGGTATCCCAATTTAATAAGACTTGTCACCTTTGAATCTGAGGCTGTCACCTCTCAATCTGATTGAGTTTGGTGGGCAATGTGGCTGCGGAATATGTAAATGAAGATGTGCCATAACTGGAACCTCCCACAGTTAGAGAGATAGATTCTGCACTGTGTGTTCTGCAGAGACATTGAATCAAAAAATAGTGAAAAGTTTGATAAATTTTATTGACTGGAATTGGTAAGTGTGGAGGTTGATAACTTCTGATTTCCATCAAGAAAAATGAAAGAATTATTCACAGCTTAAAAAAACCACTTGGGGACATGTAAATTTTTCTTTCATTGTCAAGATGTTATACTGTATTCACCTTTGTAAGACGTTGTAATTTTTTAAGATGGCATTCACTCTTGTGTACAGATGTTGTACAGAATTTAGACAAATAAAGGTTGTTATGCACCAGATCTTGCTTTATTGGTTTCCACTTAACAGAAATTCCCATTTTATCACAATTTGCGAGGTTGTCTCAAGCAGTGCCAGTTAGTGGGTTCCACAGTATAACCGATTATTCACTATAACAGTATTCATTATGGCTGTGCCGCAGTGTATGTGGGAGTGCAATTGTAGTATTCACAACTGATCGACTGTCTACCCTAAAATGATTGTACAGCATGTTTCTCTGATATACATTATGAACACTGCAAGAGTTCAGCAGTTGAAATGTTGTTATAGTGAAGCTCTGTAATGAACTGTAAAAAAAAGAAACTAAACATTTAACTTTCTATTGTTTATTCATATTCTAATATACTCAATTCCTTGTAATATTAATCATGTAAATACTGTTCTGCCTTCTATATTGCAACTCTATTGATAACATTGTACATTTTTTCTGTCAGAGTTCATCCCTAAGGCTCTACATGTGCTATTATGGGATTCCCTGCTTAATTAATTGAATAAAGCAGTGAAAAATGCTTTTTATAAAATGTGTCTCTCTTTGTAGACAGTATTTGATCTTGTGCGATCTAAGCAATTGAACTTGATTTTTCAGCCCATTCATCTTTGGTGCCATCCATTAGATCATTTGTGCAAGACATTATTACAGCCACCACAAAGGGCAGGCTGGGATAACAAGCTTCTTGTTCTCGTGTAGGCCTTCTCAGATGCTTCTCCTCCACTTTGAATGGATTTGGGCCAGGGATTCCCAAGAGTCGGTGGGGGTGTTACGATTTTTCAAGGAGGCTTTGAGGGTGTTCTTGAAGTGTTTCTCTGCCCTCTTGGGGCTCGCCTGCCGTGACATAGCTCGGAGTAGAACGCTTGTTTCGGGAGTCTAGTGTCGGAGCCGGGAATGTTGGCCTGAGAGAGAACGCTGATGTTGGTGCACCTATCCAGCCAATTAATTTGCAGGATTTGTGGAGGCAGCATTGGTGGTACTTCTCCAGTGCTTTGAGGTGCCTACTGTACATAGTCCATGTCTCTGAAGCATATAGGAGGGAGGATATCACTATTGCTCTGTAGACCATAAGCTTGGTGCCGTGGATTGAGATCCTGGTCTTCGAACACTTTTCCTCAGGCGACCGAAGGCTGCACTGGCACACTGAAGGCAGTGTTGGACTTGGTCATCAATGTCTGTCCTTGCTGATCGTAGGCTCATATGAGTAATGCTTACATTTTAAATATATTAATAATACGTAACAACAATAATTGTATCAGCTTGAGACAGTTGCTAGTGTTCTACTTTTTTGATCATTGGTTTTCAGTTCAAGCTCACACCAGGGAGTTGAATTTCCACGGGGTGTTTCCAAATTGACCACTGTTACTTCAGCAAAAGATCCACGGAAACCCTGAGAAACGATGTAAATGGCGTGGTCATGCATTCAGCCACCCAAGCCTCATGCACTGGAATTTCTTCCTAAACCTTCATTTAAGATCCTCCGTAAAATACCACCTCTTCAACCAAGTGTTTATTCATCTCTCTCAATATCGCCGTATTTGGCTCAACATCCATGTTTTGATTACACTTCCATGAAGCACTTTGGGATATTTTTCTATGTTAAAGTTTTTTTGAAATTCGTTCACAGGCTGTGGGCGTTGCTGGCAAGGTCAGCATTTATTGCCCATCCTTAATTGCCCTTGAGAAGTTGGTGGTGGGCCGCCTTCTTGAACCGTGTGGTGAAGGTAGTGTTGTGTGCCTGAAGAGTGCTGTTTGGGAGGGACTTCCAGGACTTTGACCCAGCAACGATGAAAGAATAGCGATATATTTCCAAGTCAGGATGGTGTGTGACTTGGAGGGGTACTTGCAGGTGGTGGTGTTCCTCTGCGCCTGGTGCCTTTGTCCTTCTAGGTGGTAGAGGCCACATGTTTCAGAGGTGCTGCCAAAGAAGCCTTGTCGGGTTGTTACCTCTAGACTTGGTTATTCCAACGCACTCCTCCCTCTGCCCTCCGTAAATTTGAGGTCATCCAAAACTCTGCTGCGCGTAAATCTAACTCGCACCAAGTCCCGTTCATCCATCACACCGTTGCTCGCTGACCTACATTGGCTCCCAGTTTACCAACGCCTCAATTTTAAATTTCTCATCCTTTTCTAATCCCTCCATGGTCTCGCCGCTCCCTAGCTCTGTAACTTCCACTAGCCCAACAATCCCCCGAGATCTCTGCACTCTTCCAAGTCTGGCTTCTTGAGCATCTGCGATTTAAATCACACCACCATCGTTGGCCATGCCTTCGGGTGCCTTGGCCCCAAGGTCAGGAATTCCCTCCCTAAACCTCTGTACCTCTCTTTCCTCCTTTAAGCCACTCCTAAATATCTATCTCTTTGGCCAAGCATCTGCCCTACTATCTCCTTGTGTGGATCTGAGTCAAATTATATCTGATAATGCTCCTGCGAAGCGCCTTGCAATGTTTTATTAAGTTAAAGGCGCTCAGCATAGGCAGTTCCTCGGAGTCAAGGATGACTTGCTTCCACACTAGAAATGAGTTCTCAGGTGACTGAAGAGTCCAATGTAGGACCTATAGTCGCTGTCACAGGTGGGGCAGACGGTGGTTGAAGGAATAGGTGGGGTATTCATCATCATCATCATCATAGGGCAGTCCCTCATGACTTGCTTCCACTCTTAGCATGAGTTCTTAGGTAGGTACTATATAAATGCAAGTTTTTGTACTATTTTCCCACTGATGCTGGCTTACCAGCTGTGTATTTTCAGCTTTATGCTGGGTTTTTTTTCCAAGCTTCCCGCATCTGCAGTATTTTACATTTTTTGAGCACTTTTAAGTTGCTCGGGTCACACTGCTGCTACTCGACAACTTGAGAGTGAGTTGCCTTTATCAAACATGGCGCCCACCGTCTCCAATTGGCACCGGACGTGACGCGCAGGCGTACACTCACCTTACGGAGATTAAAACGGGGCGGGGCGTGCGCGAGCGCGAGCGCGGTCCCTATCGCGACCGACGGCAGTTGGAGCCGGCTAATCCAATCATAGCCCTCTGTTTGCTTTGTCCAATGAGACGGCTGTTTTTGTTCAAGTGGGCCAATGGGAGAGGACGATTTGGACGGCGGTTGGAGACTGGAATTTAAATCCACCGGCGAGAGAGTGTGGGCCCATTTTGTGCGGAGAGTTGGGCCTGTCACACAGAGACACGGAGGCAGAGAGAGAGCCGGCACTCAGACAGCCAGTGCTTTGAGGAGGACAGGCATCAAGCTTGGGAGGAGCCGGTGAGACTCGCCTCTCTGAGGCGTTGGTTTAATGCCCGGCCGGTGCTGGGCTCTGCTGGCCCTGGGTTTAAAGGGCGGTGGCAGGACCCTTCCTTCAGCGGTGCATTCACTCCCGATGGCTGAATGTGCGGCTTTACAGCAGCAGACAAGCCGCTTTGAACGGGCTGGAGGCAGTGTGTGCGGGGCGGGGTGTTCTGAATGGCCCCACTCCTGTTTCCAGGCTCCAGGGCTGGGCGAAGCATTGCCAGTTGGATCTGAGCGCTGGCTGGGTGTGACTCTGCAGCTCATGTCTTGCTGTATTGGGCCAGAATGATTGAAAAGTGAAACAAACTGCTTTGTTTCTGGGTTAACACTCCACTACAATGTTCAGGGAGAAATTTAGAATTCAACAGAGGACTAAGGGTTTAATTAAGGGGGGGGGGGAGAAGAGAAATAGAGTACGAGCGGAAGCTTGTAGGGAATATAAAAACTGACTGCAAAAGCTTCTATAAATATGTGAAGAGAAAAAGATTAGTAAAGACAAAAGTACGTCCCTTTCAGTCGGATTCAGGTGAAATTATAATGCGGAACAAAGAAATGGCAGACCAATTGAACCAATACTTTGGTTCTATCTTCACGAAGGAAGATACAAATAAGCTTCCGAAGGTACTAAGGGACACTGGGTCTCGTGAGAAGGAGGAACTGAAGGATATCCTTATTGGGCGGGAAATTGATGGGATTGAAGGCCAACAAATCCTTGGGCCTGATAGTCTGTATCCCAGAGTGCTCAAGGAAGTGGCCCTAGAAATAGTGGATGCATTGGTGATTTTCCAACAGTCTATTGACTCTGGATCAGTTCCCATGGACTAGAGGATAGCTAATGTAACACCACTTTTTTAAAAAAGGAGGGAGAGAAAACTGGTAATTATAGACCGGTTAGCTTGACATCGGTGGTGGGGAAGGTGTTAGAATCAATCATGAAGGACGAAATAGCAGCGCATTTGGAAAGCGGTGACAGGATCGGATCAAGTCAGCATGGATTTATGAAAGGGAAATCGTGCTTGATGAATCTTCTAGAATTTTTTGAGGATGTAACTAGCAGAGTGGACAAGCGAGAACCAGTGGATGTGGTGCATTTGGACTTTCGGAAGGCTTTTGACAAAGTACCACACAAGTGCAAAGTCAAAGCACATGGTATTGGGGGTAATATACTGATGTGGATAGGGAACTGGTTGGCAGACAGGAAGCAGAGAGTCGGGATAAATGGGTCCTTTTCAGAATGGCAGGCAGTGACTAGTGGAGTGCTGCAGGACTCCGTGCTGGGACCCCAGCTTTTTACAATATACATTAACGATTTGGATGAAGGAATAGAGTGTAATATATCCAAGTTTGCAGATGACACTAAACTGGGTGGTGGTGTGAGCTGTGAGGACGATGCTAAGAGGCTGCAGGGTGACTTGGACAGGTTAGGTGAGTGGGCAAATGCATGGCAGATGCAGTATAATGTGGATAAATGTGAGGCTATCCATTTTGGGGGCAAAAACACAAAGGCAGAATGTTATCTGAATGGCAGCAGACTAGGAAAAGGGGAGGTGCAACGAGATTTGGGTATCATGGTTTATCAGTTACTGAAAGTGGGCACGCAGGTACAGCAGGCAGTGAAGAAGGCAAATGGTATGTTGGCCTTCATAGCTAGTGGATTTGAATATAGAAGCAGAGAGGTCTTACTGCAGTTGTACAGGGCCTTAGTAAGGCCTCACCTGGAATATTGTGTTCAATTTTGGTCTCCTAGTCTGAGGAAGGACGTTCTTGCTGTTGAGGGAGTGCAGTGAAGGTTCACCAGACTGATTCCAGGGATGGCTGGGCTGTCATGAGGAGAGACTGGATCAACTGGGCCTTTATTCACTGGCGTTTAGAAAGATGAGCGGGGATTTCATAGAAACATATAAGATTCTGACTGGACTGGACAGGTTAGATGTGGGAAGAATGTTCCCGATGTTGGGGAAATCCAGAACCAGGGGACATAGTCTTAGGATAAGGGGTAGGCCATTTAGGACTGAGATGAGGAGAAACTTCTTCACTCAGAGAGTTGTTAACCTGTGGAATTCCCTGCCGCAGAGAGTTGTTGATGCCAGTTCACTGGATATATTCAAGAGGGAGTTAGATATGGCTCTTATGGTGAAAGGGATCAAGGGGTATGGAGAGAAAGTAGGAAAGGGGTGCTGAAGGAATGATCAACCATGATCTTATTGAATGGCGGTGCAGGCTCAAAGGGCCGAATGGCCTACTCCTGCACCTATTTTTCTATGTTTCAATGATTCTACATTCTCAGCCCTTTGGGGTAGAGAATTCCAAAGATTCACAGCCCTCTGAAGAAATTCCTCCTCACCTCAGTCTTAAATGGCTGACCCCTATCCTAAGACTCTGCCCCCGAGTTCTAGACTCTCCAGCCAGGGGAAACAACTTCTCAGCATCTATCCTGTCAATCCCTGGCACTTGGTGTGGGAAACATTCAGTGACGACTGTTAAAATTGTTAAATGATTTGGGTGCTTCATTGCATTTAGATTTTATTTGTGACTACTACTGCTCCCTGATACCTGTACCTGGTAACTGGTGGCTTGGTGCATCAACATTTTGGAGCAAATGACTGGGCTGAAGCTAGCTTGACTATTTCAGGTTTGTCACAAAGTTGAGAATGTGGTTTAGATTTGTTGCTATTCATTGTGGAGACTACTTTGCATGTATATGGTTCCAAATGTGGAAAAAACTTCAGTTTGAGATTTGTTGTCTGATTTGTATATCTCACCACTATCTGCAAACTGTTTGGAGTGCTGCATTGGTACATTGTGCACATTACCAGATAATGGTGTGCTGAAAATGCAAACCCTCCTTCATTCCTAAAGTCAGAGAATCATTCTTGAAATTTTTTTTTTGGCTCAGCAATTTGCCCATGTGCATAACTGTGGTGTCATCACATTGAGTGTCTCAACAGTGTCATAGTGATTTCTAGGTGGGGCAATATAGCAAAGTTCAATGCAAAAGTTGCCTCTCCCACAGATTAATCTCAAAGGTGAGTGTTGTCAGTGTTCTGTCAATACTTGGTTGTGCCCCTGCACTCTTCTGTTGAGTGAGCTCTGATATCCACCACGAAAGCTAATAAATAGGGAAAAATTATTCCCTTCGCTCAGTGGATTATTAAATAGAGGTAATGGATTACAAATCATTGACTGGGTAAAGAAAATGTACCAAGTTTTGGATTTCAGGTTTGCTCAAAGCTGGCATCTACTAAACTTGACAATGAACAGCCCTACTCCATTTACGATTGAAATAATGGCGCTTGCTGTACTTCCACTAATACTGCATGAAAGATATGTAACTATAGGTGAGTTTGTGGGTGATCTCCTGACTTATGTTTTTAATGCTCTTTCTCCACAGAAGTGTGAACAGAATGTCTCAGTTTGTCTTTGAGAGTGACCTCAACAACCTCCTGAAATTGGATACTCCCATAATAAACGGGCCACAGGCCAGGTGGCAGCGGAAAGCGAAGGAGAACGGTGGTGTTGCTGGGTCAATGTCTACTTCAACTAATATCGGTGGACTATCGCCAATGAAAACTACAAATCGGTCGCTGAACACATCAAAGCTGACACCCAGCAAGACACCAGGTATCTGGAGTAACTGTTAAACTTTCTACTGTATTAACATTGCTCCAGTCTCCAATGTTTGGCTTACTGAATTTTTTTCAATGGTAATGGGATTTTGAAGAGCATTTTTTATTAAACTTCTAGACCAATGTCTCTCAAATTTGGGGGGGATGAGGGAAAAGAGCTAGAGAAACAGAACCCTCAAGTCTAGGCTTCTTGTGCACCTGTCTTCCTGTTCAGTTATAATGGGCCCAAGTTTCGGGCCACGCCTAGAACGGCACAGCCCCGACCTGGACGCCTGTTTTTCACGCCACACAGAGCGCCTAAAAAAACTTCCAGATTCTCCGGCTCCCTGCAGGTCGTTTGCAGCTCGGCGTGGTGCAGCATGAGCTGTGGGGGGCGGAGCTAGGTCCCTGCGCTGAAAATAGTGCCGGGACCTCTGCACATGCGCGCTACAGTGGGCGCGCATGTGCAGTAGCTCCAGGCGGCCAAAACTCTGTGGGAGGGGCCCGAAGCAGGCAGCCCCTAGCCCTGCACGAATGGCCTCACTGGGG
Organism: Pristiophorus japonicus; assembly: GCF_044704955.1. Lineage (NCBI taxonomy): Eukaryota > Metazoa > Chordata > Chondrichthyes > Pristiophoridae > Pristiophorus > Pristiophorus japonicus. The sequence continues at coordinate 36,633,241 of NC_091984.1, forward strand.
CTGCGTGAATAAGGCTGCCTCCCATGCCCAGCTCCTGCTTCCTCCCGACTCTGCTCCCGCTCCCGCCCCCACCCCCACACACACCCCACCCCCCCCCACCATCCCGACCTTCCCCCCCCGACCAACCTCCGCTCCCGACCGACCGACCGACCTCCCTCCCCTCTGCCCGGACCCGACGCCACCTACCTGTCAATCCGGTAAGTCTAAGCTCAAAGTCTTGGGCCCGGCCGGGCCCGTTCAGTCTTTGTCTCTCTCTCTCTTCCCCCCCCCACCCCCCCCTCCCTTTTGGTATCACCTGCAAACTTCTTAATCATTCCCCCTACATTCAAGTCCAAATCATTGATGTATACCACCGAAGCAAAGGACCTAGTACTGAGCCCTGCAGAACCCCGCTGGAAACAGCCTTCCAGTCACAAACACCCGTTGACCATTATCCTATGCTTCTGGACTCCGAGCCAATTTTAGATCCAACTTGCCACTTTGCCCTGGATCCCATAGGCTTTTACTTTCGTGACCAGTCTGCAGTGTGGGACCTTATCAAAAGTCTTGCTAAAGTCCATATTCACTACCCTCATCGACCCTCCTTGTTAACGCCTCAAAAAATTAAATCAGGTTAGTCAGACACTACCTTTTTACAAATCCATGCTGACTCTCCTTGATTTAATCTGTGTCTTTCTCAATGAAGGTTTATCCTGACCCTCAGAATTTTTTTCCAATAATTTTCCCAACACGAAGGTTGGGCTGACTGGCCTGTAATTACATGGTCTATCCCTTTTTCCCTTTTTTATACAATGTTAACAGTCCTCTGACACCACACCTGTAGCCAGAGAGGATTGGAAAATGGTGGTCAGACCCTCTGCTATTTCCTCTCTCTACCACTGGATTTTAATACTGAGAAGGAACATCAACAAAGCGAGGAAGGTAACAATGAGGCTCACGCCCGCACTCGAATAAAAATTGAGGGTTCACGCTGCCGCTTCTATTCATAGAAACATAGAAAATAGGTGCAGGAGTAGGCCCTTCGAGCCTGCATCACCATTCAATATGATCATGGCTGATCATGCAACCTCAGTACCCCATTCCTGCTTCTCTCCATACCCCTTGATCCCTTTAGCTGCAAGGGCCACATCGAACTCCCTTTTCAATATATCTAATGAACTGGTCTCATCATCTGTTTCTTTAGTCTATCCTCATAACTAAAGCCTCTCATCGCCGACATCATAGTGAATCACTTCTGTACCCTCTCCAAGGATTTGGCATCCTTCCTCAAGTAGAGCACCCAAAACTGGACACAATGTTCTAATTGCAGCTTAACAATGACTTGTGCAAGTTTATACTTTTGTGCCTCCGCTTACAAAACCTAAAATTTTGCTAGGTTTTTTAAAGCTCAAATCAATTTGTTTTTCTACGTGTAAATGTTTGTATATCTGTATTTCCCAATTCTCTCTTTGGGTGGCAAACCCTCCACAGGTGCCGTCTTTCAGATGAGACGTTAAACCGAGACCCTGTCTGCTCTAAGGTGGATGTAAAAGATCCTAATGGCACTATTTTGAAGAAGAGCAGGGAAATTCTCCCTTGTGTCCTGGGGCCAATATTTATCCCCCAATTAACACAATCAATAAGGAGGTGGTACTCAGTAAGATAATGTGACTAAAGGCAGATAAATCCCCTGGACCTGATGGCTTGTATCCTAGGGTCTTAAGATTCCAGGTGTGGCCTCTTGAGAAGTAACGGTAAGGATAGTGTATGCATGGTTGTAATTTACCAAAATTTTCTGGATTCTGGGGAGGTCCCAGCAGATTGGAAAACTGAAAATGTAATGCCCCTATTTCAAAAAGCAGAAAACTATATAGACCAGTTAGCCTAACATCTGTGGTTGGGAAGATGTTGGGAGTCCATTTATTAAAGAGGCAGTAGCAGGACATTTGGAAAAGCAAAATTCGGTCAGGCAGAGTCAGCATGGATTTATGAAGAAGTCATGTTTGACAAATTTGCTGGAGTTCTTTGAGGATGTAACGAACAGGGTGGATAAAGGGGAACCAGTGGATGTGGTGTACTTGGACTTCCAGAAGGCATTTGACAAGGTGCCACATAAAAGGTTACTGTAAAAGATAAAAGTTCACGGGGTTGGGGGTAATATATTAGCATGAATAGAGGATTGGCTAATGAACAGAAAACAGAGCGTAGGGATAAATGGTTTGTTCTTGTGTTGGCAACCAGTGGGGTGCTGTTGGGACCCTAACTATTTGGAGGAAGGGACTGAGTGTAATGTAGCCAAGTTTGCTGATGATACAAAGATGGGAGGAAAAGCAATGTGTGAGGAGGACACACAATCTGCAAAAGGACTAAGTGAGTGGGTAAAAATTTGGCAGAGTATAATAAAGTGTGAGGTCATGCACTTTGGCAGAAAAAAATCAAAGAGCAAGTTATTATTTAAATGGAGAAAGATTGCACAGTGCTGCAGTACAGCGGGACCTGGGGGTACTTGTGCATGAAACACAAGGTTAGTATGCAGGTACAGCAAGTGATCAGGAAGGCCAATGGAATCTTGGCCTTTATTGCAAATAGCATGAAGTATAAAAGCAATGAAGTCTTGCTACAGTTGTACAGGGTATTGGTGAGGCCACACCTGGAATACTACGTTTTGGTTTTGGTTTCCATATTTATAAAAGGATATACTTGCTTTGGAGGCAGTTCAGAGAAGGTTCTCAAGGTTGATTCCAGAGATGAGGGGGTTGACTTATGAGGAAAAGTTGAGTAGGTTGGGCCTCTACTCATTGGAATTCAGAAGAATGAGAGGTGATCTTATCGAAACGTATAAGATTATGAGGGGGCTTGACAAGGTGGATGCAGCGAGGATGTTTTCGCTGATAGGGGAGACTAGAACTCGAGGGCACGACCTTAGAATAAGGGGCTGCCCATTTAAAACTGATGAGAAATTTCTTCTGAGGGTTGTGGATCTGTGGAATTTGCTGCCTCAGAGCTGTGGAAGCTGGGACATTGTCTATTTCTGTCTTAAATCTATTCAGTTTCTTAAACAATAAGTGAATAAGGGTTATGGAGAGCAGGCAGGGAAGTGGACCAGAGCCCATGATCGGATCAACCATGATCGTATTAAATGGCGGAGCAGGCTCGAGGGGCCGTATGGCCTTCTCCTATTTCTTATGTAAATCTTGCTTCTCAACAGCCTGGGAGCATTTCATCCAGGCCTGATGCTAAACCCCTTAATACTTCCTCTGTTTATTTCATCTAATATTTCACATTCCTCCCCTCTCTCTTGCTTTTGTGAAAACAGATGCAAAGTATGAAGAACCATATCCATGTTTTCTGCCTCCACACACAGGTTACCTTTTATGGTCTCTAATAGGCCCAACTCTTTAGTTATCTTGCTCTTAATGTATTTTTAAAACATCTTTGGGATTTCCTTAATTTTTCTTGCCAATATTTTTTCAAGCCCTCTCCTTGCTTTCCTAACTACTTTTTTAATTTAACCCCTGCACTTTCTATACTCCTAGGATTTCTGCAGTAATGAGCCCTTGGTATCTGTCATAAGCTTCCCTTTTTTTAATCCTACCCTGTATGCCACTAGACATCCTGGGGGCTCTAGATTTGTTAGTCACACCCTTTTTTTTTTATTTTTAAGGAAGCATATTTGCTCTGAGCATAAATAGGAGTCAAGCCTGCTCTGCCATTCAATAAGATCATGGCTGATCTGATCCTGGCCTCAACTCCACTTCCCCACCCGCTCCCCATAACCCTCGACTCCCTTATCATTCAAAAATCTGTCACTCCACCGTAAATATATTCAAAGACCCAGCCTCCACAGCTCTGGGGTAGAGAATTCCAAAGATTCATGACCCTCAGAAGAAATTCCTCCTCATTTCTGTTTTAAATGGGCGACCCGTTATTCTGAAACTATGCCCCCTTGTTCTAGATTTCCCCCATGAGGAGAAACATCCCCTCTGCATCTACCCTGTCGAGCCCCTTCAGAATATTGATCTCATTGTATGTTTCAATAAGATCACCTCTCCTAAATGCCAAGGAGTATAGGATCAACCTTTCTTCATATGACAACCCCTTCATCTCAGGAATCAACCTCGTGAACCTTTTCTGAACAGCTTCCAATGCAAGTATATCCTTCCTTTTTAAATGAGACCAAAACTGTACACAGTACTCCAGATGTGTTCTTACCAACCCCCTGTACTGCTGGAGCAGGGCTTCCCTACTTTTATACTCCATTCCCTTTGTAATAAGGACCAGCATTCCATTTGCCTTCATGATTACTTGCTGTACCTGCATGCTAACTTTTTATGCATCATGCACAAGAACCCTCAGATCCTTCTGTACTACGTCATTTTGTAATCGCTCCCTCTTTAAATAGTTTTTGTTTTTCCCACATTATACTCCATCTGCCAAATTTTTGCTCACTCACTGAGCCTATCTCTATCCCTTTTGTAGATTCTTTGCGTCACCCTCACAACTTGCTTTCCAACCTAGCTTTGTATCAGCTACATTACACTTCATCCAAGTCATTAATATAAATTGTAAATAGATGAGGCCCCATCTCTGATCACTGCACCCCACTAGGTACAGTTTGCCAACCTGAAAATGACACATTTATCCCAACACTGTTTTCTGTTAGTTAGCCAATCCTCTATCCATGCTAATATATTATCCCCAACCCTGTGAGCTCTTATCTTGTGCACTAACCTTTTATCTGGCACCTTATTGAATACTTTCTGGAAATCCAAATATGATGTCAACTGGTTCTCCTTTATCCACTTTGCTCATTACATCCTCAAAGAACTCCAACAGATTTGTCAAACATGATTTCCCTCAGTATCTCCTCCTTGAATGCCTCCCACTCCTTCAAGTAGTTGTTTCCAGTCCATGTTGGCTAAATCACATCTCAGCTTCGTAAAATTGGCCTTTCCCCCAATTGAGAACTTTTATTCCTGGTCTATCTCTGTCCTTTTCCATAACTAGCCTAAATCTAACTGAATTATGATCACTACCAGCAAAATGCTCTGATACCTGCCCAGCTTCATTCCCTAAAACCAAGTCCAGAACTGCCCCCTCTCCTGTTGTGCTTGCTATGTACTGGCTTTTTTTTAAAAAAGTTCTCCTGATAGCATTTTAAGAATTCTGCTTCCTCTATACCATTCACACTAATCCTATCCCAGTTAATATTGGGGTAGTTGAAATCCCTGACTATTACTGCCCTATTGTTTTTGCACTTCTTCGAAATTTGCCTACATATTTGCTCTTCTATCTTCCTCTGACTGTTGGTCGATAGTACACTCCCAGCAATGTGATTGCCCCTTTTTTATTCTTTAGTTCACTGCATATCGCCTCATTGATCCTTCTAACATATCCCTCGTCACAGCTGTAATTGTTTCTTTAATCAATACTGCGACCACCTCCCTTTTTTTTTTTAAATTCCTCCGCCCCTCTATTGCGTCTGAAAACCCTGTAACCAGGAATGTTGAGCTGCCATTCCTGCCTTTTTCAGCCATGTCTCCGTAATAGCTATAATATCGTACTTCTACTTGTCTGTCTGTGCCCTCAACTCATCTGCTTTATTCCCTTGACTCCTTGCATTGCCATCTAGCACTGCCAAACTCCCTTGATGTCTATTTTCTCGCCTTTGTTTCCTCTGGCTTCCAAACTTGCTTACTCTATTTTTTGCCTTCCATTTCCAGCTGCTTCTCTCCCTTCTGAATCCACTCGCTCTATCATCTCCCTGCCAAGCTACATTTTAAACCTTCCCTAACAGCACTAGCAACCCCCTTGCGAGGATATTGGTCTGGCTCTGTTGAGGTGTAACCCATCTGGCTTGTACAGGTCCTATCTTTGCAGAAGCAGTCCCAATGCCTAAGGAATCTAAGTCCTCCCTCCTGCACCATCTCTTCAGTCATGCTTTCATCTACTCTAGCCTTCTATTTCTGTACTCACTAGCACGTGGCACCGGGAGTAATCCGGAGATTGCTACCTCTTTTGAGATCCTGCTTTTAATTTCTTTCCTAGCTCCCTAAATCTGCCTAGAGGACCTCATCTCTCTTTCTACCTAGTTATAAATTAAAATGTCGTCTGTAGAATCTTTCCAGTTTCAACAACTTGTATTTGCATAGCACCTTTAACATAGTAATTTGTCCCAAGGTGCTTCACAAGAGTGTTATGAGATTGAGAATGATAAGAAAGGACACAATTAATTAAATATTAGTGTATGTACATGTATATAGCTCTTCCCCCCCCCCCCCATCCTAGTGGCTATGCTACTATATTTGATTGAGGATTCCAATTAGAGGCAGAGTGTCTGACCTTTGGATTCCTGCTGCAAGTGTGGAAGTACCTTGTTTAGTTTGACTTGCAGGCTTGGAATTTAAGATTTAAGATTTATAATTTTATTTTCTGTAAACCGTTCTTGAGGAAGTAAGAGTTCCACAGAACATTAGTGTACCACGTAGATACGGTTCAATGTTTGACGATGAGAGTTTCATTAATAATAAGCATCAAACAAATTTATAATTGTACATTCTGGTGAATGGGTTATAGAACTTTTATTACACAGTATTTCTTTGGGTAGAATCAGCTGCTAGGAAACATCAGATTATGATGGACGTGTTGCAGATCAGTATGCCTTGGGGTATATCTGGCTAGTGTGTAAAAGATGGTATCCAGAGCAGTGTTGTCCATACAAGTATGGCTGTGGTGACATGCACTCATTTTTAGTGGCGAGCTCCTTGCATGCACTCGTACAATACAAGTAAAAGTAATTCACGCTCATTTATTTAACAAACATCTACCAGCATTTAGTAATGGTAAAGCACTCAACAATCAAAACATTTGCTTTTCATCTTGCCAACCAACTCTCAAAGGTTAAAGTACACATGCATATGTAGTGCAAATGAGTATTGAGATCACATGTCCAATGATGGTGTCTATTACTCATTAGTATCAGACATGGCTAGTGACTAATGTATTGGATGCCCTAATCTAGAGAAATGAGAACTGACATACTGCAGGTTGAACCTCTCTTAACCGGCACCGTCTGGACCTGGCTTGTGCCAGATAAGGGATTTTGTCGGACGAGGGGAGATTACGTTCAATTGGATGGTACAGAGCAAGGAGATATTGGAGCTGGGAGTGCGGCAGAGAGATTGCAGGGTCAGGCCAGCAATTTGCAGGAGTCAGCAGTGAGGAAGGACTTCAATTTGTTCATGTCGGAATTTTGCGCAATGGTGCCGGATGAGGGGTGGTGCCAAATAAGGGAGGTTTAACCTGTATTGTTGCACCAGTCAAGATAACCAGCATTTGTTCCTGTGTAGCTCTGAGCAGGCAATGCTTATTTCTATGTGGAGGCTGGGGAAGACAGGTGTTCTTGCAGGACCAAAGCTACTTCTGCATTACCAGTCCTTTCTTTAAGGAACTAAATGAAGTATGTTTTCAGGATATTGATCAGTGAAATGGAAATACATGACTTTCTTAGTGCTAAGCTCGTCAAAGAATTCTGGTTTTGCTTTTCTTCACTTCTTCCTCCTCCCTCCCCACCCCTCAAAATAAAACTGTTGATTTTATATGTAATGCACTGAAAGAATGAGGAAAGCTGCACTTGAGTTAGATCATTTAATCAAGCCTTTCTTTCTGCCTTGCAGGGAAAACGAAAACTCCTAAATCCTCTAAATGTTCCCGAGTTCAAGGGACACCATCAAAAGTAGGCGCTGATCGTTACATTCCAGCCCGTAATGCAGTACAAATGGATGTAGCACATTTTTTAATCTCGAAAGAAAGTGAGCAAGAAAATGAATCTCCAACCAAGAAGGTGAGTACCAAAGATTCCAGTACAGTAGTAGAAATTGATATGAAAAAGGAGTAAATTGAGCATCAAACTATTGATCTGTTATAAAGTACTTAATTTCTATGGTTCAGAGTGTGATTGCAAAACTTTTCCTGAATGCTATAGACAATTGTATTTTTTTTTGTACTTTTGACTGCTATTTGGAAGCAGACATTTTGCTTGGGCTCTCTGGTATGAGAAATAAATTCTACATCCCACTATTCATTTTTGAACCTGTTTCAGTGGCTGAGATTATTAGGCACATCTCTTTGTGCGTTTGTTAATCCAACAGATCAAGTAAACAAAGATTAAAGTATAATTAAATTATTATAATTCTAAAGAGCATAATTGGATAGCTCTTTCAAACAGCAGACATGATGGTCCAGCTGGCTACAGGTGGGAGAATATGACCCCAACCAACATGCTGGGCTCTGTATTGCACCCAGGCCTAATTACAAAACTTGACCAAAAATTCTTACCAGTGCAAGCACAAGTCACACCAAGAAATCTGGATGCATTCCTCCTGTGCAAACCAATCAAAAAGTAAAATGACAGGAGTTTACACTTCCCTAAAAATTTGTACTATGACTTCACAATGTGAATACTTAATATACTGGCTTCATAAAATATGAATCAATACCAGTCTGCAATGGCTGCATAAGATGTGCATGTGAATATACTCGAACCAAATACAAGTGCTAAACACCGAATATGAAAGCTAACTCTTGACTGCACAATTGGTAGAATAATTGAATACAGGATGGCTTCATACTTGGGGGAGTTAAGGGCATGGTTGGCACCTAGCATAGTGGCTGTTGGCCAGATAGAAGCATTTGAAAAAAGGGTTCAAGATTCAATCGGAAATAGTGGGCTGCTGATATAATACCGAGAGATGAGTGAGTTGAATTGCATCACAGTTCTTGCAATAAATTATAGTATCTTTCTTGTTAGGAGCAACAGAAGACCTGGTCCTTAAACCTGAATGGTTATGATGTTGAGCAGGCAAAAATTCTACGTCTGAGTGGGAAACCCCTTTGTGCACCAGAAGGTATTTTACTTTACACTTTTTTTTTAACATAGATTAATTAGCAATTGCTCTATACTATTAAGAGTCACAGCTATTCCTTGCCAGTGTATCTGATTGGCTACTAGAATCAATCCTGTTGGAAGTGAAAAGGGTGTGAAAGAGGATAGTCATCTGAAAGGCCAGTCTAAACTGTTCAGATTAGGAAATTTAATAATTGCTGCATGGCCATAGTTTGAGATACTTGATGTGCAAACCAGTGAAGTAACTTCTTGACCACTGGCCCAAAAGGAAGGTCTTCTAGTCCATTGCTTTGAACCTTTTACTGACTAGCTGCTGAGACTCTGGAATTGAGCTCAAATTATGAATACTAATAAGTCCCTAGAGACATGCTTCTAGTGAGCATGTCTCTAGGGACTTAAAGCACTTTCAGGGGTTGCAGCTTATTTATTACTGCTGCTTTGCCTGTGGCTGGTTAGGAATGCCAAGTAGGTTACTTCTGCTGTCCTGTTCAGCTTATTGTGATTCTGAAAATGGAATACAATATAAATTACCATTCGGAGAGTCCCTCTTGTGGGATGTGTTTAAACTAGCCAGAATGGCATGTCCTAGTATAGCTGAAGAAAGTTGTGTTCTTCATTACTAGAAGATTCAAAGCTCCACTATCGTGGCAGACTGTTTCCCTGGGATATGCTGTGTCCTTTGCTGCTGAAGATTGTAGCAGTCACTCTGCTCCCCTTTCAATTTTTCAACTATCTCTGTTTTGGTAAATATTCACCAATTTTTGTACTACCACCTAAAGGTTGCATATGCAGGAACTGATTGCTGTCATCCCATGGTGGCGGTCACAGTGAGTGGATGAAATAATTGAGGCACGACCATCCAGGAGTTCACACAGTTGAATTTCTCTTGCCTGGTGTATTACATTCTGGGTCTTGCCTTGGTGCCTGAGTTGCTGTGCCAGGAGTTATGTTTTGAGCACAAAAGTTTAAATGTGAATGAAATTTCTCCCAAATATCTCCTTTTTGCAACTTCAGTTTGTTGTTCAGAGCATTGAAGTAATTAGACTAGATGGACTGCTATTGTCTGCAATTTCAAATTTGAGCGCTGCAGATCACTATTGACTTTCCTAGACATGAAGTTCCTTCACACTAAATTTCGATGTTATAGGTTGCTGGATGCTGTGTGGCTGAGACTGGAGATGAGTACCTGCTGTTTTTTTTAGGGAGCAGTACATGTGTATACAGCCACTGGACCTATTTCTGAGTAAAGTGTAGCCACATCTATACACAGGAATGGAAAGAGTTTATATAGCACCTATAACATAGTAAAATGTCCATGGCATGAGTATAGATGAAAGGGAGGTTGGAGATAGGACAGTAGTTTGATGGAAAAAGGGACAGTACCTGAGTATAGAGAACCGTTCACCATATCGGCTAACATGGGAGCCAGAAAAGGAAGCTGGTAGGTCAGCAGTTTAGTAGGAATCTGGTCAAGGGAGCAGGAAGTGGGTCTTGTGGCCAAGATGATCGCAGAGAGGTCATGAGGGGAGTAGATATCAATCTTGCAGCTACTGGGATGTGTAGGAATCAGGAATCATTCCATTCTTGTCCTGAGACCAGGTTTACTCTTAGTCCCAGGCAAGGAGCGCATGGTATCTTATTTCTGCTAACTCGCTACATAACCATGTCCATGTAGCTTGAGTCCATTCGCATGTGTATTTTGGCTGCTGCTCCGGACCCAAGCCTATCATTTCTATTTCCTTTTTTCTTTTTCTTAAAACTTGCCTCTGACCAAGCTTTTAATCGTCAGTCCCAATATCCCCCCAATATGTGGTTAGGTGTCATTTTGTTTAACGCTCCTGTGAAGTGGCTTAGGACATTTTACTATGTTAAAGGTGCTATATAAATGCAAGTTGTTGATCGGTTTGTGACAATTCAAATCGAATGCTGGGGAAAAGCACAAATCACATCACTTTCCCCTGCATTTATTTCTAGGGTAGATATACAGCAGCTTATTCTTTTGAAAGGTCCTTCCCAACTTACTCTTTCTGACCTGGTTTAGTGTTAACTGCAGTGTTTTATTTTATTTTTCATTGCTCTTGCTGATTGAAGGTTCAATGCTGTTCTTTTGGCCAAAAAACTAAAAGCATGAACCAGAATGCACAAAATGGGGGAGGGCCAATTGGTGAGGTGGTTGGCTGTCTGCACAGGAATTAATCTCTTGGGTTTAGCTCCTTGATGTTCTCCCATGGGATGATGTCAATATCTAGTTTGTTTCTTAACTTTATGCATAGCATTCATGTAGTTAACATAAGATGGGGTGGGTGGGGGGTGAAGGTGCATGTTATTAGGGCTGAACTTGCCCAAGACTATTCTGTAAAATAACAGTGCAGAGGATTAAATAGTTTTTTTTTTTAATTGGATGTTTTTGCTAAAATACTGCTGGTTAGCTATTCCTTGAATCCTCCTGTTCTGTGGTTTTGTCAGCTGCAGTCCCATCCTTTGGGTAGGGGAGCCCTCCAATCATGTCCTGTGGATTTAGTCTCTGCTTGTTCTCTAGGTTACCAGAATAATCTGAAAGTTCTGTACAGTCAGTCAACGACGCCAGGTTCCACCAAGAAAGCCACCCGCTACATACCCTCCATGCCAGAGAGAATCCTGGATGCTCCAGAGATCAGAAATGATTACTGTAAGTTGTGGGGTTTAAATGTTACTTTTGGTATACTGGGGAGGTGGTGGTGGGGGGGGGGGGGGAATTACATTGCTAGTATCCTTAGCCCTACCTAATATCTTAATTTTGTGTAATGATGTAACATTCAGAATCATTGGTCAGACTTTTGTGGCTTACTACATTTTAGTTAACTTAATTTATTTTCCCCCTTTTTTTTCTTTTCCTTTTTTTTTAAAAAAAAAACACACACATACCAGATCTGAATTTGATTGACTGGAGTTCACTGAACTACCTGGCTGTGGGACTTGGCAATAATGTGTATCTCTGGCATGCTGAGTCCGGTGATATCATGCCACTTGTACAATTGGAGGATCAGGAGGACTACATTGCTTCTGTATCTTGGATAAAAGAGGGGAACTATTTGGCTGTTGGAACAAGGAATGGAGAGGTTCAGGTAAGAGCAGAATGCGAGACTGTTTGTAGTAGACTAGGAAGCAACTACTGTAATCTGTCTAGACGAGTATAAGCTGTCAGAGTTCAGTCATTGCTGTGATCTACCCTTGTACGCCATATAATGGGCATGTTTGTAGACACTAATTGTACTGTAGTCTGGATTTCTTCACACTCTATGCAAGGCAAATAACTAGTTCTGATGCTGATCACAAATCTTGACGCCAATTACCGTTGGGGTCAAAAATAGCTAGCATACTGAACTGAGTCATAGGTAATGCAATTGGTCAGTAGCCAATTATGATAGCCGACAACTTTTCAATCTCGTATGAGACTTTACACTGCATTGCTGTGTGACGTTCACTTTAGGGACTGAATATAGTGCAAAGCTATGGCTTGTGCAGGAATTGAAATGTTTCTAGTTTGCAGCTGTACTTGTTTTGTGCTTGGACCTGAAGTGTAGCCAAGTTCTACAGTACTGATTTACTGACCAAATATTTTTGATTTTAAGGTTTGGGATGTTGAGCGTCAGAAACGTCTAAGGAATATGGTGAGTCACACTGTACGAGTAGGAGCACTCAGCTGGAGCAGTTACATTCTATCCAGGTAAAAAAAAAAAGTGTGGTACAAAGCAAGTGCATAGTAGAATAAGCAATTAACCAAAACTCTGGAAATGTTGAATTGCAAAATGCTTCTGACTTTCTTTCTCTCTGCATTCCCCCTCCTTCAGTGGCTCTAGAATGGGCCAAATCCATCATCATGACGTTCGTGTGGCACAGCATCACGTATCTACTCTGGCTGGCCACACTCAGGAGGTCTGTGGCCTGAAGTGGTCACCTGATGGCAGGTATCTTGCTAGTGGTGGCAATGACAACATTTTGAATGTCTGGCCTAGTATCCCTGGGAATGATGCAGAGTGCACACCATTGCACACGTTCACACAGCACCAGGGTGCTGTTAAGGTAAAAGGCTTTTATTGGCAAACAGATGAGGACTTGACTAAGTTTACAATTTGATCTATAGGATTCATTTTTTAAACCAATTTTAGAAAGTAAACACTTGGCTGTAGTGCATTAGTAGACTCAGTCTATCTCTAAATCACTGGTACTGACAACAGAACTAGGCTCAAAGTTATAAACCTAGATATATATATTTTTTTTTAACTGCCTACTGAGGTCTTGATGGGTTAATGCTGTACATAGAATTCAGACCCGCAGTTTACTCTGTCTGTTTTCCCCCATGTACTTTATAGTATTCACTTTATAGCTGTTGCCAATCCCTCCTAGGGCTGTTGGTTTCATTTTTTTTCAGTTTGTGCTTTTGATGTTGAAACCAGCTTTAACCCTAAACTCAAAGTAATGTTAACTGCAAAAATGACATTTTAAAGTAGAATGTTGCTTGCCCTGTCTTGCCTCATTTAGCTTCATTATCACTTATTTTACATGTCCTTTTTATAAAATTACAAAAAATGAGAATGGGAAGACTGCCAGGCTCATCAGTGCTCACACACTTTATTAATGCCATATGGACCATGCAAATACCTAGATTGGGGTGGAAATAATATGCAGCTGCCTTTCAGTGGAAAAAGTTGGCTTTCTGCTCTCTCTCTTTAATGTTGAGCTACTTGCAAAATAAGACTTTTTTGCTGAAGGCTGCTATCTTGGTGACTTTGGCATTGCCTTACAATTATCTGGTAATATTCATACTCCAATTTGATCTGTGACTGCTTCATTTTGTTTGTCTAGGCAGTTGCCTGGTGCCCTTGGCAAGCAAGTATCCTTGCAAGTGGCGGTGGAACCAGTGACCGGTTCATTCGCCTTTGGAATGCCAATACTGGATCTTGTTTGAATGCTGTGGATACTCGATCTCAGGTTAGTTTTACAGCTCCAGGACAGTGAGATTAATGCAGTGTGGGAATTAACAGGTAATTGCACCCCAATCTGATTCTTTCAGGCACTAAACTAGACAGATTTTTTTTTAATGTTTATTCAAACATGATTGGATGATGTCATCGGGCTAATAGAAAAGGCTTGCATAAATACAAGGAAAAGTCAAATTGAGTGAACTGGGAGAGAAATAAAAAGCAACAAAAGGATACAAGAAGTATTAAGATATGCAAAAGAGAATATGAAATACTTGAGGGATATCAAAGCTAACTTAAGTGGGGTTGTGGGGAGGAATATGAGCCCATTAAAGAAGATGCAGGTGAGAATATAATGGGTAAGGAATTGGCAGATTTGTAAGTAGTCTCCACTGCTTATAGTGTTGGTGTCCATGCAATTCACTCGCTATGCAGCAGCCAAAGTAACCAAGACATTTTTGTAACTCAACTTCCTGCTGTGTCTAAATGGTTAGCACCATTTGCTCGATATAGGGATACGCAGGGGCAAGTGGGACTTTGTACCTGTTTGAACAGTGGAGGGAGAGGACAAAATACCAGTGGTACAAAGGAACCTAAAAACATGTTGAGGAAATTAGTGGACTTATACATTGTTTTAAATGATAATGAGACTTGGGATAGCTAAATATCCAGAACCTGATGGTGTCCACCTCAGGGTGTTAAAATAAATAGGTTTGGAAATTCATACACATTAGTCATCAGTATCCAAAACACTCAATTCAGGAATTGTGCCATTGGATTAGAAAATTGCAAATGTCCATTAATTCCATTATTTAAGAAGGGAGGAAGAGCAAAATCTGGTCATTACAGATCTCTCACCAGAGACAGTATGAGCACTTGTACAAATATTACCTAATCAGAGAGTACGCATGGATTTGTGAAAGGTAGGTAGGTAGACAAATTATATATTTTTTTGACCAATAACATTGTGCAGACTGCATTTGATAAGGTTCCACACTTATTAGCAAAAATGAGTACACAGGATTGTGACATGGGTTGGGAGGTAGGAGACAGTAAAGATAACGGGTTTGTTCTCTGGTGGGATGTGGCAAGTGGTGGTCTCCTGGGATCTGTACTGGGGCCTCAGCTTTTCACCATATATTCCTTGGATGAAGGAATAGTGAATTGTATATCCAAGTTTGCAGAAGGCACTGATTTAAGGAGGCAATTGTGTGGATGGGAACAGGAAGTTGTAACTGGACAGTGAGTGAGTAAAGCTATCCATCGTCATAATCATAGGCAGTCCCTCGGGATTGAGGAAGACTTGCTTCCACTCTTAGCATGAGTTCTTGGGTGGCTGTACAGTCCAATATGAGAACCACAGTTTGTCACAGGTGGGACAGATAGTCGTTGAGGGAAAGGGTGGGCAGGGAGCCTGGTTTGCCGCACGCTCCTTCTGCTGCCTGCGCTTGATTTCTGCATGCTCTCGGTGACGATACTCTAGCTCAGTGCCTTCCCGAATGCACTTCCTCCACTTAGGGTGATCTATGGCCAAGGATTCCCAGGTGTCTGGGGATGTCTCTCTTTATCAGGGAGGCTTTGAGGTTGTCCTTGTAACATTTCCTCTGCCCACCTTTGGCTTGTTTGCTGTGGGCAAATTCCGAGTAGAGCGCTTGCTTTGGGAGTCTCGTGTCTAGCATGCGAACTATGTGGCCTGCCCAGCAGAGCTGATCAAGTGTGGTCAGTGCTTCAATACTGGGGATATTGGCCTGGACGAGGACGCTAATGTTTGTGCGTCTGTCCTCCCAGGGAATTTGCAGGATCTTGCAGAGACATCGCTGGTGATATTTCTCCAGCGACTTGAGGTGTCTACTGTACATGGTCCACGTCTGAGCCATACAAGAGGGCGGGTATTACTACGGCCTTGTAGACCATGAGCTTGGTGACAGTTTTGAGGGACCGATCTTCAAACACTTTTCCTCAGACGGCCGAAGGCTGCACTGGCGCACTGGAGGTGGCGTTGGATCTCATAATCAATGCCTGCCCTTGTTGATAAGAGGCTCCCGAGATACGATATAACTATTTGTACTACACTTTTTTTGACTGACAGGCAACAAGCTCCACGCCTCCCCCTCCTGGCCCCAATCATTCCCTCCTCGTGATGGAGAAGCAGGACCTGAGCCCCCGACTCTTTTCTCCTCCCCAACCCCTGGCTGATGTGGGGCCATGAGAGTGGGATATTGGGGGGGGGGGGGGGGGGGGGAAGAAAGAAGACAGATCACGTTCTTCCAACCTCCCCTATAAGGGACATCATTGGAGTGAATGATATCCAGAAGTCACGACACTGTCACAATTCACTTCATACCCAATAAACCTGTTAACAATCTGTACACAATGCCTGCCCCATTTATGGTGGTGGGGGGGGGGGAAGGATGCACTTGCGCTGGAATAAGGCTCTTTGGCTGGCCTTTGCTGTTTTCTGGGGAGCTCTGTCGCTTCAGGAAATCAAAGTGGATAGAATTAGAATTTGCAAATTCTGAGACCTTGGGATGAGTGGTTCCAGTTGCACATTTCAGTGAAACTTCAGGGTGTGGCTTATCCTCCAAGGGGACCAATCATGAACAAAGGGTGGAGCATGATGGCCATTTTGAAAGTGCAAATAAGCATGTCCAAAACTGTTTGATGTGATGAAGTGCGAGGTTGGATTGGAGACAAATCCAAATATGTTAATGGACCGACTGAGCTGTGGAGGAGCAAGTGGATTTTCCTTCCATGTACATAGCACTAAAAGCTTCCCCACTCTGAAGAAAGTACTTTACCAGCTTCCCCCAGCCTGACTAGGTAGTTTGGGTTAATGTTTTCTGGTAAAGTACTATACTGTAAATAGAAATAATGTTGGATGGAGTGAGCTGGGCACTTGGCAATGTTTTCATATAATCCATTTTTTCCTTTGGTACCCTGTACTTTCAAATTTAAATTGACCTCTTGCATGTTATTGTCTTCTGTAGATCTGTTCCATAGTCTGGTCAACAGAATACAAAGAAATGGTATCTGGTCATGGATTTTCACAGAATCAATTGGTAATCTGGAAGTACCCAAACCTGACAAAAGTTGCTGAGCTCAAAGGTAAACACTTCAATTGTGTGAAGACATATTTTTTTTTGAATATGTCTTGTACAAGTTTTAAGTCTAATCAAATTTGTTCATTTTGTCAAGTTTTTTTTTGTGGTTTTTTTAAGCAGTTTTGAAATGTCTTCGCAGCTTCTTATAGTGTTGACTGTACTCTAGTCACATTGACTTGAATTATGGAGACAGTTTTCAAATTGTATTTGTGTGTGTGTGTGTATATATATTTGTTTACCTGATGTACTATCAATAAGGTTTACACTGTATATACATACTGGCACCACTAGAGGGTGCAACTGGTGGAGACCAGGGTTTCCTGCCCTGGTGGCAGGGGCTGTAATAAAAGGGGAGCCACCATGTGGCTGCCTCACTCTCTGGAGTTATGAATAAAGGACCAAGGTCACAACAGTTTGAGTACAACACATTGCCTCGTGGAGTCATTTCTAAATACATTACAGACATAACATTTACTTTTTTGTATGTGCAAGATCTCTCCTTGAGTAAGCCTAATACAATTGTTTGCATTATCACTTTGGGACTGAACATTCAAAATAACATCAAATAATACTGTAAATTACTAATGTCAGCAACTGAACAGAAAAGGTTAGTGTTTTGAGTATAGATCCTTTGCCTAAACTTTCAATGCTTCTTGATCCTGCAAGTTAATTGTGCTGATTCAAGCACAGGTGAAGTCAATTTTCTTATGTGGTCTTGCCTTTAACAATGTAGCTCCTGCTTGTATTTTCCAGTTGTCCGATTAAGATGTTGCAAAGTATAGGTGCGGTATCATGCCATCTAATGAGTCACACTCTTTCTCTCAGGTCATCAGGCTCGTGTGCTGGACCTTGCTCTGAGCCCAGATGGCACTACAGTATGTTCTGTGGCTGCAGATGAAACTATCCGCATCTGGAAGTGCTTTGCTGTGGACCCAGCAAAGAAGAAAAAGATGATAGCCAATCAATCCAGTGTGCTCCACCATGGCATTCGATAAAACTCTGAAATTGCTGTTAGAGACTTGTACAACAACCAGAAATGTGGGAGTTTCCTCTTGCTCAAAGGAAGCAAAACTTGTGTTTTTAAGATGGGTGATGACTGGTGTTTGTAAATAAAGTACTAAACCTTTTTCAATTGGAGGGAAACTCGTGTTTATCAGTGACCTTATCCCAATCTTCCTTTCTCCACTTGTTTTCAAATTCTGAACTATTTACAAAATGAACAATGATTTTCTTTTACAAGAGTATTGAAGCTTTGTGATGATCCTTTTACAGAAGTTTGTAATTTGCATGTGAACAACCATCTTTTAAATTGTTGTGTGGTGCATCACCAGCCTATGTATTTAAAGGTCTTTTACAACTAATTTAATAAACTGTACAGATTTTTTAACTTTACATTTTGCAATAAACTTGGATGGCTTCTTCAAGCTGTATATAGTTATGTATATATCCATCTAGTGACAAGTTTATATTTTACTGACAGTCTAGACTAATACATTTGATATCAGTGGATTTGCATTCCATGTAGTATCAAACCAAAGCAATTCTAGTTCACAAGAGTCAGTATTGGTTTTAAATGAATAGTTTAGTGTTGGGTCAAAGCTCAAATCACTTTGCCCAAGAGCAAATGTTCATTAGGTTACTACAGGTTGGACCTCTGTGGTCCGGCAACCTCAGGACCTGACCGGTGCCAAACTGGAGAATTTTCCAAACCATGGGAGGTCAGTATACGATACACCCTACATAAGCATATGCCTATCCTAGGCTTACTGGTACCAGTCATAGCACAGAACACTGAGCGAGCTGGAAGTAAACAAACTTTGCGGTAGCACGGGACACCACCCACGCAAAGCGACAGTTCTGCAAACTAATGTATTGGCGTGGGGGGGTAATATACTGATGTGGATAGAGAACTGGCTGGCAGACAGGAAGCAGAGAGTCGTGATAAACGGGTCCTTTTCAGAATGGCAGGCAGTGACTAGTAGAGTACCGCAGGGCTCGGTGCTGGGACCCCAGCTCTTTACAATATATATTAATTTAAATGATGGAATTGAGTGTAATATCTCCAAGTTTGCAGGGTGGCGGTGTGAGCTGTGAGGAGGATGCTAAGAGGCTGCAGGGTGACTTAGACAGGTTAGGTGAATGGGCAAATGCATGGCAGATGCAGTATAATGTGGACAAATGTGAGGTTATCCACTTTGGGGGCAAAAACACAAAGGCAGAATATTATCTGAATGGTGGCAGATTAGGAAAAGGGGAGGTGCAGCAGGACCTGGGTGTCTTGCTTCATCAGTCCTTGAAAGTTGGCATGCAGGTACAGCAGGTGGTGAAGGCAAATGGTATGTTGGCCTTCATAGCAAGGGGATTTGAGTATAGGAGCAGGGAAGTCTTACTGCAGTTGTACAGGGCCTTGGTGAGGCCTCACCTGGAATATTGTGTTCAGTTTTGGTCTCCTAATCTGAGGAAGGACGTTCTTGCTATTGAGGGAGTACAGCGAAGGTTCACCAGATTGATTCCTGGGATGGCAGGACTGACATATGAGAAGAGACTCTATCAACTGGGCTTGTATCCACTGGAGTTTAGAAGGATGAGAGGGGATCTCATCGAAACATATAAAATTCTGACGGGACTGAACAGGTTAGATGCAGGAAGAATGTTCCCGATGTTGGGGAAGTCCAGAACCAGGGGACACAGTCTAAAGATAAGGGGTAAGCCATTTAGGACTGAGATGAGGAGAAACTTCTTCACTGAGTGGTTAACCTGTGGAATTCTCTACCGCAGAAAGTTGTTGAGGCCAGTTCGTTAGATATATTCAAAAGGGAGTTCGATATGGCCCTTACGGCCAAAGGGATCAAGGGGTATGGAGAGAAAGCAGGAAAGGCATACTGAGGTTGAATTATTAGCCATAATCTTATCAAATGGTGGGCAGGCTCAAAGGGCCAAATGCCCTGCTCCTGCACCTAATTTCTATGTTTCTAAGAATTAGGATAAGGCCATTTGGCCCCTCGAGCCTGCTCCCCCATTTAATAAGATAGAAACAGAAAATAGGTGCAGGAGTAGGCTATTTGGCCCCTCGCGCTGTTCTAGGCGCGGCCCGAAACTTGGGCCCTTAATCCCTTTGCAGATTTCTTGTCCTCACAATTTGCTCTCCCACTCATCTTTGTATCATCAGCAAACTTGGCTATATTACACTCGGCCCCTTCATCCAAGTCATTAATATAGATTGTAAATAGTTGAGGCCCCTGCACCGATCCCTGTGGCACTCCACTAGTTACTGTTTGCCAACTGGAAAATTACCCATTTATCCCAACTCTCTGCTTTATATTAGTTAGCCAATCCTCTATCCATGCTAATAATTAAAGATAAACTATACTTTCTGTTGATGGATTACTTTCCTTGTTCAAATTCTCAAGGCGGGGGGAAAAGAAGAGAATTGGAGGGGTTGTCCTGGGTTGATTGCAACCATATAACACCAGCCTCTAGTTCTCCTGTGATTCTTTGAGCCGATTCTGATCCTTCCTACCATGTTTGGAATGCAGCATTGGACACCTTTTGATAAAATAAGTTTGGAAAAACAAACTATCTGTTTTGTAAGGTATATGTTGCTGAACTTGAGAGCTAGAGAGGCAAAGGAAAGTAAAGTGTATAATTGGTCTTAAGACAAGATGTAATTATCATTTGGCTTATCTGGACTAATCATAGCATCAAACTGTTTTTGTACAGTATTTCTGGATTATTGCTTCCATCAGGATGTTCATTCCATGTTGACCACTGAAATACTTACTGAAATATGATGTTTCTTTTGTTTGCTTAAACCAGAGTTGCCTGACTCAGTTTGAAGAAGTGTTCTAAATGTTTCCTTTTTCTATACTATTCTTTTCTTGTCCGTCTCTACGGTCACCTCTTCAAATTGAAAAATTATTCCAAACCTTCCCCCCCCCCCCCCAAAAAAGAATTCTCATAACTCAGTCCTCTGACAACGAGCAACCTTGTAGCTTTTCTCTGAATTGCCTCCTGGGCTTGAGAAATTGTGTCTGACTAGAGCTGTGCAATGTACTACAGTTTAAACATTACTTTCTCTGACTTGTACTCTTGGGGCTATCCAATTCAGCAATTTTGATTGTTGTTCTGCAGTGAATTGACAAGAGTGAGTATACAAAAGGACTGAGATCTTTTGATTTTAGCGCCATCTCTTTCTGCCCATTTTTTTTATTAGCACCAATTCCTAGTACACCCTAATCACTGTTCCCATCCCAACCCAAATCGTAAAATACTCTGTACTTCCTACCCTTAAATGAGTTTCTTATTGATGCCCGGAAATGCATACTGTTAAATTTTGTTGCCTTCGCATGAACTTTGAAAAATGCCCCAGCCTCTGCAGAACACAGGTTGGATGGACCAAATTTTCACTTAACCTGCTTCCAGTTAAGAGCCTCACATTTTTCCTTCAAACCAGAGCAACTAATGCTTTACTTTCTTTACTATCCCACATCAAAGATTCTTCACATTCTTTGGAACATCACTTCCTCAAACAAGGACAGAAATTTGGACATGCAGCATCTTTGCATGTTCCTATATTCATCCCCTCTATATATAGCTCCACTACAGCAATAAAGAGGGAACAGATCACCCGAAAAGTTCCTGAAGTTATCAGCCACCTTATAGCCTGTGTGTTTGTGAGGTCGTACAGAAGATATCACCTTGGCGATGAAGATGGGATTTCTGGATCTCACAAATGCCTACTTACAACTTGAACTAGATGAGAAGTCCAAGTCATGCTTGACTATAAATACTCATCTAGGTCTATATCAATTTAATAGGCTACCATTTGGAGTGTCTTTTGCCCCCGCCATATTCCATGGGGTGATGAGCCAGATTTTGCAAAGTATTGAAGGGGTAGTATGTTACTTAGATGACATACTAATTTCAGCACCAAACAGGCAAATCCATAATAACATATTGAATGAAGTCCTCAAATGGCTAGAGAAGCACAGAGTACGAGTTTCTGCTCGTAAGTGTGAGTTATTTAAAAACTCAGTGGAGTACTTAGGGCACAGAGTAGACAAATATGGTTTACATCCAACCAAGGAAAAGCTGGATGTAATTAGAAATGCACCCACTCCCAAGAATGTCATTGAACTTCTATCATTTTTGGGTCTTTTGAACTATTATGGGAAGTTCCTACCAAATTTGGCTACAATGTTACATCCACTGAATGAGCTGTTGAAAAAACAGGTCCATTGGAAGTGTTCAGAAGAATGCGACGCAGCGTTCAAGGAGTGTAAAGGCCAATTGGTAGAGAGTACCATGTTAGTTCACTATGATTTATCTCAGGAGATCAAGCTAGATATGACGCCTCTCTGTATAGAGTTGGGGCAGTGATCTCTCATGTATTATATAATGGGGAGGAGAGACCAATTGTTTTTCACGCACTCTCAGTGCCAGTGAGAGTAATTATGTGCAAATCGAAAAGGAAGCTTTGGCATTAATTTTTGGGGTCAAGAAGTTCCACAAATACTTGTATGGTCATAAGTTTACCATCGTTATGGACCATAAGCTCCTGATAGCAATCCTCCATCCAAAGTCCCCAGTTCCAACATTAGCTGCAGCCCTAATGCAGCGATGGGCTTTGATTTTGTCAGCATATACATATATTGATTACAGATGATGAGCTGATCACAGTAATGCTGATGTTATGTCTAGATTGCCTTCCCCATCACAAGTTACACCCAATAGGGAAGAAGTGTTCTATTTTTCATACATTGATGAACTGCCAGTCACAGCTGAAGAGCTGAAGAGATTGGTCGAGCAACCAAAAATTACCCAGTTATGTCAAAGGTGTATTATTACATCGCAAATGGCTGGCCAAACCAGGTATCAGAGAAAGATATTCATCCATTCTTCATTCGTAGGAATGAATTATCAGTCAATAAAGATTGTATCATGTGGAGTGCAAGAGTGGATATAACAAATAAATTCAGGTCCAAGTTATTAGGAGATCTTCATGACCAGCACCTGAGAATATGCTTGACCAAGAGTTTTGCATGCAGTTACTTATGGTGGCCAGGTCTAGATAAAGAAATAGAGTACTTCGTTAGTCAGTGTACTACATGTCAATCGTTAAGCAAGAATCCATCATCAGTACCATTACAGCCATGGAAATGGCCTCCCAGGGTGTGGCAAAGATTACATATCGATTTTGCTGAGCTAGAAGGACAGCAATTGTTCATTGTGATTGACAGCTATTCGAAGTGGGTCAAGGTGTTTCCAATGCTGAAAATAACAACAAGTAAAACATTAAGACATTTTGCAAAGATTATTTTCTTCAAGTCCAAGAGAGAATCAGAATTTAAGTCTGAATCCGAGTTAGGCAGACAAACAGTCTGATGTTGAAGAGAGTTCAAATATAGATCAAGGGTATTCCACGGAGACAAATTCTTCTCAGGAACAGCCGCAAATGAATCTAAGTTTGACACCATGTTTGGGAAATTCTGTTCGAGAGCAAAGTATCCTCTTCGAAACAGAAAACAAGTGGTTAAGCTTGATTTGTAAATATGGCAAAATAAGTCCATATCTTTTGTTATGTATAACCATGCAAGTTATGTCTGATAATTATTTTGTTATAATTATTTCTTCATTAGGAGGGAGAAGTATATATATATAGCTCCACCTAGTGGACTACTGTGGTAATGCAGCCATTGCTGTTTACAACAATAAAGAGGGAACAGGTTACCTGACAAGTTCCTGAAGTTATCAGCCATCTTAAAGCCTGTGTGTTTGTGAGGTCGTACAGAAGATATCACACTTGCCACAAGATTTATAGTTGTAATTTTTCCTTACTTAACTTTCACTTAATTTATCCAGTTTGATTTACACTTGTTTAATGTGCTTACTAATCCTGTGTATTTATTTATCCTGCATAATTTTCAAAGGTGACCCATGTCCTCTGAATTTTGAACAAATCCCTTGCAATTAACTTTCTTGCACTGTTCCTTCATTTACTTGAAAGTTAGTCATTTTTAAAATTATAGATCGATTCCTCTTCATGGTGTTAGCTATGCCTCAGTGGTAGCACTCTTGCCTCGTGGCAGAAGGTTGTTTGTTCAAAACCCACAGAATCTAGGCTGACATTGTAGTTCAGTATTGGAGGAGTGCTGCACTGTCAGAGGTACTGTCTTTCAGTCAAGATGTTAAACTGAGGTCCTGTCTTCCCTCTCAGATGGATGTAAAAGATCCCGTGACATTATTGAGAAGAGTAGGGGAATTCTCTCCAGTGTCCTGGCCAATATCTATCCCTCAACCAACATCACGGATTATCTGATCATTATCACAATGTTGTTTTTAATATCTTGCTGTGTGCAAATTGGCTGCCGCATTTCCTATCATCATTATCATCATCATAGGCAATCCCTCGAAATCAAGGAAGACTTGATTCCACTCTAAAGGTGTGTTCTTAGGTGACTGAACAGTCCAATACGGGAATTACAGTTTCTGTCACAGATGAGACAGACAGTCGTTGAAGGAACGGGTGGGTGGGATGATTGGTTTGCCGCATGCTCCTTCCACTGCCTGCGCTTGTTTTCTGCATGCTCTCGGCGACGAGACTCGAGGTGCTCAGCGCCCTCCCGGATGCTCTTCCTCCACTTAGGGCGGTCTTTGGCCAGGGACTCCTAGGTGTCGGTGGAGATGTTGCATTTTATCAAGGAGGGTGTCCTTGTAACGTTTCCTCTGCCTATCTGGGGCTCGCTTGCCGTGTCAGAGTTCTGAGTAGAGCGCTTGCTTTGGGAGTCTTGTGTTAGGAATGCAGACAATGTGGCCCGCCCAACGGAGCTGGATCTTGATGGCCGTGATCAACAAGCTCCCCGCTGGAGTGGAACTAAACTACAGAACCAGTGGGAACCTGTTCCACCTTCGTCGTCTCCAGGCTAGATCCAAGACCGTCCCAACCTCTGTCGTCGAGCTACAGTACGCGGACGACACTTGCGTCAGAGACAGAACTCCAAGTCATAGTCAACATCTTCACTGAGGCGTACGAAAGCATGGACCTTAGACTAAACATCTGTTAGACAAAGGTCCTCCACCAACCTGACCCCGCCACACAGCACTGCCCCCCAGTCATCGCATTTCCTATGTTACAAGTGACTACACTTCAAAAGTACTTAATTAGCCGTAAAGTGCTTTGGGACATCCTATGGTCATGAAAGGCACGATAGAGATGCAAAAAGAATCATTGTATTCATGTAGATTTGGCTCTCAGTATCTGGGGAAACGGACCTGAAAATTGTTGACGTGCTTCTGTTTTGTCCCTAATGAAAATTCACTCCACATACATTTCCTCTCATTGTGTAGGAGCCTAATTATTCTTGCATGCAGTGTGCTAACCATGACCTTTAGCAGGCCTGTTAACATTTCAGATATTTATAATCAGATGTTATAGGAAACTGTTTAAAGTTTCTATTTAAAGGGACAGATGGAGAATAGAAAGTACAGTTCAGTGCAGTGCTGAGGGATTACTTCAATGTTGAAGGTATTGTTTTGCGGATGAGATGTTGAACAAGCCCCAATTTGCCCTCTCAGATGGACATAAAAGATCCTACAGCACTATTTAAAGAATAGTAGGCAAGTTCACTGGTTGTCCTGGCCAATATTTATCTCTCAATCAACATCACTAAAATAGATTACCTCGACATTCATATTGTTGTTCATGGCGCCTTGCTGTGTGTTAATTGGCTGCCAAGTTTGCTTATAAAAGTGACTATACTTCAAAAGTAATGAATTGGCTGTAATGGTTTCTCAGGACGTGAAAAGTACTATATAAATGCAAATTGTATTTTATTTTTGATGTTTTTTAGCTCATGTTCAGTGTTTTATTAATGTAGCATCTAAGGTTTAATGTGTTCATGTAATTTTTTTACAGCTAACATTTCATATATTTTTCCTGTTTCCTCACTCAGACCATGGAAGGAATGTTCATGTAAAGAGTGCAGCAGCTGAATCATTGCTGCCAGCATCAGAGAAACACTGTACAGAACAGGAAGATCATTAAAGAAGACGGACTCTAATGTCTTGGCCACAAAATCCTTGTTCATACTACCCAGAGTGCGTGTCTAGTATCTAAGTGAAAGATACACCATATGCATGTCCTTTGGTGGCGAATCCCTGTTACCTTAATGCTGGAGGTCTCTTTGAAAGCACCTCAATTATTGTCAACGAGATGAACTTAAGGAAAGGTAACTTCGATGGTATGAGATGTGAATTGGCTAGAATAGACTGGCAAATGATACTTAAAGAGTCGACGGTGGATAGACAATGGCAAACATTTAAAGATCATATTGTGTTCCTAACACAGATGAGACTGCACACAGGGAGGTTAAAGTAACAGTAACCTCAGTCTTTATTAAGACACTCCAGAGTGAGGAACAGGCCTTAGGGGCCGGCTTATATACAGTGCTCCCAAGGGATGCTGGGATCCCTTGGGACTTCAGGGGATGCACTCCCTGGTGGGGGAACATGGGAATGTATGTATGCTTTACAGATACACAACATCACCTCCCCCCACCCCCCGCAAAGTCAAAGTGAAAACTATTTACAAGGTGAGGCGGTCGGGAGCCTTTCTTTCCTTGGTGGACCACCTCGGTACAAATGTCTGTTCTGGTGTGTTGGCTGTGCCCTCGTGGGCTGGCGTGTTGTTGGCCCTGCAGGGCTCCTGGGTGAGCCTGGCCTTGCTCGGCTGTTGGGCGTGATGGGTTTGATTTCCTGGTCCAGGGTGGTGCCGTTGATCCTTTGGGTGTGTGTTGTGGGCTCAAAAAAGATGGTGTCTGCTGTGGGTTGTTCAGGGCAGTCTGTGAACCGCAGCCTCATTTGGTCCAGGTGCTTTCTGCAAATTTGTCCATTGTCTAGTTTGACGACAAACACCCTACTCCCTTCTTTAGGTATCACCGTGCCCGCGATCCACTTGGGACCATGTCCATAGTTTAGCACATACACAGGGTCATTCAGATCAATTTCCCGTGACACAGTGGCGCGACCATCGTTTACATTTTGTTGCTGCTGCCTGCTCTCTACCTGATTATGCAGGTTGGGGTGAACCAGCGAGAGTCTGGTTTTAAGTGTCCTTTTCATGAGTAGCTCAGCCGGGGGCACCTCTGTGAGCGAGTGGGGTCTCGTGTGGTAGCTGAGCAGTACTCGGGACAGGCGGGTTTGGAGTGAGCCTTCTGTGACTCATTTAAGGCTCTGTTTGATTGTTTGTACTGTCTGCTCTGCCTGCCCATTGTAGGCTGGTTTAAACAGGGCCGAGGTGACATGTTTGATCCCATTGCGGGTCATGAATTCTTTAAATTCGGCACTGGTGAAACATGGCCCGTTGTCACTGACCAGTATGTCAGGCAGGCCATGGGTGGCAAACATGTCCCTCAGGCTTTCAATGGTGTCGGTGGCGGTGCTTCCCGACATTATTTCACATTCAATCTGTCATGTATTCAACCAGCATTGTAACCCATGTATAAACTGACCTAAGTTGTACACCGTGAGAACACTGATCACTAGGTGGGAGACACTCCTAACCTGGACCTTCAGGTATAAAAGGGGAAGCTCCACCCACCTTCATCACTTGAGTGCTAAGAAATAAAGGACAGGTCACAGACTGACCTTCTCTCAAGCATGGGCCTCGTGTACATTTATACTGTGTAGTAAGGACGTATTAATGGCGACAAGAAACTGGGATTTAAACCACGCGAGCATGGCCACTAGCAGAACAGATGAGAGGTACTGTGTTAAGGAATGGTTGAGACAGAGATTCAACATTGTTAAAGCAGCACACAGTTCTCCAGGCAGACAAGGGCAGTCAGGCATGCCCCAACATGTAGTCGAACCCAGAGGGGGAGTTCGACAGAGACAACTGCAAGCTGAACAGCGATTCACGCCATTGCAAGGGACAATGCGGCCAGTAATGGGGCCATCAACACCTGTTAATGGTGCACTCAAGGACAATAACAGGGGCAGTCAGGGATGATCGACTGGCAAGAGACCTTTTGTTTCAAACCGCAACTCATGCTGGAGGCGTGGAGGCATACATTCAGCCAGAGTTTGCAGAGATGAGCAAAATACCTGCAGAAATTGCAGAAATGGACACTGGGGGAAATCGCTGGAAGCTGAAGTTCAGCGAGTTCATGTGGAGCACGTATACAGTTCATACACCAGGACGCCACCGATAATGATGAAAGTGCTCCTCAATGGCATCCCAGTATCAATGGAGTTAGACAAGGGTGCCAGCCAGTCCCTGATGGGTATCAAACAGTTCGAAAAGTTGTGGGCATCCAAGGCCAGGAGGCCAAAATTATCGCCGATTGACGCACAGCTACGGACTTACACAAAGCAGATCATTCCGGTGCTAGGCAGCGCCACAGTAGTCGTGACCCACAAAGATTCAGAGAACAGACTGCCACTCTGGATTGTCCCAGGGGACGGTCCCGCACTACTGGGGAGGAGTTGGCTTGCTGTCATGAACTGGAAATGGGGTGTGTGTTGCAGCATGTTACTGCCAAGGGTCAGTTACAGCCGGTAGCTTATGCCTCCAGGAGTCTGTCCCAGGCAGAAAGGGGCTACGGGATGGTAGAAAAGGAGGCGCTCGCATGTGTATATGCAGTATAGAAAATGCACCAGTACCTGTTTGGCAGGAAATTTGAGCTGGAGACAGATCACAAACCCCTAACGTCCCTTTTGGCCGACAACAAGGCCATAAATGCAAATGCATAGGCAGCAAACTCACGTTAGCTGCCTATGACTACACAATTCGGCACAGACTGGGCACCGAAAACTGCGCCGATGCACTCAGCAGGCTCCCACTAGCCACCACTGAGGGGGCGACCGAGCATGGTGCTGAGATGGTCATGGCTGTTGAAGCTTTTGGAAGCGAAGACTCACCCGTGACAGCCCGTCAGATTAAAGTCTGGACAAATAGAGACCCGCTATTGTCTCTAGTCAAGAAATGTGTCCTGAATGGGGACTGGGCAGCCACGTACAGGGCATGCCCTGAGAAATTTAAACCATTTCACAGGCGCAAGGATGAACTCTCGATTCAGGCCAATTGCCTACTGTGGGGAAACCGCGTAGTCATGCCCCAGATGGGCAGAGAGGTGTTCATCAGAGAACTCCACAATGGGCACCTGGGCATTGTCACGATGAAGGCAATTGCCAGGTCACACGTTTGGTGGCCAGGGATAGACGCAGATCTGGAACTTTGTGTTCGCAGGTGCAACACGTGTGCCCAGCTGGGCCATGCGCCCAGGGAAGCCCCCCTTAGCCCCTGGCCATGTCCCGCCAAGCCTTGGTCACGCATCCATGTGGACTACGAAGGTCCTTTCATGGGGAAAATGTTTTTGGTTATAGTAGACGCCTACTCCAAATGGATCGAGTGTGATATTTTAAATTCAAGCACATCCTCTGCCACGGTAGAAAGTCTACGGGCAATGTTCGCTGCCCACGGTCTACCGGACATCTTGGTCAGCGACAATGGCCCGTGCTTCACAAGCACTGAATTCCAGGACTTCATGGCAGGCAATGGAATTAACCATGTTAGAACGGCACCATTCAAGCCGGCCTCAAACGACCAGGCAGAACGAGCAGTGCAGATAATCAAACAGGGGATGCTCAGATTCCAAGGGAGTTCCCTACAAACCCGCTTATCACGCCTCCTGTTGGCCTATAGATCCCGACCACACTCGCTCATAGGGGTTCCACCCCAGAGCTACTAATAAAAAGGACGCTCAAAACCCGATTATCCCTTATACACCCCACCATGAAAGAAATTGTTGAGAGCAGGCGCCAGTCACAATATCACTACCATGACAGGAATGCGAGGGCGCGATGTATTGATGTAAATGATCCTGTTTTTGTCCTCAACTACGCTGCAGGGCCCAAATGGCTCACAGGTACTGTGGTTGCCAAAGAGGGAAATAGGATTCTGGTAGTTAAACTTACCAATGGACAAATCTGCCGCAAACATGTGGATCAAACAAAAAGAAGGTTCAGCAACCCCATAGAAGAAGCAGAGGAAGAACACGATATAGAGTTCACTCCACCACAGGTGACCGAACACCGGAACCAAAGGGAGGAGAGCCCAGTCACTGTGGGCAGTCCGGACAGGCCTGAGGCACTGCAAACAGCAGACACTCAGACCAGCGCCCAACAACCGGAGCCCCAACTCAGGCGCTCTACAAGGGAGCGTAAACCATCAGAGAGACTCAACCTGTGATCCCAATAAGGCTTTGGGGGGGGAGGTGATGTCATGTATTCAACCAGCATTGTAACCCATGTATAAACTGACCTAAGTTGTACACCGTGAGAACACTGACCACTAGGTGAGAGACACTCCTAACCTGGACCTTCAGGTATAAAAGGGGAAGCTCCACCCACCTTCATCACTTGAGTGCTAAGGAATAAAGGACAGGTCACAGACTGACCTTCTCTCAAGCATGGGCCTCGTGTGCAGTTATACTGTGTAGTAAGGCCGTATTACAATCCATTTTGAAAAAGCATCCACCACCATCAAGAAAATTTTACCGAGAAACGGGCCCGCATAGTCGACATGGATCTTTGACCATGGCCTGGAGGGCCAGGACCACAAACTTAGTGATGCCTCTCTAGGCGCGTTGCTCAACTGAGCACACACGCTGCATTGCCGTACACAGGACTCTAAGTCAGAGTTGATACCGGGATCTGGCTATCGCTTTCATCATTACTATACCCGGGTATGTGCTGTGGAAATCCAAGATGAACGTCTCCCTGCCCTTTTTGGGTAGCTCTACACGGTTACCCCACAACAGGCAGTCTGCCTGAATGGACAGCTCATCCTTTCGCCGCTGGAACGGCTTGATTAGCTCTTGCATTTCAACAGGGATGCTGGCCCAGCTCCCATGCAGTACACAGTTTTTTACTAGGGACAGCAGAGGATCTTGGATGGTCCAAGTCCTAATTTGGTGGGCCGTGACAGGTGATTTATCATTTTCACACGCTTCCATGACCATCAACAAGTCTGCGGGCTGCGCCACCATCAACAAGTTTGCAGGCTGCACCGTTTCCACCCCCGTGTTGGGCAATGGTAGCCGACTGAGAGCATCCGCACAGTTCTCGGTGCCTGGCCTGTGGTGGATGGTATAGTTATACGCTGATAGCGTGAGTGCCCACCTTTGTATGCGGACTGAGGCATGAGTATTTATCCCCTTGTTTTCAGCGAACAGGGATATGAGGGGCTTGTGATCGGTTTCCAGCTCAAATTTGAGGTCAAACAGGTACTGATGCATTTTCTTTACCCCGAACACACACGCTAATGCCTCTTTCTCAATCATGCTGTAGGCCCTGTCGGCCTTAGACAAGCTCCTGGAAGCATAGGCGACAGGTTGCAACTGCCCCGCAACGTTAGCTTGTTGTAATACACACCCGACTCCGTACGACGACGCGTCACATGCTAGCACAAGTCTTTTACACGGGTTATACAATACAAGCAGCTTGTTGGAGCATAAAATGTTTCTGGCTTTCTCAAAAGCAATTACTTGGTTTTTTCCCCCATACCCAGTTCTCACCTTTCCGCATAACACATGTAGGGGTTATAAGAGGGTGCTTAAGCCTGGTAGGAAGTTACCAAAAGTAGTTGAGGAGTCCCAGGAACGACCGCAGCTCCTTGATGTTCTGTGGCCTGGGCGCATTCCTGATAGCCTCTGTCTTGGCGTCTGTGGGCCGAATACTGTCCGCCGCGATCTTTCTCCCCAAAAACTCCACTTCTGCTGCCATGAAGACACATTTCGACCTCTTCAGCCGCAGCCCTAAGTGATCCAGTCACTGGAGGACCTCCTCCAGGTTTTGTAGGTGCTCAACGGTGCCCCGACCCATGACCAATATGTCGTCCTGAAAAACCACCGTGCATGGTACCGACTTGAGTAGGCTCTCCATGTTTCTCTGGAAGATCGCTGCAGCCGACCGAATTCCAAACGGGCATCTGTTGTAGATGAATAGTCCCTTGTCTGTGTTGATGCAGGTGAGGCCCTTCGAAGACTCCTCCAGATCCTGCGTCATGTAGGCCGAAGTCAGGTCGAGCTTGGTGAACGTCTTGCCTCCTGCCAGCGTCGCAAATAGATCATCTGCCTTAGGTCGCGGGTATTGGTCCTGTAGCGAGAAACGATGAATAGTTACTTTATAATCGCCACAAATCCTGACCATGCCATCTCTTTTGAGTACTGAAAAAATCGGGCTGGCCCACTCGCTGAATTCCACTGGGGAGATGATGCCCTCGCGTTGCAGCCTGTCCAGCTCGATTTCCACTCTCTCCCTCATCATGTGAGGTACCGCTCGCGCCTTGTGGTGATGAGTCGTGCCTCTGGGACCAAGTGGATCCGCATCTTTGCCCTGGAAAAGTTTCCAATGCCTGGCTCAAAAAGGGAAGGAATTGTGTTCAGAACCTGGGTACATGAGGCCTCATCGACATGTGATAGCGCTCGGATGTCATCTCAGTTCCAGCGGATTTTGCCCAGTCAGCTCCTTCCAAGCAGTGTGGGGCCACCGCCCGGAACAATCCAGAGTGGCAGTTCGTGCACCATGCCCTCGTAGGTGACCTTGACCATGGTGCTGCCCAGGACAGTGATGAGCTCTTTGGTGTACGTTCTCAGTTTCGTGTGGATGGGGCTCAGGGCTGGTCTGAATGCCTTGTTGCACCACAGTCTCTCAAACATCATTTTACTCATGATGGATTGGCTAGCGCCAGTGTCCAGTTCCCTGGCTACGGGTAAGCCATTCAATTTTACGTTTAGCATTATAGGTGGACATTTCATCGAAAATGTGTGCACCCTGTGTACTTCAGCATCTGCCTCCTCTCTCTGAGGCTCAAAATTGCTTTGATCCACCATGGACCGATCTTCCTCTGCCACGTGGTGGTTAGCAGGTTTTAGCTCATCTGCAAGCTCGTTGGAGGTGCTCCATAGATCTTGCAAACATACCCTTTGAAGTGGCATGAATAGGCTGAATGAAAGCCTCCACAATGCCAACAAGGTGTGAATTGCCTTGCATCCATCCTTTGTTGCGGACTCTGAGTCATCTGGGTCACCTGAGGCCTGCTGGCAGTTGCAGACTCGTGGTTTCTGCTCTGTACATTTCTGCTCGCAAACACAGTTCCAGTTAATTTATGAACATTGCTAGCACTTGTGTGCTGAGAGATTTGTTTGGTGTTATCACTGGTGGACATAAATGCCTGTGCTATCGCAATGGCCTTACTGAGGGTCGGTGTCTCTACAGTCAAAAGTTTTCGTAGGATGGTCTCATGGCCAAGTACAAAAAAGTCTCTGAGCATTTGCTTCAGGTAGCCATCAAACTCACAGGTCGCCTTAGCTTGGCGACGTAGCTCGCCACTTCCTGACCTTCAGATCGCTGGCACGTGTACAACCGATACCTCGCCATCAGCACGCTCTCCCTTGAGTTAAGATGCTCCCGAACCAGCATACATAGCTTCTCATACGACTTATCTGTTGGTTTCACCGGAGCCAGAAGATTCTTCAGGAGGTTGTAGGTTGGTGCCCCACATACCGTGAGGAGGACCGCTCTCCTTTTTGCAGCGCTTCCTTCTCCGTCCAGCTCGTTGGCTACAAAGTACTGGTCTAGCCATTCGACATAGGCTTCCCAGTCCTCACCCTCCGAGAATTTCTCCAGGATGCCCACAGTTTGCTGCATCTTTGCGTTGGATTTGTGTACTCATCACCAGTTATTGTGTTCCTAACACAGATAAGACTGCACACAGGGAGGTTAAAGTAACAGTGACCTCAGTCTTTATTAAGACACTCCAGAGTGAGGAACAGGCCTTAGGGGCCAGCTTATATATAGTGCTCCCAAGGGATGCTGGGATCCCTTGGGACTTCAGGGGATGAGCTCCTTGGTGATGGAACATGGGAGTGCATGCTTTACAGATACACAACAGAACTGGTTGGCAGACAGGAATCAGAGAGTCGGGATAAATGGGTTCTTTTCAGAATGGCAGGCAATGACTAGTGGGATGCCGCAGAGCTCAGTGCTTGGACCCCAGCTGTTTACAATATACATTAACGATTTGGATGAAGGAATTGGGTGTAATATCTCCAAGTTTGCAGATGACATAAACTGGATGGCGGTATGAGCTGTGAGGAGGACGCTAAGAGGCTGCAGGGTGACTTGGACAGGTTAGGTGTGTGGACAAACGCATGGCAGATGCAGTATAATGTGGATAAATGTGAGGTTATCCATTTTGGGGGCAAAAACACGAAGGAAGAATATTATCTGAATGGCGGCAGATTAGGAAAAGGAGAGGTGCAACGAGACCTGGGTGTCATGCAGGTACAGCAGGCGGTGAAGAAGGCAAATGGTATGTTGGCCTTCATAGCTAGGGGTTTTGAGTATAGGAGCAAGGAGGTCTTATTGCAGTTGTACAGGGCTTTGGTGAGGCCTCACCTGGAATATTGTGTTCAGTTTTGGTCTCCTAATCTGAGAAAGGACGTTCTTGCTATTGAGGAAGTGCAGCGAAGGTTCACCAGATTGATTCCCGGGATGGCAGGACTGACATATGAGGAGAGATTGAATCGACTGGGCCTTTATTCACTGGAGTTTAGAAGGATGAGAGGGGATCTACCGAAACATATAAAATTCTGACGGGACTGGACAGGTTAGATGCAGGAAGAATGTTCCCGATGTTGGGGAAGTCCAGAACCAGGGGACACAGTCTAAAGATAAGGGGTAAGCCATTTAGGACCGAGATGAGGAGAAACTTCTTCACTCAGAGAATTGTTAACCTGTGGAATTCCCTACCGCAGAGAGTTGTTGATGCCAGTTCATTGGATATATTCAAGAGGAAGTTAGATATGGCCCTTACGGCTAAAGGGATCAAGGGGTATGGAGAGAAAGCAGGAAAGGGGTACTGAAGTGAATGTTCAGCCATGATCTTACTGAATGGTGGTGCAGGCTCGAAAGGCTGAATGGCCTACTCCTGCACCTATTTTCTATGTTTCTATGACATACTGGTCACAGGTCAGGACACCATCGAACACTTGCAGAACGTGGAAGAGGCTCTAAGTTGACTAGATCGTGTGGGACTCAGGTTGAAACGCTCTAAGAGTATTTTCCTGGCACCAGAGGTCGAGTTCTTAGGGAGAAGAATCACGGCAGACGGCATCAGACCCACCGACGTCAAGACGGAGGCCATCACTAACACGCCGAGACCACAGAACGTGACGGAACTGTGGTCGTTCCTGGGACTCCTCAACTATTTTGATAATTTCCTACCCGGGTTAAGCACCTTGCTAGAACCTCTACATGTGCTACTGTGCAAGGGAGATGTCTGGATATGGGGGAAATCACAAAAGGCTGTTTTTGAGAAAGCCAGAAATCTGTTATGTTCCAACAAACTGCTTGTTCTGTATGACCCATGTAAACGTTTAGTGCTAGCTTGCGATGCATTTTCATACAGGGTCGGGTGTGTGTTACAACAAGCAAACGAATCGGGGACATTGCAACCGGTCGCCTATGCATCCAGGAGTTTGTCCAGGCCGAAAGGGCTTATAGCATGATTGAAAAAAATGCACCAGTATCTGTTTGGTCTCAAGTTTGAGTTAGAAACTGACCATAAGTCGCTCATCTCGCTATTCTCAGAGAGCAAAGGGATTAACACCAATGCCTCTGCCCGCATCCAAAGATGGGCACTCATGCTGTCTGCATACAACTATGCAATCCGCCACAGACCAGGCACAGAGAACTGCGCTGATGCTCTCAATTGGCTACCATTGCCCACCATCGGGATGGAAATGGCACAGCCTGCAGACTTGCTCTTGGTGATGGATGCATTTGAAAACGAAAAGTCACCCATTACGGCCCGTCAGATCAGGACCTGGACCAGCCAGGATCCTTTACTGTCCCTGGTAAAAAAACTGTGTCCTCCATGTGAACTGGTCCAGCGTCCCAGCGGAGATGCATGAAGAGATCAAGCCGCTCCAGCGGCGCAAAGACAAAATGTCCATACAGGCGGATTGTCTTTTGTGGGGTAATCACGTGGTTTTGCCTAAAAAAGGCAGGGAAACGTTCATACCCGACCTACACAATACCCACCCAGGCACAGTAATGATGAAAGCTATAGCCAGATCCCATGTGTGGTGGCCCGGCATCGACTCAGACTTAGAGTCATGCGTGTGTCAATGCAACACTTGTTCTCAACTGAGCAATGCATCCAGGGAGGCACCGCTAAGTTTGTGGTCATAGCCCTCCAAACCATGGCCTAGGATCCACGTGGACTTTGCGGGCCCATTTCCAGGCAAAATGTTTTTGGTTGTTGTGGATGCTTATTCAAAATGGATTGAGTGTGTAATAATGTCTGTAAGCATGTCCATTGCCACCATCGAAAGCCTACGAGCCATGTTTGCCACGCACGGCCTGCCTAAAGACCTTGTCAGCGACAATGGGCCGTGCTTCACCAGTGCTGAATTCAAGGAATTCATGACCCACAATGGGATCAAGCACATCATATCTGCCCCGTTCAAGCCCGCATCCAATGGCCACGCAGAACGGGCAGTCCAAACCATCAAGCAAAGCTTGAAACGTGTGTCGGGAGGCTCCCTGCAGACCTGCCTGTCCCAAGTGCTGTTCAGCTACCGCACCAGACCCCACTCGCTCACCGGGTTTCCCCCAGCCAAGTTGCTTATGAAAAGGGCGCTCAAAACAAGGCTCTCTCTTGTCCACTCTGATCTCCATGATCACGTCGAGGGCAGGCGGCATCAACAAAGCATGTACCATGATCGCACAACCTTGTCACGCGATATTGAAGTCAATGACCTTGTATTTATACTCAACTGTGGACATGGTCCCAAATGGCTTGCTGGCACTGTCACAGCCAAAGAAGGGAGTAAGGTGTTTCAGGTCAAACTTGCAAATGAACTAACTTGCAGAAAGCATTTGGACCAAACCAAACTGCGATTCACAAACAGCCATGAGCAACCCGAAGAGGACACCACCAACTTCGACCCTCCAACACACACATAAGTGGCATCTGACATCACGGTTGACCACGAAGCTGAACTCACCATCCCCAGCAGCCGGACAAGGCCAGCTGCCCAGCAGCCCAGCGAAGAACCAACCAACTCACCCACACCTGCATTTGCACCGAGGCGATCGACAAGGGAGCGAAAAGCCCCAGATCGTCTCACCCTGTAAATAAGTTGATGTTATGTATGTAACCCTCGGCAACCTGTATCATACCGCCACCAGAGGGCATACCTGTTGGAGTCCCAAGTTATCCCAGCATCCCTTGGGAGCACTGCATATAAGCAGGCCTCCCATGATGTACCAGCACTCTGGAGTTTAAATAAAGGAGCTAAGGTCACATTTACTCACCGTCTACCATACTCAGTTGCATTACTTTATTATGAGCATAACACCACCCACTTCCAGTTTAAATGGAGACGGGGGAGGGCGGGCTACCAACCCGCTCCCTGGAGGCGAGTCGACACTTTAAATTTATAACGTAGCTGCGCGGCTCATTTTGAAGATCCATAACGGTGGGCAGGCGGGTTTCCCCGGCTTCAGGGAAGGCGTGGACTGCTGGAACCAGAAAGTAAGTGCCTTTCCACTTACCTGCTGCATCCAGTATTCCTGCCTCACCAACCCCGCAATCAGACAGTACCACCGACCCTTCTGATCTCTCCCCCTCCCCTATCCCCACCACGAGACCTTCGATCATTGACCCCCAACTACCCTCCGGCCTCTGTCCCCCCCCTCCGGCGTTTGATCTGACCACCCCCCACCAGCCGTTGATTCCCCCTCTGGACCCTCTCCAACCACCCGACCCCTCCACCATCTCCATCCTCCGACCCTTCCACGAGCTCCATACTTCGACCCCCTCCCGATTCCTCCCTACCTCCTCTCTGCAGCCTGGTGTCGCAGGCTTACCCGCTCGACAGTCAGCCTCTCCAGCGGGCTGGCTGTGGGCAGGAAACTGTGAAGTTAAATGTTAATCAGGCGCTGCCCTTAAATTCGGCAGAGCTTAAGGGAAATGCGATCTCCCGGGTTTCCCCATTGCATTGCAGCCCCCTGCTCCTTACCCGCCTCCAGGATAAAATTCTGGCCATTATTTACAATGCCAGCTGTCGCTCAGTGAGCAGCACACTCGCCTCTTAATCGGAAGGTTGTGGGTTCAAGACCCACTCCAGGAACCTGAGCAAATAAATCTAGGCTGACACTCCAGTGCATTGCTGAGGGAGGTGCCATCTTTCATCTCAGATGAGACGTTAAACCGAGGCTCTGTCTGCTCTCTCAGGTGGATATAAAAGATTCCATGACACTATTTCGAAGAAGAGCAGGGGAGTTATCCCCGCTGTCCCGGCCAATATTTATCCCTCAATCAACATAACAAAAACAGATTATCTGGTCATTATCACATTGCTGTTTGTGGGAGCTTGCTGTGCACAAGTTGGCTGCCGTGTTTCTCACATTACAACAGTGTCTACACTTCAAAAGTATTTCATTGACTGTACAGCACTTTGAGACGTCTAGTGGTCGTGAAAGGTGCTATATAAATGCAAGTCTTTCTTTACATCCTTCTGGTCAAGCATAAGGATAATCACTACAAAACAATCTACAAAATAAATGACTTTCAGCTTGAATTAGTGATAGCAACCCCCACCTCTGAGTCAGGAGAATGGGTGTTCAAAACCCACTCCAGGACTTGCGCACATAATCTAGGGACACTTTAGTTCAATACTGAAGAACTGGTGCTTTGTCGCTTGCGGTCTTTCAAATTAGACGTTAAACCCAGCCACTGTCTGCTTACTTTGGGTGAATATAAAATATCCCATGGCTTTATTGGAAGAAATGTCCTGACCAACGGTTAACCTTCAACACCATCAAAAAAAACATAACTGGACATGTATCTCATTCGATGTTTGTGAGCCCTAGCTGTGCACAAATTTGCTGCTTCCATAACTATACTAACTACATTTCAAAAGTAATTCATTGGCTGTGAAGTACTTTGGGATGCCCTAAGGATGTCAAAGGCACTAGCTGATGCATTAGATACAATAGCCAATTATTGGAGGAAGGCACAGTCTGAGTCGTATATTCTGGCTGTAGTTTCACCAGGATAAATGACATTGAGCGAAAGGGAGGATGAGAAAAATTGTACATGCAAATAAGAAATGAGTGTAATAGGAATTTTACATATTTAATTAAGTGACTGTTGTAATTAAACCGGATCATTTGAACATTGAACCAACTTGTTGGGAGAGTCTGATGAAATCCATATGATTGATTTTCTTTGCATTTTTCAGGGAGTGGCAGTAGGTGCAGGTATTTGATAACATACCATAGGGTGAGTTATGCAGGCAATTCTTAAGGGATTGAAGTTCAGTGAGTATGAATATAAATCCATTTGAAAAGTTTGTAGTGATCAAAGGGAAAACAGGATTCCATTCAGACACACATATAGATAGAAATATAGAAACATAGAAAATAGGTGCAGGAGTAGGCCATTTGGCCCTTTGAGCCTGCACCGCCATTCAATAAGATCATAGAATAGAGCACAGTGACGACTTACAATATGTTCACTCCTCTGCCATAACTGCCTGCTATACTGAAAATTCCCACCTCCTTTTCTTCACTATAACTATCTCCTTCAACCCCTCTCTCCTGCTCTCTCCATCCTCATATGTGCAAGGAGCTTATTTGACTGCAGTGGTGGAAAAAATACACAAAGTTGCTCAGTACTGGAGAAGATAGATTTTATCTTTCTGTCGTGGCTGAACGTGACGATGTCTGAAGAGGAAGCTCATCTGTTGCAAGATTTGAGGTTTACTGCTTAAGAACAAATTAAAATGCAATTCTTCTCATAAAATAATTCAACTATAAATAAATGTTCTGCACTAAATTTTGCACAGCAAAATATTTGGATGAATATATATTCATAGTGCTAATCTTTCCAGTGGCCAATAACGAGAGAAAACTAAACCAATTGTTTTGAAGTATTCCAGGGAAAACCTTTGCAAAGTTATTTTTTATTATGGGTCTTGGAGGAGTATTATAAATTAACAGTGCTGTATATTGTTGCCAAATTGAGACCATCCATTCAGGTGCCTCTGCTCACTCCAATCAGTTTTCTGCCCTTCCCATTGCCCTAAAAAACCTAACCGAGGTCACAAATGAAATCATCAGCTTCTCTGCAGCCTTGACTATTTTCCTGCAATGCTTGTCCTTTGTGCAGCTCAGCAGGACTCCATTCACTTGTTTCCACTCTTACTGATTCAATCATAGCCAGATGATCTCCTGCAATGGCTTCTCTTTCTGCCCTGGCACTCTGATGTCCCCCAAAAGATCTAACATTGGCTCCCTCCTCTTCCTCAGCTACATGCTGACCCTTTGCGATATCATCTGCAAACACTGGGTAAGCCTCTACATGTACCTTGATGATATGCAGCTCTACCACTCCACCACTTCTCTCCACTTTCTCTGCGGTGTCAGACTCTATGCCAGACATCCAGTCAATTTACACCAGTTGAACTTTGTCTTTGCCCCCCACCACCAACTCTGAAACGTTGCCACTAATTCATGCCCCTTGCCAGCCACTGTTTCAGGCAGAATCTGACATGTCACAACCTCAGCATCAATGTTCCCTGTAAGCTGCATGGGTGCACGGCCAGGCTGCAATCTATGATGGTACCATGCAGGCCACTGTCGAAGATACTGCACGACAGTGGCCGCGCTGCAAATTTAAAGGTACTGTGCATTTAAATAAACAGACTGCACACCCATCGTAATATTTAGGGGGAGCATTGCTCAGCATCCTATTTAACCCTGAGCTGAGCTTTCAATCTCCTATACTCTCCATCACAAAGACCGCCTAATTCCACTTCCATAGCATCGCCCAGCTCCAGACGCTGTAATCTTCTCCAGCCTGACAACGCTTCCTCCAACCACCCCAAACTCTCCCTTCCCCATGACTCTGACCTCTTGTGCATCCCCCGTTCCATTTTCTTCACAATTGGCAGTCCTGACTTCAGATGCCTTGTTCCCATGCTCGGGAATTCTTTCATTAAACCCCTCCACCTCCCTCTTCTCCTTAAAATCCATCTTTTGTCAAAGTTTATGATCATCCCTCCTAAGGAGATATCCTTCCTTGGTACAGCAAACATTTTTTTGATAATGCCTCTGTGAAGTATCTTTGGAATGTTTCTCTACATTACAGGTTTAATATAAATGCAAGTTATAGTTCTTGTTGTTCAGTCACTGGGCTAGAAATTCAATTTTTGACGATATCGGGTTATTTCCATTATTTTACGGCAAAAATAACACTAAAAACGTCGCCAATTTTTAAGGGGGTAAAATTGGCCAAAAAATGCGCCCAACGGTGAAAATCA
Source organism: Pristiophorus japonicus (assembly GCF_044704955.1). NCBI lineage: Eukaryota > Metazoa > Chordata > Chondrichthyes > Pristiophoridae > Pristiophorus > Pristiophorus japonicus. The sequence continues at coordinate 36,674,585 of NC_091984.1, forward strand.
GTGTTGCATGAGGATTCGCGGTGGAAGCCGGAGTCCTCGCCAACTTTAGCTCGAGGCCTATCACTGCAAAAATACACGTCCTCGGAGGGGGAGAAAACACAAAAAAAAATTGTAAAAGTCAAAAAATCAAACATCAGAAAACATTCACTATACACTTAACTAATGAATCGCTGAAAAAGAATTTAAAAATAAAAACTTCAACTTACCTTTTTTGTAGATCTTCATACCTACAGCTATTTCTGGGGCTTCAACGCAGGCTTTTATCAGGCGTTTTTTTTTCACCCTGACTACGGGTTCCCCGAACGGCCAATTTTAAGCGGTGCAATTTTTTTGGCGTTGCACATGGTCGATCCACTTTTCGGCCATTCGTTAACTTGGGCCAATTTAGTTAAGTGACTTTTAAGAGCAAAAAAGGCTAAATATCGCAAAAAAAACTTACGCAATTTCTCCCCCTATTTATTGCTTGTAACTGTCTTCAATCCTCCTCACACAGACATCAAACAAGTTCTTGCAGTCAAATTTCAGGAACAAATCAATCTGAAGTTTGATAGCTGCCAATTCAAAGTGTACGTTAAACATGCAGGAGAAATATTTTTACAAATTCAATTTTCCAAAATATTCAGTAAAATGTTTTTATTAACTTGAATTTCTTTAGTGGTGCCCTGAGCTTACAAGTGAAGAATTTAAAATGGAATGTAAACTAACCTGTTTGCTATGAGCCACCACCTACATTAACTCTCACAGCAGAGTACAACATTTCATTTTTATTTTACTCTCCAACTTTTCTATATCATTTCCCTTTCCTCACCTCCTCTCCTGAAGGTGGTGACTCGTGATGCTGAATAGGTGAGTGGCCTGGCAGCCCTCTGGTAGCTTACCCAAGAGACCATTCTTTGCACGAGAGCCTCGTCTCAACAGCGTCGGTAAACTATTTGACATTGGGATCATCACAGGAGAACTCATTCTCTCCTTCTCTGATCAAACGCCTGGCTGACCCAAAAAAAGGTTAATGGGATCTCCCTTTCTTTTCCAGTGGACCTCACAAAATGTAAGACCATCTCCAACAACATGCCCGATTACACCTGAAAGGGGAGGAAAAGTTCCAGTTTAGGTGGTACTCCCCATTAGAACAAAACAGAACAAGACGAACTCTTCCTTTAATATTTGTATTGCCTACCTAATGGCTCCCGAATCACCCAAACCAAGAAGATCTCTGATTCAAATTCTGCTCTGTGTTGAATTAGTTGACCTCAACTGAAATAACACCAGGACCACCACAATTGGGAGTACTTTCGGGATGGCTAAGCTCTGGTAGCAGTCAAGGATGGATAGCTGGTCCACAGGAGTAGCTGCAGGATGGTGTGTAAGGCCTGGGAGCACCGAGGAGAACCTGAAGATTGGGAGGGTTCATGAAGTCAGGGGTCTGGCAGGACTGCTTAGATCAGTGAACACTCAAGTAGAATGGCAGCTGGGGCACTGAGGGGTCAGAAGAAGTATTGGGGTTTTAGGAGAACTAAAGAAGTCTAGAAGAAACAGAGAATATTTGCAGAATCCTTGCGCATAGCTCTGGGTCCTGAGAATGGAGAATTGGAATGATAGAGGTGGTGTGTTGGAGTTGAGAAGAATGGAACTGGGCAATAGTCAGAGATATGAGAGGGGTACAAGTATGCTTAAAGTGTAGCAAAGATATCCCTTTGGAGTGGCTCAGTCAGTATCTCTCTAATTTTGTTGAAGCAAAATCCTGTGCTTTGGGGCTTCAGTTGTGCTTCAGTTGTATATAACCGTGGTCAGATTCCATCTGGAGTACTGTGTTGGAGACAGTGCAGCAGAGATTCATCAGAATTGTTTCCTTGAATTGGAAAATTACCATTGTCACTCCATTAGTTAAGAAGGATAGGAGCGATAAATTAGGAAATTATAGGCCTATTAGTCTAACGTCTATTGTTGGGAAGTTACTAGAATCTGTTATTAGGGAGAGAGTGACTGAGCACTCTAAATATGAACTGATCAAAGAGAGCCCGCATGGATTTGTAATGGGTAAGTCATGTCTAAAGAACCTAGTTGTATTTTTTGAGAATGTAACTAATGTGTTAGATAAAGGAGTGTGTAAGTTATTTATATGAACTTCCAGACTGTTAACAATGAGAGCGCATAGAATTGGAGGCAACCTATTGACATGGGTAGCGAATTGGTTAGGAGGTAGGAGACAGAGAGTAGGGATAATGGGTTTGCATTCATGGGTAATGCGAATGCAGGATGTGACTAGTGGTGTCCTCCAGGCATCTGTACTGGGGCCAAAGTTCACTATAATTTTTTTTCGTGCGTGGGAACTTTAACTGGTTGCACGGCCCATTCAAATCTTTGCGCATGCATGGTTATTCCCATTGAAAAGCTGGTGAGCAGCCTGTGCGGGACCTCCAGATAACTGCGTGCCCGTGCAGCTAAATGGGAACATTGATTTGTGCCTCAGCTTTTCGCTATGTTTAGAAATGACTTTGTTGAAGGAATAGAGAGCCAAATATCCGAGTTAACTGTCGACATCAAATTAGATGGCACAATAAATAGTGTAGATGGGAGCAGAAAGTTGCAAAGGAATATTGATAGATTAAGTGAGTGGGCAATATTGTGGCAGATGGAGTTCAATGTGAGGAGGTGTGAGGTCTTCCACTTTGAACCTGAGAAAGATAGATCAATGTATTGTCTAAATAGTGAGAAGCTAGGAACTGTGATGGAGCAGAGAGATTTAGGGGTCCAAGATTCATCAGAATGATACCAGGGCTAAAAGGGTTAAATTATGAGAATAGATTGCATAGACTAGACTTGTATTCCCTTGAATATGGAAGATTAAGGGATGATCTAATTAAGATGATTAAAGGATTTGATAGGGAAGATAGAAAGAAACAATTTACTCTGGTGGGAATGTCCAGAACAAGGGGGGCATAACCTTAAAATTAGAGCTAGGTCATTCCGAGGTGATTTCAGGAAGCGCTTCTTCATGCAAAGGATGGTGGAAATCTGGAACTCTCTCCCCAATAATTGTTGAGGCTTGGTCAACTGAAAATTTCAAAACTGAGATTGATAGATTTGTGTTAGGTAAAGGATTAAGAGATATAGAACCAAGGCGGGTAAATGGAGATAAGATACAGATCAGCCATGATCTAATGGAATGGTGGAACAGGCTTGAGGGACTGAATGGCTTACTTCTGTTCCTATCTTCCTAGAATGCTACTGTTATGTATGTATGTAAACCTCACCAACATGTAAGACTTGCCACTAGGGGGTACACCTGTGGGAGACCTAAGGGTCACCTATGCACCCTGGGGCATGCAGGTATAAAAGGTGATTCACCACACTGCTTCGGCACTCTGGAGTCTGAATAAAGAGACCAAGATCACAACAGTTTGAGCCTACAATACAGTCTTGAGGATTTATTCTGAACATAACAAATTGGCGACGAGTAACGGATCACGAACTTTCATGCGGTAATGGCTGCCATTGGTATTCTTGAGAGATTTGTTGAGGGTGATGATTGGGAAGCCTTCATTGAGCGCCTTGACCAGTACTTTGTGGCCAACGAACTGGACACGGCTGAAACAGTGATCAAGCGCAGGACGATTCTCCTCACCGTATGTGGGTCTTCGATATATGGCCTCCTCAAAAATCTGCTGGCACTGGTCAAACCAATGGACAAGTCTTACACAGAGCTGTGCACACTGGTGCGGGAACACTTCAAGCCGAAGGAGAGCATCTTAATGGCCAGGTATCGCTTTTACATGCACCATCGTTCCGAGGGCCAGAATGTGGCAAGTTTTGTCGCCGACCTAAGACGCCTTGCGGGACAGTGCGAATTTGCAGGATCTTTGGGGGAAATGTTGCGGGACTTTTTCGTGCTTGGAATCGGCCACGAGGTCATTCTTCGCAAACTGCTGTCTGCCGATTCCCTAGATCTGAGCAAGGCCATCACGATAGCCCAGGCTTTCATATCCACGAGCGATAACACGAAACAGATATCTTCACAGAATCGAAGCTCACCGGCAAGTACTATGCATAAAATAATGTTTTCAGCAGGCAGAACTGTACAGGGCAGGGCCCACATGACCGCAGAGGCCAGACCTAGGCCTAGAGTGACTTAGAGACCGCCGTGGGGCGTGAATGCGTAAACATTAACACCATGTTGGTGCTGCAGGGGCAGTCATAGAGCTCATCAATGTCGATTCAAGCCCTATGTGTGCAAGGACTGTGGAACAATGCGGCACCTCCAGCGAATGTGCAAACGACCTGTGACTCACCACGTGGCAGAGCCAGAAGAGGCCAACCGATCCGGCGAGGATCATGCCAACGAGCAGGAGAGGCAATTCAACCTGAGGATGAAGAGGAAGTATATGGGATACACACCTTCACCACCAAAAGCCCTCCGATAATGTTAAAAGTTGAACTCAATGACACTCCAGTCTCCATGGAATTAGACACGGGGGCGATTCAATCAGTTATGAGCCAGAAGGCATTCGAGAGGCTGTGGGGCGACAAAGCACAACGACCCAAGCTGATCCCGATTCAGGCAAAGCTGCGCACCTACATCAAGGAACTGATACCAGTTATTGGTAGTGTGGACATAAGAGAATCCCATGAGGGAGCGGTGCACAATTTACGACCAACGCTGCTTGGTCGAAGGTGATGGGGAAGATTCGATGGAACTTGGAAGACCTCTGCATACCTTCTCTGGCGAACGACATCTCCCCTGCTCAAAGGCTGAGCAAAGCCCCCACCTTCAGCTGAACCAGGCATCGAAGTGCAGATCCATTTGCAGATCCCCGAGGCACAAGCCACTCATCACGACCACGAGGAGGTAAAGATCAACCGAGCAGCGGTACAGGCACGGTACCCACCACCCAAAGCCGACGACCTCTTTGCGACGATGGAAGAGGCTCCAGGTCGACCATGCAGAATGAGACTCCGGCCGAAACGATCCGCATGCGTCTTCCCGGCAAAATCCTTGGGGAGGAAGATCGCGGCAGTCGGCATCACGGACATGGACGAGAGTGCGTCCAGACCACGGGACGAGAGTGTGTCCAGACCATGGGAAGAAAGTACATCCAGACCACGGGACGAGAGAACGTCCAGACCATGGGATGTCGCCGCAACAGAACAGAGGCATGTGTTGCCCAGCAAGGAAGATGACTGGGTTTGGGACAAAGGTAAAGGGGTGGCCGGTGAGAAGGCCTGGAACCCACTACGTTCCAATAAATTGTGTGCACTATGTAACCCATGTGAGCATTCTTTCGCAGCCAATGATGTATTATCATATGGGGTCGGGGGTACCTTACAACAAGCCAAAGTAGCAGGCGAACATCAACCGGTCGTATATGTATCTAACAAAGTATTCATAACAAGTGATGTGTTACCGCATGGGGTCGGGCGTGCCCCAACCGGTTGTACATGTATCCAATAAGTTTACTAAGGCAGTAGCTTGGGTTCACGGGACAAAAGAGATGTACCAAAGAGTGTCCCAATATTTGCTCGAGTCAGAAAAGCTGCCAATCCCAGTTTTGGGAGAACAGAGGCACCATTATCAATGCATTGTTTCGAGAATGTCTAACTGTCTGTGCACTGTAACATGATCCGCCACGGGCCAGGCACTAACGGGGCTAATGTCCTCAGTTGGCTATCATTGCCCACCACCAGGGTGGAAACGGCGCGGCCTGCAGACCTACTCATTGTCATGGAAGTGCTAGAAGGCGAGGGGTCAATCGTAACGGCCCCCTAGTTTAGGATCTGGACCAGCCAGGATCCCATATTACTGCCTGCAAGCGATGAACCGCTAGACAGGATGTTGCAGCTTATCCGTCACGAAGATGAAAGGCTTATCCCATCAGATTTCCCCCTATGGGGCAACCCTGCAACGTTGCAAAGAAAGGCAGGGAGGCTACATACGGTCGGTGGTCCAAGGTCTCCATACCAAAGCGGGGCCACGAGGCTTCCCGCCTCTACAATAAGTCTCAAGGCCATATCGGCCATCCTAGGCTTGCCAGATCTTAGGGTCAGCAACAATAGTCCGGAGCGGGCAGCCCAAATCACAAAGCCAAGCACCACACGTGTCACAGTAGACTCCCTCCAGACCCGGCTATCCCGGGTGCTACGCAGTCATCAGACAGAATCACTCAGAACCGAGCCTTCCATAAGCTATCACCAGAGAATGCACCATGATCTCACGGCTCCTCCACGCGACATCAGAATAAGTGATGTAGACCATGTTCAGGGCCCCAGATGAGCCGCTAGCACTGTATTAGCCAAAGGGGGGAATGGAGTGTATGTGATGAAAATGGAGCATTTGATTGTGAAACCATGTACTGGGTAAACGCAGAAAGCATTTGGACCAGGCCAAACTGCGAACTACAGATAACCAGCAACCACTGTGAAAGGACCTGGCCCCCAGCGACCCATTAACACAATCGACCTCGTCGTCAACCACGAGGATGAACCCACCATGTCAGGACTTCAACTCAGGCGATCGACCCGGGGATGCAGGGCACCAGATCGCCTCAACTTGCAAATAACTTGTACACAAGACTTTGAGGGGGAGTGATGTTATGTATGTATGTAAGCCTCACCAATATGTAAAACTTGCCACTAGGGGGCACACCTGTGGGAGACCTAAGGGTTACCTGTGCACTCTGGGGCAAGCGGGTATAAAAGGTGATTCACCATGCTGCTTCGGCACTCTGGAATCTGAATAAGGAGACCTACAATACAGTTTGAGCCTAAAATACAGTCTTGAGGATTTATTCTGAACATAACAGCTACCAGGGCTTAAAGGATTGCACTAAAAGGCTAGGTTGCATAAAATTGTATTCCCTTGAGTTTAGAAGGTTGAGGTTTAATCTAATTGAGGTATTTAAAATGATTAAAGGATCCAATAGGGTAAATACAGAGAAGCTATTTCCTCTGCTGGGGGTAGTCAGAACAAATCTTAAAATTAGATGCAAGTCTAATTCAGGAATGGAAGCACTTTTCATTCAAAGAGTAGTGGAAATCTGGAATTCTTTCCCCTAAAAGGCCATGGATACTGAGTCAATTGATGTTTTTAAGATCAAGATCGATATTTTTTTTAAGTAAGGGTATCAAGGGATATGGATTAAAGGTGAGTAAATGGAGTTGAGGTAAAGATCACCCATGATCTGATTGAATGGTGGAACAGGTTAAATAGGCTAGATGGCCTGCTCCTGTCCTTTGTTTCACTGTCTATGGGCCCCACCACAAACTCTGTACATTTGCCACCAATTCCACCTCCACACTCTACCCCCCACCTCCCATCTCAGGTTGAACCAGACTCTACAAAATCTCAGACCTCCACTCAAGCCCAAGCTGATTTACGATCCCATATCCTCTCTCCCACAAAGGCCACCTGTGTAACTTTGTCCACCTCATCACATAGGGTGCTGAATCCCTCATCCACGCGTTCATCACCTGCAGACTCCCAGCTGTCCTCCCACTTTTACCCTCCGTAAACTTCAGTTCATTCAAAACTCTGTTACCTGTTTTCAATCCTGTGCCGACTCCCGCTAAACCATTACCCCATCCTTGCTGACCTGCATCGGGTCCTAGCTCCCCAAATCCTCAAATTAAAAATTCTCATTCTTGTGTGTAAGTCCATTATTGGCCTTTCTTTAACCCCCCAACCTTGCTGTTCTTCAAACTCTGGACTTTTGTCATCTCTTCACCCACCACTGGCAGCTGTGCCTTCAACTGTCTAGGTCCCAAGCTCTGGAATTCCCGACCTAAACCCCCCTCTCTCCTTCTGTAAGATCACCTTTGAAACCCAACTATTTGACCAAGCTCTACATCACCCTTCCTAATGTATCCTTCTTTAATTTGGTGTCCATTGTTTTGATTACCCATCCGTGAGAAACATTGAGACATTGTTCTATGTTCTAGGTGTGATACTATCTAAATTCTTGCTCTGAAACCTTTTTGAGCTGAGCCCCACCAAAAATCTCTCCAACTTTCATATCTTTTTAACTGGTTCTGATAATTATGCAAAAATATCTCTCCTCGCTCTTTCTGCTGCTTAATTTGATTCTCTTTCTCTTCTCCTGCATTTCTGTTACTTTCTCCTTCAGTTAAGTCATCTCCTTAATTCTCACCTATGCTCCATTTCTCTCTCACTCTTTTGCTCGCTTTCAACTTTCCTCCTTTATTTCACTCTCCTTCACTTTTCGCTCTCCCGAGTGCGTTGTTGTCTGGTCCTACCCACCTGGTTGACTGAACTCTTTTTAGTCCTTCTTTTTTCTCTGTCTTTCTTCATCCATGGTCTTCTGACCAACTATTTCCACATTTGGTTCTTTTAGCATAGTGATCAACTGTAGTTGAAATGACAATCTGCAAGTACTATAGAAAAATAGGAACCGCTGATGACAAAACCATGGGTGAAGGATAGGTTTGCCAACTCTAGTTGGATGTATTCCTGGCGTTTTCAACACACTTCCTGCCTCCGAATGTCCCTCCCCAACATTCCTATAGTTGGACACCCAACACGTCCACCCTCGCACTGCACCGCCATCCCATGCCAATTGGAACGTAAACAGGCTCTTAATTACTTGATTGGATGATGCTTGACAGTCAGTCATGTTATCCTGTCTCCAGTATATCTCATAGCTAATAAATGTTCAAAGAAAATGCAAAAATCCCACACAATTTTAAAAAATGTCCCCAGGGTTTTTCTCCCAGGTTGCTTGTAGCAATGTCCTGAGATTAATCTTACATTCTTGACGGCTCCAGGACAATCCTGGAGGACGGGCAGACCTCAGTGGATGAATGATTCACAAACTCTGGGTAGGATGGGGGAAGCCTGACAAAGAACTATTAGTGGGCCATTGAAGAAAGCACGAGTTACTGAAGAATGCAAGGCAATTGGGCTGGGCTGGCTGTTGGACCTTCCAGCAGAGGTGATTGGTCGAGACAAAATTGACATGGACTGCAGCTAACCGAGAGGCACACACCGAAAAACAGGCACCCAGTAACAAACTCCAGTGAAGCACAGTAAGTTGCGGTCTTGCTCCTACTTACACAGGAAGAGGTGGCGGCTCCAAGTAAATGTTTTCCATGAATGTATAACACTGTATAAGCAACTGAGTAAAAGTAAGCATTTTCTTAAAGTCTAGTTTTTTTTAATAGATTGATTTTACTGTTAAGTTTTCAGCTGGAGTTAAAAAAAAAAATAGGATGGAGATTCAAACCAACTTCACAATGTAATGATTTTGACTGGTCCCTTCCTGTTACTCGGCACTTCAGGATTGATCCGTTTAAAAACAAAGCAGTAACTTTGCAGTTTCCCGCTGCTTGTTTATCCCCTGTTGGTAGTTACTGGCTGTCTTAATTGTTAAACCCTCTTCAGATTTCTCCCCAAATCTGACATGTTAGTAAAGGGTGGTGTAATAGATGCCTGTTGGACACAAACCAATGGCTAAATCGATAATTTCACACTTCAGTGGTACTTTTATATGGCCTCGTACCATTGCTAGCCCACCGCTCTCTCTCATCTGCTCCTCCACGAGTCTCTAAGCTTTCCCCCAGCATCGCCTTCCAATTCTGTCATGTCGCTAGAGTTGGGGTATGCGTTTCTAACAACGTTAGTAATGGTAACATTACACATCTTGAACCAAGCCATTTTGAGCTGAATCGTTTCCACCCTTAGTACATGAGGGGGAGAAACGGACGGTATAAAATAACGACCAAGGATCACTGGATAACAAAACTACGCTGAAATGCTGTGATTTTTTTTTTTTACGGAAACGATACCTGTTTGAATTGACTGTTTCTCATCCTGGCAAGTGGAAAAAGTTAATGTCATTAGGAACTTCAGCTTCATACTAGAAGTTTCGCTCTGACGAGAGGGAGCTCCCTGCTCGTGTGCAAATCCTTCCTTTCGCGTCAGTTACAGTCACAAGTTGTCAATTACACGACCGTGTTGCGGTCGTCCTTCAAACTCATTCCCCTTCCTGCCAACCCAACAAATGACTGTTGACATTAGCATCACTCCCCCCAACTGATCTCATCTCTGCATCCAACCGGCGAGTGCCTGCCCTGGGCTCAGGGGCTGTCGCTCCATCAGCTGATCGCAGGCTTGGGCGAGACCAGTTCATTTTGGGGCCGTCTTCCTTTTCAGAAACTCCGGTAAGTGCAAGAGTCTCGGTGAGTGTACGGTAAGAGCCGAGTCTCCCTCCTTCCCTCCCCTCCCCCCCCCCCCCCCCCTCCCCCCCCCCCCCCTCCTCCCCCCTCTCCCCTCTCTCCTCTCTCGCTCGGTCCCTCGAGTTTCATTCAGTTTCAGCCCCATTCAAATCTCCGCCTTCTCCGCTTCGGGCTTGGTTGCGCTTTGCTCGGGTTTTTAAGGCTGGAGAGTGGGGACCGGTCGGTTCGCGCCGATCCTCTGATCGCGGCCAGTCAGAAGTAGCGCTTTCAAAACTTTTTTGTCTTCGCCCCTGAAACTCTAGCGGCGCTGTCCCGGGTCGGTGCAACCCGCGCTAAGCGACCCTGCCCCAAGTTTGCGGAAACCCGGGAGAAAGCAGTCGCTCTGTTCAGCCCGGAGTGAGTAACTTGGCTGTTCACTTCCATGTGGTTCTTCAGTGGACTAAGATGTTTTTCTCTGTCGCTTGGAAGCAATGAGGTTTCCGTTTGCATCAACCGCTGCTTAATATGTTATCTGCAGTTCTCTTTTTATAATGGCTGGAGGGACTTGGATTTTTTTTTAAATCCATCTGTCAGTCATTTCCGGCTTTTACTATCCCAGCAGAACTTTCTGTTGAAGACACTCATTCATTTCGAAGCACCTCCCTTCCTCTAGCAGCAGAAGCAGATATGACACTACACTGGTCCTCGGACATGGGATTGGTGGGGCCTTGCTCCAAACTGGTATGGAGACGGTGGTGGGGGTTAGTGAGGCCAGGAACTCTTGCATTAGGAAAAGTGCTTACAATGATTTGAATTGAACTTTAGCTGCAATTTTCTTGGTACTGAACAAAGCTAGGTGGGAATGCAAGTTGTGAGCAGGCTGCAAAGAGGCTTCAAGGGGATATATATATATAGACAGGCTGTGAGTGGGCACGAAAATGGCTGAAGGAATACATTGTGGAGAAATGTGAAATTATCAATTTTGGTAGGAAAAATAGAAATAGATTGGGAAATGTTGGTGGTCTGAGGTATCTTGTACATAAATCATTAAAGTTAACATGCAGGTAGAGCAAGCAAATGGTATGTTGGCCTTTATTACAAGAGGATTGGAGTATAAGATTAAAGATGAATTACTGCAATTACATTAGGCCCTGGAGACCACAGCTGGAGTACGGTGTACAAGTGTTATCTCCTTGCCTAAAGGGAGTGCAACAAAGGTTCACCAGACTGATTCCTGGGATGTGGTGGGGGAAGAGATTGTTCTGAGGAGAGATTGAGTAGACTAGGTCTATATTCTCTAGCATTCAGAAGAATGAGGTAATCTCATTGTAACATACAAAATTCTTACAGGGCTTGACTGGATAGATGCAGGGAGGATGTTTCCCCTGGCTGTAGGAGTCTAGAACCAGGGGGTCACAGTCTCCAAATAAGGGGCTGGCCATTTAGGACATGAGAAATTTCTTCACTCAGAGGATGATGTCTCATTGGAATTCTCTACCGCAGAAAGCTGTGGATGCTCAATTGAGTATATTCAACACTGAGATATAGGACTAGAATTTCCCCAACTGCATGATTGCTGCCCAAAAAACCACTAGGGCTAGGAAGATTATTGCTGGCAAATTTCCCTTTTTTTAAAAAAAAAAAATGGGCCTTGCACCCCCAATCTTGGCAGAAAAGTGCCTAAAGAAAATGGGTGAAAAATTTAAAACTATAAAAATTGAGGCTGTGGGTTGGGTCTAACACCAAAAAAGAATTTAAAAAAAAGTCAAAACCTAACACAAAAAAAATACAAAACATTCCCAAGACACTAAAAAATTGCCCCAACAGATTTTGAAAATAAATAGTAAAAAAAAACCAATTGGTTACTTTTTTTTTTCTCTTGCAGACCTACTTGCTTACTGCCCAGCTCTGCTGATTCTCGTGGGTGTTTAACTTTAAAAAAAAAAATACTTATGGGTCCCCGCTCAGTTAAAGATCATGCCAGGACGATCTGTGGACGTTGCACGCTGGCAGTCTGCTCCCCAGTGGGACTTTGAAACCGCTGGCGTGCCTCGGCTGGGGAATTTTTCGCCGATCCAGTTCTCTGCCGATACCACTGAGAAACCGGGCAGTGCGCCAGTGCAAATTCTAACCCATAGATTTTCGATTATGGGGATAGTGCAGGAAAGGAGTTGAGATCAGCCTTGATCTTCTTGAATGGTGGAGCAGGCTTGGGACCAAATGGCCAACTGCCGCTCCTAATTCTTGTGTTCTTTTAATGGGCAGAGTTAGGGAGAATGCTTGAGGCCCTACTGCACAAACCACATTAGACAGGGTTGACTATTTTTGCCAAGTCTAGCAAGGGATTGGACCTTAGTAGAGTACATGGAGGAAAATTGGCTAGGCTGGATGGTGTACCTGTAATGCCACCAGTTTTATATGGCTAGAGAATCAGACCAGTTCTGTTAGTTGTGTAATCCCTCCCACCTGATTTTCCTTTGTGGTCCACCCAGGTGATTATTCCTGTTCAAGCACAAGAGGAATATCTGGTTTGTGGGACCAGTGTTTTGGGCCTCCATTGTAACTTTAAAAAAAAAACTTAATCCTGAAACCACCAGCTCCTAAGTCCCAGGTTAGATTTTCTCTTCTCCTTTCTTAAACCCCCCCCTTCCCCTTTTTCCTGGACTCTGCTATTGGGATGCTACAACTGGGCTCAGTGGGGAGTAAATCTGCTGCGGTACCAGCTTCTGATTTCTAGCTGTTCTGCACATTTACACACTTTCCATTAGAGAACAGCCTGGTAACTCAGTCTAGCTTCCTGCAGCATGTTGCACCAGATGTGCAGCTGTGGAATTGTACCAAAGCAGGAATGGCTGTCTTCAGGTGAAGACAGGAATAACCTGGAAAGTAATTTTAAAATAAACACATTCCTGATCTGCCCATCTTCTCCCTGCCCCCCCCCCCTTCCCCCCCCCCCCCCCATCTAAATATTTGCTTGCACCAGATCAGGATACATGTTATGCTACACAATTATATTTATAGTTTGGGGTTAGCCAAGTATTTTTAATGGCAATGTAGTCTGGTGCTGCAAAATATGGCATGTTAACTTTGGTTATCTAGTGGGACAGCACCAGCTCTCTGGACCTTTGCTTTCATTCCATACAGCTATGGTACTAGTGCGAGGTAAATTTTATTGGATCAGTTAGTGGCTCAGTGGTAAACAGGGGCAGTGTCCTGCTCCATAAATGTTTGCTTCAAATGAAGTCTGTTTCCAGACCGTATCAAAACTGGAATAATGTTTCAGAACAAGATACTAAAGGTTTGGACTACATCTGAAGATTAGCAGCTCAAGACTTTCTTGGTGGACTGATTTGCATCTGACCACCTTTCCCTCTCCTTCCCCACCCAGTTTCTCCTCAGTACAGATGATTCACCAGATTTGGGTGGATAAATTGGTATCTACTCGAGGGGAACTGCCTTCCAGTCTGGTTCTCCTCTTGCCCCAAGGTGGGTGTGGATGGGCTTCTGTGGTCCCTCTTGTCTTGAGACACATCTGCTGGATTTCCTGCTCTTGATATCCATTTGCTCCTGTTTTACAGTGCACTTAGTGGTACCATTCCCTCCACCCCCTCTTCCAGTCAATCTTTAATGTGAACCTAGGCAGCAACTATTAATCAGGTACCAGAGGACTGCCAGTGCTTGTGGAGCCATATCCCAGCATGAATCTAAAGTACTGCTGTTTATGCTTCAGAATTCCCTGAAGATGCTAAACCTTGCAAGGAACTCTCCTAACCATTTTGGACATTGCTTCTGCTATGTATGTAAACCTGTAAATACCATGTCTAACCACCATAGGACTTATCCCCTGGAGGCCAAGGGGAGCACCTGTGTGTGCATATAAGGAGGCCTCACAGGCTGGTGAGGCACTCTTGAGATCTGTAATGAAGGACTATGGTTACACTTTGAGCTTGCAGTATCTAGTCTGACTTTTTTTTTCAAGTCATAACTTCAATATACTTCCTGCTTCTATTGTGCAGTTGAAGAATGTTAAATTACCAACCACAGATAATCATTCTTTGAATCCCCCCACAAACACATTCTGGTTGCCTCCCATTCTCCTTCTGACTTTCTGTGGCTTGGAGGTTTTTGTATTTGCTATCTTGTGTTCTTGCTGCTTTAAGTGTGGTACAAAGGGAGTGCTGCATTGTTGGAGATACCATTGTTCAGATGAGATGTTAAACTGAGATTCCACATGTCTGTTCATGTGGGCATAAGAGCCCATGGTGTAGAATTGGGAGTTCTCCCTGATCAATATTTATCCCTCTGACAATAGCACTAAAGTTAGCAAGAACGTGCATTTATGAAGTGTTTCACAGCCAATTAAAAAATGTTTGGGGGAGTGTCACTTATGTAGGAAACGCAATGTCAATTTGTGTGCAACCAGGTCCCAAAAAGAGCAATGAGAAATGACTAGATAATCTGTTTTTGTGTGTGAGATTATCAGAACTGCCCTGCGGTTCAAAGTGCTATGGGATCTTTTATATTCTCCTCTGAGCAGATGAGGCTTCATTTTAAGAGCTCCTCCTCAAGATAACATTGGAAATAGTAAGAAGGAAATGCAGCACTCCCTCCATATTACAGAAATGTCAGCTTAGATTATGCACTCCAGTCTCTGGAATGGGTCTTGAACCCACAATCTTCTGAGTCGTGTGTGTGTGTGTGTGCTACCACTGAGCCAAGTCTGACATCTAATTCTAGTCATTTATCTCTGCTGTTTGTGGGAATTTGCATTGTGTAAATTGGCTGCAGTGCTTGCCAACATAACTGGCTGTGTTTTACTGATTGTGAAGTGCTTTCAAATGGTCCGAGTATGAGTACTATATAAATGCAAGTATCTTTTTTTTTTCTTGTGCAACCCCAGTCATGGGCAAAAATCCCATTTGTATTCCAATGAGTTGAATAGGTGTCTGTTGGATAGTTGAGGTCACTGTTTCCTGGCAACAAAGTAAAAATTGAATTTAAACCATTTTTGGGGACACTGTTCCATGCTTCAATTGCTTTTTAGAGGCCCACTAGTTTCAATGAATATCAAATTGTTTTTGTATGGGATTTCTGGATTATTTTTTTAAAACCAGTGTTTCAGGAATTTACATTTGTCTTGTGCAAACCACATAGGTGGATTTGGCTATTCACTGTCAGCTTGTTCATTCAAATATTTCATTTTGTATGCAAATCTGTCACTGGAGAAAGCATTGCTCAGTGGCCGCCTCCATTTAGGAGATGGTGGCACAGCAGGCTTCCTCCTGTGTACCTTTGCCTGAATTACTTTGTGACTGCTGATCAGGTTTTTCCCAGTTTGAGTCATCTGCAGCCTATCTTGCACTTTGACCTAGATAAGGGAGACTATGTGGGATACATGGCAATAAAGTAATAATGCAGAGGAGCATATGTGAGCCATTATTGGCTTCTTGAACTGATGGCAGACATCAACAGTATTCACTCTTCTTGCTACTATTTGGGTAACATGGAGTTTGGTTATTGATAACCTAATCAAGGAAGGCCGTGACTGGAACGAGTGTTTTCTTCTGGCTTTCTTTGTGACTAAATACGTATTTAAAATGCTGCTGATTTGAATTTATTAATTTGTGATTGATCTACCCACTAGGATGGAATTTCCCATTCAGCATTAATTTCACTCTACCTCATGCTTGGGATGTTTCCCTATGTTAGCGATGCTATATAAATGCAAGTTTTTATCACTTTCCACTTTTTAGACTTGTGTATTGGCATGTCAAGTGAAAAGATGTAGCTTTCACCTGTAGCACCACTGTCTAACATGATGGTTGCCATGTGATTACTCTGTTAGATCTCTTACTTTCCAATGAAATACGCACTCCAATTGTAGTTTTAACTTTATTTTTGGCAGACAGCAGTAACAAGTTCTTGGCTTTAAGCCAGGTCTTTGTCCTTCTGGGACCACATGGTCAAAATGGCTGTACTTATACCTGGATCAATTTACAGAAAAGAACTTGCTGCCTTTGACCTTATTGGCTCAATTAATAGTCTTTTAACCTTTTAATTGGCTCACTACCCAAGGTCCTAAAATGTCAAGTTGATGACAATGCAACATGCTGAACTGCACAAAGTCACTGGAGTCTGTGTTTTCTCAGCTTGTCTAAATGCAGCCTGTTTGAATTCTCTATGAATCCCCCCTTTGATTCTTTCACAAACTGAATGATAAAACATCAGGTATCACTGGTTAAACATTCTACAAAATAATTTCATACATGTTAATAGTTTCCTTCTAAAATTTGTTGTGTTTCGCCACATGTCCGGACTAGTAGCTTCCACACAAATTTACACCAACCCGAGTTCCATCGTGGCCACAATGGAAGTCTGGTTTTAGTAGGTTAATTAACCTTATTCCAATTTAATCCAAATCAATATCTTAGTTCAACCAGTAAACAACCTTCCCTTAAGCATAACATACCCCTGTGCCACGTACAGACGGTTTGCTGGGACCTGCAAGGTGTCTCTCATGCGGGACAGCAGCTACAGCCGCCTGGTCGCAACAACATTTAATCAACATAAACAATATAAAAGTAAAACAATTACAACAAATAGAATTAAACCTTCCACCAATGAAGTTCCTATTGAACCTAGCCATTCAGTGGCTCCACTCCACAAAGTGAATGATGGGGGTTGCTTAAGTTTTTCTACCTCCTTTTTGGATATGCTCCGCTAAGTGGGTAATTTCTTCAGCTATCTGGGATATATGTGCAACACTCAGTTCCGAGTAAGGTGCAAGTACCTCCCTTTTCAGCCAGGATGTAATCAAGGGCCAGTCTATTCTGTAGGGCTACTGTGCGGATTGCTACCATTTCTGCATTGATTTTAACTAGGGCCTCTGAGGTATCATTGGCTACCCATTCCACAACGAATGCCATGTTAATGGATTCCCTTGCAAGTTTGGCGGTCCCATACCCGGGGATCAGAATGGCAAAGAACACCTCTGTTTCTGTGATAGCTCTCTTAGGATGGTGCAAATGTTCCGACAGTGACTTTATATGATACATATAAGGCACAATGTAGGCTAAATAGCAGGATCCCATCCAATTCTGGGGCAGCCAAGGGGTAGGCCTTGTGGCCACACACCCAATAGGTGCCATTATATGCAATGAAGGTTAGCTGTTTCTTTGTCAGCAACACTCAGGGGCCTGTCCAGGCTTTTCCATCTGTTTTATTCAGAATCCCCGTTATGTTAAAAATTCCCACATCGGCCCAGTTTGGACGGTTCCGTGGCTTGATTATAATTCCGGGAGCAGTTACTATACCCCATATTTTGGCCTCCTTTGATGTTTCTAATCAGACAGACCGATTTTCCCCCGGTCTTCCTATTCCTGTTGTATTAGTGATAACAAAAAATGGGGGCTGTTTGGAATTATTGTAGCACGGTTGGTATCCCCCCTTCAAAGGTAGTCAGATTGTAACCTGCTGACTTCCATTTACGTGCCCAGTTTTCCGTATCCTGAAACTCATTGCCTGTTTTGTTTTCATTAATTATCCACTCAGCCATTTCCGAGATATTCAAGGGAACTGGCCTCAAGGGAATAGGAATATGCGCACACACCCAACAACTAGAAATGTTACCTTGTTTGGCATAAATGTATGACATATATAAAAAGGTATTTACATGTAATTCCCTTGCTACCCTACTATTTCCCTTTGGTGCAGAAGGTCGGCTAGTAAGAAGTAGGCCTATGCCTAGAATACCTACAATCAATAATACAGTAAATTAATTGTCCTTATTAGATTTCAGCTTCAGTTACGGGTGCTCGTTTAACGTGTGAAGCGTGGATCCAGGCTTTCTTTCCTTGGACTTTAACAGCTGCCTGGGTGGTCAATAACACTTGATAAGGTCCCTCCCACTTGGCACCTTTATGCAACTTTTTCACATACACCCAGACTCCCGGGATGATGTCATGTCCTCCTTCGGGTGGATTACCCCAAGCTGCCGATACCTGATGGGGAAACAGAACTAATAGCATTGGTTAAGTTCTGACAGTATGATAAAGTGTCACTCATTAAGTGAACATCAGCTTTCCGTAAATCGATAGTTCCTGGCAGTGACATGGGTCTTGCTGTTATAATTTCAAATGGGCTTAGACCTGTAGTTCTGTTCGGGGTTGCCCTAATGCTACATAGCACTATTGGTAGTGCCTGGGGCCATGGTGTTCCTTCTTGGTGATATTTGGCAAGCCATTGTTTTAAAGTTCGATTCATTTGTTCTACTTGTCCTGATGATTGTGGATGATAAGGACAGTGTAAATCCCATGTAATGTTCAGTAACCTACAGACTTCTTGGCAGACAGCACCTGTGAAGTGTGTTCCCTGATCTGAGTCAATGCTACTCGGGACTCCCCATCGGGGAATGTAATCCTTACACAAGACCTTTGCAGTGTGATTGGCTGTTCTTTTTTAGTTGGGACAGCTTCTACCCATCTAGAGAATCTGTCGACCATGACAAGAATGTTAGTGTATCCTTGGCATGAAGGAAGAGATGTATATAATCAACCTGCAGATGCTGGAATGGTGCAACAGGGGCAGGGGGCCTCAGTTGGCACTTTATCGTGATGGGTCCAGAATTATTTTTCTGGGAGACCACACAGCGGTCTGTTATCAGCTGGGCATATTTTTTAAATCCCCGGCCCCACCAGCTTTTCTGGAACCGTGCCGTCATCTGTTGAAGCCAAGTGTCCCCACGAGTGGATGTGTTGGGCTAAAAAAAGGCATAAGCGCTTGTGGCGCGACTGGCTTGTTGGTAACTCTGTCTCCAGACACCATCTTCGCATAGCTTAATTCCTGCCTCAATCCATGTCCATTTTTCCTCTCTGGAGCACTCGCCTTGCATTGTTTGAAGGTCTCGTGTCAGAGTCCTGAATGCTTTCAATCTGCACATCTGTGTTGGTTCTTCTGGAGGAACGCCCTGTGAGGCAGCATCTTTAGCTGCCTGGTCGGCTAGGGCATTTCCCTGTGCTTCTGTGGTATTTTCCTTGGTATGGGCCTTACACTTCAGGATGGACACTTCCTGAGGTAATTGTATGGCCTCCAGTAAGTCTCGGACTTCTTTTCCATTTCGGATAGGTATACCAGCAGCAGTGAGGAATCCTCTTTTCCGCCGTTGCATACCAAAGTCGTGAGCGACTCCAAAAGCATAACGCAAATCTGTGTAGACATTAGCTGTCTGTCCTTCTGCTATTCGACATGCTTCTGACAGGGCCTGTAACTCGACCTGTTGTGCTGACATTCCTGAGGGTAAACATCCTTTTGCCACTACCTCATAAGGTTGTAACTGCCCATCCTGCTTTTCTGGTACCATTGTCAACAAAGGAGGAACCATCTGTAAACAGGATGAGGTCTGGGTTGTACAGAGGCTCCTCTGCTGCTAAGGCTGCTTCTTGTGTTTCTTTTTAAAATCTCCACGCAGTCATGCTCTTCACATTCTCCCCCCTCTTGCTCCCTCGATTCTGACATCGTGAGCATAGTTGCAGGATCAACCGGGCTGGCCTGGACGATATGCAGATTAGGAGCTTCCAAAACTGCTGTCCAGTGGGTCCATCTTGCTGTTGTCACCTGAGACATTCTATGACAATCAGCTTTTGGTCGAGGACTAGACCCGCAGTGGTCATTACTGCTCGACATGTAGCTTCCATGGCCCTTAGGCAACTTCCCCATCCGAGTGCTACCGCATCCAGTTTTGCCGAATAATAGCCAATAGGTCTTTGCCGATCCCCATGTTCTTGTCAGTACAGCTGTCATATATCCTTCTTTCTCATGGACAAACAGGGTAAATGGCTTACCACTGTCGGGGATTCCCAGAGCTGGTGCTGAACACAAAGCCTTTTTCAAACTCAGGACGGCCTCTTGCTGTTCTTTTGTGAGGGTGATGGCTTCTTTAGAGGCACGTTTCCCCTTTAAAATATCATTCAATGGCTGAGCAAGCTGTGTGAAGGAGTCAATCCAATTTCTGTTAAAGTTACACAACCCCAAACAAGACCTTAGTTCCTGAATAGTGGTGGGTTTTTTAGCAGCCCGAATGGCTGCAGTTCTATCCTGGGTAAGTTCTCTCTTTCCTTGTGAAATCTTTTGTCCCAGGTATACAACCTCTTCTTGGGATATTTGTGCTTTGTCGATGCTGGCTTTATGTCCTTTCAGCCAAAGGTGGTCCAGCAAAGCTCGTAAATCTTGTTCATGCTGTTCTTCCGTGTTTGAAGCTAGCAGGATATCGTCCACATATTGGATGACGGGAGGTAATTCTCGCAAATGGCTTTGTAGAGCCATGTGGAATACCATAGGGCTGTTGTGGAAACCCTGCGGTAACCGGGTCCAAGTATACTGTTGTCCTTGGACCGTGAAAGCAAACCACTGTTGAATTTCCGGTGCCAGAGGCACCGACCAAAATCCGTTGGCCATATCTATAACCGAGAAATATTTATGTTCCGGTTTGAGGGCATTAAAAATGGTGGAGGGATCTGCGACCAAAGGAGCTTTTTGATCAATACACTGGTTAGCTTTCCTATAATCGACAGTCAAACGCCAAGTCTCATTAGATTTCTGTACCGGCCACATGGGGCTATTGGAGGAGCTATGCGTTTTAATAAGTCTCCATATTGTAGGGGTAAGCATGTTAATTCTGCCCGTGTCTAAAAGACAGTCCACATCCTTATCACCCACCCTCAGTTATATAGAGCCCATCTCCCCTTTGTTGTATTAGTGCGAGGAGGGGGGCCAGGGTGGGCTCTGACTGTTTTTTGCTATCCTAAGTAACTCCTTCTGTTGTTGTATTGTCAGTCGCTTAAATGCTTCTATGAGGTTGTTATCTTGTGACCAGCCTGGTTTGTTGGCTGAATTGTATCCCTGGCTGCGTCCTCTTCCCCGGCCGCGACCTTTCTGTTTTGCCCTGCACGTCTTGGCCCAGTGAGCACCTTTCCCACAATAATGACATTTTCCGGGTAATTTTCCTTATAACTATCGGAATCCTGTGATTTCCATCCCATAGCCTGTACAGCTCGGACTTTAACTCCCATTTCCCGATCTAATTGGTTACATCGATCCACCAATGCTGCAAAGGTAGTTCCTCTACCTTCCCAGTCCGGTAACACTACCTTAAACATTTTGGACAGTTCTGGCTTTAGACCTGCCACGAAAGCTGCTTTGAGGGGTCCAAACACTTGTTCATCCATTTCCTCATCCGTATTATTCATACCCGAATGTTCTAGCCACGTGCATCTAAACCGCTCGTCATACTCCAGGACCTCCTCTGTTCCTTTCTGTTGGCAGGCTGCAATTTTTCCCCAGTCTGTCTTAGCTGGACTAAAGGCTTGCAGCCAGTGTTTAATCGCCTCCCATCCTGCATCTAAATCTTGCTCATCCTGCCCCAAAACTGCTTCTACCTTGTCGTGCAATTTTCTTCCCTGTGTTTTTGGCACCATTATGGTCACAATTTGCACTCCGTCTCAGGGATGAAGTTGATATATATTTCTTAAGCGGTCCAATTGGTCCCACGTTTTTACTCTCCCTTTCTTTTGGATTGGGCAATTCCTTGGACCATTTATCAATTTTCTCTGGGTCTGCCGGATCATGAAATAAGTATTCTGCATACACCCTTTTCTT
Organism: Pristiophorus japonicus; assembly: GCF_044704955.1. Taxonomy (NCBI): domain Eukaryota; kingdom Metazoa; phylum Chordata; class Chondrichthyes; family Pristiophoridae; genus Pristiophorus; species Pristiophorus japonicus. Next base: position 36,696,401 of record NC_091984.1, read on the forward strand.
TTTTTTGGTTCCGCCCTCTTCCGCAGTCTCTCCTGATTTGACTACAACTCGTCTTTTTTTAAACGGGGCAAAGCGCACCCCTGATTCGTCATCCTCCGACCCTGTATCGTCAGAGGATTCAGAATCCGTATCTATTCCTCGGTCGTGTCATAGAAACATAGAAACATAGAAAATAGGTGCAGGAGCAGGCCATTCAGCCCTTCTAGCCTGCACCGCCATTCAATGAGTTCATGGCTGAACATGAAACTTCAGTACCCCCTTCCTGCTTTCTCGCCATAACCCTTGATCTCCCGAGTAGTAAGGACTTCATCTAACTCCCTTTTGAATATATTTAGTGAATTGGCCTCAACTACTTTCTGTGGTAGAGAATTCCACAGGTTCACCACTCTGGGTGAAGAAGTTTCTCCTCATCTCGGTCCTAAATGGCTTACCCCTTATCCTCAGACTGTGACCCCTGGTTCTGGACTTCCCCAACATTGGGAACATTCTTTCTGCATCTAACCTGTCTAAACCCGTCAGAATTTTAAACGTTTCTATGAGGTCCCCTCTCATTCTTCTGAACTCCAGTGAATACAAGCCCAGTTGATCCAATCTTTCTTGATAGGTCAGTCCCGCCATCCCGGGAATCAGTCTGGTGAACCTTCGCTGCACTCCCTCAATAGCAAGAATGTCCTTCCTCAAGTTAGGAGACCAAAACTGTACACAATACTCCAGGTGTGGCCTCACCAAGGCCCTGTACAACTGTAGCAACACCTCCCTGCCCCTGTATTCAAATCCCCTCGCTATGAAGGCCAACATGCCATTTGCTTTCTTAACCGCCTGCTGTACCTGCATGCTAACCTTCAATGACTGATGTACCATGACACCCAGGTCTCGTTGCACCTTCCCTTTTCCTAATCTGTCACCATTCAGATAATAGTCTGTCTCTCTGTTTTTACCACCAAAGTGGATAACCTCACATTTATCCACATTATACTTCATCTGCCATGCATTTGCCCACTCACCTAACCTATCCAAGTCACTCTGCAGCCTAATAGCATCCTCCTCGCAGCTCACACTGCCACCCAACTTAGTATCATCCGCAAATTTGGAGATACTGCATTTAATCCCCTCGTCTAAATCATTAATGTACAATGTAAACAGCTGGGGCCCCAGCACAGAACCTTGCGGCACTCCACTAGTCACTGCCTGCCATTCTGAAAAGTACCCGTTTACTCCTACTCATTGCTTCCTGTCTGACAACCAGTTCTCAATCCACGTCAGCACACTACCCCCAATCCCATGTGCTTTAACCTTGCACATTAATCTCTTGTGTGGGACCTTGTCGAAAGCCTTCTGAAAGTCCAAATATACCACATCAACTGGTTCTCCTTTGTCCACTTTACTGGAAACATCCTCAAAAAATTCCAGAAGATTTGTCAAGCATGATTTCCCTTTCACAAATCCATGCTGACTTGGACCTATCATGTCACCATTTTCCAGATGCACTGCTATGACATCCTTAATAATTGATTCCATCATTTTACCCACTACTGAGGTCAGGCTGACCGGTCTATAATTCCCTGTTTTCTCTCTCCCTCCTTTTTTTAAAAAGTGGGGTTACATTGGCTACCCTGCACTCCATAGGAACTGATCCAGAGTCAATGGAATGTTGGAAAATGACTGTCAATGCATCCGCTATTTCCAAGGCCACCTCAAGTACTCTAGGATGCAGTCCATCAGGCCCTGGGGATTTATCGGCCTTCAATCCCATCAATTTCCCCAACACAATTTCCCGACTAATAAAGATTTCCCTCAGTTCCCCCTCCTTACTAGACCCTCTGACCCCTTTTATATCCGGAAGGTTGTTTGTATCCTCCTTAGTGAATACCGAATCAAAGTACTTGTTCAATTGGTCTGCCATTTCTTTGTTCCCCATTATGACTTCCCCTGATTCTGACTGCAGGGGACCTACGTTTGTCTTCACCAACCTTTTTCTCTTTACATACCTATAGAAACTTTTGCAATCCGCCTCAATGTTCCCTGCAAGCTTCTTCTCGTACTCCATTTTCCCTGCCCTAATCAAACCCTTCGGGTTTGCGCTTTTAATTTATCCAAACATGGGTATCCTGGGAATTGATCAATACATTTTCCTTTTCCTATTACTGTCTCTTGACCTAATGATTTTTTCCATTCTTTAATTTCACCTTTAAGATCTTTAACTTCCGCTTCCAGCTTTTCAAGTTCAAGCTTTTTCTGTCGCAGCTGCGCACAAACTGCTTGCAATTGATCCTTTGTACTGGTCAGTTCTCGATCATGTTGGGAACGCATTATAATTTCATTCCGCTTTCGAATCTGGCCCATAACCGCTAGGAACCATCTAGTTCGCTTTTTATTTTTCATACGGGTCGTTTTTCCCTAGACCCTTTTAATCTCGTACAAGGACCATTGTCCTTTGGAGGTTCCGTACTTTTGTTCGATCTTAATACAGGTTTTAGATAAGTTGAATTGTTGCTTTATGTATTCTTTCAACTGTTCGAGAATTAAATCTAGCGAAACCTCAGGTGGTGCTTGCCCACCTTTAACAGTTGTAGGCAATTCTTTGCTCTTATCTCCTGCTGCCATAATACTGATTTCTTTACTGGGGTCTCAAGTTGTAGGCTTTCCAGCCAATCAGTGGGTCGGTGATTAATTAACTAACACACCGCCGAAGATTAGACGTCTATGGGACCTCAAGCCGACTACCAACCGGAGGGTTTGCAAACCGGAGGCTTTCGGAATCGCGTAGGAGAGGCGAATTTAGACATTTGACCGAGGACTTTTATAAAGAGTCCTTACCTCAGTATGTAGGTCCGATGTCCAAAATTCAGTTTCTTTCCTCAGCGATCGTGTTCGTGACGCCAAAATTGTTGGATCTCAATTTCCAATGAAATACGAACTCCGATTGTAGTTTTAACTACTTTATTTTTGGCAGACAGCAGTAACAAGTTCTTGGCTTTAAGCCAGGTCTTTGTCCTTCTGGGACCACATGGTCAAAATGGCTGTACTTATACCTGGATCAATTTACAGAAAAGAACTTGCTTGCTTTGACCTTATTGGTTCAATTAATAGTCTTTTAACCTTTTTAATTGGCTCGCTACCCAAGGTCCTAAAATGTCAAGTTGATTGATGACTTAATGCAACATGCTGAACTGCACGTAGTCATTGGAGTCTGTGTTTTCTCAACTTGTCTAAATGCAGCCTGTTTGAATTCTCTATTAGCTCTCACATGGATAGGATAGTTTTACATGGACTATCCATTATTTGGGTTAGTGTAGAACTTTTTTGACCAGTCTTTTGATAAAGAACTCCACATTGCCAGGAGTTTGATGAACTAATATTGGATGTATTTGTCACTTTGTAACTTATCATAGGCAGTCCCTTGAAATGAGGATGACTTGCTTCCACACCAAAAAAGGATGAGTTCACAAGTGTTTCCATGAAGGACTTAAAATTCCAGGTCCTGAACTACACATTTAAGGGTGGAAGATGCCTGTGTGGATTTTTTAAACATGTGGTGGCTGGTGCACATGGGCTTGACAGAGCTAAGTCTTGGTCCAGTGGCAAGGATTAACCAAGACGACTGGTGACCTGCTCTGTTGCGCGGGCCTAGTGCAAACACATCGCAGTGCAGGCTGGCCCGTGCTGCTCCTCTACTCTTGACAATCTATTAATGACTTTGATGAAGGGGCCAAGTGTAATGTTACCAAGTTTGCAGATGATGCAAAGATGGATGGGAAAGCAAATTGAGGACACAAAATCTGCAAAGGGATATAGACAGGCTAAGTGGGCAAAAATTTGGCAGATGGTGTATAATTTGAGAAAATGTGAGGTTATCCACTTCAGCAGAAAAAAAAATTGAAAAGCAAATTATAATTGGAGAAAGTGCTGCAGTCCAGGGGGACTTGGGGATCCTTGTGCATGCAACAGTTAGTATGCAAGTGCAGCAAGTAATCAGGAAGGCAAATGGAATGTTGGCCTTTATTGCAAGGGGGAATAGAGTATAACAGCAGAGGTCCTGCTACAACTGTACAGGGTATTGGTGAGGCTACACCTGGAGTACTGCATACAATTTTGGTCACTATTTAAGGAGGGCTGTTCTGAGAAGGTTGATTCTGTAGATGAGGGGGTTGACTTTAAGATAGGTTGGGCCTATACTCATTGGAGTTCAGGAGAGGTGATCTTATCAAAACATACAAGATAATTAGGGGGCATTGACAAGGTGGATGCAGAAGATATTTCCACTCATGGGGGAAACTAAAATTAGGGGACATAGCCTTAGAATAAGGGGTTGCCCATTTAAAACTGAAATGAAGAGGAATTTCTTGAGGGTTGTAAATCTATAGAATTCTCTGTTCCAGAACAGTGCAGGCTGGGTCATTGCATATATTTAAGACAGATACAGATTTGAGTTTTTTTAATGGGTATTATGGGGAGTGGGCAGGGAAGTGGCACTTCAGCATGATAAATTGTGAAGCAGGCTCCTGCTCCCATTGTTTTTTTAAAGTCACTTTCTGGGCACCTGCAATACCTCAGTGTCTCTCTCCATTGGGCATTCTTCACCTGATCGGAGGCAGGATGGCAAGTGTCAGCAGGTTATTGAAGTAAGGAATTGCTCAACATCTGTACTCTTCTGATTTTCAGCTGAGCAAATCCTGGCTGATTCTGTCCACTTGCCTTCCACTTTTGCACCATGGCAGCCTTGAGCTTGGGTTAAATGTGATGTAAGCTCCCTGCTACATTAAGCACTTCCACTGTGGTGCCAGTTATGTGCATGGTGAATGTTACAAAGTAATTTGGGGTGAAAGGAGGGGGAATAGTCTGCCATTCTCTCAATTGTATTTGCTGCCCAGTTATTAGTAACTAGTGCTTGGCAAAGGTTTTGCTCCAGTGCTAGCCAGTCACCTAATTGAATTGGCATTCACACTCCTCATCCCCTGTCTCTGGGCTGATGGTGCTGGTTATATGCATGGTAAAACTTTGTGAATTTGGGAGTGGGGATGGTAGAATTGTAACCTGGTTGGGCTTCAGTTTTCAGGTGGAAGATGTCTTGTCTTTTGAAGAGTTAAATGGAAAAATATCTTCCAATTCTGTATTTCTGGCTCTTAATTATTAACTTAAACTGGCTTTTAGCCATGAGACAAAGTGGGTGATAGTGCAGTAATGTGACCTGTAATTGCCACTGCCTATTGTCACTTCAATGTATTTCTAAGCACTTTATCAAGGTACCTGTTAGTCAATGCAAAGGGGGTAGGTGGGATAAATCTATATGGGTTTGGTGGGGGGGGGGAAGAATTAGAAGTCTCATTCATTTGGAATGAGTCACTACTTCTGGGTTTAAGACATTTTACTTTTGCACAGTGATCCATGTTGGATAATCCTTTTACCCATTAAATAGATTTGTACATCCGATTAGTATGTTCGTTCATTTCCTTTTGGTATTGACATTAATTGCAAACACCCTAACTAACCATGCATAGCAGCACACATGAGCCCTATGTCCAAAAGTTGCTGTGGATTTCATGAGGACCTGTGAAGATGGTTTCTCTGATCCTTGAAGGCAGCAATGATCTTTCTAACTAAAATAAAAACATGGCCTGTCTCTTGTACCTTTTTTTCTTTTTATTATCTTCCTGTTGGCTGCAAATCTCCTTTTATGCCCATCCAGTCATTCAAACTGATTGCCAAACAGATGACCAGCCTTTTCATGTCTTACTGTTACTTCCTATCATTGCTTTTCCAAGCCGTGGCTCTATTGTAAACCATCTTTGTATTTCTTGATTCCCTCCCTCCCTCCCTCCCTCCCTCCCCGAGGGGGCTAACTCCTGTTGGGGTTGGAGTACAGTCCTCCATGTGCCTCATTCAGGCACCTATTTTGTGTGAACTTGGACAGTAGCTTTGCTCATGATCCCTCAATGGAATGTCAAACTTTGTTTGGAAAACTTTTTTTTCTTCAGGAAATGGCTTCTCTGCTGGCCTGAGAGTGACTGGGGATGGCAGCAAAACTGAGGGGTGGGAGCAAGCTCTCATACATTTTAAAACATAAAATTGGCACGAGTGACCTGGGCCTATTGAGCCACCTGCATGTGGGTGGAGGGGTGGAATTAGGCATCCCAAAGATCACCTCTTGGCTCCACACTACAATACAGGGATTATGGGGTTCTGGTTAACCTGCAAAAGTACCTGTTGCTGTCTGTGGGAGGGGGGTGCAGGTAGGGAATATGGTCAGCAGTGGGTGAGGGGGCTGGAATTGTACCTTCTGCTGCCTTACAAGAGACATATTTTAATAACTTGCTGAGATGAACTGATGAAGTAACGACTGTTTCCAAATGGCCAACAAATGTGGCAAGAGGACCAGTTGTGACTGAAGCACATGCTGAGTGGCTTAAGGATTTGATGCTGGGGGTTAAGTGTTGAGGTGTGGGAGGAAGGGGCTAACAATACTAATTGGAAGACTATTTTACAAAATACAGATGCCAGCAGGGGTGTCCTGGTCTTGTTAAAGATGCTGGGACAAGCATTCTAGCAATTGCAAACATAATACATGGGTAGTACAGACTAGATTTGAGAACCAGAAATTCCACTTAAACCAGGTGTGCTTAAAAAATTCTGGGACTAAAAGACCAAATGAAAACTCCATTCTGGAACTGAAGATTCAAGTGCTCCATAATATATATTGGACTACTACTGACAACCACTTTAATATACTTGACTTGCCAAAAGCATTGTAAGATTATTTTGACACCTACATTTAAAAGCAAGATTTATTGGCATGTTTCCTAATGTCTGTTGCCCAGGCACATGGCTTGGTGGGAGGAGAGGGGAGCAGCAGTAGGGGCATCCTGGGGACTGATGGGTTTTCATGAGTTCAGCAAACAACCTGCCTGTCTTCCCATTTCATTTTTGGAGGTAGGAACACAGTCTTGAGCACAAGGTGGGGATCCAACATTACGATTGACTGAAGTGAATGTCTTGTGATTTATTGAGGCAGGTTGATGTGCTGTATGCAGTGTTGGGAACAGCAGTCACTGCAATCATGAGTATCATTCTCCGCACACTTGGGTTAACACAACATATTTATGATTTCTTCAGATAATAGCCTACTGTGCAAAATTTTGCATATGCAATTGGATTTTAGCCATTGCTGCTATATGGGTTTGTTTTTTGCTTGTACCTGTCACAATGTTCCAATAAATTAAGTCACTTTAAGACCTAACTTCTTCATTCTCTTGGTCTGTTGTGGTTTAAGTACATTGAAGGTGTTGACACTAGCTTACAGGTTGTTATCTTGCAGGAAATGAATTAACCAAGTCAATAACTGCCACAGCAACTTTTATTATATAAGCACTGTTACATTGTAAAACATCCCAATGCACTTCACATGAGTTATGTCATGTATCCCTCTACTGTACATAACTATCTTACCATGCTATACATGTCTGTAACCAGAGATGACCTGTAACCACAAGCTTACCTTACCACCAGGGGTGCACTTGCAGGAGACACTGGATACCTGTCCCAGACAGGTATATAAGGACAGGTCTCGGGCAAGTGTGGCATTCGAGAGCTGTGTAATAAAGGTGCAGGTCCTGAGTGACCTTGACTTCAGTATGTGCCTCGTGTGAATCTGTACTGCAGGGACAGGACTTTACATTATCAAGACACCAAGCCACATGAGAGATTTGGGCAGATGACCAAAGCTTGGTCAGCGGTGGTGATACTGGACTAATAATCCAGAGGCTTGGACGAATAATCTGGAGACATGAGTTCAAATCCCACCTCGGCAGCTGGGGTGGTTCAGTTAATTAAATAAATCTGGAATTTAAAAAAAAAACTAGTCAGTAATTGTGACCATGAAACTACCTGCCATCCTCACTCTGCCTGGCCTATATGTGACTCTTGCAATGTGGTTGACTCTTAACTATCCTGTGAAATGACAGTTCAGTGTCACGGGCAATAAATGCTGGCCTTGCCAATGACTCTCTCATCCTGTGAATTGTACCCTCTTTGATATTTTTTTTAATCATAAACATAGAAATTTACAGCGCAGGAGGTCATTTCGGCCCATTGTGTCTACGCTGTCCAACACAGCCGTACGGCCCTTGGTCAGCAGCCCTAAAGGTTACATATAAACTTAAACAATGACTGACAGGCAAAGAGCACCCAGTCTGCCTCACAACTGCGACACCCCTTATACTGAAACATTCTACACCACCCCAACTGGAGCCATGTGATCTCCTGGGAGAGGCAAAAACCAGATTTAAAAACCCAGGCCAATTTAGGGAGGAAAACCTGGGAAAATTCCTCTGACCCATGCAGGTGATCAAAACTAGTCCAGGAGATCACCCTGGCGTATTCTATTCCCTGCAGTACTTGCCATTATATCTGCACGTCCAAAAGGTCATCCAGTCGATTCCCAATTACCAGGCCTAGGTCTGTAACCCTGCAAATTATGGCACTTCAAGTGCCATTCCAACCATCAAGTGGTGAGGGTTTCTGCATCTACCACTCATCCAGACAGCATGTTCCAGATCCCCACAACCCTCTATGTAAAGAAGCCCCCCTCAAATCCCCTCTAAACCTTCCACCAACCACCTTAAAACTCTGCCCCTTGTAATCGATGACTCCACTGATGGAGATAGACCCTTACTATCCACTATGTCCAGGCCCCTCACCTATTTTGTACACCTCAATAAGGTCTCTTTCCAGATTTTTTTTCTCCTTGGAACCCAGGCCAATTTAGGAACAAACCCAGCCTATCCAATCTGTCCTTGTAACTAAGATTCTCATTCCAGGCAGCATCCTAGTAAATCTCCTCTGCACCCTCTAGTGCAATCAAGTCCTTCCTATAATACAGCAATCCGAACTGCATGCAGTACTCCAGCTGTGGCCTAACTAAAGTATTATACAATCTAAGTATAACCTCCCTGCTCTTGTATGCTATGCCTTGGCCAATAAAGGCAAGCATTCTGTATGCCACCTTATCCACCTGGCCTGCTACTTTCAGGGATCTATGGACAAGCACTCCAAGGTCCCTTTGTTCATCTATGCTATTAAGTGGCTACTGTTTAATGTGTATACCCTTTCCTTATTAGTCCTCCCAAAGTGCATCACCTCACACTTCTCAATTAAATTCCATTTGCCACTGCTCTACCCACCTGACCAGTAGATTGATATCCTCCATTATCACAAATTGGCTGTATGGTTATCATCTGCAAACTTAATCATACTCCCTATATTCAAATCTAAATTATTGATGTATACCACAAAGCAAGGGACCCAGGACCCTGCAGAACCCCACTGGAAACATCCATCAATCATTACCCTTCGCTTCCTACCTCCAAGCCAATTTTGGATCCAACTTGCTACTTTGCCCTGGATCCCATGGGCTTTAACCTTCATGACCAGTCTGCCATGTGGGAACGTATCAAAAGCTTTGCTAAAGTCTATGTATATTACATCGTATGCACTACCCTCATTGAATTTGAGGAGGTAACCAAGAGGGTCAATCAGGTTAGTCAGACACTATTCACCCTTAACAAATCCGTGCTGACTCCCTAATTAATCCTATCCTTTCCAAATGTAGATTTATCTTTTCTTTCAGGATCTTTTCCAATTTTTCCACTACTGAGGTTAGGCTGACAGGCCTGTAATTACTCCGCTTGAAGGTAGCATGGGGGTTTTGGGGGCAATTTCAGAGCTTGGGGTTTTGGCATGACTATCAATAGTGGAGGAATTAAAATCTGGGATACTTGAGGCCCAAATTGCAGTGCAGAGATCGGAGGGTGGTAGGGCTAGGGGGAAGTTGTGTTGGTAACGGTTGAAAGCTGAGTGAGGCTGGTCTACATGACAGGGCACCGATCTACCTCCTCATCACCAATCAGTTAGTGACCACTGAATGCACTTCCTATCCAGGAGCAAAGGTCAGGGGGAAAAGTTGTTTTTTGGTTTTGTCATGATTTGGGACATCTTTACTGAGACGTTGGCCAGCCAGCAGGTTGTTTGACTGGAGGATTCCTATTCTGCATAAATGAGCTGATCCATTTTTTCATTGTACAGTACTCTTGTTTTAGTATTCAGCATTGTGTCCTATCTTTTGCAATCCTAGCTTGATCTGTCTGGCGCGTTTCAGGTCAGTGACCTTTTTACGCAAGTAGTGGCTGGGAAAGGTGAAGAAAGAACAAAGTTTCTGTGGGGCAGAGAATTAAAATGGTAAGCAACCTGAAGCTCGTTCAATCTTGCGGACTGAACGGAGATGCTCACCCAATCTGCATTTTGTCTCCGATGTAGAAGAGATCATGTCTTGAGCAGCAAGTACAATGTACTGAATTGGAAGTACAAGCAAATTGCTGTTTCACCTGACTGTGCTTGAGGCCCTGGATGGTGGGCAGGAAGGTGAAAGGGGCAGGTGTTGTATCTCCTGTCCTTGCATAAGAAGGGGATAGATGGTGGTAGTGGACCAGGGTGTTGTGGAGGGAATGGTCCTTTCTGAATGTTGAAAAAGGGAGGTGATGTTTAGTGGCATTGTGCGGAGGATGATCTGCTGAATATGGACACGGATGAGGACCAGGGAACCATATCGTGGTTCTAGAAAAGGGCAAGGATCAAGTGTGGGAAATGGGACAGACGCAGTCGAGGGTCATGTCAACCATGGTGGAGGGGAATCCTCGGTTGAAGAAAAGTGAAGATATATCAGAAACACTAGTGTGGAAAGGGGTCATTGTCAGAACAGAAGCAACGGAGTAACTGGGAGAATGGAATAGTCCTTGCAGGTGGTGGGGTGGGAGGAAGTGTAATCTAGGTAGCACTGGGAGTCGGTGGGTTTATAGTAGATATTGGTTGACCGCTTAACCTCATGGAGGGTGGAAATGTGTGGCAAAGCTGCCAGTTTTCCATTTTGGGAGGAGAAAATGAAGCAGCACCAATGGCCATAAATGAACTGGAAAGAAATGAGGGAGGGGTTCCAAGTAGGACTGGAACAATGTTTCTCGCATCCCATGAAAAGGCAGGAATAGTCAGGATCCATAACTTGGTTTTTTACACCAATGCTGCAGTCCTAGTGCAGCCTGAAATTCTCTGACTTTTTATAGTCCTTAACATTGACCCCCCCCCCCCCCTGTTTCTATTATGTGGGGAAATGACCAGATACTGCAATATGTATTGAGTGCATGGCACTCTTCTCCTGACTCATGGAGACCTTGGCATCATTGCAGCACACACCACAAGATTATGATCAGACTTTCCAGTTAAGTATGAAGGACAGGAGGGAAGAATGTGGAGCATAATTTCAACAGTAACAAACCACATGTACATCACACTGTTTTTAATTAGCCATTGCTGTTAAGATTTGGGGTGTGATTATCCACCTACCACTCGCTTCCCTTCCCCCACAAAGTCTACTCTTGACCTCTCATTAGACCCATAAACAGCTGCTATTTGAACATATCACCAGTCTGCTCCATACCCAGCTCTTCCACAATTTCCTTTTCAAATTACTTCCATATGTTTTTTGCCCTCGCCACATTACATAACTTGTGATTATACTTCATGACTCTGACTAGTGCATTATTGCTCCTTGTCCTTAAATGCTTGTGTTCCAACAGTCCATTACTCCACTTTTTCCATGATCCTACAGCCCTTGTTTGGCAACAGCTTTTGGGATACCCTGAAGTTGTCTGGGTGTCTCTCCAGCATTACCCATGAGCATGAAGGTCGGCTTCTATGTATGCTGATGTCAGCAGATTCTTAATCTCACCCCCACAACCCCAATTATCCACAACCAGCAATGTGCATTAAGTAGTGGCTGAGTCTGCATGTTCCCCTGAAATTTGAGTTCAAGTCCAACCATTTCAATCTGAAATTGATAAATCCAGTAATAAACCAGGAAAATCTCCATGAAACCTGCTGGATTGTTTAACTTCAGGGAAGAAGGTGTCACACTTCATCAATCTGTCCTAACTGACTAGTCTGCTCTACATGGTTGACACTTGAAGTGGCCTAGCAGGTGACTACAAGGACAATAGCTGTTTATCACAGATGGTGATTCTTGTATTTTTTTTAAATCATTGGTCTTCAAGCGGGTGGGGAGTAAAGTGCAGCCTTGTCAGATGTGACCATGTTTTGAGAACTAAGACAGGTGTTCTCCAATATTTCCCCCTCCGATTTGTCTCATATTTACTGTCTGGGGATTTGTTCACAAATTGGCTGCTGTTCCTACAGAATGGTCACTACACTTCAAAAATATTGACTTGACTGAATAACCGTGAACCCTGCTACTGTGGAATTTACTCCTTGGAATAAAATGGATTTGGGAGCCAAATTGTCTAATTACTTCCAGTTTTGCATTAATTGAAAGCCACTTCTAACATAACTTACACTCCTTATTGAGACTGAATCTGATTTCAGTCCTTCAGCTGAGTATCAGCCAATCTGTAGAGTTTTGAAAGGTATAGGCTGCTGATCTCAGTACTTCCCTACATCCACTGTCTCAACACTGATCATGCATGGCACCCAGGCTGGCTCTCGATTCATGGTTTCTGCACTCTGAAATCTTTCCAATTCCTTTTCTTTCTCATTGCCAAAAAAAATGACTTGTATTATGCAGAAGACCACCATTCAGCCCATCCTGGTTCTGCCAGATTTGATAAAGCTATCTAATTATTTTTGCATTCAACCCTGTAAATTTTTCCCAGAGTATATAATCCAATTCCATTACAATTGAATTTGTTTCCATCACCCTTTCAAGAGTGTATTCTAACAAAATGGGAACTTGAAGTCAGCAGGTTGTGGGTTCAAGTCCCACTCTCAGAACCCCAGGACTTGAGTACAAAAATCTAGGTTGACATGCCAGTACAGTGCTGAGGGAGTGCTGCACTGAGGTGGTGTCTATTGGGTAAGATGTTAAACTGAGCACCCATTTGTCCTTGGGTGGATGTAAAAGATCCCATGGCACTATTTCAAAGTTGTGTTCTGGTCAATATGTATCCCTCAATCAACATAACACAGGTGATCTGGTGATTATCACATTGCTGTTTGTGGGAACTGTGTGCAAATTGGCTGCTGCGTTTCCTACATTACTACAATGACTACACTTCAAAAGTACTTCATTGGCTGTAAAGTGCTTTGAGACGTCCGGTGGTTGTAAAAGGTGCTATAGAAATCAGTCTTTTATGGCACGAATCTGAATGGGACCAACACCCTAGTAGGAGTGGCTTATTGGATAGCAGTCTGTTGCCAGGTTTACTTCTGCTTGTTTAGAACTAGGCTTGTTCTGTTCTGTTGTCCATCAGAACAGCTTATTAATTTTGTGGACAATGGCCTAATTGTTGCAGAAACACAGCTGCCTGAGTTATTAATATTTCAGTCCATTTATTTTTTTATCAAGAAATACAGAAATGGATACACTTTTTGGCATACATTTTCACAACATTAATCAACCAACACTTTTTTCTGAATTTAAACTTTTGCATGCCCCCTCCACCTGGTGATTAATCTTCAATTTCTGTAGACTCAAGCAGCCTCCTCCCCACCCCCCAAAATGTAAATATTAAAAATTCCCTCCGGGCCAGGTAGGATTATACTTTTTTTAAAAATACATCAAGTCTCAATGTCAACAATTTAATTTAGTTTGAGGTATGATACTACTTCAAATTTAGCAACTGGTTAATTATGTAATCTTTCAGATGAGACATTAGATGAGATGTTTTTCCTAGGATGGATGTAAACCATTCTGCGCTATTTCGAAGTGTAGGTCCTGGCCAACATTTCTCTCTCTCTCTCTCTCTCTCTCTCTCTCTCTCCTTTTTCTCTCTCTCTCTCTCTCTCTCTCTCTCTCTCTCTCTCTCTCAACTAGCATCACTAAACACAGATTATCTGTCCATTATCTCATTGCACAAAGCAAGATTCCACACACAGCAAATTGGCTGCCATGTTTCCTACATTCATTCATCATACAGTCCCTCAGAATTGGAATTTGCTTCTACTCTTAGCATGAGTTCTTAGATGGCTGAACAGTCCAATGCAAGAACCAGTCTGTCACAGGTGGGGACAAACAGTCGAGGGAAGGGGTGGGTGGGACTGGATTGCCACATGCTCTTTCCACTGTCTGCACTTGATTTCTGCATGCTCGACGATGAGACTCTGGGTGCTTGGTGCCCTCCAGGCTGCACTTCCTCCACTTAGGGCGGTCTTTGGCCAGCGACTCCCAGGTGTCGGTGGGGATGTTGCACTTTCAAGGAGGCTTTGAGGGTGTCCTTGTAATATTTCCGTTGCCTACATTACAATGGTGACTACACGTCAAAGTACTTTTGACTGTAAAGCACTTTGGGATGTCATGAAATAAACTATATTTAAAAAAAAAAGTCTGTTCTTGCAATTTTGATTGGCACCTAATCAATCCAAACAATCCAGTATTATGCCATATAGTTTGGCAGTGTTTATTGGGCAGGGGTACTCAAGATATGAAGGATCCTGGAGATTTTAAACTTTAAAATTTTAATATTTAAAAACCAATCCAGCTCTTGTCAGGCTGGTCTCCCTAATTCCATCCATAGTTTTGGCCTGTAATCATTCAATTTCTTGTGACTGAGCAGCAGCTTTTGTTAATTCACTCTTTATCCTCCTAATTCGATGAGACCATCGTGGTGATTGCTCTAGGCTTGTAGTTAGTAACTCAATGTAGCTAAAATTTGCTTCTACAGGTCCTGTGATCTTGAATCAATGTGCTTTACATACTTCCTCAGTGGGCACTACAGCATTCCAGCAAGTACTACTTTGAGCAGCTCTTGGCCCTTGTCAGTATTACATCGTTACCCTGTTGACTGTGCTGTATAAATAGTGTATTGACTTTTTTCCTCATTGACTTATTTTTAAGGCTATAATTTATCTAACTTTCAGTATTGCCTGCTTTATCAGTGACTATTTGCTAGCTACCTTGTAGACATGGAACATTTGGACCTTTTTTGGAGTGGTGTCAATTTCACTTTATCTACTTGATCTGACAAAACATGCCAGTGATTTGTCATTGATCAGCACTGCATGTGAACATTTCAAGAACATGAGGGATTGGTGTGCACATGACAATTGAGGGGAATCACTGCACATGTAGCAACAGTATGAGGTACACCATGTGGAAATGATGCAATAAATTAAGAACTCTTGGAGCTGGGCCTAATGTGAAGGCAGAGGTGTGGGCTGCAAGGAATGTAGAATCTGCACTTTAGAGGAATGCATGGGAGGGATAACTTCAGTATTGTTTGAAAGATTTAAAGAAGCATATTCAGATTTTAATGTCAATTGCAATAATCAATGGAAACAGCAGGATTAAGGACCAGAAACAGTCACTGAAAGCAGTTCCTTGCAGTGTTTTTGGTTTTTTTTTAAAGTAGGTATAGGTGGCTTTGGAGTTTGCCACCCTTGTGGATTTCTGTAAATTTAAATTTTAAATAGCTCAAGAAAATAAATCAAACTCTGCACCTTTAATGGTATCTGGGCTTGGGTGTTTCCAATGGAAGGCTAGCATGCAAAGGCCCAACATCTGTGGTTGGAGAAAAATGTTTGGAGTCCATTATTAAAGAAGCAGTAGCAGGACATTTGGAAAAGCATAATTCAGGCAGTCGGCATGGATTTATGAAGGGGAAGTTATGTTTGATATTTTCTGGAATTCTTTTGAGGATGTAAGAACAGGGTGGATAAAGGAGAACCAGTGGATGTGGTGTAGTTGGACTTCCAGAAGGCATTTGACAAGGTGTCACAAAAGGTTACTGCACAAGATAAGTTCATGGGATTGGGGGTAATATTAGCAGGGATAGAGGATTAGCTAACAGGAGTTGGGATAACTGGTTCATTCTCAGTTTAGCAATCAGTAACTACTGGGGTGCTGCAGGGATCAGTGCTGGGTCCCCAACTATTTACAATCTATAAACAACTTGGAAGAAGGCGTAGCCAAGTTTGCTGATACAAAAATGGGAGGAAAAGCAATGAGGAGGAGACACCCTGCAAGGGATATAGACAGGCTGAGTGCATGGGCAAAAATTTGGCAGATGGTGTATAAATGTTAAAATAAGGTTATACACTTTGGCAGAAAAAAAATCAAGGCAAGTTATTTTAAATGGAGAAAGATTGCAAAGTGCTACAGTCCTAGGGGTCCTGGTGCATGAAACACTGTTGGTATGCAGGTACAGCAAGTGATCAGGAACGCCAGTGGAATCTTTGCCACCTTGGCCTTTATTGCAAAGGGGATGGAGTATAATAGCAGGGAAGTCTTGCTACAGTTATACACATTATTGGTGAGGCTGCACCTAGAATACTACATAAAAATGGAAACCAAAACTTAGATATATACTTGTTTTGGAGGCAGTTCAGAGAAGGTTCACTATGTTGATTCTGGGGATGAGGGGGTTGACTTGAAAGGTTGAGTAGGTTGGGCCTCTACTCATTGGAATTCAGAAGAATGAGATATTGCAGGGGCTTGACAAAGTGGATGCAAAGAGGATGTTTCCACTGATGGGGGAGGCTAGAACTAGGGGGCATAATCTTAGAATAAGGGGCCACCCACTTAAAACTGAGATGAGGGTTGTAAATCTGTGGCATTTGCTGCCTGAGTGGTGGAATCTGGGTCATTGAATAAATTTAAGACTGAGATACAGTTTCTTAACCAATAAGGGGTTATGGGGAGCGGGCAGGGAAGTGGAGCTGAGTCCATGATTGGATCAGTCATATTAAATGGCAGAGCACACTTGAGGGGCATATGCCAACTCCTGCTCCCATTATATTGTACTCTTGCTAGAGGTAGTATTTAAAGATCTGTAATTACCCACGCCCTATGGAAAATTGGAGAAACTGCTGTCTCAACCTCTCCTTGCTCAGTTAATGAGTGGCATTGGTAGAGCCTGGGCAGTAGCTAGTGTGGCACAAGAAAAAGCCCCCCCCCCCCCCCCTCCACCACCACCCCCAAAGGCTACAGTGACTTTTTTTTAAATGACTGGCTGTGTTGGGGGTGGTGACTGCATGCTCTTGGCTGTGGAGGAGAGGAGGCTGGTTGGAGGGATAATGGGTTTGTGTCTGTCTTGATGGTGGAAGGAAAGCTTTTTTTTTCAATTCTTTTGGAGATGGCTGTGACTGAATATATTTGAGTGGGGAGTGTGCGCGACACAAGTAAATCCAGGATTGAGTGTCTAGAATTGATGGGAATGTAGTTGCTGTGGCCTGATTTTGCCTGGGGCATGTGGCCTTTAATATAGAAATGCCATCTGCTGGAGGTTCTTTCAGTTTACATAATTAGAACATTGTGAGATTTAGAGGAAGGCTGTCTCCTTTCACCCGCCTGGCATGCTGGCTGGCGTTTGGAGCAGGAACACACACTGTCTTTTATCGCATTCCAGACCCTATCCAGCTTTAAGTGACTTACTAATTTAAAGTGAAACTGCCTCCGCAGGCTGCTGATCAGGAGACCGGAAAGACTTGAGGTTTTTTCTTGTACTGACTTTACTCCTGTGTTGAGCAGTAGTTTAACATGGTGGTGGAGGGAGGAGTTGTGCAATTCCCATAACTTGAAAAGGTTTGGGAATCTCAATGTTCCTGTGAATTTTCCTATTATCCCCAGATATGCAGGAAGCCTTGTGCTGTGAGGTTAAGGATTGGAACAATGTGTAATGTGCTCAGAATTATCTTTTGTGGATTTGATCCACTTTAATTCATAAGCAGTGATTTTTAAAAATTGTTTTCCATTGTAGCCCATTCAGCCCCTCAAGCCTATTCCAGCATTCAGTTTAAATCCATTGCTGATTTGTAACTACACCATTTACCCATCTTAAATCCATATCCCTCTATCATTGCCTAACTAGTCTGTTGCTCAGTCTTGAAAGCTTAAATTGACAGCATTCTGGGCCTTTTTTTTTTTGAGGGGAAGAGATTTTCTGATTTCACAATCACCTAGCTCTAATTTTAAAATTGTGCTTCCATGTTCTGAATTCTTGCATTAGAGGAAATAGACACTCTGTATCTACTATATCAGATTATTTTTTAAAAAACACTTTGATCACCTCTCAGGCATACAACCCAAATTTATGCAACCCCCCTCAACATGTTCTGGTCTTGTCTGTTTAGTGTTTCAATTCTTGGAGCTCTAGCATCTGAAGGTACCTTCTCTGTCCTTTGCTTGTCTGGCCTTATCACAAAGGAACTGTGAAAGAAAATACTTAGCCTGCTTTTATTGTGAGTTGAAACATCCTGAAGCACTGCATACAATAGATTACTTTGAGTGTATTTGACTGTCAATGTTGTCATGTGACCCAATGATGTAGCAGAATAGGTCCATCCACAGGCTGGAGTAATCCTTGCTGCTTCTGATGAGGCAAGTTTGACCTGTTATGATCAACATTTTCCCCTCAGGACAAAGCATTTTTAGAGGAAATTTGTTATACTCATAAATGATCAGACCGAGTATTCAGCGGTTGGCCTGCTTATATACTGTACTCCAAGGGATGCTGGGATCCCTTGGGACTCCAACAGGTCGGCCCTCTGGGGGACAGATGTGATGCAGGTAACAAGGGGTTAAATACATAATATGAACTTGTGGTTTTTTAAGCTGCTTCTAAGACCAATAAACCAAAAGAGCTGTTTGTTGGCTTGGTCAAGATGACTTCATTCAAGCATGTGGTTTACATTGAATTCGTTTCAACAGTAATAGTTTTCAACCTTTTTTGTGGGGGTGCTCCACATATTGACACTGTCCTTGGGACATCCCTCCAATATAACTCTGGGCCTCCTTGAAGGTCTTGCATGTTCTAAACTGCATTGTAATTTTTGTAATGATGGTGCTCTTTTAGTTGGTGGCTGGAAATGACTGGGTAACAAACGGTTTGATTTTATCCTGTTGCATGGGGAAATCCATTACTCTGTCAAATCTAAATGCTATCAGTAAATCTTTCTTTGAACTCTGGATGTATAGTTAGCTTGTGACTGAGGCTGCAGTCAGCACAGCTTCAGATGGATAGTGTTCATCTGATGCTCCTGTTGGGGAAAGGACTGAACCCCCCCCCCCCCCCCACCCACCCCCATATCTCGGTCTGTACAGGAAAGCTGAATAACCTGGTGTTTGAGGTGGATTGTTTGTTTCATGTCCTATCCCAGCACACACTTAAAACTTGGCAAAATTCCAAATTCCACAAGTCATATCACTAGGCAGTGATGTCCCTTTTTTTAAAAAAAAATGATCTTGAGAATTTCCTGTTTAATGTACTTGCCTTTGTTTACTTTTGAGCATGGAGTCAGATCAAAACTATCTCCAAGCTGCATTTTCACCAAATGGGGCTGTTCATGCATGACCTTGGCCTGGGTGATGGTGTTTATAAGTCATAAGTGCATTACAGACAGAACAATGTGTTGTACTCAAACTGTAGTGACCTTGGTCCTTAAATCGAGTGAGGCACAAACCTGGTAGGCAGCCTTTTATACTGGCCCCTACACACCTATGCAGGTGACCCTCGGGTCTCACTGCAGTGCCCTTTGGTGGACAGCCTCTACCACAGGGGCAGGAAACCTCAGTCTCCACTAGTTGCACCCTCTAGTGGTGCCAGCATAGTATATACAGTGTAAACCTTATTAGTACATCAGGTAACAAGTCTCCATCTTATGCAACTATATGGACTATATCTATAGTCTACATATGTGTTGACATCCTAGCTTTGACCAAATGTTGGCTCATGGCTGGTTATACTTTACACCACCTGCCTAGCTCAAACCACCCTAGTAGTGGAGTGGCCTTAATCACCACATCATAGCTTGGTCTTTTCCCTGGCACCTTTGAGTGCAAATCCTTTTTTTTTAATAGGCTTGTTTTCTACTGCCCCAACCTGCAGTTTCTGATATTCCTCCTTCAGCCTCTGCACTGATGAATTCCTGCATCAGTGATTTCAATATCTAGTTTGGTTCCTTGTCTTTCTCTCTGATTGCACTGTCCTGTCTTCCCTTCACCTATGCTCTGTGTATATTCTCCTATTTGTATTCACTGCCATCTTGCATGACCTCTACACTAAACATTTTGGTTGCAGACAAGTCCATCTGACTGCCATGTATCCTCACCACCCACCGATTCCATCTACCTCCCTGGCTACTACTTACATTGAACTAGACTTTGTAACCGTGACATCATCTTTGACCCTGAACTGCTTTTCGGACTCCATATACGCCCATTACACACAGCTCCCTCCATAAACTCCATCATCTGAAGTGCACATCCTGCCTGAATTCACTGACCTAGGTTCACTGCCCTTCTGCTAAAGACTCCAATTTAAAATTATTTTGTTCCAATCACTTCATAGCTACTCCCCTTCCTATCTCTGCTTCAGCCCTACAACCTTTTGAGGACTCTGTATTCCTTCAACTCTGGCCTCCTGTGCCATCCCCCACTTTAATCCACCATTGGCAGCCCTGCACGCTGGAATTGCCTCTTCATCTGTCTTTCTAAAAATCCACTTGTATAAACCAAGCTCCATGACCCATCCTAATGGCTCCTCCTTTTGGCCTCGTTTCAATTTTTTTGTTTACATTTTGTGAAGGGCCTTGGACATTTTTCTTGTTAAAGGTGCTATTTTAATGCAGGACTGGAGAAGGCAGGAAATATACTGACTGACCACATTGTGCAGTTGTATTGAGGTTTGTGCTAACATTTGGTCAGTGCTTGTGTGGAATCACACTAATTTATATAAAATACAGACTAGACTCTTGGCAAATTTGGGACGATGAGGATGTTTGGTTTAATCAGACAAATGAAGGTGAAGCCAAGAGTGACCTTTAAATGTGATGAGGCAATTGTGTATAATTCCTTGCCTCCCAAAAAATAATTGATTAAAATTATTAATGACAGTGATGTAATGGGAGCCTTTTAAACTTGCTCACAAAGCTGTTGTCATGGGAAATGCCCAGAACCTTGAGTTGACTAATTCATTATAATTTGCTAGAGCGTGCTGGTGAATATCCTTCCCGAGTTGACCCCTAGTTAGATACATTCCTGAATGAGTCTCAAACTTGTTTATAAATTAATAAAAGCCATCTGCAGCATATACTTAAACCAGTAGCTGAGCAAGAGGCTTGGTTTCCACCTCGGCCCTTCCCTGGTCCTCACTAACTGTTACTTTTGTTGAACATACTTGAAATTCTTGGCTTGACATTAAGTTTCACTCACACACCCAGTCTGCCCCCGGCCTGGGATACGAAAGAATTTCAACTGGTCCCTGATTCATGTCATTCCTGTTCAACTGGTACAATTTCATTCAATGAATCGGCTGCAGGAATGGTCACATGCCCATGAGCCAACATTGAGGCTGGGCCAGGTAAAGGAATATTTTTAGCATGTAGCAGAGGTTGTGACATGTACTAGTTCAATCCAGTGTCTCTACAATCAATCTAATTTATATTTAAAAAAAAAAAGAAATAAACCAATGGCATGGACCTTGAACTCCTAGGTCAGGGATTCAGTCTGAGACACCTGTACAAATTGGGTGGGGAGGGGAGAGCAGTTGGGTGTTGCATTTAACTACTAGCTAATATGGTGCACCTATTTGCTTCAGACCTTGTCTAGAGCAACAGGCTGATGAACCTTCCAACAATCTGACTAAGTGCTTGCCTATAGAGCCTTGTGAATCAAAACTATCCATTGATGTCAATCCGCCACTTAGATTCCTTGATTGATATTTCACCTTGACCTATTTGCACACACCTGAGTCAGAAGGTTGGGTTCAAGCCCCACCCCAGGCCTTCAGCACATAATCTAGGCTGACTCATCAGTGCAATATTGGAGTGCTGTGCTGTCTTTCAAATAAGTTATGTCTAATACTCTTGACTCCATGAGACCTCCTATTGTACTGGAGTTGTTGTGACCTTAGTCCCATTTATTGTAACTCCAGAGTGAGGCATAAGCATGGTGGACAGCCTTTTATACTGGGCCCTGCACACCTATGCAGGTGACCTTCAGTTCTCCCACTGCAGTGCCCTCTGGTGGCACACCTTGACTATAGTTAGTATACATGGTCTACCTACATGACCTCAACAGGAGGCCATTCAGCCCCTCTAGCTTGTTTCACCGTTCAATGAGATCATGGCTGATTTGAATCTTAAACTCCATCTACTTTTTCTTGTTTCTGTAACCCTTCATAGTCTTGCCTAACCAGACTGTCAATCTTGGTTTTGAAATTCAGTTGACCAAGATTGACTGCTTTTTAAGGGGAAAGAGTTCGATTTCCAACTCCTCAATGCTCCTTTTATACCTCCCTGAGCAAGCTTTTGGTCACCTGCCCTAACTTATATTTTCCTTGTCTTGTGAAGCACCTTGGGACATTTTACTACATTAAAAGGCACTATATAAGTTATCTTCCTTCCTGCACAAAAACCTGACTAATACAAAAGCAAAATACTGCAGATGCTGGAAATCTGAAATAAAACAGAAAATGCTGAACCCTCCTGCCTGGCTGAACTTGTTCTCATTGTATCACACTCTTGCCTTCCATCCTATCTCAGACCTTTCCTTTTTGTTCTTTCCTCCCTGTACTTGCTTAAAACCTGTATCTCCAATGTTTGACATGATCTTTATTGCATTAGTTGAATCTTGAATACATGTTGGTATATTTGTAGAACTGCCTGTTCTTCAAAGTTCATTTTTGGCTGAAACTTTCTATTTGGCTAGGAATGCCTCCAATTGGAAAATAACATTTTGGTTATAGAAGAAGTTGGAGCAGAAGTGCTACAGGTCCCATCAGTGTTGAACAAAATAATTGGGGGTATGGTGGATTGGTCACTTACCATTCTGCATAGTGAGGTTGAATTCTTCAGTGGTTTGCCCTGTGGTTGTGCACTTAGTATTTGAGTTACAAACTGCAACAGAATGTTTATCTTCACTATCCACCTTTTACCTGGGAGGCTTGTTCTGAATTCTGATTCTGTAGTTGAAGGTTGCATGGTTGAGATATTCATGCATATGCCACAATAATTGTCTTCGTCTGCTTGTTGGACTCTGTTAATTGTCTAGCCCTGATTAAAGATAGGCTGATCAGGGATTTTCTTCAAGTCTCCAGCTCCTGTATAGACAAGGGTTCTGTTTCTGTGATGTGTCCTCAGGCACCCACTTAGAAATATGGTTTACAGATGTGTTGATATTAAGTCAAGATATGGTTTGACAAGCAGAGGCTCTTGTTGCCAAAGCAAGTTGCAATTTATTGATAATTTTTGGCCTTTTGCAATGGTAGATATGTGAAACACCCATCAAGATTCCAAAGAACTTTTTTTCTCCCATTTGTCCTTGAGGACATGTGCAAGTATGGTGCCCCTAGTGGTCCATGCATTACTTCAAGCAGTGCTTTTTTTTTGGGTGTAGAAACTTGGGCAGTAAATGATCAACTGTTGAGCATGCATAGCATCACAACTGAGGCAGTGTCTGCCCTTGCCTGATATACCCATGTGCATGCTTTTCATCAGGAGTCACAAGATAGCCATCTGAAATGCAAATACTGGCTGACTTCCTCCTTGGCCAAGGGGCCCATCTGATTTGTAACCCCTCCCCACCACCACATGAATGAGATTAAATAATTCAGCACAGACTAGGGTTTTGCCTTTGGTATTTAAGCTTTTTATTAAGGAAATATAATTTCCCTTTATGAAATCTTGGATCTGTTTAAAATCTGACTTTCATGCAGATCAAAATATGTACACCATGGAACAGGATCCTCTGCTTAATAAGCAGATTTAGTTTTGCATAATTTTAACACTGCATCTTGAGTACCTGGAACTGAGGTTTGGTTACACCAGGTCACCCATCTGCTGCTTGGGCAACTTTTTTTTGCCTCTAAGTGGAAAGAATCCCATCCCTCAACCCAGAAGTTATTCTGGAACTTGGAATATTCTCTCAACTCCATAATGTACATACAGATATTGGTCCCTAATGGAACAGGTTTATTGCAAAGTTCATCAGTCGCACCAAACCCACACTTTGGGACCAGACAATAGGTATTACTGCTGTAGCTTCATGGCTATCAGGAACCCATTCAACTAAACAATATCTGCTAGGGGCTACTGTGGTTGGATGTCTGGTTATTGTTGAGGCCAATTCACTAAGATGTGGGAATAAATTCTATGTTCTAGGCATTATCCAGGTCAAAGTTGGTTCTTAACTGTCCTGGTGACTGGATGGACTGAAACTGAACATTTGTTCATTTTCTGGATTCATAAGCGCCCTGTTGGATTTTTGAGCTATTGGGTATAGTGTCGAACCAGAGCGCTAGTTTTGTGATCTTGCCACAAGTATTCATGTGGTGAGGGTGCCACAACTGATTTTGTAGCCTGCTTGCCAAATATTGCCTGCTTTTGCCAAACTAGCCCAGTTCCCACCTGAAAGCAAATGTGCAGCCATTCACTACCTCCCTTAACCCCCCTCGCCCCCCCGATCATAATTGGAGATAAGTGTTTAACTTTAAAATGACACATGCTGCCAGGGTTTTTTTGTCTGTCCAGTTATACTGCTACATGATGCATTATATGGCAGTGGAGTGGTTCTCTGTAAACTAGTTTTGCCCCTTTTCAAGGGGAAGGTGGTTGGTTATCTAATTGATTTTAGAAATCGGAGAAATAGCTGAGCTAATGAGCTTGATGGAACATAAATTGAGATGCAACATGGACCATAGCTTGTGAAACCCAGCAGATAACTTTTTTAAAACACTTAATGTGTTGATCATGAATAACAAGATTTCAAGTGCTGTTTGAGTAGCAAGTGATTCACCCCCTGACCAATATTCACCTAAAGTTTTGGGTGCCTGGTCCCTTTTTTAAGGGGCTGTGCCCATTCAGTTTCTGCAAAACTTAACATGAAATGCTGAGCAGGAATGTTGCTCCTGACTCAAAGCCTTTGTGATCTACAAAGCACAAGTTGGGTGTGATGGAATACTTGCCTGGATGACTGCAGTTCCAACAACACCCCATCCACCACTGGCACACCATGGCTGCAGTGCATACCATCTACAAGATGCACTGCAGCAACTTGCCAAGGCTGCTTGAGAGCACCTCTCAAACCAGTGACATCTACCACCTGCAAGGGCAGTGGGCTCCTGGTAACACTATCTCCTCCACGTTTCCCCCCCCCCCCCCCTTCAAGTCACACTCCATCTTGACTTGGAAATATATTGTCGCTGGGTCAAAATCCTGAGATCCCGAACAGCACTGGGAGTATCTTCACCACATAGACTGCAGCAGCTCAAGAAGGCAACTCGCCACTTGTGATGGGCAATAAATGCTGGCCTTGCTGGCAGAATTTGTAATACAGATTGAGGATGAGGAAGTAGTGTCTCAAATGAGCGTACTATGCTTAAACAAAGGGGACTACAGTGGGATGAAGGCAGAGTTGGCTAAAGTAGACTGGAAACAGACTAAATGGTGGCACAATTGAACAATGGAGGACTTTTAAGGAGCTCTTTCATAGTGCTCAACAAAAATATATTCCAGTGAAAAAGGATGGTAAGAGAAGGGATAACCAAGGAAATAAAGGACAGTATCAAATTAAAAACCAATGTGGCCAAGGTGATTGGGAAAATTTTTAAACGACAGCAAAGAATGACTAAGAAAGCAATAAAGAAAGGAAAGCTGGATTACAAAGGTGAACTTGCACAAAACATAAAAATGGATAGTAAAAGCTTTTACAGATAAAACAGAAAAGAGTGACTAAAGTAAATGTTGGTCCCTTAGAAGATAAGGGGGAATTTAATAATGGGAAATGTGGAAATGGCTGAGACCTTAAACAATTATTTTGCTTCGGTCTTCACAATGGAAGACACAAAAACCATGCCAAAAATTGCTGGTCACAGGAATGTGGGAAGGGAGGACCTTGAGACTATCACCTAGGGGGGGTAGTGCTGGACAGGCTAAAGGGACTCGAGGTAGACAAGTCCCCTGGTCCTGATGAAATGCATCCTAGGGTATTAAGAGATGGCAGAAGTTATAGCAGATGCATTTGTTATAATCTACCAAAAGTCTCTGGACTCTGGGGAGGTACCAGCAGATTGGAAAGCAGCTAATGTAACACCTCTATTTTTAAAAAAAAAAAGGGGGCAGACAAAAGGCAGGTAACTATAGGCCGGTTAGTTTAACATCTGGAGTGGGGAAAATGCTTGAAGCTATCATTAAGGAAGAAATAGCGGGACATCTAGATAGGAATAGTGCAATCAAGCAGACGCAGCATGGATTCATGAAGGGGAAATCATGTTTAACTAATTGACTGGAATTCTTTGAGGATATAACGAGCATGGTGGATAGAGGTGTACCGATGGATGTGGTGTATTTAGATTTTCAAAAGGCATTCGATAAGGTGCCACACAAGGTTACTGCAGAAGATAAGGGTACATGGAGTCAGAGGAAATGTATTGGCATGGATTGAAAATTGGCTGGCGAACAGAAAGCAGAGTCGGGATAAATGGGTCCTTTTCGGGTTGGAAATCGGTGGTTAGTGGTGTGCCACAGGGATCGGTGCTGGGACCACAACTGTTTACAATATACATAGATGACCTGGAAGGGGACAGTGTAGTGTAACAAAATTTGCAGATGACACTAAGATTAGTGGGTTGTGTAGAGGACACAGGCTACAAAGAGATTTAGATAGGTTAAGCGAATGGGCTAAGGTTTGGCAGATGGAATACAATGTCGGAAAGTGTGAGGTCATCCACCTTGGGGGGAAGGGAAAGGGGGAGAGAGAGAAACAGTAAAAGGGAATATTATTTGAATGGGGAGAAATTACAACATGCTGTGGTGCAGAGGGACCTGGGGGTCCTTGTGCATGAATCCCAAAAAGTTAGTTTGCCGGTGCAGCAGGTAATCGGGAAGGCAAATGGAATGTTGGCCTTCATTGCGAGAGGGATGGAGTACAAAAGCAGGGAGGTCCTTCTGCAACTGTACAAGTATTGGTGAGGCCGCACCTGGAGTACTGCGTGCAGTTTTGGTCACCTTTTATTTAAAGAAGGATATACTAGCTTTGGAGGGGGTACAGAGACTATTCATGAGGCTGATTCTGGAGATGAGGGGGTTATCTTATGATAGATTAAGTAGACTGGGTTTTTACTTGTTGGAGTTCAGAAGGATGAGGGGTGATCTTATAGAAACATTTAAAATAATGAAAGGGATAGACAAGATAGAGGCAGAGGTTGTTTCCACTGGTCGGGGAGACTAGAACTAGGGGGCACAACCTCAAAATACGGGGGAGCCAATTTAAGAGTTGAGAAGGCATTTCTTCTCAGGGTTGTGAATCTGTGGAATTCTCTGCCAAGGAAGCAGTTGAGGCTAGCTCATTGAATGTATTCAAGTCACAGATTTTTAACCAATAAGGGAATTAAGGGTTACAGGGATCGGGCAGGTAAGTGGAGCTGAGTCCACGGCCAGATCAACCATTATCTTGTTGAATGGCGGAGCAGGCTCGAGGGGCTAGATGGCCTACTCCTGTTCCTAATTCTTGTTATGTTCAGTGCCCACAATCCATGAGTGACAAAGTGTACACTTCTCCATGTTGGTCATTAAAGGAAAAGTTTCATTTTGTGGGAATAGTCCTGTAACCAGTCAACACTTTGCACCTGCACTCCCATCTAGTATGGTAGAAGTGAGATTCTCCATCTGGCCTGTTTAAAAGCTTCTGTAATTCAACGGTTCTCATTCTGAGAATACTGTCCTATACTGTTGCATTTTGGTATGTTTCAGGCACTGCCCATTGTGGATTCTACAGTTGTAATTCCAAATCTTTGTTAACTCCA
Organism: Pristiophorus japonicus; assembly: GCF_044704955.1. Lineage (NCBI taxonomy): Eukaryota > Metazoa > Chordata > Chondrichthyes > Pristiophoridae > Pristiophorus > Pristiophorus japonicus. The sequence goes on from NC_091984.1 coordinate 36,724,192, forward strand.
ATACAGTTCCAAGAGGATTGTGTCCTTTGCTTCGTTGAAAGAAAATGTCAACTGTTTGATCAATCAAGTTCAACTCTAGTGCAGTGTTAAATTGATTTAAGAACCTTTTGCAATGGCCAAGCCTACTGTTCACACTGATTAATCCAGTTGACTGAGGTGTGGCTATGCTTTTGAAATTTCAGCTGTAAAAGTTCCTGTGCTTTAGTCATATGCTTTTTAAAGGAAGTTGGTTTTAAAGTCCAGTTCACTTCTTGCTGGTGAAGCTGCAGGAATGCAATTAGACGGGAATGGATGAATTTGGGCCTGCATCACCAATAAGTGGATACCTTTGGATTGACTGCCTGCAGTATAGATAAGTGACTATCCCAGAACTGACTGCTGGCCACCAGTGTGGGTGGGTATATGAATGGTGAATGTTGCATGGGGCCAATGTCATGAGTTGATTTCCTGCTGACTCCAACACATGGAGTGAATTTTTCTGAAACCAGATGTGTTTTAAATGTTCACTTGAGCCTAACCTGCTCCCCAGACCTCTGCCAAAGCTGCTCTAATTTGAGCAGTGGGAGTGGAGGAGAAAGTGTGGGCAGAGTCTCTTGCAGATGCTTTTGTGGTTTAGAGGCTGGCACCTCCCTCTGATCTGAGATTAAGAAAAGATCATAGTGAGAAGCAGTGTCTAACTTCTGCAGTACACCAGAGCTCCAACACACTGGACCACAAAGACATTTACACCTATTTATTCACTGCTGGTCAGATGACTAGTTTAAATCCTGGAAATTGGCATTAAGTTTGACAACTTTTTGCTGAGACGTTTAAAATTTTTGTAAAATAGCAGACAGAAGAATATCTTGGGAGAGTTTGAAATACTTCTGATAGTCAGTGAGATTTTTATATGCTCATTCTGCCTGTTGAATCCCTCTGTTTTTAAACTGCAGTGGTAAAATTAGTTGTGTGAAAGTTTAAATTGGCAACATTCACAGTGAGCCCTTATCAATGAGTAAAATGTTGTATCTTTGATTTTAACTAAGCTTGTTCAGATCAATATCAATGATGTATTGTACAAGTAGGTGTGTGTGTGCACACTGGGTGATGGGTCCTGGTTTCTCTAATCCTGCGTGCTCATTGTAGGGCTGGAGGAAGTTGCAGCAAGTGGTGTTGAGGATAATCCTTGTGGGACCCGATGTAAACATGTGGGGGGCAGGAAGAGAAACCAGTGTAGGAGACTCTCTAGCTACAACTATTGAGGAGATTAAGAATGGAATTGGGAGAGGGCAGTCTCCTGGATAAGATGAGCTCTGAGCTTAAATTGGTGGGGAAGGATGTGGCATAGACAGCTGAGCAGATGTGTCTCATTGGGGTGGTGGGGGCAGGGTAAGAGCAGAATGGAGGGTTTATGGAGGTGGTTGGTAGTGGCACATGAGGGCTACATTTGCATTCCAAGTTTGGAGGAGTCTGATCTGATCTTGCTTGATGTGGTCTAGCCATATCTGGCAATGGATGGCTAAACTAGTTGTGCTCCATTTACATTCAAATCTGCACCCCTTTATCTTGTGGGGGTGAGGGCTGTTCCCAGGGGAACAAACCATATGGGAGAGTAAGGGTTTATTGGGGACAAGGGCATTAAAAGACACAGCTGAGGGTGTGTTGAACCAAACTGAGGTCTAAAGGAGTTTGACTTTTTTCAGGAGTGAATGCAGAAGGAAGTGGGTTTGGGAAAGGGGTGAGTGGAGAAATACAAGGAAATAAACTGAGATTGAGATGCTGGGAATAGAAGCCACGAGATGGTGAGATCTAGGGGGTTGGGGTGGTGGCTTTGAATTTGGAGGGCAGTGAACTCTAGGGAGGACAAGGAGTGAGGTTGAAATCATAAGTTTCTATGTTGAGGAAAGGAATGAGGATCTCTGAGAACTTGGAGTAGGGTTTGGGTGGCCAGTAGAGAATGAAGATTTTAAAGTAGGCAAGAAATGGAATAAGGTGAAGTTCTCAGTGCCGTGGGGGTGGGCACACTGAGATTTGTTGATGGCTGTTTTGCCACTGCAGCAGTTTGGGCAGGACAGGTGGTGAGTATAGCCAGGCAGGGAAGCTTCCATAAGGGACAAGATGTTATCAGAGCCAAGTTTCCATTAAGGCCATGAGATTGATGCAAATATCCACAATAGGGTCATGGATGGCAAGGGCCTTGTTCACAAGTGGGTGGATATTTGAGGGGTGGTGTTTTGCTGCCAGGGTCCATTGTCAGCAACGAGGAGGTTGATAAGATTAGTGCCCAGGAATGTACTGTGCAGCAAGGGAGGATTGGTCAGCTGGAGTTGCTGCTCGTAAGATGGTGTGCCTTGATTGGCCCTTGGAAAATGCCAATTTGAGGCACAAAGAAGCTGAGCTTATCAGAGCCCAGGTCAGTAGTGAGTAGGAAGGTGGGAGGAATAATGGATTTTTGGGGTGGGCAAAGTACCAGAGGAGAGATAGCAGGAGGCATGACTAATGGGAGAGAAGGGCTGAGGGGGGCTGAAGTAATGGGCTCTGGTCTAGAGTGGTAGCCAAAATGTGCATGTGAATGAGCAAATTCATGTTGCGTAGGCGAGGCAAAAGTTAGGACAAGTATGTCCTGGTTGTGAACAGAATACAGATGAGGTTAAGGTCCAGAGTCCCATGTTGGGATGAAGTTGACTTGTTGCTCCACAAAGTTTCCAGATTTGTGGAGACTAGTGCCTAGGAAAGCTTTTTTTAAAACTGAAGTTTCCTAGTTATAGGCCTGTGAATCTGGAGAGTTTATGTATTTGGTGTCGCTGTCAGCATGCAGAAAACAAGCGCAGGCAGCGGAAGGAGCATGTGGCAAACCAGACTCCCACCCTTCATAGGCAGTCCCTTGGAATCGAGGAAGACTTACTTCCACTCTTAACTGGAGTTCTTGGGTGGCTGAACAGTCCAATTAGTGAACCACCATCTGTCACGGGTGGGACAGATACTCCATTGAAGGAAGGGGTAGGTGGGACTAGTTTGTCATACACTCTTTCCACAGCGTGTGCTTGATTTCTGCATGCTCTCTATCAAGACTCTGCTCAGTGCCCTCCCGGATGAACTTCCTCCACTAGGGGTGGTCTTTGGCCAGGGTCTCCCAGGTGTCAGTGAGGATGTTGCACTTTATCAGGGAGGCTTTGAGGGTGTCTTTGTTACATTTTCCTCTGCCCACCTTTGGCTTATTTGTGTGAAGGAGATCTGAGTAGAGCCCTTACTTTGGGTGTCTCATTTCTGGCATGCAAACTGTGGCCTGCCCAGCAGAGCTGATCAAGTGTGGTCAGTGCTTCAATGCTGGTGCGTCTGTCCTCCCAAGGATTTGCAGGATCTTGCGGAGACATCGTTGGTATTTCTCCAGTGACTTGAGGTGTTTACTGTATATGGTCCATGTTTCTGAGCCATATAGGAGGGCGGGTATTACTACAGCTCTGTAGAGCATGAGCTTGGTGACAGTTTTGAGGCCTGGTCTTCAAACACTCTCTCTCCCTCAGGTGGCCGAAGGCTGCACTGGAGGCGGTGTTGGATCTCCTTGTCAATGGGAAGCTCCTGAGATAAGGGGAGAGTCGCGTTGTGGATCTTGACTGGGGGCCAGTGCTGTGCAGTGAGGACAGGCTGATGGAGGACCTGTCTTACTGATGTTTAGTGTAAGGCCTATGCTTTTGTACGTCGGCTATGTCCTGAAATTCAGCCTCTGCGCAGACGCAAGCAGCGTCCACTATTGTAGCTCGACGACTGAGGTTGGGGTGGTCTTGGACCTGGCCTGAAGATGAAGATGAAGGTTGAACAGGTTCCCACTGGTTCTGTAGTTTAGTTCCACTCCAGTGGGGAGATTGTTGACTGAGGTGGAGCATGGCAACTCCCCACCAACCCTTTCCTTCAACCACAATCTGCCCTGCCTGTGACACTAATTCTCATTGGACTGTAGTCACCTAAGAACTCATTTTTTGAGGCATTGCTGATGTCTGAGCAAATGCGGAGCTAGCAATATTGGTACAATATAGAAATGGCTCTTGTGATATTTACTGTTTTCTGCTTTCATGAAACATCCTGAGTGTTCAGTTCAAGAAGTGAGTGAATATTTTGAGGTTTTTGGTGTTGTGGAATAGATCCCAATTATACAGTGGGTGCAGATTCCACAGATCACAGGCACCAGTCAAACTATTGTACTTTCGCCAGCTTCTGCATGTTTAAAGGTGGTGATTTCTGGCTTAATTTTCTGAGCCTCCTTTTGATAGCTGAGGAATGGAAATACTCGCCAGCAATTGGGGTGGGAGAAAATCACTTCATTGGCATGTACTTTCATGCTACCACTGATGACAACTTTCAGATTTAAGTGTCATTGGGTTTTGGAGGAAACCAAGTTGTGAGGTAGCTCTGGGCACCTCTGGAAGCAATGGTGTCGCCTGTATTTATAGCGCTGCTGCTGGCTGGGGCTGCAGCTACAAGCAACAGCGCTGTAATGTAAAAGGGGCCATTGGCTGAGAGGCTGATTACTGTGTGCTGATTAAATGGTCTCTACAGACGATTGCGTTTAATGTATCAGAGCGGAGTAAGGAGGAGTGGTTTTACCTTGTTGCCGTCCCCATGGTGAATTGTGACTTATCTTGAGGGAGGGAGTCCAGACGGACAAATCGCTTCTGCGAGAAGTGGATTTGTGCAGAGCGGGGTGGGGCCCACACACTGCTAGCTGGGACTGTTTGTTTAAGAAATTTGCCACTGAATGGATGATTCATGCAGGGGTGGGGCCTTGGCACTGAGCTGTACCAGGCTCTCTCATATCTCCCTTTTTCTTTTTTTTTTCCCCTCCCCCTCTCCCCCACTTGCAGTCTCTGGCAGGTGGTACGGGGACACGGGGGTTAGTTACTTCAAGGCACACCAGAGGACTTCTGAAATCAGGTGAGCACACTCTTCCCTCTGACTTTCAGGAACTACTTGGCTGTAAAGCTGCAGGGAGGGGAATAAAAAAAAAGGCTCAACCGGGAGCTGCTGTGTGCGGGCAAGGAAGTCTGCTGCTTAAAAACAGGAACTGACTGCAATGGAGCAGCCTCGCAGTGGAGGGAGCAGTTTAAGTTTCTCCAAATGGGTGACTACAGCTGTACTAGTCCCGGGCATTAATCGTCTGTGGCCCGGCTGCTTGTTTCATGACTTGTATTTATAGTTGGCATCTCCTCCAGATACTTTTTCTACAAATATTTATCTGTTGGTTGAGATTTAGATTCCCCCCCCCCCCCCCCCCCCGCCCAAGTTACTTTTAAATGAAACACAGCTAAACGTGAGGTTTCTGAACAGAACATAGTGAATGTAGTTCGTTTTTTTTATCTATTTGGTGGGCAGATATCCAACCCATATTTGTTCCCTTGCTGCAGAAGCGATTGTCTGTATGGATGTTCTAGCAAAAGAACTTTGCTTTTCATATTTATTGTGTTCAGTTTTGGTCTCCTAGTCTGAGGAAGGACGTTCTTGCTATTGAGGGAGTGCAGCAAAGGTTCACCAGACTAATTCCAGAGATGGCTGGGCTGTCTTATGAGGAGACACTGGATCAACTGGGCCTTTTCACTGGAGTTTAGAAGGATGAGAGGGGATCTCATAGAAACATAAGATTCTGATGGGACTGGACAAGTTGGATGCGGGAAGAATGTTCCCGATGTTTGGGAAGTCCAGAACCAGGGGACACCGTCTTAGGATAAGGGGTAGGCCATTTAGGACTGATAAACTTCTTCACTCCGTTGTTAACCTGTGGAATTCCCTGCCACAGAGTTGTTGATGCCAGTTCACTGGATATGTTCAAGAGGGAGTTAGATATGGCTTACGGTTAAGGGGATCAAGAGGTATGGGAGAAAGCAGGAAAGGGACACTGAAGGAATGATCAGCCATGATATTGAATGGCGGTGCAGGCTCGAAGGGCCTATTCCTGCACCTATTTTTCTATGTTCCAAAGCACTTTACAGCCAATTAAGTGTTTTTTTTGAAGTCGTCACGATTGTAATGTGACTATTGCTACTAACTTGTGCACAGCAAGTTCCCAGTGTGATAATGACCAGATAATCTGTTTTTAATCATCATCATAGGCGGTCCCTCGAACGAGGATGACTTGCTTCCACATGAGTTCAGATGTTTCAATGAAGGACCTGATTTCCGTCCTGAACGGCAATCGAAGGGGTGGAAGATGCCTGCGTGGATTTTTTAAACATGGTGACCGTTGTACATCAGCTACCACACTGGCTTGACTGAGCTAGGCTCGAAGGGCCTACTCCTGCACCTATTTTCTATGTTTATCCATTGGCAAGGGTTAACCAGGACAACTGGAGACCTGCTTTGCTGTAAGAACCTAGTGCGCGCACATCACAGTGTGGGCTGCTCCGAACCCTCATTTCGCTGCTCCTCTGCTGTACTTGGGAGCCCCACCGATATTCTTGCCCATGCTCCAAACAACCATTGAGGGATGAATATTGGCCAGGAAATCAGGTGAAACCCCTGCTCTTCAAAATAGTGCCATGGCATCTTTTACATCCACCTGAGCAGACAGGGCCTGGCTTTAATGTGTCCTCTGAAAGACACCACCACCAATTGTGCAGCACTCTCTCTTCTGCACTGAAGTGTCCACCTAGATGGAATGGGGCTTGAACCAACTTTTTGACTCGGTTGAGTGTGCCACAACTGATCCACATAGTATGTCCAGTGATGGTTCATGTGGACTGTGTTCCACGTAACTGTTATGCTGACTTAAAATAACTTCACCCAGCAATTGCCTTCCCTCAAAGGCATTGACTCATTTCTGGGGTTCACTTCCACCAATGCTGTCATTGGTACATTGACAAATGGGTACCTGGACAAAGTATCGGTAGCCTATTTGACATGGGGTGACACTGCAACCAAGCCCACTTCTGTCATTTCTTGAACTTTGTGTGTATACACACCAAGTAACAATTGTTCAGGATTGCAAATGATGGCTAATTCTACCTCCCTAAACTGGTCGTCTACCACTGTCCCAGCTGGATTCTAACTTTCACTCCAACTGTTGGTTTAAACTAGTTATTGAAATTCATCATAGCCAGTCCCTTGGAATTGAGGAAGACTTGCTTCCACTCTTAAAATGAGTCCTTAGAGCATAACATAAATAGGAGCAGGAGTAGGCCATACAGCCCATCTAGCTTGCTCTGCCATTTTATACATATTGTGGCTGAACAGTCCAATGAGAGCCACAGTCCCTATCACAAGTGGGACAGTAATCATTGAGGGTAAGGGAGGGTGGGACCGGTTTGCCGCATGCTCTCTCCGCTGTCTGCACTTGATTTCTGCATGCTCTTGGCGATGTGACTCGAGGTGCACTTCCTCCACTTAGGGTGGTCTTTGACCAGGGTCTCCCAGGTGTCTCTGGGAATGTTGCACTTTCAGGGAGGCTTTGAGGGTGTCCTTGTAATGTTTCCTCTGCCCACCTTTGGCTCATTTGCTGTGAAGGAGTTCCAAGTAGAACGCTTGCTTTGGAAGCCTGGCATGTGGCCTGCCCAGTGGAGCTGACCAAGTGTTGTCAGTGCTTCAATGCTGAGGCTGTTGGCCTGGTTGAGGACACTAACTGAGGTTCAATAGGTTAATGCCTGGTGGAGGGAGGGGGTGATCAGAGACTTGAGTAATGCTCTAGGAACAGTGAACTTCTCGTAGGTACTTTTCTGTGGGGAGAGAGCAAGTTCAGTGAAGAACCACCTATATTAATTGTGGGGGAATAGTTAAGTGAGGAACAGCATGTGCTGGGGTTTCCAGCAATGCCTGTTTACCCTGTTGTAGGTTACAAGGAGGTGGGGTATACAGTAGGTGGAAGTTGCTAATCAGCCTAAACCAGTTTTTCCACATTGGACATTCCTCACACTTCGAGGTGTGAGGCTGGCCCCTAGTGACAAACTGAGATGGATAGTCTGTCTGCACCTGGGCCCAAGTTACTGGATGATGCTGGCTAGGTTTGTTCGTCTTGTATATTTGTGTTTAGTGATCACTATATCCATCACTGCCGTGAATAAGCTTTTGGTTGCGTGTCTCTCGTACTGTTCCGTAACGAGCAGGTGTATGTCAATACACCTCTGCCAGATGTGGTCGTGGTGATCGTGCAGGCTGGCCTGTAATTCTATCCGCACGACCCACTTTAAATCATTGTTTGGCTGCTTATTGACTTAAAGTAGGTATACATAGCTTTGAAACTGTGCAATTTGACTCTTCAGGCTGTATCCAACTGGGATACGGTTTAAAGAGGGCCTCTCGGCAAAATATCTAGTTGTAAATGATCACGTGAGACCTTTTGGCATTCAGGATCTGCAGAAAGGGTTTGTGTTTTCCATTCTGTTGTGAACCCAGTACTGGGGCAGTGGTTTCTTCATAATCAGACTGCGTGTAGTGAATTTGCTACAGTTGCCACTGGATGAAGTCTCTCTCTCTCTCTCTCTCTCTCTCTCTCTGTAATTGACTGCTTCTTAACAAATGCATGGTACTTCTGTGAAGCTATAGCCCCCTCCCCTAGGCAGGACTGCTGTTAATTGGCAATGTGTGTGCAATTTGCTTTGATCTCGCCACCCTTTTTTTGGCAATTGCTTTTCAATTTTGTGGCTCTCTATTCTGGGAATTGCCATAGTGCAATTTATTATAAGATAAATCTCGAACATTGGTGGTAGCACCCCTAGTGCTCAAGGAACAGCTGCATGGAGCAACTATTGTTCTCTGTTGTCCAAGGGTTTATTCCTGTGCATTAAGTCCCACTTGATCGCTGCCCAACCTAATGTTGGGTTGGTTACACTGGGATAGAGCGAGCACTGTAGGATCTGATCCCACATTTGGAAACATGGAAAAAATCTAATCCTACGTTGGTTTAGAAAGGATCTAATTCTCAATTTGTTGCTCCAGGACAGTGGAAATGTGTGAAAATGGTTGGGAGGGTGGCAGAATCCCAGGGATATAATGAAAGCAGTGACTGCCTCTGGATTCAGTTTTTTAAACAACATATTTATATAGCGCCTTTTAACATAGTTAAATGTACCAAGCTGCTTCACAGGAGCATTATAAAACAATTGGTGCGAGTTAGGACATGGGCAGCAGAGTTTTGGATGAGCTCAAGTTTAGAAGGTAGAACATAGGAAGCTGGCCAGGATTACATTGTTCCCTCTAGATCTGACTATTCCAAAGGCATAGCTGAGGGAGGGGTGGAGTCAGGTGATCTGGAGATGGGAATAGGCTGTCTGATGGCATGCATGTGGTCGGCAGCTCATCTGTGGGTCAAATGACACCAAGTTTGAGTGGTTTGGTTCAGCCTTGAATGGAATGGATGAGTTTGTGGGACTTGCATCAAAGGCCAAAAGTGCCTGCCTTGCGTCCTGCTTCCAAAGGCAGATCTGTGTAGAGCCATGGATGTCTGAACTGCCTGTGGCTGAGGCACTTGTAATACAGGAAAAAAAATCAGAGCGTTATCTTAAATGGAGAAAGATTGCAAAGTGCTGGAGTACAGTGGGACCTGGGGGTATTCGTGCATGAAACACAAGGATAGTATGTAGGTACAGAAAGTGATCAGGAAGGCCAATGGAATCTTCCCCTTTATTGCAAAGGGGATGGAGTATAAAAGCAGGGAAGTCTTGCTACAGCTATACAGGGAATTGGTGAGGCCACACCTGGAATTCTGCGTGCAGTTTTCCTTTTCCATATTTACGAAAGGATATACATACTCTTGGAGGCAGTTCAGAGAAGGTTCACTCGGTTGATTCTGGTGAAGGGGTTGACTTGAGGGTAGGTTGGGCCTCTACTCATTGGAATTCAGGAGAATGAGAGGTGATCTTATTGAAACATGATTGAGGGGGCTTGACAAGGTGGATGCAGAGAGGATATTTCCATTGATGGAGACTAGAACTAGCAGGCATGATCTTGGAGTAAGGGGCTGCCCATTTAAAACAGATGGGATTTCTTCTGAGGGTTGTAAATCTGTGGAATTTGCTGCCTCAAAGGTGGAAGCTGGGACATTGTCTATTTCGGTCTTAAATTTATTCCGTTTGTTAAACGCTAAGGGGTTATGGCGAGCAGGCAGGGAAGTGAAGCGGAGTCCATAATCAGATCAGCCATGATCTTGAATGGCGGAGCAGGCTTGAAGGGCCGTATGGCCTGCTGTTCCTAGTTGTGTACACGAGGAAAAGGAAACCCAAGGTGATCTCTGGTCTAATGAAAAACCATACTCTGAAAATGTGACATTTTTCTCGCGCACAGTACTTCCTGGTTATGATTTACATACTAATCCTCGGAAAATTATCTCCATTAATAAGCAGAAAATACTAACTTGCAGCATCTGTGGAGAAATGTTTTTGGTCAGTAGCCTTTCGTCGAGTAGAAAAATATTACAATTGTTGTGGGTTTTAAGCAAGTAGAGGCTGGGGAAGGGAGGAATGAGGGGAAATCTGTGATTGGAATGCATAAGGGGGTGGTGGTACAAGTAGAGAAAAATGTTTGGTTTAGAGGAGCTGTAAATGGCGGCAGCAGAATTATTAGCGCCTGCTATCCAATAAAATGGGAGCAGTGATTATGTTCTAGAAACATAGAAAATAGGTGCAGGAGTAGACCATTCGGCCCTTCGAGCCTGCACCGCCATTCAATGAGTTCATGGCTGAACATGCAACTTCAGTACCCCCTTCCTGCTTTCTCGCCATACCCCTTGATCCTGCCTAGTAGTAAAGACTACATCTAACTCCTTTTTGAATATATTTAGTGAATTGGCCTCAACAACTTTCTGTGGTACAGAATTCCACAGGTTCACCACTCTCTGGGTGAAGAAGTTTCTCCTCGTCTCAGTCCTAAATGGCTTACCCCTTATCCTTAGACTGTGACCCCTGGTTCTGGACTTCCAACATTGGGAACATTCTTCCTGCATCTAACCTGTCTAAACCTGTCAGAATTTTAAATGTTTGTGAGATCACCTCATTCTTCTGAACTCCAGTGAATACAAGCTCAGTTGATCCAGTCTTTCTTGATAGGTCAGTCCCGCCATTCCGGGAATCAGTCTGGTGAACCTTCGCTGCACTCCCTCAATAGCAAGAATGTCCTTCCTCAAGTTAGGAGACCAAAACTGTACACAATACTCCAGGTGTGGTCTCACCAAGGCCCTGTACAACTATAGTAACACCTCCCTGCCCCTGTACTCAAATCCCCCTCGCTATGAAGGCCAACATGCCATTTGCTTTCTTAACCGCCTGCTGTACCTGCATGCCAACCTTCAATGACTGATTTACCATGACACCCAAGTATCTGAAATTGTTGACTGGAGTCTGGAAGTGCCTTACCAAAAGATGAGGTGCTGTTCCTCCAGCGTCATTGCAACAGTGATGCTATGGTTAGAATTAAAATGTCGGTCACGCTTGTGGACTGAATTGAGATATATTCTAAAGCTAATGGTTGTGTCCAGCCATCAAGTGTTCCTCGTTGTCCATGTTTGAAGGGGCTGTGAAAGAGCCATACTCCAGACCATTCAACCCATCTCTGCAGTTGTGGTTTGACCTCTGCTCCATTTTGGGGTTGCATTGTCTGGGTGATGGGCTCCTTCCAACTTCCTCTGGTGCAGCCAGTCATTGCTGGGTTGGTTACACTGGGATAGAACAAGCACTGTAGGATCTGTTCCCACATTAGATACATGGAAAAAAAATCTCATCCTACGTTAGTTAGAAGGGATCTAATTCGGTTTGTTGCCCCAGGATAGTGGGTGCAATCTACATGGTTATGTTACACTAGTTTTTTTAGGATGAAAATGTGTAAAACTGGACAGAGTAGGATGCAAGTCCCACAAACTCATCTATTCTATTTGAGGCTGAACCAGACCCCACAAACTTGGGAAGGTCATCAAATGACACCAAGTGTGAAGTCAAGCTCCATCACATCAGGCTTGTGGTAGTCATTTTGTGATGGTCAGTATTTGACCATAGAATGGCCTTCTGTGCTGACTCTCAGCTAGTCCCACTCCCTACCCTTTCCCTGTAGCCCTGCAATTTTTTTTCCTTCAGATACTTATCCAACTTTTTTTTTTTGAAAGATGAAATTGAGTATGCCTCCACCATCCTTTCAGGCAGTGCATTCCAGATCGTAACCACTTGCTTTGAAGTTTTTTTTTCTTGCATCATCTTTGAAGGCGATTGGCAAAAGAACCAATCTGTCCTCTGGTTCTTGACCTTTCGCCCATGGGAACAGTTTCTTTGTCCAGATCCCTCATAATTTTGGCCTTTCTCCCACATTTCCTTCCCTCCTAATACACACTGCAAATAGTGAGCTAGTATTAATTTTATGGCTGAGTTTCTGCTTTGGGCCTGATTGGGTGCAAATAACACTAGTTTTGCCAAGTGTTTTTGCTCAAATTTCTGCTTGCACTCATTTGCATATCAAATTTAATGATCCATGAAGTAGATTGGGTAGCATTTCAGAACATTTTTACATTTTAAAAAAAAAGTGGTAACCTGGTGCATTTTTATTTAATGTAGCTAAAATGTGTTCATAAAAGTAAGCCGCCTTAATCAGTGTCTACTCAACCACGGACGGGCTACTCCGTGGTTGAGTAGACACTGATTAAGGCGGCTTACTTTTATGAACACATTTTAGCTACATTAAATAAAAATGCACCAGGTTACCACTTTTTAAAAAAAAATGTAAAAATGTTCTAAAATGCTACCCAATCTACTTCATGGATCATTAAGTTTGATATGCAAATGAGTGCAAGCAGAAATTTGAGCAAAAACACTTGGCAAAACTAGTGTTATTTGCACCCAATCAGGCCCAAAGCAGAAACTCAGCCATATTCCTGGAGATTTGATCACATGGCATTTGGCCACAATAGATCTAAATAATAAAACTAAACCAAATGCAATTTACTTAGTCCCATATCTCATTCCTGGAAGCCCAACTTCAGTGAGATGAGTCTGCCTCCAAGCAGCTCGTGCTCTCGTCTTTAGTTGCAAGCCAGGGTGCTGTACATGTGTAAACTGCACACACGGGACCATTTCACCAGCAGTAGTGCTCTGGTAAACTCCTGCCCAAAGCAGGAGGGTTGGGAAGTGTTTTAAAACGTGACTTTTAACAAGCCATAGAGAACTATTTACTAGTTGCATCGGTATACAGTAGTCAGTTTCTTTAGTAAAATTAAAGAACTCTATGTGCCCCAAAAAAGCTGAATCTCCAAGAAGGTGCAGTTAGTGGAAACTTGCCATGGTGATTAAATCAATCTGTGGGCGGGGCCAGCTTCCAGAACTTAAAAAAAACTAGTGCAAAAGATTGCAGAATCTTGCTTTGCACTGGATGTAATTTGTTTGTAATTCCTTGTTTTTGCACTGGAGATGCCAGCATGCAACCTAGTGGATACTATGTGCATAAAAGCTGTGATGTTTCCCTCCCTCCATTCTGCACCATTGTAAAAACGATTGTAACATTGGTAAGTAAGTAGCATTCGAGTGAACTGATGGTTCTTTATATGCAATGGAGTGAGAATAAAATTGTCCCGTCTCTTTTTCTCTCTTTCTCCTCTTTCTCCCCCCCCCCCCCCCCCCCCCCCCCAGATTAGTAACTTCCTTGCTCGATAAGTGGTTTGTAACCTGTTTCATCCACTTGCTTGATCTTTTTGGAAATTCTCATTTACCCTTAAAATAAATCCCACCATCGAATAGCTGACCTTTTTTAATTAAACATCCCTTCTTTTGATTTTTGTTTTTAGTTTCATTTCCCAGGGGCATGTAAATTACAAGTTGACTGGTGCATTAAGATGTATTGAAAATCACCTTGCCCTCTGGCTTGATTCTAGTCTGTTTCCTAGTTGGAGACTCAAGGTCTGTTAAATTCTGGCTTTGGTCTATTTCCCAGTGTTTGTCAAACGAGAGTTGTCAACTGTAGTGTTTGAGGGTGACTAGCTATCTGTTAAATAATCTCTAGATTGTAAGCTGGTACTTGTCTGTTCCATGTACAACTTTTTGACAGGAATTTATTGCAGTGTGAGGGACCATAGATTGCATAAACTAAACCCTCTTGTCTTTTCCATTGGTATTCATACCTTTCTGCTTCCAATTTAAATGAAATGCTATTAAAATGAGCCCATCCCCATACCTCGGATTTCTAATTTTTTTTGTTTGACCACTGGTCTAGGGTTAGTTTTTAAACGACCATTTTGTGCTAGGTGCTGTCTGAGAAGGGAGGGCAGTCTAAGGGGCTGTTTCCTGGCTACTGTATCATGGGTAGTCCCTCAGAATCAAGGAAGATTTGCTTCCACTCTTAGAATGAGTCCTTAGCTGGCTGAACAGTCCAATACGAGAGCCACAGGTGGTGAGGCAGTCATTGAGGGTAAGGCAGTGTTCCTGCTGCTGCCTGCACTTGTGTTCTGCATGCATTCAGTGATGAGACTCGACACCAGTGCCCTCCCGGATGCACTTCCTCCACTCGGGGCAGTCTTTGGCCATGGACTCCCAGGTGTCAGTTGGGATGCTGCACTTTATCTGGGTGGCTTTGACTATGTCCTTGTAACATTTCCTCTGTCCATCCTTGGTTTGTTTGCCATGAAGGAGTTCTGCATAGAGCACTTGCTTAGGGAGTCTCGTGTCTGGCATGCGGACAATGTGGCCTGCCCAGCAGAGCTGAAGAAGTGTGGTCAGTGCTTCAATACTGGGAATGTTGGCCTGGTCGGACGCTAACGTTGGTGCGTCTGTCCTCCCAGGGGATTTGTAGGATCTTGCAGAGGCATCGTTGGTATTTCTCCAGTGACTTGAGGTGTCTTCTGTACATCGTCCATGCCTCTGAACCATACAAGAGGGCAGGTATTACTGCAGCCCTGTAGACCATGAGCTTGGTGGCAGATTTGAGGACCTGGGCTTCGAACATTTTCCTCAGGTGGCCAAAGGCTACAATGGAGGTGGTGGTGAATCTCCATCAATGTCTGCTTTTGTTGATGCTCCTGAGGTATGGGAAATGATCCACGTTGTCCAGGGCCGTGCTGTGGATCTTTGATTGGGGTGCTGTGCAGCAAGGACAGGCTGGTGACGGACCTTTGTCTTACAGATGTTTAGCGTAAGGCCCTACTGTAATGCCTCTGGTGACTGGCCAGAGTAGTATTAGCGTATTGAGTGGGTCGTCCACCTATTCTGGTTTGGAAATGTTGATATGGGGAAGAGCGAGCGAAAACATTAATTGCAAATAGCACTTTTCCCCCAGCCACCACACTCTGGGCTCTGAAGGAGTAATGAATACATTGAGCGGGTAAGAGTTTGAAATCTGTCCTTGAGCGAAATGAAGTGCTTAAGGTGAAGAAACAAAGTTGCACAAACTGAGCACTGCATGAGAGATTTTAAAACCAGATGTTGCTGTCAGTTAATGCATTAAGTAACAGACTTGCCTCTTTGGACAAACAGGACTTGGGTCATTTGTGTTTGTAATCGGTTTGTTACTAGGGTTTCTGCTCCGTATCCTAGCAATGGTTTATTGTGCCATTTCCTTCTGGAAAGGTAAACTCTGTTTAGCCTTCATTCCCAGACACAGCTTTTTTTTTTAAACTGAGCTCCAGTCCTTGGTGTTCACATTTCCAGAGCTCTGCTGATTTGGTTAAATGCTGTAATGAGCAGGAATGTTCATGTTGCTGTTCAGTAACCTGCAGAGTTGAATCTGGATTGATGGAAGTCACCTGTGGTTTGATCACACACTTAGATTTACAAGAAGACTGAAGCAAAGCCAGTCCTAGTTTGACCTTTAGCCACCAGCTCGTATGGAACTTGGTCCTACATCCCACACCCATAGGACATGTAAATCTGAAGACTTGCTGATTTACAGACGATGTTAATTTTCCAAGAGCTACTTTTTCCTCCTTGACTCAATTCTCCATTTCTCCCACTAACGTCCTGGAGAATAGTTTTCTGGAACTGGTGGTCCTGCAGTGTTTACCTTGAGAAGCAATCTATCGCTCTGCTATCCTGACAAAAGTGACAGCAGCTGTTTGATTCCCTGTTTTTAAACTGGATATTGTGGAGACTCCCAAACATTTGATGCACACTGGAATGATAAAAGCTTCAAGCTGCAAATATAAAAGTTGTGGTTTTGCTTCCCCCACCTACTTTCACTTTCTCCCTGCACACACCTTTGACAATTCTGGAGTCCACAGGATATTGGTAAGCTATCCAACTATGGAGGGCACTGTGTTGGTCTGCAGGATATTAGCAAGCTATCTCTCTACCAAATCCAACTCTGCCTTTGTATGCTTTCTAGCATGCCTCACTCAGTCAGCAGGCCCAAAACTGATTTCTCCCCAGCAGAGCTGCATTGTGGTAAATTAAGGCTCAACAGTGCTCTGATCACTAATCTGGTAAGTGCCAAAGTTTGGACTTGGGCTTTAAAAAAAAAAAAATCTTTATGGCTCTACCTTCCCAGTAACTCTTGGCATCAGGGGTTTTCTTCAATGATGTCAACTTCCTGGTTTGTAGGAAATGTAAGGCATGACACATGAATCCCCATTACTTAACTTGTGTCAATGTTAATTTTTTTGTATTAATTTGTGATTTTCCCTCTACAGAATGCTGCTTTACATTGACTGGAGTTTAGATCTCCAGATTATAATTTATTGGTCTCCTTGCTGGAATGGACAGTAAAGTGTTGGCGAGTTTCCAAACTCTCACCCAGTTGGCAGTTAAAGATATAATTCAATATTGGCAGTAATTTAAAAAAAGTCAGTGCTGGTTTAAATTGCCCACTTGTGCACCATCTCATATCTTGTATGATTTTGATGGCTCTTAAGCTATTGTAGATTCCTCAGATTGTGATGCTGCAATGAGTAACTCCTGTAGTTGCAGCTTGCATGTGAAACTGACCACCAGATACTCACAGCCCATCTTAATTCATCCATCCACAACAATGCATGTTCTCCTTTCTTTCTCCAACCCTGCCCCCACACTCCTGGCCAAATGTACCCGTCAATTTTTCTGGACTGCATGGCCCATTCAAAAATCCCTGCATGTTGTTTTTGCATTTTAAGTTAGTTAGCTAGCTGTGGGGAGCTGTAGAAAACTGTGCAGCTTAAAGGAACATTGTCCCCTCCCCATTTCCATTACTGCATCCAGGGTTTCCACCTTTGCTCTCCCTGGGAGTTTATTCCAAGTGTTAATTTGCTGTGAAGCACTCCTGCTATCTGTCCTAAAGTTACTGTTTTAGTAGTTGAAATCTGTGTCCCTTCCCCCCCTTGTCTTACTCCCACTGATATTCCCAATTGACCTTTTCCATGCCCCTTGCTAATTTTACTTTTTTAAGCTCCTCCTTTCCAAACTGAAAAGCCCAAGTCTTTCCTTGTAACCGTGACACTGGGGATCAGCCTGGTGTTTAATAGCAGCTCTGCTTATTTAATATCCACGTGGCTGAGATGGGCTGGTTCAGGAGGTGGTAAGATCTGAATGTGCTCAGTGCCACTTCCAGTAATCGATGGCTAAATTGTGGAGCAAGCCCGGGAGTTGATTTCTCCAGTCAGTCCTGTATGAGGAAGTACATCCACACCAAGTAATAAACATTCAAAATCAGGGATTGGGTGTGGGTTAAACAGAACCAGAGGCCAAATGGATGGGAATATAATTGTATAAGATCACTTAAGTCTGGTTTTTAATACAGTACAAGTTGAATGTACCTGTGTAATTGGACAATACCACAAATATTCAAAGTACACTTCTCAATTTAAAATATTTATCTTTCAGATTTCTACATAAACCACTACCCTAGTGAGGAGACAGCTGCCGGCCCCTTGAATTGTGCCCCAGCTCAGCTGTTGGTGTTTGAATCTGCGGACACAATCTTGTACCAAGGTCAGAATACTTGTTAATTACAAGTTTGGAATTTCTTCGACTGGTTTACATGGCTCCTTTTTAATTTTGTTGCTTTGGAGCTGATGGGAGAATGATTGTCCATAGCCACTTTAAAATGTTAAATGTATTTTTTTTTAAAAGGGAATCTTTTTGAAGTAGATGTAGGGCAGGGGGATACCTTTTGGATTGTTCTAGCAATAAGTTGACTCCCACAATGGGCTGAATTACAGCACTGGAGGCCACTTTCTCTGGTTCTAATCTTTTCAGTATTAAACTAGAATGTTTTTTTTGCTTAATGAATCTCTGGATATTTTGGGGTGGGAGATCTTTCAAGAGAGAAATCTGTCAACCTGGCTAATTCCTACACCCATGTGGGAATTTGGCTGAGCGATTAAAGTGCGCTCTCTGGCTGTTTTTCACATGCTCAAACAAAATATTAACACCTATCAGGAAATTGTGGCTTATTTTAAATGATAATGGATTTAAAATAAATGGGTTGATGCTGGCATTACAGTAACAATCAAAAAATCTAGTTTTTTGGCAATGTTTCATTTTGTATTTTTACTAGGCTGCAGGGTTGTATTGAGCAAGAAATGCCTAAGTTGTGAATTTGTGTTTTGCAGTAATTATTTTGTCTCCCATTCTGAGGATGTTATCCTATATATCTGTATCTGGCTAGCCTGTTGTAGATACTGTTCTCTCTTCCTGTAGCCACAACTCTCATTGTCTCAATCTGTGTGGTGTTGGGGTCACTTACAATGGCACTTTCAAATTCCCAACTGTCTAGCCTTTGGTCCTCTGAGCAGATCAGTGTGCAATAAACCTGCAGCTAATCACTCCTTTTTTGAGGCCCTTGTGTCCAGTAAAACTCACTACTACCCTGGTCATTCCCCTTGGTACAGCCTTCCTCTTTTTTTTCCTTCTAAGTCCATGTGATGCAGATTTGTACATTGTGCTGCCATTTATCTGGCTGGACCGCAAGCACTGTGTTCTCTCTTCTGCCAAAACTGCTCACTACTCCCAGGATCATCTGAAATGCAATGATGAACCCTGGTTCTAGATTACCACTGTCTGCTGCACATCCACCCTTGCCAACATGTGTGAGGAGCTCATAGAGTGTGACCATCTGTTCAACTGCCACTGCCACATCCCTCCTTTCCCCTAGCTCATAGTCAAGGTTTTCCTGCCCCCCCCCCCCCTGTACTGTTCCTCCCTTTCAAATCTGTTGTCATCTACACACACCCACCTTAAACCTCTCTTTGCAAGCTACTTCCCCCCCCCCCCCCCCGGGTTGTCCTCTCTCATCCATGCCCATCTGTCCCACAACTGTTTAAACCTCCAATCAGGGTTCCATCCTACCACAGCACTGAAGCTGTCCCAATCAAAGACTCATTATATCCAGAGCATGGTGGGCAATTCCTCTAACTGCAACCAACCATTCATCCTATCTTCTAATGTCCCTTCTCCATTGTCCAGATGGGTGAGACTGCCCTTGCCTATCCAGTCATGGCCAGAGAATCTCCTGCAATGGCTTCTCATCCTACCCCCAACACCATTGCCTCAGGTATCAAGAATTTATCCTTGGCCCTGTCCTATTTCTTGTCTACTCATGGCCCCTTGCTGAAGGTCTGGTTTCACGTGATCCCTCCACTGCCTTGGTCGGTCTGCTTGTCTGACATCCAGACCTGTAAGCTACATGGGAAGACTGAAACCACAAACTCTGTTCTCGAGCAATCTTTTTTCCCCCTCCAGGCTACTTTCCTGAGGCTGAACCAGACTATTCGCAACCTTGGTGTCTTTAACCCTGAGCTGAGCTTCCCACCCCATATCTTCTTCACCACTTCCACCTCTGCAATATTGCCTATCTCTGCTCTGCCTCACCTCAGTCCATCCACTGCTGAAACCCTCATCCATGCTTTTTTGTTAACTCCTGTCTGCCCTGCCACCTTCCACCCTCCATAAACTTGAGTTCATCCCAATATCTTCCCCATGGCCGCACTCACACCACATCCTGTTCACCATCGTATGCAGTCCCTTGAAATCGAGGGGACTTGCTTCCACTCGGTATTCTCTGGTGACTGAACAGTCCAATATGGGAATTCGTCTGTCGCAGGTGAGTATTTGAAGGACCATGGGTGAGGAGCCTGGCTTGCCGCACGCTCCTTCCACTGCCTGCGTTTAGTTGCTGCATGCTCTTGGCGACAAGACTCTAGGTGCTCGGCGCCCTCCTGGAAGCTCTTCCTCCACTTAGGGCGGTCTTTGACCAGGGACACTCGGGTGTCAGTGGGGATTGTAGCATTTTATCAAGGAGGCTTTGAGGGTGTCCTTGAAGTTTCCATGGCCTAATGCACCACATCCCATGCTCACTGACCTACACTGGCTCCCATTTATATTTAATTGAAAAAAAAAATTATTTCCTAGCATTCAAATATCTCATGGTCTTGCACCTCACCACCTCTAACTTCCTCCAACCTGCTGTGAGTTCTGTTCCTCCAACTCAACCAGTGACCATCTCTCTTTGCCTTCACCCACCATTGGCAGCTGTGCATTCAGTTGTCCAGGCATTAAGTTCTGAAATTCCTTCCCTGAACCCCCACCCCATAAAACTATCCCTTCAAGCTTTTGGTCACCAATATTTCCTTTTAATATTTTTGAGGGGCGGTGGCCCCTTTTTCCCATTTAAGAGCTGGTGAGCCAGCTGCACAGGAGCTCCTGTGCATTGTGCAGCTCAAGACATTGCCTGTCACCTGTCTTAATGTCTCCTTTTATCTTGGTATCAATTTTTATCTGATTACATGTCATTTTAAATGCACTAAGAATGCAAGCTTAATACCTTTTTGTTCCTTAGGTTTTGGAAGTGCCACTTCTTGGAAACGTGACCATGTTGGCAGAGGTGGGGGCACGAGTTGCCCAAATATATGAGGGCCTCCTGAAAGGAGGTGAGTCATTTGGGCTTTTCAACCAATAATCTTTGACGTTCCTCCAAGGATCTAGTCAAGTTGGACTTTGTTTTTTAAGTTTCAGTAACTGTTTGAGATTAATTTTGTTTAGCAGTATTGATGATCTTGGATCTTTTGAAGAGAATTCTTGCCGAGTTGTGCCTGATCGGACTCTAGGCAGATTTCTCAATCCATTAGTGATTTGACGTGCCAGCCACTTGATATGAAGGGTTGACTGCTGTGAAGTCAGCAGTTGGAATAGTGAGGACCAACTCTGTCCCATGAACTTTTTAAATAAGTAGAAAACTATTTTGGGAAGCTCCCCTCTGCCTTGGTGGCTAAATGCACCAAAGTAGGGTACAGCTTTCAACCCTGACCTGTGCTGAGTTGGCTGATCTCCAGTCGAGGCATCACTGAGTCCTATATCTTTGGACAAAGTATTCCTGATGTGTGGGAGGGGAGAGACAGATATTTCTAACACCAGGGCAGGTACATAGAAACATAGAAAATAGATGCAGGAGTAGACCATTCGGCCCTTTGAGCGTGCAGCACCATTCAATGAGTTCATGGCGGAACATGCAACTTCAGTACCCCATTCCTGCTTTCTCACCATACCCCTTGATCCCCCTAGTAGTAGTAACTCCTTTGAATATATTTAGTGAATTGGCCTCAACAACTTTGTGGTAGAGAATTCCACAGGCTCACCACTCTCTGGGTGAAGTTTCTCATCAGTCCTAAATGGCTTACCCCTTATCCTTGGACTGTGATCCCTGGTTCTGGACTTCCCCAATATTGGGAACATTCTTCCTGCATCTAACCTGTCAATGTTAAACATTTGAGATCCCCTCATTCATCTGAACTCGTGAATATAAGCCCAGTCAATCCAGTCTTAATATGTCAGTCCTGCCATCCCAGGAATCAGTCTGGTGAACCTCTGCTGCACTCTCTCAATAGCAAGAATGTCCTTCCTCAAGTTAGGAGACCAAAACTACACAATACTCCAGGTGTGGCCTCACTAAGGCCCTGTACAACTAATAGCACCTTCCTGCCCCTGTACTCGAATCCCCTAGCTATGAAGGCCAACATGCCATTTGCTTAACTGCCTGCTGTACCTGCATGCCAACCTTCAGTGACTGATGTACCATGACACCCAGGTCTATGATTGCCCCTCCCTCCCCAGCCAACAGTTATGACCTCTGTTCACATGACAAATGGCGAACTTAAGCACTGGGGAAGAGGACTGAAGGGGTCCATGCAATAATTCCCTAGTATGATTGCCATCTTCAGAAGGGGAGAAAATTGGCACAAGAGCGAGCCCCAGGACTGCCCATTCTCTTTCCCACATATTTGATTACCAGAATACACTTAATTTTGGTACTGATGGTTAATAGTGGGTTTTAGTGCTTGTAACTGTGTATATTTATCTCTGCAGATCCAAGGCTTGAAGTGTATCCCCTAATGGTATCGCCAGTCCCTATGACTGCTATCCTCTTGTTCTACGTCTACTTTGTACTGTCGCTAGGACCCAGGCTCATGGCTGGCAGGAAGCCCTTCGACCTTAAAAAGATTATGGTTTTCTATAACTTTGCACTGGTGTTTTTCTCGATATTCATAGTGTATGAGGTATGCCTGTTTCTTTGCTTACTTTGGATGGAAGATGTTCTATAGTTTGAATTATTGATATCCTCAATATATTTACAAAAGGGCAGAGTTGGGATGGTATGTACTAGTGGGGCAGGCGCTAGAATATTGGAGTACTTGGCCAAGTGACTATTGGGATATACGGAGGATGAGACAAAATGACTAAACTGATTGTTACATGCAAGTTGTGCAGTTAGTTACAAGTAGATGTAATATTTTAAATGGCACTTAATCTCTCAGGCTGCATAGTACACTATTGCCATGGGAGATGGTTCTCTCCTCTACCCTGAGACCTAGATCATAACTAGGAGCAGGCATAGGCCATTTGGCCCCTTGAGTCTGCTCTGCCATTTCTTCCTGTAATATCATGACCTCAACTCCCCTTCCCTGCCCACTCCCCAATGATTCTGGTTTAAATTCATCAGTCTGTCTGTGGATACCAGCAATTTGAATATTCAAGTATGGTGACCTTTGATATTAAACTATTCTCAAACTCCTTTTTATAACTGGGAAGAAAAGTTGCTTCTGCTCTGGACAACCTAATATTTAGGAATTGGGATGGAACAGTGCAGGTGTGGTATTTTATATTAAAAAAAAATACATCCATGTGGCTGTTTCCATCCAGACTGACTCAGTTATCAACTTGTAAATGTTTGGTTTTTGTCTGGTTGGAATGTTAATCCTGTTTGTTTCATTTCCACAGTTCTTGATGGCTGGCTGGGCTACAGGATATACATTCCAGTGTGATCCAGTGGATTACTCAAATAGCCCCAAAGCTCTTCGGGTAAGTGAACCTTTGCTTTTGTTTGCAGCCATTCTAATATTCAAGTACCTTCATGGTCTCTGTCTCTGATTCAAATAAAATGACTACATTGTTTTTCTCCTGTCAAAGTATAACTCCTGCTGGGGTATGAGAACATTAAAGAAATAAGAGCAGGAGTAGGCCATTCAATAAGATCCTCGCTGATCTTTTACCTTGACTTCACCTTCCTGCCTGATCCCCATATCCCTTGATTCCCTTAGTATACAAAAATCTAGTGATCCATGGATGCTAGTCTCCCTGTTGCATCTCCCAAGATTTAGTTTTATTGGTTCTTGGCAAAGCTGCATATTATACTCTGGGTAATGGGCTCACACCGTAATAGTGATTTTGTCTTTTTGTACAAAAGAGCAAGTCAACCATGTAGTGTGGACTGGAGTCATGTGTAGGGTGTGGGCTGGGTGGAAGGACATTCTGCTCGTTTTTAACTGCATCCACAGCATTCTTAGTGTCCTGGTGGTAACCCACGAATAACCAGTTTTGCCATGATGGGATTTGAACTCCTGACATCTCGGTTGCTCGTTTAGCACCACAACCACTGCACTGCCGTTTCCTCACATGCCCATTATGCATGTGATCCTCGACAGTGAGTGTTGGGTATTCTGTCCTGGAAGGCATTTCTGCCAAGCTCCATTCTGCCCACTTTCCAACATTGGATTGTGATTTAGTAGCTGGAACCCAGAATGATTCCCTCCACCCCTGCCAGCTGAGTGCTGAGACCAATTGTAGCTATCCTATTGCCACCCTGGATGAAATTCACCAACTCAGCAGACACCTGTAACCTTTCAAGTCTGTACGGCCTGACTACATGTTGGTTTTACCTACTGGATCACTGGGAACTCGTGTTTAAAACACCATCTTTGCTCATCAGGACAGTCGTCAGCATTGCAAAATATATATTTACTATGTATAGTACCAGTTAAAAGTATATTAAAAAAATAAATAACATTTTTAATGTGGAGATAAGTCCAAAACTTTAATTGCCACAAGATTCATATTTGAAATCTTGGGATATGACACAAATGAATGTGTGCTCGGATGCTGCATGCACCAAACTGGGGCTGGACACGGTAGAGAAGCCAAAGTTTTAAGATTTGGAATAAATCCTTGGTGTCTGTGCATTTAAATGTCGGAACAATTCATCAAAAATGCTCTGACTTGATCAAATAGATGCTCCTTGTGTCAATAATGTAACCAGTGAATCTGGGGCCACCAGGTAGCTAATTGCTAAACTGTTGTGACACTGGAGACTAACTCTAAGGAATGTTTAACTTAGTACGGGTGACTCATATTCTGTTTCCTGACAGTCCCATGTTGGGATGTCCTGATTAGTAATTAGTAGTATGCTGGCAACAAATGCACATACACAAGGATTGATTCCAAATCTTAACTTCAGTTCCTCTACTGTGTCCAGCCCCTCCATTTGGTGCATGCAGCAACCTCAAGCTTGCTGGTTAAATAACTCTCTGCCTTTGGCATGGGAGGTGCAAGCCAAAGTCAGACTAACTACTTTATGATGCAAGTCCCAACAGCAAGAATGGTGGTACCTTACAATGGGATGGTGATTGGCATGTAAAATAAACCGCATTTTCTAGTTTTAAAGGATGTGGTGGTGGGGAAGGCTCCCATGGTGAAAGCTGTTGCAAGACCTGTCTCTTTTTATAGACCAAGGATACAGCTGTGTGATCAGTGATATTCAAACAGGCCCCTCAGATGTTTAAAAATATCCATGGCTCTATTTTGAAGTAGAATAGGCAAGTTTTTCACTGGTGTCCTGACCAATATTTATCATTCAACCAACATCACTTTATTTAAAAAAAAAACAGCTGGTCATTTATTTAATTTACTGTGTAGGAGCTTGCTGTATGCAATTTCCCCTACATTACAACAGTAACTGCTCTTCATAGGATTACATAGGATATATGGCCCAACCAGGCCATGCTGACATTTATGCTCCACTCGAGCCTCTTCCCATCTTTCCTCATCTAACTCTATCTGCAAAACGCTCTATTCCCATCTCTCCCCACGCTTGTCCAGCTTCCCCTTGAACACATCTATACTAGTCACTTCAACCACACGGTGGTAGCAAGTTCCACAGGTGAAATATCTTGTATTGATAGCCTCTAGTTATGCTGCTCCCCACAAGTGGAAACATTCTCTCTATCCACTCAATTTTTCATAATTTTAAAGACCTCTATTAGGTCACCTGTCAGTTGGTCTTCAAGCAAAGAGACCCAGCCTGTTCATCCTTTCCTGATCTGTATAACCTCATTTCTGGTAACATCCTTAAATCTTTGCCCCCTCTCCAGTGCCTCTATCCTTTTTTATAATGTGACCAGAACTGTACACAGTACTTGCCCAAGTGTTCGATAGAGGTTCAGCATAATTTCCCTACTTTCCAATTCTATACCTCTAGAAATAAACCCTAATGCTTGATTTGCTTTATGTCCTTGCTAACCTGTCGCAACTTTGATTTGTGTATTTGCACTCTGATCCCTTTGCTCCTCTACCCCACTTAGAATCGCAACCTCTTCTTCCTACCAAATATAATACCTCACATTTGTGTTCAACTTCATTTGCCAATTATATGCCCATTCTGCAAGTTTATTGATATCCCTCTGCAATTTATTGCAATCATCCTCTATTAACACCCACAATTTGGTGTCTTCTGCAAATTTAGAAATTGTTTTTGATTCCAGATCTAAGTTGTGAACATGGTCCCAGCACTGATCCTTGTGGAACACCACTACCTACCTTTTGCCACTGTAAATAGCTAGCTACCTTTTTACCCCTACTCTCTGCTTTGTCTTGGAGCCAGCTAGCTATCCATTCTGCTTCATGTCCCCTGACTCCACATTCTGACCTTGTTCATCAGTCTATCATGGGGTACCTTATCAAAGGCCTCTTGAAAATCTAGATAAATTACATCTATTGCATTACCATTGTCTATTCTCCTCTCTACAAAGAATTCAGAGGTTGGTCAAGCAAGACTTTTGTTTTTGAAATCCATGCTGACTATTCATTATTGTATTTTTGGTTTCTAGATGTTAATTTTGTTCTTGGTTAGGATTCCATTATTTTTCCTACCACTGATGTGTCTATAATTCCCTGGACAGGTTATATTCCCCCTTCAATATAGATATTGTATTAGCTATCTGGCACTACCTTTTTTCTAATTGTGTAGTAAGGCCTCTGGCTATCTCTTCCCAAGATTCTTTTAAAATGTGTGGATGCAATCTATCCAGACCAGGGGTTTATATCCAGAGTTTGATTTGTTCATTTTTTAAAAAAATATTAAATTTACTAATCTCATTATCCAATGTCATGTCCACCTGTTCTATCTCAAATGAAGCAAAATAATGATTCTGCCATTTCTCTACCTGTGGTATTATCCTGTATGACCTATTATCCCAACATTTTTCTACTGATGTGCCTGTAAAATATTTTACTATTTTGTTCTTTGATTTAATTTCATGGTTTATTTTATTTTTTTGACTTCTCTCCTAATCTCTCATTCTCCCTGCTGTCTCTACTTAATGTATATCTCTTTCCTTGCCCTCATTGTTCCCTTATGGTTTTATTCATCCATCCATGGAGTCCCTTGCAGTTTTTTTTTAGTGGAATATATAGTTTCAACACTGTTTTAAATGTTTCCCATTGCTGCTCTACACTTTTTTTTTTGCCAATATTGTTGCCCATTTTATTTTCCCAAGTTCCATTCTTGGCCCCTTCAAAATAAGTTCTCATCGATTACCCTGGTTTTCATCACACTTGCATCCTCAATTATCATCTTTGAGCATATTATATTGGTCACTATTGCCTAGATGTCCCCTCTACTTTTTACTTATCATCTGCTCTGGTTCATTCCCCCATTACTAGATCTAATAGCGAATCCTCCCTTGGGCTTTTTGCATATTGGTTTAGAAAAGAGTCCTGCACACGTTGTAGGAACTCTTCCCTTATCTGCTTTACCTATGTATTCTGTCCAATTATTATCTGGGTAGTTGAAATCCCCGATTATTCTATTTTATACTAATTGCCCTAATTTGTCTCTTCCACCTCCCTTCCACTATTAGGTGGTCTGTAGACTACATCTATTAGTGATTGATCCTTATTATCTTTTATCTCTATCTATCCATATGGATTCTATTTTTGTCTTCCTGATAGCTGCATTTTTTTCTACTGCCATTATTTGTCCATAATGAGCACAGCTACTTCTCTCCTTTTCCCTTTTTTCTAAATGTTATACCCTGCAATGTGTAATTCCCAGCCCTGTTTTTCTTAATCCCTACTATGTCTGGTTCCTCATAACATGATTGCAGATATTGTACACAGCTTAACTAATAATACAATTTCCTCTGTTTAACTATCTTAGACTTTTGTTCTATAACTGATAGCAAGGAAATAAATGTCATTCATTTTCCTGTTTTTAATATTTAGGCTGAGTACATTTCTTGTAGATTCCTCCCCCATTACTAGTTTAAAGCCTTTGCCACCTCCCCTATTTACCCTTTCTGCTAGGACACTGGTCCCATCCTGGTTCAATGGAGCCTGTCCCATCAGTGCAGCTCCTTCCTGTCCCAGATCTGGTGCCAGTGTCGAGAAAAGGAACCCTTTAGCCACATGTTAGTTCTCGATTTGTCTGCAATTTGCACATGGCTCAGGCAATAATCCAGAAATGATTACCCTTGAGCACCTACTATTTCAGCAGGACCAGCTCTTGTTTATTCCAGCATGGACCATGACAACTGGACTTAACCCTGCCCTTTCCAAGTTCCCCTCCAGCTGCTGAGATATCCCTTCCCCTGGTGCACACACCCTTGGGGATTCTTCCTCTTGACTGCAGAGGATGCTATCTAGCCCCCTATTTTGCTTTCTCCTCTCCACCCCCTCAGACAGCCTTCTGAGCCCATTGTGGCTGTCCTTCTTGCAATCTTTCTCCTTATCCTCACATGTAGCAAGTACATTGTATCTGTTGGACAGGACCAGTGTCTGCAGGACCTCTTTCTCAACCTTTCCTAAATCCCTGCTACCTGGCTCTCTAACAGTCACACACTCCCTTTCCTGAACCTGTTTCTCTGGTGTGACAGTATTCTGGATAAAACTGTCTGTCTCCAGCTCAATGAATTGGAGCTGGAGAGATTCAAGATGGAGACATTGCCTGTGGACATGTTTGCTTGGGACAGTCTTTCTGTCCACAAACTCCCACATACTGCAGTCCAGACACACAACCTGCTCTGCCATATCTTAGCCTAGCTTTATTTAATTTAAAGTCTTCAAATTATTAATTTGTTTAACTAGTTAAGCTAGAAGTTTAATACAGTACTCTGCATATAGTTTCTCCTTGAGGGAAAAAAGCTCTTAATGCTCAATCACCTATCTGCTGTCTTTTTTGGAAATTGTTGAAAGTTCTACCACCAATGACACCACCTCCAATTAAGTGCTTTTCCTCCTCTTTCCCCCCCCCCCCCCCTTCAAATTCCCACTCTTTCCAAAAGAGCAAAAGTATTTCATTGGCACTAAAGTGCTTTGGGAGGTCTGGAGGTCACAGCACTGCTGATGCCTGGAGCAACACATTTTTTAAAAACAATTGAACTAAATAAATCTGTGCTATGTCCTAAACACTTGAACACAGCAGATAGAAGGAGCAATGTTCTGATTTTTGCCTGCTGGCAAGGAGCCACCCTTGTCCATCAAAGGTCTGAAAATAATGGCCATTGTCTGCTGGAATTTCTGATGTATGCTCCTGGTGGGTGAGGCTTCCTGCCAAAACAGCAAGGTCTAATAATGACTGCTGTAGTATCTACTGCAAAATGATATTTAACCAGCATAGTGGCTCAGCAGGTTTGGGTAGAAAAGGCCCAAATGTGCCTGCCATTTTGAATTATCACTTTTGTTTCGTCTCTTTTTCAGGAGATTTCCTTTCTCTCCATCTCTTACCAGCATTGTCAGCAGAAGGGGGAAACAGCTTATTCCTGGACCTCTGCCAATTTAATTCTGTAACTTGCCATGGGGTGGGGTAGAGGGACACACCCTCCTTTCCCTTGTCTTGTACGATGTATTGTCTGATGAGGCCTGCCTGTCATTCATCATAGAATCAAATGTTCCAGTGTAGTAGCAGGCCATTTAGCTCACCAAGTCTGTTTCAATGTTATGATGTACAATGAGCTACCAAGTCTAAACCATTCTGCTGCTGCTGCCCTATTTTAACAATCTTTGTAACTGCATGAATGTCATGTTGTTAAATGTACTTCCTGACAGTAACACCCGAAATCTTTCTATACCAAAGTGGGTGTTTTAAAACCTCCAATTCAGGGTGGCATTTTGATGCAAGTCTCTTGGGTGCATCTATCAATTTCTTGTCTATTTATTAATTTCGTGTTAAATTTGACCTGTTCCTCATCTGCTGGCGAGCCACTGAATCCTGTCCTTCCCTCGAGCTGCCCCTATCATTATGACCTTGGCCAACTGCTGTTTGTTTCTCTGTCCAAGCTGCTTCAATTTAAACGAGGGGGGAAAAAAAACACTGCTCCAGTCCTGCTTCTACCCCTTTCCTGTTGCTTTTACCCCCCCCCCCCCCCCCCCCCCAACCTCCCTGGCTGCTCCACCTATGCTTTTAAAAAAATGTATTCATTCCAGTGTGGTGGCTATCACTGGCAAGGCCAGCATTTATTGCCCTTGAAAAGGTGGTGAGCTGCCATCTTGAACCACTGGTCTCTAGTGTCTGCACTCCCACAGTGCTGTTGGGGCAGGACTACCAGGATTTTGACCCAGTGCTGCTGAAGGAATGGCAATACATTTCCAAGTCAGGACTGTGTAGAACTTGGAGGTGGTGTTCCTATGTATCTGTTGCCCATGTCCTTCTAGGTGGTAGAGGTCGTGGGTTTGGGAGGTGCTGTCGAAGAACCCTTGGCAAGCTGCTGCAGTGCATCTTGTAGATGGTGCACACTGCAGTCATGTGCCAGTGGTGCAGGGAGTGAATGTTTCCTGCTACCACTGAAGATGACCCTGCTCTGCCCTGTTGTTTTCTGGCTTAAAATACCTCCTGCTTTGTACAGAAGTTACCCTCAAACTCTGCCATTGAAGACTTGTGGCCCTCTGCCCTGCTTTGCAAACTAACTCCTGTGGCCAGGATAGCTACTGAGTGGCTATTCCCACTGTGCCCTACTACTGCTTCTGTCCCTCTGCTCTTGATTGGCTCCCTCTTTGCTTTAGTGCCGAGTTTATTTATTCGGTGTTGAGCTTCGTTAATTTATTTCACTCCCCTGTTCAAAGCTGTCTTTCATTAATTTCAGCTCCCCAGTTCAGTGCACCTTTATTTTTTTTTTAACTAAACATGTTCAATAATTGAATTAGTTTTACCCCTGTTAAGTGCAGTCTCTTCGATTTGATGTCCTATGTTCAATGCAGAAATGATGTAATTGGCTTCTCATTTTCTTTCTCTTTAACCTGCCCCCTGCTCCCACCCCCCACTCCAGCATTTGTTTCATTTCACCCCTCATAGAAACTTGTGTAAATTTGTGCCCTATTGCTGTCTGACCAGTGACTGACCTATCTAGGAAGTCAACCTTACCACAGCCAATCTAATTTCCTTTTTTTTTCTCCTGTCCTCATCCTATTTTTATTTTATTCTGTTCCTCCCTTGGGTTCTCCTTTTAGCTAATTGCCATTCTCCAGCCAAATGCAGGTACTTTGCTCCCTGCTCTGCCTATCCTGTTTGCTATTGGGCACAAGTGAAGCCCTTGCTGGTGCTCTGCACTGTTCCAGTGACATTCTGAACAGCTGGAGCTTGCAAGCCCAAAGTCACCTGTTGCACCTACAGAAAACCTGATCAATTAGGGCTATTGGGCCTTGAAGGGAAACAATTTGGAAGGGGCATTTTTTTTTTGTTGAAGTATAGAAGAATACTGATAGGAATAAAGAAAATAAACCGGGACAATCTTTTCAAATGTGCCTGAGTTGTAGGGCTAGTGGGCATAGGTTAAGGGTCATGAAAGGAAATATTTCCTACAGCAGCTGATCAATAGTTGGAATGGATTGTTAGTGAAGGTAGTTAAGGCCAAGACATTGGAATCATTTGGGAAACTAATGGGCAGAAGGTAGGGTTTGTATTGTGGAGCAAATGAGATCAACTGGGCTGCTTCACCCTTGCGATCTAAAGCACGGTTATTCTCATCTCTAAGCAGTTTTAAATTTGGGGTATTCAGTTCTCATTTAATTACCAATTACATGTTGATAAATCGTATTGTCTGATCCTGTGATGGGTCACTCTGCTGGACTAGAGATGGGAAGGCCACTTGTACTGCTCTGGCCTGGTGCACTGAGCAGCACAAATGGGAACCATAAGTGATGTCTTCAAGCTCCACCTTCCCCTCTGTTCACATCAGGGGGAGTGCTGGCAGGCTCTGGGCTGGGGCATGGTGATACAGAATCTAACACTGTCTACATACTTTCCAGCTCATTAATTATTGAGGGAGAACCTTCAACGATTTCCCTCTAGCCTGAGATGCTGGAGCCTATTGCAGCAGCACCTGTCTCCAACTGTGATCAGTCACCTGACCATAAAACAGCAATTGAACCTCCAATCCTGACTACACACTTATGACTTTTCTCCTTGTTCTCATCTCCCACCCCCACTCTGAATCCTACTGGATACATATTTGGCTTCCACTCCATGATGGCATGAGTGACATGTGTACAGAATCAAAGATCCAGAATTTGCAGCTACCCTTCTGGTATGGTAGTGAAGCAACAATTCAGTAGAGCAGCAGTGTTCTGGTTTGTTCAGCTGAAGAAGCATTCATGTTGTTTTGCTGGAGATACTTGTACAGTGATTGGCAGGCCTATTTGTTCTGAGTTATGCTGTACAGTAACATGTGTAGTTATTTACCAAAAGATCAAGGTATGTGTGCTTGGACAATGGCAAAGTACAATCTGCTGGGGTCCATGGGGGCAGGAAGTGTTTTAACACTAAGGCAACAGTGCCACCTACAGAAATGTAAACTCAATGCTGAACACTTAGCTGGTCAGGCAGCATCTGGAGAGGAGGAGAAACAGTTAACATTTCAGGTATATGACCTTTCATCAGAGATTAACACTTTTCAAGCAAGTACAGAGCCAAGGAAAAGGAAATGTCTGTCATTGGGTGGAGGGCAGGAGTGATTAAATGACAAGTTTAACAATGTCAGTATTTTCTCTGACAGCAGTGCTGGTAATGGAGGATGGCTGCACTAGGGCCAGAGTGGAGGTGGTTTGGGGTGGGGATCCTTATCTACATGGCTGGTGCAGTGGTCCCGCAACCCTGGGGTCTCCCTGCTTTCTGCCACATTCCTGGGCTGCAGGAACTTTCTGTGTGTCAGATTTTGTTTCCCTCCCCTTGTGCTATTCTGTTACTATTTCACCTAGACCCATCTTTAATTTCTTTAACTGCCCCCTTTTTAACCTTCTCCCCTTTTACCTTGCACCATCACTTCTCATTTTAATCACTTCTGCCTACAAAATCCCTGACCGTATTAAGTACAAATTGACTGTGATGGAAAGTGGCAGATGAAATTTGCATAGTATTCCTTGTATGTGTAATATTCAAATTTAAGATCTTCTAAATGCTTTGAGTTTAAGCAGTAAGGTTGGAAGTATTCAAGGAGATTTTACACACTACCACCTTGCTACTGTTGGTCACCTGACGAGTCCATCTTTGAGGCACTTTGCCATCTCACAGCAACTGGCATGTGAAGCGATCATTTGTTACGATTTGACTGATTCTTGATTTGCTTTTTTCCTACGATTTTTTTTTCCCTGGTTGCTTTCAGCAGTGTTCTACCGATTTTAATCTTTGACCCCTGGAGACTCTAGTAAGCCAGTTTACATTCAATGGGTGTGATTCACATGTGTACACTTTAAGCTCGGTGTCTTTTTTTTTTTCCCCAGATGGTGCGTGTAGCATGGCTGTTTTTATTTTCCAAATTTGTTGAATTGTTCGATACGGTGAGTATGAGACTTCACTCTGAAATATAAATCAAGAATTGTACAAATTTCAGCCTTTTATCTGTGCTCATTACAAATTGGAAGTATCTACATTAATTTCCTGCTGTTTAATATTTTTTGCCAGCCATTTAATTTATTTCCTCTTCAGTGATCACTTGTGGAATGCAATCCACATTCCAATAATCATTAACATTTCGGCCTTGAGTTTTCACTTGGTTGTGCTGTTTTTGACAAGATGCACTAATTTTTAAACATTGTGCTAGAAGCAGGCCCCTCCACTGGCCATGCCCCAGGATGAAATCATCATTGTGTTTTCACTAACTGCTCATTTGCAGGCCTTTGAGGAGGCTCCCAAAATTAAATTAGACCTCGAGAAATTTCCAAATCTCAAATAACTGACTACTGTATCCCAATCTAACTAGAAAATTGTTTTTTACAAGTCATTTTGTTTTAAGTCAGGTTATTCACAGGTGGGCTCAACACTGATTATTGCACAAAATAAGCATTTTCAGTTGAATTAATCAAACTTTACCACTCTTAAAATATCAATTTGAAGACTTTTTAAAAAAAATTGAACATTTTAAAACTCTGCCCAATGGCAAATTTTGTTTGGTGATATGCAAATGAGTTTAGCAGAAACTGGGGGTGGGTTGGTAGGGAAGCGATAAACTTCTCAACGGGTGTTGCTTGCACCCAAAGCAGAAACTCTACCCCTTCCAATCTCCCACATTCTTAAATTTGGGTTTAATTTTCTATGAACAAATCGTCAGGCATTCCTCCACCAACAGGACATATTGATGCACACTGGGATTTTGTAATCAGCTGCTCGGAGGTACATGTCTGCTCGGATGACTTTCTGATATTTTTCTCCTCCCATCAAACAAAAACTTACCACTTCCTCTTTCCACCCTCCAACACCTGTATAATGAGATTGGGGATTGACTGAAAATCTGTATACAACTATTCTGTGGTGTAGGACCTGGGAACATCAGTGTTTTGTCACCATGTCAGTAATTAATTAAAATAGCGACTTGTGTGTTGCAAACCATGATGGGGGCGGGGGGGGGGGGGGGCGGATATAGACATTACTTAGAATCTGTTACCTGGGTAATGCTATCTGCCTATTTTTCCTCAGCAAAAGGTGACCTAATGAGATTAATAATCTAAGCAGATCTGAGTATTTTGTTAATTTAACCATCTTGGGTTGACATTGTTTGCACAGTAGTGGTTTTGCCATTGCTCCTTCACTTTCTGACCAAGCTTGGATTGATGTGTTCTCTTGTTCTCTTTCGGTCGTCTTAGGTTTTCTTTGTCTTGCGGAAGAAGAACAGTCAGATTACCTTCCTTCACATCTTCCACCATTCAATCATGCCTTGGACCTGGTGGTGGGGGGTTAAGTTTGGACCAGGTACAGAGATTGAACTTGTGTTTCAGTAGATGCTGTATTTGTTTGAGATGATCAGCAGTATCTGGTGGAACAGCCTTGTGCTATAACAGCTGGTGCTGTTTTTTCTTGCAGGTGGTATGGGATCCTTCCATGCCATGGTGAACTCTATTGTCCATGTCATCATGTACTTCTATTACGGGCTGTCTGCAGCTGGTCCAGCTTTTCAGAAATACCTCTGGTGGAAAAAGTATATGACAGCAATCCAACTGGTCAGTGTCACTGTCTTGGCATTTAAATGTTTCAGGGAAGAGTGTGTTGTACCCCCATTACTCTGGTGTGGGGATCAGTATGCTGCCCAAACTGCTTGGGGGGGGGGGGAAATGATTAAACTATAAGTGTTTGTTTTCGGGCTAGGTAGTGGGGAAAGTATGTAGCAGAAGAGTCTAGTTTGGGGTGGGGTGAGGTTGTTTGTACCCAGTGCATCAATTCAGACACTTGAGATTGAGACTGTAGTAAAGCATAGTTCAGTATTACTGGATTTTCTGGTGCTGTACAGCCTTCAGAAAATGACTGCATTTTATATAGCAACTTTCATGACATTGGGATGTCTCCAAGCACTTTGCAGTCAATGAACTCTTTGGAGTGTAGTCACTGCGCAGCAGCCAATTTGCACATAGCCAGCTCTCAAGCAATGGAATAATGATCAGATAATCTGTTGATGGGTAGAATGATACAGAACAGAAGGGACCCATTCTGTATTTGCCACAGTTAGTCCACTTGCCTGCTCTCTCCATAGATCTGTACATTTTTGTTCCCCCTTCAAGTATTTATCCAGTTCTCTTGCTATTTAATCTGCTTTCACCACTCTTTCCAGCTGTGCAATCCAGATCACCACTTGCTGTGTAATGTTTTGTCCCCTTTTGCCAATTACCTTAAATCGGTGTCCTCTGGCTACCAACCCTTCTGCCACTGGAAACTCTCCTCATTTACTCCTATCAAAATCATTCATGATTTTGTACACCTCTCCTCTCCTTTGCCCTAAGGTTGAGGAATAAATATTGGCCAGGACACTGGGGAAAATTCTCCTTCTCAGTACCAAGGAACCTTTTACATCCACCTATGGGAAGACCAGGGCCTTCTTTTTACATCGTATCCAAAAGACAGATGTACAACTCAAGCAGTGCAGTAACTTGGATTGAGCAGTAATAGTAGTGCCAAGGAGTTAATGATATCTGGACTAAAATCTGTATTTATCTCTGTGCTCAATCCCTGCCATGTGGGTGATCATCTTGTATTGGTGTCTGAGTTGAACTGTTTCCAGTCTACTTATTGTCTTGTGATGCACTCTAAATGGTGGTGCTGAAACCTGTTACTATTGAGTTTTTTTACTTTTCCATCTTTCAGGTCCAGTTCATTATTGTCTCGCTGCACGTCACCCAGTACTACTTCATGGATCATTGTGACTATCAGTTCCCCATTTTCATCCATCTTGTGTGGATGTATGGAACATTCTTTTTCATCCTTTTCTCCAATTTCTGGTACCAGGCCTACACAAAAGGCAGGAGGCTTCCCAAAAGCATAGAAGAAAAAAGGAAAGCAGCCATGAAGAATGGAAAGCCAGCAGCAGAGAATGGCGGGCACTTGCTGGAAAATGGGGAGGTGATGAATGGAAAAATGAAGACAAAGTAACTGCAAAATAACTTTTTTAAATAAAACCAATTATTGTATTTTTGTTTTTGGAAAGTTTTCAGGAGGGAGGGTGCAGCAATTATCCAGTTTTGAACTTGACTTAAGAATTTCACAAAATTCAAACTGGGAAAAGCTGTCTGACTAAATGTTTTAAGGAGCCTGTGTAATTAACAAATGATGGTTTGTGATTAATTGAGTCTGGATTTTGTTTGGAGTTATTGCACTTCTCTCATTGACATTGGCTACAAGGGTAAAGCAGATTGTGTGACCTGGAAAAGGTGGGCCCCATGCTCTGACTAAAAAGGCCAGGTCAACATGTGTCTGTGCTTGAGGCCAGTCAGTGGACTGGCTGTATCCTGAGCAGTTGACCGTGCAATTTTCCAGTCTCTGCTATCCTACCACCAGTGTGCTGCATTTAATAATTGCCCAGATCTGCAAAGAACTAAAAGTGTAATGGTGTTGCCTTTTAACCCTTCCTCCAAAAACCTGCAAACAATTAAACCTGTAATGCTGTCAACTCTAGCCACCATCACTGAGCAGTTGAAAGCCATGCAAGATTCCCTCCAAATGGCCCACCTGGTTGGGTTGGTCTTTAGTAATTTATAATATCCAGTTACAAAAGAAGCTTCAGCCACTCACTAAAGATGTAACGTTAATTATAATTAGACATTTTAGGAATTTTTATTTGCTTGATTCTAGCAATGTTGCTGTATATTTTGGGAATGATGGAAACCACAATATTTAAGAATTAAAAAGCTGCTAGGTGGGACAGTGTTAATGTAGTCCATACAGCAGGGAGAGAACCTTTTAATGTTTTGTGGTAGGTAGGGAAGGAGTTGGTTTCAAACTTGTAGGTGGTGAGTCCCATGAGTAACCCTCTTTTCCTCTTGATCTGTCATTACTGGGGACTGAATAACAAGCCAGTTGTGAGGGGTGGTGTTCAATGCCCCGAGTTCTAATTGGTCCCTGGGGAGTGAGATCTAATGAAATGGATACTGGCTGTAACGAGAATGTCTAATCAGCATATAGTGGAGCAGCAAGCTCCAATCTACACTTTTTTTAGGGGGAAAAAATGTAAATTGAAATGCTAAGTATAGGAGCTGCTTAATTAGGATATGCCTACTCCTTTTCACTCAACAGCTTTCCCTTTTTATCTCCTGCCCTACTATCCCTACCTGGAACTGCACAAGTAACATAGGACCCAGGTTAATGCTGTGTGTACATATGGTTTCCCTTTAGGTGCCAGCTGTATGTGGAGATGGGCATTGTGAAGCAGCCCCTGGGTATAAACTGTTGCTGGCACACTTTGGCCATGTTGAGCTCCATTTAAAGAAAAAGTGTAATACTTGAAAAGCAGTACAGCTATATCTTTAGTTCTTTGCAAATCTCATCTTGTTACAGTCAAAACACATCCCCATGAGTAAAAACAGTGAAGGAAGATCTCTGGGATTATGATATCACAGGAGCAAGTTTCAGTAGGAATTCTCTGATTCAGAAATAAACAATTTCAAAACTTGAACGCTTGGTCTGATTTTCTTGTTTGCTATAAATAGCAGCTGACTAGACTCATTGTTTCTCTTTTTTAAAAATGGATTCCAAATCACAAAGGAGATGCTTATTCCATGGTTCTTTTAGTTTACTAGAATCCCTTGATAAAGACAAATCCCTAATCTGTTGCCACTGGAATTTTGCTTTGCATTTGTCCTATTTAAGGTGTTTAGCTCCAGAACCTGTGAGCTGTTTGTTTCTTTGTTTCTCTTCCAATCTAATGGCTTATTAAATCCCTAGTGAAATCTGAGGTTATTTTGTTAATTCCGTTCATTGTTCGAACTTGTACGTTGTTTTCTTTCTGGACCTAATAATGGGGTCAGATAACTGGGGAAATGTAGAACTAGGAACCTCATTTAACAGCCTCAAAGGTTGTCCTGGTAAGTTTTTAAGGAGACTGGATGTATTGTGGTGAAACATGAGGGATAGGCCAAGAGCCTTGTCCCAGGTTTCTAATTCCCCCTCAAACTAGGATTTGAAAGGAGCAATTCCAAAACCTCTGGGACCTTTGCTGAGATGTGAAGTGGCTGTTGACCAGATGACACTGGCTCAAATCCATCTGTAATGTGGGTTTTACATAAATAGGAGCAGGATATTTGGCCCTTTAAGCCTGCTCTGCCATTTAATATCATGGCTGATCTGATCATAGACTTGGCCCTGCTTCCCTGCCTGCTCCCCATTTATTCCCTTATTGCTCAAAAATCTCTCTGCCTTAATATTCACTGACCCATCCTCCACAGCTCTCTGGGGCAGAGAATTCCATAAGTTTACAACCCTGAAGAAATTCCTTCAGTTTTAAATGGGCAGCCCCTTATTCCAAGACTATCTTCCCTAGTTTTAGTTCCCCCCCATGAGTGGAAATATCCTCTCTGCATCCACCTTATTGAAACTTGAGGGGGCTCAACAAGATCACCTCATCCTTCTGAACTCCATTGAGTACAGGCTCAACCTATCTTAAGTCAACCCCTTCATCTCCAAAATCAACCTAGTGAACTGTCTCTGAACAGCCTCCAATGTAGGTATATATTTAAATACGGAGACCAAAACTACACAGTACTCCAGGTGTGACCTCACTAATACCTGTACAGTTATAGCAGGATTTCTCTGCTTTTATACTCTCTTCTTCCCCCCCCCCGGCAATAAAGGGCAACATTCCATTTGCCTTCCTGTACCTGCATACTAACTTTGTTTCATGCACAAGGACCCCCAGGTCTCTCTGTACTTCAGCACTTTGCAATTTTTTTCCATTTAAATCATTTGCTCTTCTATTTTCTCTGCCAAGTGGCTAACCCCACATTTTCCCCACATACTCCATCTGACAAATTTTTGCCCACTCACAGCCTGTCTATATCCCTTTGCAGATTGTGACCTCCTCACAATTTGCTTTCCCACCCATCTTTGTATCATCTGCAAACTTGGCTACATTACACTGTCCCTTCATCCAAGTTATTAATATAGATTGTAAATAGTTGAGGACCCAGCACCAGTCACTGTTTGCCAACTAGAAAATGATCCATTATCCCAATTTTTCTGTTGGTTAACCAATCCTCTCCATGCTAATATATTGCTCCTAACCCTGAGCTTTTATCTTGTGTGGCACCTTTTTATTGAATGCCTTCTGTAAATCCAAATAGATTCTCTGGTTCCCCCTTATCCACCCTGCTTGTTGCATCCTCTGAGAACTCCAGCAATTTTGTCAAACATGATTTCCCTTTCATAAAACCATGTTGACTGCCTGATTCATGCTTTTCCAAATGTCCTGCTACTGCTTCCTTAATAATGGACTCCAGCATTTTCTCAACAGATGTTAGGCTAACTGGTCTATAGTTTCCTGCTTTTTGTCTGCCTCCTTTTTGTAAATAGGGGTGTTACATTTGTGGCTTTCCAATCTGCTGGGACTTCTCCAGAATCCAGGGAATTTTGGTAGATTACAACCAATGCATCCACTAACTCTGATTTCTGAGCAACTCAAATGGCATATGAACCAATTGGTAGCTATCTCTGGCTTTAATTATCTGCTAATTTGCCACAAAGGCTTAGAGCTTGTGCCTTTTCACTCTTGGAGATTTGATTTGAGGTCTTTCAATTAGCAAGAGTGTGAGCACTTTTTTTGAAGCCATGATTAAGTCCACCTCTACCACCCTTTCAGACAGTGCATTCCAGATCTTAACTACTCTGCATAATTTTTGTTACTTGTGTTGCCTTTTTTTGGTTCTTTTACCAATCCCCTAAAATGCTCTCCCCTGGTTCTTGACCATCAAACAATGGTAGTTTCCCTCTACTGTTCAGACCACTCATGATTTTGAACACCTTAATCAAATCTCCTCTCAACCTTCTCTGTTCCAATGAGAACCCCAGCTTCTCCACTCAATGTAACTGAATTATTTTCAAATCTGTTCTGCACCCTCTGAGGCCTTCACATCTTCCTAAAGTGTAGTGCCCAGAGTTGGACAAGTACACCCATTGAGGCTGAACCAGTGTAAGTTTGTCAATTTCCACACTTTTGTACTCTCCCTCTTATGAAGCCCAGGATTTGAACTGCTTTCTCAAGCTGTCCTACCACCTTCAATGATTTGTTCACACATACCCCCTTCAGGATTGTACCAGTTAATTCATATCTCAATAATCTCTTCACACTTTGTTAAATTTCACCATTCTGTCTTGTTTTTCTGGAGTCTATCCCTCTTCTTGCTATACTTAGTTTTGTCATTTGAAAATGTTGATTGTACCCTGCACAGCCACATCCAAATCATGAATGTGTCAAAAGCTGTGGTCCTAGAACTGACCCCTGGGGAACACCGCTATATACCTCCTCCAGTCCAAAAAAACAGTGCACTACTACGGTTTCCTTTTGGCCAAATCTGTATCTGTTGCTCTGTCCCTTTCATTCCATGGGCTTCAACTTTTCTAGCAAACCTATTATGTGGCACTTTGTCAAATGCCTTTTGGAAATCAATGTATGCCATGTCAGCCACACCCTCATCAACCCTATTACCTCATCAAAAAACTCTCATTGGTTAAACATTATTTGCACTTAACAAATTTGTGCTGCCTTTCCTTGATTTGATCCACATCTATTCAAGTGACAATTTTGTCCCCGATTACCGTTTCTAAAACTTCCCTACTGACTGGCCTGTAGTTGCTGGGTTATCTTTACACCTTTTTTTGAATAATGTAACATTTGCAGTTCTGGCACCATCCCCCAAGGAGGATTGGAATATTATGGCCAGGACCTCCTGCGATTTCCTCCCCCTCTCTCCCCTTCAGCATCCTAGGATGTATCCCATCTGCTCTTGGTGATTTATCTATTTTAAGTAAGCCAGCCTTTCTAATACAAGTACAGCGTTAAATCCAGACACCGGGATGATCTGTGGTGGGGTCATCCAGAAAATAATCTGGCCCCCTGCCTCAGGCCGTCTGACCCCTTTCTCTTCCCCCCCCCCCCCCCCCCCCCCAATTTCCCCTACCTACCTTGGCCCAGGCCCTTCTGGACATTGGAAAGACATTCTGAAGTCTGGAAATACATGAACTTCAGGGAGAACCAGTGGATGTGGTGTATTTGGACTTTCAAAAGGCTTTTGACAAGGTCCCACACAAGAGACAAAATTAAGGCACATGGTATTGGGGATAATGTATTGATGTGGAGAGAGAACTGGTTGGCAGACAGGAAGCAGAGTGTGGGAATAAACATGCCCTTTTCAGAATGGCAGGCAGTGATTAGTGGGGTGCTGCAAGGTTCAGTGCTGGGACCCCAGCGATTTACAATATACACTAATAATTTAGATGAATGAATTGTGTAATATATCCAGTTTTGCAGATGACACTAAGCTGTGAGGCAGATGCTCAGGCTGCAGCGTGACTTGGACAGGTTAGGTGAATGGACAGATGCAGTATGTGGATAAATGTGAGGTTATTCACTTTGGCATAAACAGGAAGGCAGATTATTATCTGAATGGTGACATTAGTAAAAGGGGAGGTGCAACAAGACCTGGGTGTCGTGGTATAATCAGTCACAAGGTAGGCATGCAGGTACAGCAGTCAGTAAAGAAAGCAAATGGCATGCTGGCCTTCATAGCGAGAGGATTGGAGTAGAAACATAGAAACTAGGTGCAGGAGTAGGCCATTCGGCCCTTCTAGCCTGCACCGCCATTCAATGAGTTCATGGCTGAACATGCAACTTCAGTACCCCATTCCTGCTTTCTCACCATACTCCTTGATTCCCCTAATAGTAAGGACTTCATCTAACTCCTTTTTGAATATATTTAGTGAATTGGCCTCAACAACTTTCTGTGGTAGAGAATTCCACAGGTTCACCACTCTCTGGGTGAAGAAATTCCTCCTCATCTCGGTCCTAAATGGCTTTCCCCTTATCCTTAGACTGTGTCCCCTGGTTCTGGACTTCCCCAACATTGGGAACATTCTTCCTGCATCTAACCTGTCTAACCCCGTCAGAATTTTAAACGTTTCTATGAGGTCCCCTCTCATTCTTCTGAACTTCAGTGAATACAAGCCCAGTTGATCCAGTCTTTCTTGATGGGTCAGTCCCGCCATCCCGGGAATCAGTCTGGTGAACCTTCGCTGCACTCCCTCAATAGCATGAATGTCCTTCCTCAGGTTAGGAGACCAAAACTGTACACAATACTCCAGGTGTGGCCTCACCAAGGCCCTGTACAATTGTAGCAACACCTCCCTGCCCCTGTACTCAAATCCCCTCGCTATGAAGGCCAACATGCCATTTGCTTTCTTAACCGCCTGCTGTACCTGCATGCCAACCTTCAATGACTGATGTACCATGACATGCAGGTCTCTTTGCACCTCCCCTTTTCCTAATCTGTCACCATTCAGATAATAGTCTGTGTCTCTGTTTTTACCACCAAAGTGGATAACCTCACATTTATCCACATTATACTTCATCTGCCACGCATTTGCCCACTCACCTAACCTATCCAAGTCGCTCTGCAGCCTCATAACATCCTCCTCGCAGCTCACACTACCACCCAACTTAGTGTCATCCGCAAATTTGGAGATACTACATTTAATCCCCTCGTCTAAATCATTAATGTACAGTGTAAACAGCTGGGGCCCCAGCACAGAACCTTGCGGTACCCCACTAGTCACTGCCTGCCATTCTGAAAAGTCGCCATTCTGAAAAGTCCCCATTTACTCCTACTCTTTGCTTCCTGTCTGACAACCAGTTCTCAATCCATGTCAGCACACTACCCCCAATCCCATGTGCTTTAACTTTGCACATTAATCTCTTGTGT
This sequence comes from Pristiophorus japonicus, assembly GCF_044704955.1. Lineage (NCBI taxonomy): Eukaryota > Metazoa > Chordata > Chondrichthyes > Pristiophoridae > Pristiophorus > Pristiophorus japonicus. Next base: position 36,767,286 of record NC_091984.1, read on the forward strand.
GGGACCTTGTCGAAAGCCTTCTGAAAGTCCAAATATACCACATCAACTGGTTCTCCCTTGTCCACTCTACTGGAAACATCCTCAAAAAATTCCAGAAGATTTGTCAAGCATGATTTCCCTTTCACAAATCCATGCTGACTTGAACCTATCATATCACCTCTTTCCAAATGCACTGCTGTGATATCCTTAATAATTCATTCCATCATTTTACCCACTACTGATGTCGGGCTGACCGGTCTATAATTCCCTGTTTTCTCTCTCCCTCCTTTTTTAAAAAGTGGGGTTACATTGGCTACCCTCCACTCCATAGGAACTGATCCAGAGTCAATGGAATGTTGGAAAATGACTGTCAATGCATCCACTATTTCCAAGGCCACCTCCTTAAGTACTCTGGGATGCAGTCCATCAGGCCCTGGGGATTTATCGGCCTTCAATCCCATCAATTTCCCCAACACAATTTCCCGACTAATAAGGATTTCTCTCAGTTCCTTCTCCTTACTAGACCCTCCGACCCCTTTTATATCCGGAAGGTTGTTTGTGTCCTCCTCAGTGAATACCGAACCAAAGTACTTGTTCAATTGGTCCGCCATTTCTTTGTTCCCCGTTATGACTTCCCCTGATTCTGACTGCAGGGGACCTACGTTTGTCTTTACTAACCTTTTTCTCTTTACATATCTATAGAAACTTTTGCAATCCGTCTTAATGTTCCCTGCAAGCTTCTTCTCGTACTCCATTTCCCCTGCCCTAATCAAACCCTTTGTCCTCCTCTGCTGAGTTCTAAATTTCTCCCAGTCCCCGGGTTCGCTGCTATTTCTGGCCAATTTGTATGCCACTTCCTTGGCTTTAATGCTATCCCTGATTTCCCTTGATAGCCACGGTTGAGCCACCTACCCTTTTTTATTTTTACGCCAGACAGGAATGTACAATTGTTGTAGTTCATCCATGCGATCTCTAAATGTCTGCCATTGCCCATCCACAGTCAACCCCTTCAGTATCATTCACCAATCTATCCTAGCCAATTCACGCCTCATACCTTCAAAGTTACCCTTCTTTAAGTTCTGGACCATGGTCTCTGAATTAACTGTTTCATTCTCCATCCTAATGCAGAATTCCACCATATTATGGTCACTCTTCCCCAAGGGGCCTCGCACAACGAGATTGCTAATTAATCCCCTCTCATTACACAACACCCAGTCTAAGATGGCCTCCCCCCTAGTTGGTTCCTCGACATATTGGTCTAAAAAACCATCCCTTATGCACTCCAGGAAATCCTCCTCCACCGTATTGCTTCCAGTTTGGTTAACCCAATCTATGTGCATATTAAAGTCACCCATTATAACTGCTGCACCTTTATTGCATGCACCCCTAATTTCATGTTTGATGCCCTCCCCAACATCACTACTACTGTTTGGAGGTCTGTACACAACTCCCACTAACGTTTTTTGCCCTTTGGTATTCTGCAGCTCTACCCATATAGATTCCACATCATCCAAGCTAATGTCCTTCTGAACTATTGCCTTAATTTGCTCCTTAACCAGCAATGCCAACCCACCTCCTTTTCCTTTTATTCTATCTTTCCTGAATGTTGAATACCCCTGGATGTTGAGTTCCCAGCCCTGATCATCCTGGAGCCACGTCTCCGTAATCCCAATCACATCATATTTGTTAACATCTATTTGCACAGTTAATTCATCCACCTTATTGCGGATACTCCTTACATTAAGACACAAAGCCTTCAGGCTTGTTTTTTTTTTAACACCCTTTGTCCTTTTAGAATTTTGCTGTACAGTGGCCCTTTTTGTTCTTTGCCTTGGGTTTCTCTGCCCTCCACTTTTCCTCATCTCCTTTCTGTCTTTTGCTTTTGCCTCCTTTTTGTTTCCCTCTGTCTCCCTGCATTGGTTCCCATCCCCCTGCCATATTAGTTTAAATCCTCCCCAACAGCACTAGCAAACATTCCCCCTAGGACATTGGTTCCGGTCCTGCCCAGGTGCAGACCGTCCGGTTTGTACTGGTCCCACCTCCCCCAGAACCGGTTCCAATGCCCCAGGAATTTGAATGCACCACTGCTCAAGCCACGTATTCATCTGCGCTATCCTGCGATTCCTACTCTGACTATCACGTGGCACTGGTAGCAATCCCGAGATTACTACTTTTGAGGTCCTACTTTTTAATTTAGCTCCTAGCTCTTTAAATTCGTTTCGTAGGACCTCATCCCTTTTTTTTTTAAACCTATGTCGTTGGTACCAATGTGCACCACGACAACTGGCTGTTCTCCCTCCCTTTTTAGAATGTCCTGCACCGTATAGCAGCAGCGAGGTTTTACTGCAGTTGTACAGGGCTTTGGTGAGACCACACCTTGAGTATTGTGTGCAGTTTTGGTCTCCTGAGGAAGGACGTGCTTGCTATTGAGGGAGTGCAGTGAAGGTTCACCAGACTAATTCCCGGGATGGCAGGACTGACATATGAAGAACTGGATCGGCTCGGCTTATACTCACTGGAATTTAGAAGAATGAGCGGGGATCTCATAGAAACATATAACATTGACAGGACTGGATAGGTTAGATGCAGGAAGAATGTTCCCGATTGTTAGAAGTCCAGAAACCGGTCACAGTCTAAGGATAAGGGGTAAGCCATTTAGGACAAACTTTTTCACGCAGAGAGTGATGAACCTGCGGAATACTCTACCACAAAAAGTTGTTGAGTCCAGTGCGTTGGATATATTCGAGCGTTCGATGTGGCCCTTATGGGTAATTGGGTCAGGGGGTATAGAGAGGAGGCGGGAGTGGGATACTGAAGTTGCATGATCAGCCATGATCCTATTGAAAGGCGGTGCAGATTCAAAGGGCCAAATGGCCTGCTCCTGCAACTATTTTCTGTTTCTATGAACCTGGGCTCAGGAGTTTCTCTATTTGGGATGTTCTAGACATTTCAAAGTCTGGAAATACACAATCTGGAGCGGCCTATTCTTCAAATATCTCCACTACCACCTCCTTCACTGTCTATGGCAGCATCCTCTTCCTTGGTGAAGACAGATGCAAAGTACTTGTTTTGTACCTCAGCTGTCTGATCTGCCTTCATGTGTTTTGGTCCCTAATCGGCCCCACCCCTCCTTTTACTATTTGCCTATATAATTTTTTGGATTACCTTTTATGTTTGCTGCCATTCTATTCTCATACCCTTTTTTTCACATCTCCTATACACACACACTTACTCTTTAGTTGTCCTGCCTTTTCCACCTTGTGGGAATGTACCTGAACTATTTTAAAAGTAGCCCATTGATTCATTACAATTGTGCCTTGATTCCAGTTTACCTGGGCCAAAATTGGCCATCTCTTTCCTTTCTCCCTCCCCCCCCCCCTCCCCATTAAACACTAACTGTAGATTGCTGTCTTTTTCCATAGCTGATCTAAATCTTATATGATCACTATTCCCTAAATGTTCACCTTCTGACACTTGCTCCACTTGACCTACTCATTCCCCAGAACCAGATCCAGCTAGATGTAGTCCTTACAAGTAGGGGGATCAAGGGGTATGGCGAGAAAGCAGGAATGTGGTACTGATGTTGCATGTTCAGCCATGAACTCATTGAATGGCGGTGCAGGCTCGAAGGGCCGAATGGCCTACTCCTGCATCTATTTTCTATGTTTATCAGGGAGCCTTTGAGGGTATCCTTGTAAAGTTTCCTTGGCTCGCTTGCTGGGAAGGCGTTCTGAGTAGAGCGCTTGCTTTGGGAGCCTCGTGTCTGGCATGCGACCTGCTCAGTGGAGTTGATCAAGTGTAGTCAGTGTTTCAATGCTGGGGATGTCAGCCTGGTTGAGGACACTAACATTGGTGCGTCTGTCCTCCCAGGGGATTATGGCGGAGACATTGTTGATGGTATTTCTCCAGTGACTTGAGGTGTCTACTGTACATGGTCCATGTCTCTGAACCATACAGAAGGGCAGGTATTACTACAGCCCTGTAGACCATGAGCTTGGTGGTGGTTTTGAGGGCCTGGTCTTTGAACACTCTTTTCCTCAGGCAGCTGGAGGCGGTGTTGAAGCTTGTCGTCAATGGATACTCTTATCAGCAAGAACAGACAGAATATGGGAAATGATCCACCTTGGCCAGGGCTATGCCGTGGATCTTGACGACTGGGGCGAGGACCTTTGTTCAGTATAAGGCCTATGCTTTCGTACGCCTCAGTAAATATGTTGACTAGTGCTTGTAATCCAATTGCCTCTGATATATATTTCATGATTCATATTGTTATGCTTCAGAGTATCCTTCACTTCCCATTCACTTTTTGTTCAAGTACCATATTAATCTTGACCTGTAATGTGGAGCTATTCTATTTGCTGATTAAAAACAACAGGGATAAAGGGTATAAATCATGGAGAATTGAGCTTTGTCAGCTGACAAGTCTTGTGCATATATCTTGCCAGGCAGCACTTGATGAGAGTGTTTTTTCTGATCTCCAGCCGTATCATTTTAAAACATTCATTACATGCTTAACTTTTCTTCAGTTTGTGGATCTAATTTCAACAAAACTATCATATCCTTTATTAGGTTCAGTATGAATGGTACAATAAAGTGTAAATAAATGGCCATTTGCCTGTGTGTGATCTGTACACTAGAGCACAGGACAAGTGTAAAAATAAAAAAGTTCTTTAATAAACAGATGGTTTCATACTTTATACAACTGCCTCATTGTTGGATGTTGTAGTTGAAAGGAATAGTGAACTCAACATTCAGTTCAAGGGAGAGGGAAAAAATACATTATTACACTTACTTGGTCTTAAATGTCAATTAATCGGATTTACTCTCAGACCCCAAGCAATATTATGCAAGATTCAGTTATTTATAAAACATTTGTTACCTTCTGGCCAAAAACACGAGTAATAACTGACTACTCTGAATAAAAGTGACAAAAATAATAATTCTTCCATTAAAATAAACCTATCTCCAGGACACCACTAGCAACTTACAGATTTAGTGATCACTGGGATGCTATGAATGAAAATGAAAGCAATACAGTAAATAAAGGTTTTCTTGTCAGAACCTTTAGAAGGTTCAGCAGCACCAGGCAAATGTGATGTGAGGAATACACTTGTGGGGTAAGGTAGTGACTGCATTTATATAGCACCTTTCACAAACTTGGGACCTCCCAAAGTGTTCTACAGCCAATTAAGTATTTAAGTGTAACCACTGTTTTAATGAAGGGAAATGCAACAGCCGATGTTCACAGTGATAGCACAAGTGAAGTGTGTTATAATTGAGTTTTTAAAAATATTAATGCTTAAATACTGAAGAACCCATTATAGCACAGGCTTCTCCAGTTGCCACCAAAGCACATTTTCATTGCTGGCTGTTATAAAATTTAAATTTATGACAATGTCCCTTTTAAAATTGATTCTCGTTGCATGTGACCCAGTTCTTATGCTTGATGCTGGTTGAGATTTGCTGATATTCAATTTTAGCTGTTTAAGGGCCTTGGCTGTGTTACATTTCAATGGCTCATCGCTGATACGGATGCATCGATGCAGACTTGATGTTGGTTTTTATGGTGCTTGTCATCTTACCTGGAAAAAGATAAAATGATACTGAAGCGAAGTAATACTTGTATATTCATAATCCAGCACACAGAAAGCATTTGGCCTGAAATCTATCACCCTTGGTAATCAACAGCCTTCAGTTTTTTATTGACTTTTGTGTTTTTACTTCATGTAATTTCTAACAGTAATAACAGTGAATCCAGACTGAATTCTGCACAGTATGGGCAGGAATAGAGCATTTGAGCCAACAAGCCCATCCCAACTGATGAATACACCTACCTCTTCCTCGCTATATCCCTTAAACTCTCCTCTCTTGTTTTGAAACCATTTACACTATTCGCTTCACTGCTTTCCTTAATACCTTACTTCACAAGTGTATTCTCTTCAGTGTAGAAATGTTACATCTAACTTCCATTCTTACTCAAAGACTAAACTTCTGACCCTCAGTATTTGAACCCTTTGCCTGGATTAACTTTGACAATCTCAATCTTAACTTCAATTAGATCACCTCAAAGTGGCTGCATTTATATAGCACCTTTCACAAACTTGGGACTTCCCAAAGTGGTTTACAGCCAATTAAATACTTAAGTGTAATCACTGTTTTAATGAAGGGAAATGCAACAGCCAGCGTTCACACAAATAGTAAATAGATACATAACTAGATAGTCTGCTTTAGCAATTATTGGTTGAGGGATCCATCATCATATGCAAGTCTTCCTCGATTCCGAGGGACTGCCTGAGTTCTTAGGTGACTGTACAGTCCAATACGAGAACCACAGTCTCTGTCACAGGTGGGACAGATAGTCATTGAAGGAAAGGGTGGGCAAGGAGCCTGGTTCAAATAGTGCAATGGCATCTTTTATGCCCACTTGAGGGGGCAGGCGGGCCTTAGTTTAACATCTCATCCAAAAGACGGTACCTCCAATGGTGTAGCACAGTGGTTAAATTATGGCACTAGTGATCCGGAGACATAAGTTCAAATCGCACCACGGCAGCTGTGGAATTTAAATTCAGTTAATTAAATAAATCTGGAATAAAAAGCTAGTGTCAGTAATGGTGACCAGGAAACCACTGGCTTGTCGTAAAAATCCATCTGGTTCACTAATGTCTTTTAGGGAAGGAAATCTGCCGTCTGGCCTATATGTGACTCCAGACCCACAGCAATGTAGTTGACTCTGAAATGGCCTAGCAAGACATTCAGTTGTAACAAACCGAAACAATAATAAGAATCACAAGGACTGCGGCGGCTCAACACCACATTCTCAAGGGAAATTAGAGATGGGCAATAAATGCTGGCCTTGCCAGTGATGACCACATCCCGGAACAAATAAATAATAATGCCCTGAAGTGCCAGTCGGGATTATGTGCTCAGGTTTCTGGAGTGGGACTTGAGCTCATGATCTTCTGGCTCGGAGGCAAGAGTGCTACCGGCTCAGCCAAGGCGGGCACCTATAAAGCATTATAGGAATTAAACTATTTATTGTTGTGCTTTACCCAGTGTTCAACTAGTAGATTTACAAAATTGTTCTGAAAAATCTTCCTCTGAAACCAATGCTAAAATTACTGGTCTACAATTTCCAGAGTAGCATCATATACGAAACACAAAGTGTCATCCAAATATGCAAACAGGCATGCTAAAGTGAAATTGGACTTTCCTTCATTAACTCATTAGCTTTTGTTACAAAGGGATTAGAGTATAAGAGTAAAGAAATCTTACAACAATTATACAGGGCATTGGTGAGGCCACACAGTGAGTGCTGTATACAGTTCTGGTCTCCTTACTTAAGGAAAGACATACTTGCCTTTGTTGTACTCCCTTTAAGGTTCACTAGACTGGTTCCTAGGATGAGGGGATTGCCCTATAAGGAGAGATTGAGTAGACTAGATCCATATTCCCTAGAGTTTAGAAGAACGAGGTGTGATCTAATTGAAACATATAAAATTCTTAAGGGTCTTGAAAGGGATTGCTGAGAAAATGTTTCCCCTGGTTGAGGAATCCAGAACACGAGGTCACAGTCTCAGAACAAGGGGTCGGCCATTTAGGACTGAGATAAGGAGAAATTTCTTCAAAGGGTTGTGAATCTTTGGAATTCTCTACCCCAGAGAGCTGTGGATGTTCAGTCGTTGAGTATATTCAAGACAGCGGTCGCTAATTTTTTTGGAATTAAGGAATATGGGGATAGTGTGGGAAGGTGGAGGGTAGAAGATCAGCCATGACCTTGTTGAATGGAGGAGCAGGCCCGAAGGACTGAATGACCTAACATAGAAAATAGATGCAGGAGTAGGCCATTCGGCCCTTCGAGCCTGCACCGCCATTCAATAAGATCATGGCTGATCATTCCCTCAGTACCCCCTTCCTGCTTTCTCTACATAGCCCTTGATCTCTTTAGCCGCAAGGGCCATATCTAACTCCCTCTTGAATATATCCAATGAACTGGCATCAACAACTCTCTGTGGTAGGGAATTCCACAGGTTAACAATTCTCTGAGTGAAGAAGTTTCTCCTCATTTCAGTCCTAAATGGACTACCCCTTATCCTAAGACTGTGTCCCCTGGTTCTGGACTTCCCCCCATCATCGGGAACATTCTTCCCGCATCTAACCTGTCCAGTCCTGTCAGAATCTTGTAAGTTTCTATGAGATCCCCTCTCATCCTTCTAAACTCCAGTGTATAAAGGCCCAGTTGATCCAGTCTCTCCTCATATGTCAGTCCCGCCATCCCGGGAATCAGTCTGGTGAACCTTTGCTGCACTCCCTCAATAGCAAGAACGTCCTTCCTCAGATTAGGAGACCAAAACTGAACACAATATTCCAGGTGAGGCCTCACCAAGGCCCTGTACAACTGCAGTAAGACCTCCCTGCTCCTATACTTAAATCCCCTAGCTGTGAAGGCCAACATACCATTTGCCTTCTTCACCGCCTGCTGTACCTACATGCCAACTTTCAATGACTGATGAATCATGACACCCAGGTCTTGTTGCACCTCCCCCTTTCCTAATCTGCCGCCATTCAGATAATATTCTGCCTTCGTGTTTTTGTCCCCAAAGTGGATAACCTCACATTTATCCACATTATACTGCATCTGCCATGCATTTGCCCACTCACCTAATCTGTCCAAGTCACCCTGGAGCCTTTTAGCGTCCTCCTCACAGGTCACACTGCCACCCAGCTTAGTGTCATCTGCAAGCTTGGAGATATTACACTCAATTCCTTCATCTAAATCATTAATGTATATTGTAAAGAGCTAGAGTCCCACCACTGAGCCCTGCGGTACTCCACTAGTCACTGCCTGCCATTCTGAAAAGGACCCGTTTATCCCGACTCTCTGCTTCCTGTCCGCCAACCAGTTCTCTATCCCCCAATACCATGTGCTTTGATTTTGCACACCAATCTCTTGTGTGGGACCTTGTCAAAAGCCTTTTGAAAGTCCAAAAACACCACATCCACTGGTTCTCCTTTGTCCATTCTACTCGATACATCCTCAAAAAATTCCAGAAGATTTGTCAAGCATGATTTCCCTTTCATAAATCCATGCTGACTTGGACCGATCCTGTCACTGCTTTCCAAATGCGCTGCTATTTCATCTTTAATAATTGATTCCAACATTTTCCCCACTACTGATGTCAGGCTAACTGGTCTATAATTACCCATTTTCTCTCTTCCTCCTTTTTTAAACAGTGGTGTTACATTAGCTACCCTCCAGTCCATAGGAACTGATCCACAGTCGACAGACTGTTGGAAAATGATCACCAATGCATCCACTATTTCTTAGGGCCACTTCCTTAAGTACTCTGGGATGCAGACTATCAGGCCCCAGGGATTTATTGGCCTTCAATCCCATCAATTTCCCTAACACAATTTCCCACCTAATAAGGATATCCTTCAGTTCCTCCTTCTCACTAGACCCTGGTGGTTATTTGGTTCTGTCTTCACGAAGGAAGACATAAAGTATTTGTTCAATTGGTCTGCCATTTCTTTGTTCCCCATTATAAATTCACCTGAATCCGACTGCAAGGGACCTACGTTTGTCTTCACTAATCTTTTTCTCTTCACATATCTATAGAAACTTTTGCAGTCAGTTTTTATGTTTCCGGCACACTTCCTCTCGTACTCTATTTTCTCCCTCTTAATTAAACTCTTTGTCCTCCTCTGCTGAATTCTAAATTTCTCCCAGTCCTCCGGTTTGCTGCTTTTTCTGGCCAATTTATATGCCTCTTCCTTAGATTTAACACTATCCTTAATTTCCCTTGTTAGCCACGATTGAGCCACCTTCCCCATTTTATTTTTACTCCAGACAGGGATGTACAATTGTTGAAGTTCATCCATGTGATCTTTAAATGTTTGCCATTGCCTATCCACCGTCAACCCTTTAAGTATCACTCGCCCATCTATTCTTGCCAAGTTATATCTCATACCATCGAAGTTACCTTTTCCCAAGTTCAGGACCCTAATCTCTGAATTAACAATGTCACTCTCCATCTTGATAAAGAATTCTACCATATGATCACTCTACCCCAAGGGGCCTCGCACAACAAGATTGCTAATTAGTCCTTTTTCATTACACATCACCCAGTCTCAGATGGCCAGCCCTCTAGTTGGTTCCTTGACCTACTTCAGCTCCTATTTCTTATGTTCTAATCTCTCAATAGCCAGAAGTTTGATTTGCATTACAACAACAGAAATAACTATGGCAATTGTGAATTATGCAACTTTCCAGCTATAAAATAGAATACTAAGTATTTGTTCCACTTACCTGGCTGACCTTGCTGTGATGGAACCTGGCCTGACATTCCCTGTTGGTTAGGCCCACCTTGAATCGACACCTGCGCCAGGCTTGGACCAGCACCTGGTACAGACTGACCCGATGAGACTGACCCACCTTGGGGCAGTGGTCTGATTGGTTTGGACAACCCTTTTCCAAATCCAATTGCTGCCACTAGAGCATTGGTATCTGCTGGATTAAAGGTCTGCTTGTTCTGACGCAAGGCTAATGAGAAAGAAAAATTGGAAGGTTCAAATTTTTAAGTTCTTATTACCATTAGGTTTCTTTACACTGTTGTAATGTTCTTGATTGTACGGTATAGCTGTCGCTAGATGATAAGCCTTTTCAAACTTGACTGTACAGAAATCATGTACGGAGTGACTGCACCAACGAGCGGAAGCAGTGAAAAAGCATACTGCGCATTAATCTCTGAGCATTTTTGAAGCAGCCCGCTCCCTCCCGGCACTTTTCCTCAGCGCGCTTCCTCCCGGAATTTTTCCTCACAGCCCACTCCCTCCTGGCATTTAAACATTATATTAACAAACCGGCAGTGCACATGCACAGTCTTGCTTCCGGTCCATTGGCAGCATTTGCGTCCAACAATGTAAGTGGTCTTATAATAAAAATTTTGATTACTGCTCAGTCAGGACTGAGCCACGGTCCATACACAAGCATTTCCAGAGTAGTCACTGGTCAGAAATCAGAAATTGGACCCTGGCCCATTTTCTCCTGCTCAGCCCGAGAACATTGTGGCGAGTTGCAGGTTGAGATTAGCTACCTCAACAAAGACCGGTGATCAAACCTGGAATCTTCCTTGTCTACAAGGCTCAGCATCACACAATACATTTCAGTTATCCACTGAGTTTGATCACAATATTTATAAAGCATGCTAAATGCGCCTATTGCTGCACTAACTTTTTCTCCGTATTAATACTTTATCTTCAATATTCGAATGGTCAACATTGGACAATGGACTCTGCATGAACTCAGCTTTAGAATCCCTATCTAGTATAAGTATGACTATTAAACAAAATATTCTGGTGCTAGCCTGTCATTTTTCAGAGGTAATATATTAGTGTCTATTGCTGAAGTTGATGTTAAAATTTTATTAATTTACTTCAGCTGCCATATCCAAGTTCATCATTACACTATTATATATTTCCTTTTGATTGTTAGATCCTCTAAAAATTGAACTTGACTTTTAGTTTAAATTACTTCATTAAATTTGAATTCAATGTAGGTGAGTTATTAAGGCCATTATAGTCTAATGTTAATGTGCATAAAAGTAGACTGCAGATGTGTATATGGGTGTTACCAGTCTAATTTATAGACACAAGCACATAAAGACATTTTACAGTGAGCTTACCTCAAATTAGCAAATATGTACTGTCTGAGTCAACATTGAGGTAGTCAGATTAAGAGCTCTGGGAGCATTGAGCTAGTTATTTGGCAGATGAGTAGCTCGTTTACAGTGCCTTGGTGGCGAGTCATGTTAACAGGGGTGATTAGCCTTTTCTCTTGAGGGTGTTCTATTAGCAGATAGACAGCATAAAGAACCATTCTTGAGCAATAAAGAATCAGCAGTTGTAAAATAATTAAAATTATCTCCAAAGTTACCATTATAGCTCAGTTCAGGGACCCTCTTTTATTCAATAGCAAGTAACTTTTCCTCCAGAGATGCTGGGAGATATAGTAGCTCACCATTGACACAGTTTCAATGTTGCCACCATACTGGCTTCCCTCAATACCATTAACATGCCGATGGATGGCTTAAAATATTAAAATCCAGCCGTGAGACTTGGAATAAGGTGTAATGCTACACGCTTAATATTTTGATTCTCTCCTATGCTGTTAGGGACATCTCTCATAGATTTCAGAAGATTTTTCAGATGCTATTATGAAAATACATAGAAACAATTACAAAGCTTTCTTTTCCTTCCATTATATTTCCTTTATGATAGCAAAGGACCTGCTGTGTACCTCCACTCTCAGACTCGCGCTCCTCCCGAGTGTTGTTGAGTTTGTCAAGAAGGTTGCTGCACATTTTGTTCATTGACTGGACGTGTTTCTGCAGTGGAAGGAAAAAAAAGACAACTTATAAATAAACTTGGGAAATATTACTTAAAAAAAAATCAAATGTCAGAATTGACTACAGTAACCTCAATATCGTGCATTTAGCTAGTGTCCCTCATTTGCAAGAAGATACCTGAACAGGGTGGATAAAGGGGAACCAGTGGATGTGGTATATTTGGACTTCCAGAAGGCATTTGACAAGGTGCCGCATAAAAGGTTACTGCACAAGATAAAAGTTCACGGGGCTGGGGGTAATATATTAGCATGGAAAGAGGATTGACTAACGAACAGAAAACAGAGAGTCAGGATAAATGGTTCATTCTCAGGTTGGCAATCAGTAACTAGTGGGTGCAGCAGGGATCAGTGCAGGGACCCCAACTATTTACAATCTATATTAACGACTTGGAAGAAGGGATTGAGTGTAACGTAGCCAAGTTTGTTGATGATACGAAGATGGGAAGAAAAGCAATGTGTGAGGAGGGCACAAAAAAATCTGCAAAAGGACAGACAGGCTAAGTGAGTGGCCAAAAATTTTGGAAAGTGTGAGGTCATGCGCTTTGGCAGAAAAAAAACAAAGAGCAAGTTATTATTTAAATGGAGAAAAATTGCAAAGTGCTGCAGTACAGCGAGACCTGGGGGTACTTGTGCATGAAACACAAAAGGTTAGTATGCAGGTACAGCAAGTGATCAGTAAGGCCAATGGAATCTCGGCCTTTATTGCAAAAGGGATGGAGTATAAAAACAGGGAAGTCTTGCTACAGTTATACAGGGTATTGGTGAGGCCACACCTGGAATACTGCATACAGTTTTGGTTTCCATATTTACAAAAAGATATACTTGCTTTGGAGGCAGTTCAGAGAAGGTTCACTAGGTTGATTCCGGAGATGAGGGTTGAGCCTATACAGATTGGAATTCAGAAGAATGAGAGGTGATCTTGTCGAAAAGTGTAAGATTATGAGGGGGCTTGACAAGGTGGATGCAGAGAGGATGTTTCCATTAGGGGAGACAAGAACTAGGGGGCATAATCTTAGAGTTAGGGGCCGCCCATTTAAAACTGAGATGAGGAGGAATTTTCTCTCTCAGAGGGTTGTAAATCTGTTGAATTCGCTGCCTCAGAGAGCTGTGGAAGCAGGGACATTGAATAAATTTAAGACATAGACAGCTTCTTAACTGATAAGGGTTTAAGGGGTTATGGGGAGCGGGTAGGGAAGTGGACCTGAGTCCATGATCGGATCATAGAAACATCGAAAATAGGTGCAGGAGTAGGCCATTCGGCCCTTCGAGCCTGCACCACCATGCAATATGATCATGGCTGATCATGCAACTTCAGTACCCCATTCCTGCTTTCTCTCCATATCCCTTGATCCCTTTAGCCGTAAGGGCCACATCTAACTCCCTTTTGAATATATCTAATGAACTGGCCTCAACAACTTTCTGTGGTAGGGCATTCCACAGGTTCACAATTCTCTGAGTGAAGAAGTTTCTCCTTATCTCTGTCCTAAATAGCTTACCCTTATCAGCCATGATCATATTAAATGGCGGAGCCGGCTCGAGGAGCCGTATGGCCTATTCCTGCTCCTATTTTTTATGTTCTTATGCTTTGCAATAAGGAGGAAAAGTACTGAGTGAGCACAACAGCAGAAAGGCAGAAATAAATGGAGGTGCTGGAATGAGGAACCGAAGACATGATCAAAGAGAAGAGTTTGGAGGTGTTTTATTTTACAGCAAGTAGGGAGGGGATAGGGAACTGGGTAGTGAGTTCTAGATGGCAATGAATGAGTGGAGCTGAGTGAATGAAGAGAAAGCTAGTTTGCAGAGGACACAAGGCAGGAGATCAAAAAAGATAGCTAGAGATTGCAAAGCAAGGATACATGCTGTGGCACAGGGAGCTGGTGAATCTTGCCGATGCTTGGGAATGTTGAAAGTGTGAGACTTATCGTGGGGGAGAATGTGGGCTGTGAATGCTTTGGATAAGTTGAAGTATCAGATTGAGGTAGATGAGGCCAGTTTAGATGGCAATTAAGAAGTCTAGCCTTGAATGATAAAGGCATAGAGTTGGGTTTCAGCAGCAGAAAGGAAGGAGCCAGCTGGTGGAAGAAAGTGGTTTTAGTATAGTAGAAACAAAGTTGTTCATTGCATTCAGCAGTAGGCAAACCTATACTCAATGTACATGGAGATGCTAGCTGTGGTGGTTATTGAGATAGAATACAGAAGGCCATTCAGCACATCTTGTCTGTGCCGGCTCTTTGAAAGAGCTATCCAATTAGTCCCACTCCCTTGTTCTTTCCCCAAAGCCCTGCAATGTTTTCCTTTTCAAGCACAGGGTATACTGTATATCCAATTCCCTTTTGAAAGTAACTATAGAATCTGTTTGCACCACCATTTCAGGCCACCACCCTTCATTCAGTTCAACGAAGATGCAGGGAATAGGTGAATGTCAAATGAGAATGATTTAAATACATTAGATAAAATGTTTAAAATTTAGTAAAAATTATAATTGCCACAATCTTTCCTACCTCTACATGCAGATGATCAATGAAGTTCCAGCCCTTAAATTCACCTTTTTGGCTGCTTAGTCCTCTTCTCCGCCTTTGCAACAACTACCCTCACCCCCCTCCCCCCAGCCCCTCAACCTGACACGTGGAGACTTTTCCTTATTTATATCAAATTATCTGCAGTGGTGTCGCTCTGTGGTCTTCACGTAGCACCGTTTGATTGATCATGTTGGACATGATTACCATCTCAACTGCTTGTGATTTCTTCAGGTGGCCAGCTGTCATTTGCTGCTTGCAGCTAGCCACTTCTACCTGGATGTTTTGATTACAAGCAAACCAGTATCTCTAAACACAAATGAAGCCATACCTGAGCTACATCAGGTGCAAGGCGTGCTGCCTCTGCACTCAGTTGCTTCTCCTGTTCTTCTACCTCTGGATCTGGTTTAGTCCGGAGATGATCCGGAACTACCTCATGACTAAAAACAGGAACTCGACCCTCTGTTAGCTTCTATGAAAATAAGGCAATGAATCAGCAAACAAGGTCATAGATGTTGAAGCACTTCTGACACTTCTCCAGCTTCCTAGGTTAAAAGGTGTAATTTTATTTTAAAATTCAGTATTTCTCTGCAAACAGGCATGCTCTCCTGCTACCTGTATAATGTAACCCCCCCTCCACCCACCCTCATGTTATGCCACCCTCAAAGGTTAATTAGTTTAAGCACTTAATTTTGGATTTTCAACTGCCCCAAACTGAATTAACACAAAGAGTGAATTCACATTTATCCTGAGGATGTCACATAACACTTTACAGCCAATGAATTGATTTTAAAGTTTGATCGCTGTTGTTTTCTGGGCAAGTTTGGCAGCTAATTTTCAGACTGCAAGGTCCCACAAACAACGAGTTTTGGCTAGTACATAAGAGAGAACTCTCCTGCTCTTTTTCGAATAATGCCATGGGATCCTTTACAGTGACCCGAGTGAGCGATCAGGGCCTCGGCTTAACAACTCATCTGAAAGATGGCATTGCCGACACTGCAGCACTCCCTCAGTACGGTGGTCAGTCTAGATTATAAGCTCAAATCTTGGACTGGGGCTTGAAACTGTGGCTTTCTGACTCTGAGGCGAGTGCTACAACGGAACCAAACTCTCACTATTTGTTATTTCTCTTTGAAGGGAAAAAAACTGTAATCAGCAGTGTAAAATATTGTAGCCTTCACAGCTACCAATTGTGTGTGTCTGGAGTTTTGTTTTTAATAACTTTAATAATGCATTGCCAGCTAAAAATGTTTCCTGTATTGTTTCAAGTCAATAAATGTTGATATGAGTGAAAATGGCCAGGTGATAAGTTCCAAATCAACCTACTAGAGGTGCAGATTCTGAAGTTGGAAAAGAGGCAAGGTACCCCAGAGGGCTGTGAATGCTCAGTTGTTGAGTATATTCAAGGCAGAGATCGATAGATTTTTGGATATTAAGGGAATCAAGGGATATGGGGATAGCGTGGAAAGGTGGAGTTGAGGTAGAAGATCAGCTACGATCTTGCTGAATGGCGGAGCAGGCTTGAAGGGACGAATTTCCAGATAACTTTATTAGAAGTACAATAGGATGTTTCCATGCTGTGATCTAATATTACGGGAATCTGTGCTATTATTGCTTTTATTAAATTCATTGACAGCACTACAAAGGAATGAGGGTAGAAGACAACAGAATCTTTCAATGTTCAGCAGTTCTCCTGGGATTGGAACACACTATTGGACTTAATGAGCATTCGGCTTCACATTACAAGCAATTCTCTCGGCTTAAAACAAGGTGTTGTGTCATTTCAAGAGCCTACAAGGAGGAACTGGGAGAACAGGTAACTTTTCAGAACGACTACCGACATTTCTGTGGTGCTGCTCAAGTACAGGAACATGTGCCAAAGTACTTTGCATTGAGGACAAAAATGCTGGATTTTAAGTAGCCATTCTAGATATGTATTATAAATTACTACTTATAATGTATACCGTTTGCCTCTATAAATTATTTAATTGTAAATAAATAATTAATTTAGTCCGTATGGAGTTGGCCCAGCACTTGATAGTTTCCATCTTTCGAGACTGAAGATATAATGAGAATCTTACATAATTTATGGAAAGCACTTTACTGCAATCAGAATTAATTATCAAACCTGGGCTGTACAAGCGTGCAAGACTAAAAGCTAAAGGGATAAATTTCAAATGCAGTCATTTATGGAAGCTAACATCAGGCTGATTGAATGGGAAAACCTATAATGCTAATCTTGCGCTGCCTGTATACTGAGCATACGCGGGCAGTGAACTAAAGGCTCACATTCTCAACTTTGCTCATGTCAGATTGTCACGGCAAACTCTCTGCCCCCATTACCACACCAACCCCACCCCAATTCAACCAGGGTTTGAGGCTCAGGATGCTCACATTGTAACTTCTTCAGATCCCAGCGTAATCAAATCTCTCCTTTTCTGTTTGAATCTGGAGGCAAAATTGCTGCCGTGAATACAAATAAGGATAGAGTTTCTCTCTGATCATTGCTAGTCCGTTATATTGCTTCATTCTCAAGATAGCTTTCCGCTATACTGGCTTTTCTTTTTAAATGGGGTACACAACCCTTCCTGCAAATCAGTTACTCAGCATTAACGCATGCTGCTCGTAAACCAAGGGTACAGATGGAATCCAACCATACCTGGAACACTCACCCCCCTGCAGATATTCTCCATTGATATTTTGTGAAAGACTGCTTAACAGTGTCTTGGACAGTGAAGAACTGGGTTTGAGATGTCCCTGGTCTTAGCAAAGTAATATAGTAGACTCAACTGCATTCACAACTTACCATTAATTCATCATCACGGTCAGGAGAAAGCAGTAATGGGATGATGACCTGATTTCTTAGGAGTGGCGTTTTATCGTTTCTCAGGAGCTTGTTCAAGGTGTTCAGTTGCCCGGATACCAGGGCGAAGTTATCCAAGACTGAGGGCCTGGAAGTGGATGCAACACACATTAGGCAAAGATAGTTGCAGGAGACTATCCAAAGGTAGGAAAAGACTGGAATAAAAACAAAAAATGCTGGAAATACAGCAGATCCGTCAGAATCTGAAGCTAGCAAATCTAGATTAAAATTTTGATGCAGATCCTCAGTCAAAATTGGAAACTGGAAGATGAGGATCCAGACAGTAAGAATGCTAAATAGAGTAAGCTTTTTTGGGGCTTGAGCTCAGCCCAAGACTAATGGGCTAAAACTTTTTTCTCTCTATTCCCTTTTGGTATCTGAAGTAAAATAAGCTTGTACCACCCCTTTATAGGGCTGAACACAATGTGGAGAGAAGGAAGGACAATTGATAGAAGCCAAGGGCCCAAGTTTCAAGCCGCGCCTAGAACGGCGCAGTCCCGACCTGGACGCCCGTTTTTCGCGCCACAAAGTGCGCCTAAAAAAAACCTATGTATTCTCCACCTCCCTGCAGGTCCTCTGGCCCTAGGCGCGGCGCAGCAGGAGCTGTAGGGGGCGGAGCCAGGTCCCTGCACTGAAAACAGTGCCGGGACCTCTGCACATGCGCGCTACAGTGGGCACGCAAGTGCAGTAGCTCCAGGCGCCCGAAACTGTGTGGGAGGGGCCCGAAGCACCCAGCCCCTAGCCCTGGCCGAATGGCCTCACTGGGGCTGCGTGAATAAGGCTACTCCCACGGCCAGCTCCTGCTTCCTCCCGACCCGACTCCTGCTTCCCGCCCCCCCGCCCCCCACTCCCCCCCCACCCCTGGACCGGACCCGACACCCCCCCCCCCCGCCCCTGGACCGGACCCGACAGCCCCCCCCCCCCCCCACCGGACCCGACACCCACCCCCCCCACCGGACCCGACACCCCCCCGCCCGCCCCTGGACCGGACCCGACAGCCCCCCCCCACACCGGACCCGACACCCACCCCCCCCACCGGACCCGACACCCGCTTCCCCCCCCGCCTCCGGACTGGATCCGACCTGATCTCCCTCCCCCCGACCTGACCTCCCTCTCCCTGACCCGAACCGAACCGACCTCCCTCCCACCGACCCCCCGACCCGACCCAACGCCACCACCTGTAAATCTGGTGCTGGGGACGGGCCCTGCCCGAAATCTCGGCCCTGGCCCGTTCAGCCTCCCTCCCCCCTTCTCCTTCCCTCCCCACCCCCCCAATCTATTTCCCCCCCCCAATCTCCTTCCTCGCCCCCAATCTCCTTCTCCCCCCACCCAATCCCCTTCTCCCCCCCAATCTCCTTCTCCCCCCCCCAATCTCCTTTCTTCCCCCTTCCCCTTCTCCTTTCTTCCTCCCTCCCCCTTCTCCCCCATCCCTCCCCCTTCCCTCCCTCTGCTCCCCCCCCCCTCCCCCTCCTCTCGCTGTCAGAAACACAGACACTGACAGACAGAGAATGAGAGACACACTGACAGACAGAGAGATAGAGACACTGACAGAGACACACTGAGGGGGGCATCCCAGCACGCTGTTGGAGGGCTCCCGGTGCTGCAGTCGGTAAGTAGAAAATGTTTTATTTATTGATTTAAAAAAAAAAATTATTTCTTATTAATTTTTTTGATTGATTTTTTGGTTGATTTATTGATGTATTTATCATTTATTATTGATGATGGCTCTTTATTTGTAAAACTGAAGTGTTTAATGTTTGTAAACTTCCCTTTAAACAACCCCCCACCATTCCCTACGCCTAATTTTCTAAAATGTAGACAAGGTTTTTTCGAGCGTACAAAAATCTTCACTTACTCCATTCTAAGTTAGTTTGGAGTAAGTTTTCACTCACGAAACTTTGAAATCAGACGCAAGTGGCTGGACACGCCCCCTTTTGAAAATAAATTCTGTTCCAAAGTGAAACTGTTCTAACTGACTAGAACTGGAGCAAACTAAATGAAGAGAATTCCGATTTCTAAGGTACTCCGTTCTACACCAGTTGCTCCTAAAAATCAGGAGCAAATCTTGTGGAAACTTGGGGCCCAAAAGTCAGATATTCTGACCCCCGTTGAAAAACACAAAAAGTGGTTGGCTGATTGAATATCGAATATGCTAACAACAGTATTGCCAACCGATGGAATGGCAAGAGACGTGATTTTGGATTGAAACTAAGCTTCACTCACAATGTCACGATGGAATGCCCAAATTTCGTGAGTTTTTGGGAAGAAAAATGTATGCAATTTGTGCATGTACTTTGGACTTTCCTACTGTCCCCATTGAAAACGGTATATTCTAAATACTCCTTAGACCAGTGCAACTGGAAAGGAAGGTATGGGGCTGGCTTGTTTTACCATCGTCAGTTAAAATCCTCGACTTCATTATGATATTTCGGTAACAACTCAGGAATGGGACAAGTTTGTATTAAACTGCTTTAGTAATGGCGCCCTCTACCCTACAGTGTCTGCACTTTGCTGGTGTCAACTTTTTCGCCAGAAAATTTGCAGTAACTTTTTTTTCAGCAGACATGATTTGAAAGCAATACATTTGTAAATGTTTCGGGTTTACATGGTGAGTAATGAAGGGTTTTGACCAATGTTCCCTGTAAGCTGCGCTTTGTCCTGCACGGCTTGTTTCTTTTAATGCGCGGCCCCTTTAAATTTCTGCATATGCGGGTAATTGCAATAGAAAATCCGGTGAGCTTCCTGTGCGGGACCTTTCCCATTAGAGGGAACATTTGTTTTGGCTCTCTCTCTCTTAAATTGACTACATTCAAAAATAGCAACAGAAAATCAACACTGCGTTCCCAACTCAAATAAATATATAAAGTGTTTAAGCTTTTAATATAAGATGTTGCCCGTCAAGACTAATCCGATGAATCTTGTGAACATTATTCTGTGGCTAGGAATATATGCGCGACTATGTTTCCATAGGAACAGGAGTAGGCCATTCAGCCCCTCAAGCCTGTTCCGCCATTCAATGAGATTATAGCTGATCTGCGACTTAATTCCATATACCCACCTTTGGCCCATATCCCTTAATACCGTTAGTTATCAAAAAGCTATCAATCTCCGATTTAAAATTAATTGATCTAGCATCAATTGCCATTTTTGGAAGAGAGTTCCGAACTTCTACCATCCTCTGTGTGTAGAAGTGTTTCCTAATTTCATTCCCGAGAGGTCTGGCTCTAATTTTTAGACTATGCCCCCTAGTCCTAGAATCCCCAACCAGTGGAAATAGTTTCTCTCTATCTACCCTATCTGTTCCCCTAAATATCTTGAAACAAGTATTTTCCACTGATCATATTTGTTGCAAAGAACAGCTTAGCACCCGTTCAAATCTATTAGATTTTACTCCCCCCACATTCCCACCTCACCATTCCTGAACGCTATTTGTTGTTAGTCCGCATTACTTAGATGGGCAAGCTGATTTCAATTCATATCTAGAACATAACGGTGACTTGGCGCATAGGTTTTCTGTCATTGAATGTGATGGATATAAATTTTGATCTGTAATCTCTCATGTTGAGTTTCTAATCTCAGTTGTACCACTGTGACAGTGATTCTAGCTGAGATCAGGCACATCCACAAATAAGTGGAATCAAAAGGACAGCTACCTCCAGGTTGTTCTCATGCAACTCCTAGGACTATATTTTCTTCCTTTGCTAAGTTTAATAGAGGAATATGAAGTGTGTATGAATCTTTCATATCTGCCTTTTTCACTTAAATTAGTGAATGGATGAAAATATATCTCCTGGCATTTAATGTTGATGAGTTGAAAATGTAAATGTTTTCAATTTTTTCATCCAAGCCGTAGTGGAATCATTAAAATTTGGTGGTAAAACCCTCCACCATCTTGATGTACAATGTACAGGAAGGTATTCTGCTCCTGAAATTTAACGCATCTTTGCTCACACACCAGTCATGTAATAAACCTTGTGATTTAACCTAAAATATATCCAGTGTTTGCCACATTTATTATTAGCGTTGCACGATTAAATTTTAAATATGCTATTGAAGTAAAGTTTCACCCAAAGATTAAATAAAGCCACTAATGAGGTTTATGAACAAACTGTCGATCTATATTGGTCTATGTTTGAAAAAAAATAGCAACAATGATTTCTTAGCAAATCTCATGATGTTTAAGATTTTGTCTCATGATTTATGAGACGGTGGGGTTTGCATCAATGTTACTGTGCAGCAGTTTGGAGGTCCCGTGCAGGCCGCTCAGCGGCTTTTCAATGGCAAAACCGCTGATGCTCGGAAATCTGAATGGGCCGTGCAGCCCATTAAAGGGGCCGCACACCCAAAATAAATGAGCAGGAACATTGGTTGGCATTACTGTGATAAGTGGCTTAGTGGCGGCTTGAGAGCCGAAATTCGTTCGGGCCTAGTGCGGTCAGGATAACCAGATTGACCTAACTCTAAAGGTTGTAGGCTATAATAAAAAAAGTAAGTTTAAAGAAAAAAAACCTGCCTGAATGTGGAGCCGGAAAGAGCAGGCCACTGCTTGATGCTGCTCACCCCCTTACCGGACCCACCTTTGGTGGATGCTGGCCGATTTTGTTGGCTCCTTGCAATGGACAAGCTGCTTCTGAGGCCACGACTGGTGCCCACAGCTCGCCAGTAATAAACAAGACAGACCGGAGGACCAGTTTGTCCTGGTCCTGCTGCCGGCCTTTAGAGGTTTGATCCCATTTTTAGAGCAACATGTTTGATGCAGTATAAAACTCCCACTAAGTTGCCCTAACAAGCGCCATCAGGGCAGGAGCGGCCGGGTGATGCTCAATAAAATTCCATCTAATGTGTCCCAACAAAATGTTACAACCTCAACCTCTGAGGTCCCCTATTGCACTAGTTCAGCATTTTTGTTTCTCACATCAACCATCATCGAACTTCTTCAGGCTAGGTTGCCAATTGTGGAGATGTGTGAAGTTTAGTAACATGGAGTTAATAGGAACTAGCTGAGATAATATCAAGCTCATTTTACTACAGGCGATAATGGAATTTTTCAGCACCTCTTGGGCTGGACTCCACTAGAATTAGTACTAGAAATGAAAGACTATAATTCCACTAGACTGTATCATCACGTGCTCTTACATTCTGAATGATTTTGAATGTATGTGTTTCATCAAAAATAATTACAAAAGCGCGAGTTTATTCTTATGATAGATTGTGAAAAGCAATTTGAATTCACTAAAGATTTATGATTGGTTGGTGGCAAAAATTTTAGACTGAATTAACCGAGACCATTGAAATGGGAAATTAGCCATATTAAGAAAACAATGCAGTTAAGTCGTTTTGTCACTATTAGACGTGTACCCAATGTCCTGAGTTGTGGTGTGTATGAGTCTCGCTGTAACATTATGCGGTTGAAATTCCTCAGTGCTATTTTAGTGCACTAGTCAATGTATTTGTATCAAACGCATGTGTGCGCTGCTTTATTAAAAAAGTTAACCTAGTGAGGAATTTCAGCCACCATAAGCAGCAGTACTTTGTCCTTGTTCTGCCAGCCGAGTGACTTAATGATGCCAAGTGCGCAGGTTCAAAATCTAACAACTCATACACAACCCTATTTCAGCAGAACTGCATAACTCAGTAACTCCCCAACATCAGCAGTCAATACAGCTCCTATACACCCTTACCTTCAGGCAAATTCAAGGACATACATGCGATCCTGTGGCACAGGCACTTGCACAGTATAGTAGAGAGAGAAGGAAGCGTTTCTTCCAAGGGGGCATCTTACCAGTTCATTCGGTCGAATTCATTCTCCAGTTTGAGGATGAAAGCTGCCAAGGAGCTTTTCAGATCGGCCACCCGGCTGATAATTGCGTCCACAGATGCCTCCAGCTGCTTTTCTTCTTGCAACTAGGAAAGGTTAACATTGAACTTTTAATAAGATATTGCATTTTTACAAAACAATTCACTCTGCACAGCATTTCCTCCAGTTGCACTGAGTAACTGTCAAGGCGTTTGCAGCAAGTGAGCTCAAAGCATGAAATTGGGGCCATCTTATTAATTAAAAAAATCTCAATAAGCAAGTAAGCATGTTCAGAAAATAGAGAGCAGATTTAGGCATGTATTAAACTATTTTTTTTGCCCAATGTCTTCCGTCCTCCTCTCCTGAAAATGTTGGCTCATTCTTGGATGACACCATGGGAGCTGCTTGCCTTCGGGTATCTTATGAGAGTGCCCTTCTTCACTTACAAAGGTTTAGTCAGTGAGTGCTGCCAAGCTCTTTGACTGTGGGGGCACCACACTAAGTGCATCCCTGTCCTCACTCTATATTCTCGCATGCGCTTTCCAACACGAGTTACTGTGTAGTGATAAGACTTGGGAACGGTGGATAATATTCTCTCCCTAGCCCTCAAAGATTAGGACAAATTATGGCAACTGCCTTCAGCCAGCTTGGTTAACATGGAACACGCTACCTGAAATGCAGCTCATGCTTGACAATATAAAGTGCCTCGAAGAACAAGACTCACCTCAGGGTTCGGTCTTGGTAGTTGGTACACATGGGGGTATCTGCCAGTGCAACTGCGAGTATCTAAACGTTGAGCCCAGATGCATCACTTCATCCCTTATTGCCGCCTCCAGAAACATCACCATGCCAATACCATCCAATGATTTTACATACTGGTCAATGACCTTGTATAGATACCACTATTAAGGTCGTTGTTTACTCTCAGACACACTACTCCCTCAAAATGTGTCCGGCACAACCGCTGATACTTTCTGTTATCCCCTGAGCTTTTATAGTGCCTTAATCCACAAAGAATCCAAACACATACAACTTTTTCACTGATTCCTGCTATGGCTCCTAGTGTTGTATAGTGAGACTCACTTCACTGCCAGACACTCATCGTATTAAAACCCTTGGGTATAACAATCCATGAAAATTGCGCACTCAATATAAAACCACTGAAGGGAATTATATTCTCCGTATGCCACAAATAATGATGATAAGTTCATTGACACTCTCCTGTCATGTCTCGGAAAAACAATAAGATGTTTTGGTTTAAAAATGTGAAACTTTTTGATGAATTTCACTCTTTATGTTTAAATGAATCAATTTCACAGTTTCTGATAATGAGCCTCATTGCTGACAACTCCCCGCTGTTTACCAACATCCCGCACATTTACACTTGCAGCGTTTAACATTATTTGTATAAAGAATTTAACACTCTGTCAGCCATGGCTCAGTGGGTAACATACTCGCTTCTGAGCCAGAGGTTGTGGGTTCAAATCCCACTCCAGATACTTAAGCACAATCTAGGCCGACACTCCAGTGCAGTACTGAGGGAGAGCTGTGCTGTCGGAGGTGCCGTCTTTCGATTGAGATATTAAAGCGAGGCCCTATCTGCTCTCACGGATGGACGTAAAAGACACTATTTTGAAAAAGAACAGGGGAGTTATCCCCGGTATCACTGCCAATATTTATCTCTTAATCAACATAACAGAAGGCATGTTATCTGGTCCTTATCACATTGTTTTATGTGCAATTTGGCTTCCGCATCTCTCTCCCTCCCCCTCCCCTCACATTCTCCCTCCTCCCCTCACACGCTCCCTCCCCCTCCTCTCCCTCCCCTTACACTCTCCCACCCCTCACACCACCACCTCTCCCACCTCACACTCTCCGCTCCCTCCTCCTCCTCCCCTCACACGCTCCCTCCTCCCCTCACACGCTTCCTCCTCTCCCTCCCATCCCCCCTCCTCTCCCTCCCCTCACATCCCCCCTCCTTTCCCTCACCTCACACTCTCCCTTCCCTCCCCTCCCCTCACACCCTCCCTCCTCTCCCTCCCCTCCCTTTCCCCCCACACACTCCCTCTTCTTCCCCTCACACTATCCCCCCCCCCGGCCCCCAACCTTTCCACTCACTCTCCATCACTCACTATAATTCCCTCACTCTCGCTTTCACACACTCTATCCATCTCACTCACTATCTCTCCCTTTCTCAACTCTTTCTCGCCCACTCTCTCCCTCCCCTCACGCACTCCCTCTCCCTCCTTCCTCTCACACGCTCCCTCCTCCTCCTCACACGCTCCCTCCTCCTCCTCCTCTCCTCACACTCCCCCTCCCCCTCTCCTCACACTCCCCATCCCCTCTCCTCACACTCCCCATCCCCTCACACACTCCCTCTCCCTGTCCCGCTCTTCCCCCTCCCACCCCCATCTCCCTCTCTCCCATCCTTTCCACTCACTCTCCCTCACTCACTTACTAACACTCCCTCACTCTCACACACTCCATCCGTCTCTCACTCCCTATCTCAACTCTTTCTCGTCCACTCTCTCCCTCCCCTCACACTCTCCATTCCCTCGCTCCCCCTTCATTCCCTCTCTTCCCCCCCTCCCGCCGTTTTCTCTCCCTCTCCCCTCCCCTCCCTCCTCTTCCCCTCCCCTCCCTCCTCTTCCCCTCCCCTCCCTCCTCTTCCCCTCCCCCCCCTCCTCTTCCCCTCCCCATCTCCCTCTCCCCCATCTCTCCCTCCTCCCTCCCTTTCAGCTCTCTTCCCACCACCTCTCTCTCCCCCTCTCTACTCGCCTGCTTCTCCCCCCACACCCACCTCACACTCCTGTCTCTCCCCCCACCTCTCCCCTTACTCTCCTCCCACCTCTCCCCTTACTCTCCTCACACTCTCACTCCCGCTCCTTCACTCACTCACTCCTGTTCCTTCACTCACTCACTCTCGTTCCTTCACTCACTCCCACACCCTCTCACTCCCACATCCTCTCAC